>NC_084535.1:6336865-6954365 GCF_024500275.1 Phycodurus eques
GTGGGTGGGAGGTGATAGCTGTGTGTCTGCGTGTGTGCTGGGGTCAGGGACAAACTGTACATGCGAATAGGGAGCATTTCACATAAAATGTTGCCATGATAAAACACGGATTGATTGGTTTAGCTCATATATTTCAGACAATTTCAAAGAATCCAAAAATAAATGCTCAATGATAATAGAATTTGTATGCATGCATGTGAATATTTTATTTATTTATTTTTTTTCCATGTTGGGGAAATTGATCCATCCAAGTCAATTAATAGAAGTATTTGTATTATTTGTAAAAATGTATATTGCACATATATTTTATTAATACGTTATACTTTTTTATTATGTTAACAAATAGTAATAAAACTCCCATTCAGTCCAATGAAATAATTTATCTATAAATTATTTTCAGCAATTATTTATTTACCAATTTAAAAAAAAAAATCATAGTGGGGAAATTGGCTCAAGTCCATTCATAGATTTTTTTATAATTTTGTTTTAATTTTAAATCCACATTCATGTTGTTAATACATTAAATACTATTATTTTAAATATAAACATTAGCATTTTTTCTGTAAAATAAACAAAACAGTACACAGTCAATCCAACCATCCATCCATTTTCTGAGCCGCTTCTCCTCACTGGGGTCGCGGGCCTGCTGGAGCCTATCCCAGCTGTCATCGGGCAGGAGGCGGGGTACACCCTGAACTGGTTGCCAGCCAATCGCAGGGCACATAGAAACAAACAACCATTCGCACTCACAGCCACGCCTACGGGCAATTTAGAGTCTCCAATTAATGCATGTTTTTGGGATGTGGGAGGAAACCGGAGTGCCCGGAGAAAACCCACGCAGGCACGGGGAGGACATGCAAACTCCAAACAGGCAGGGCCGGGGATTGAACCCGGGTCCTCAGAACTGTGAGGCTGACGCTCTAACCAGTCGCCCACCGTGCCGCACAGTCAATCCAATAAAATCATATTTAAAAATAATCAAAAAAAGTAAAACTGGTTAAAAAAAAGGGGGGGGGGGAATCACATTATAAAAATATAATTATGAATAATACAATAATACAATACTTATGTCATGTCTTATATTAGATTATCAATTATAAGTTATCAATGGGTTAAAAAATGCTTACTCAAATAAAGATTACATTGATGACTAACTTGATCATAAGAGATCATGTGAGCCACTGAAGTATTTTACTATATTCACTACATAAATGTAGTTTACCAATATCGCTAGCCTAATAGCATTGTTGCCAAAGTCATATTTGAACATTTTCTGGAAGCAAGAAAAAATTAAAATAATTTGCAAGCACATTAGTCTGATTAATTAGTTAACAGTAAATTGAATGACTTAGGCAACTATCCTATTAATCTAACAATATGATAAGTTCTATTTTTGTGGTTGTAGGTTTCTTCTTTTTAAAGCAAAATATTAGAAACAGCTCTTTGCATGATGCAGTCATTGCACCTGATGCTTGGTGTGTACCTAATGAAGTGACCCACTCAGAGGAGAGGTACAGGACGGGACAAGCGGGGTTTAAGCGAGCGTGGCCCAGCCTACAGACTCGCTTTAGCCTCTTAAGGCCCGCTCGGGATATCCCCACCACCCCACCCCCCCTCCCAATATCAATAGTCCCGACAGAGCCATCTCCACGGGATATTCGAGTCGGCCTTATTCTTGTCGTTCCTCACACCGATGGGCGCTCCTCTCCATTGTTTTGCCAGTGGATGCCCCCTCCACCCTCCTCATCCTCAAATCTCATTGCCATGTACAAGCCGCAGATACGCTAAGCTCTAATTAAGGAAACCGCTGGACGTGTTGCTGGAGGGGGAATCTCTCCGCACAGACACAAGTACAGTATTGAAAGGCGTTTGAGCATTTATTCTGTATCTATGATTTCCATCTGAAGCTCCATGGTACTAGTACACTCTTTGTCCTGACTAGTAAGACCATTCCGAATCTTTGTTTGCCAAGTATGTCAAAAACACACAATTTGTCTCCGGTAGTTGGAGCCGCTCCAGTACGACGACAGACAGTGAATACTTTTGAGACATAAAAAAACAGCCACTGAGCAATAATGTGGTAATGCCGATACAATATATTTATTTATTTAGATAATTGTACAAATGATGCCAAGTCCTCTAGCAATTTAGAGCGGTTTGAAATGACTAATAGATCAATTGCCTGGTGCAGTGACCATTATGCAAATGGCGCAGAGGGTTCAAGAAATCATGCGGTTTCAAGTGACTAGTAGTGCGATAATCTGGAACAATGTCAATTGTGCAAATGGTGCAGATACTTCTCAACCAGTATTGGTCAACAAGGGATATGCAAATAGTCACACTTTTTCCCAATTGAAATGCATTCATCAATGAGAGTTGGGGGGGGGGGGTGCTGACATACATTTTTTCTGATCAAAATACAACCTGCCATAGTGGCTAGCGGGAGTGGCGGTGATACCCACGTCAGCTGAAATTCACCCGCATTTGGCCGGTTGGCTGGTGTTAATGTCAAGCCCTGCCTACTAGTATGTCACAGTTGTGCTACTAGTGAGGACAAAGCATACTAATACATTGACCTCAAGCTACATATCAAATAAATGCTCAAATGGCTTTCCGTACACACTGACAAGTGACAGCTTTACAAGTTTACTGCATGTGCACAAGTATGGGCATGCAGTACCGTGCTTTTGACCACAGTGAACACAGTAACACCTCGGCTCAGTGCAAGTTGCCGAGCTTTCCCCCCCGAGACCCGCCTCATGAGCGCTGAGGTTATTTCCTGTAGCTCAAGAGCTGACTTCCCGTTCAAGTTTGCGCGCAGGAGTGTCAGCACGCAAAAAAAATCTGAGCTTCGAACGTTGACTGTAAAGCTAAAAATGGCCAAATGTAATCTTGTTATATTGTTCTTAACTGCACATTGTTAATATTGTTCTTAACTGCACATTGCTCTAGTGGTTAGCACATCTGCCTCACAGTCAAAAGGCTCTGCGTTTGAATTTTAGCTCAGGTCTTCCGGTGTCGATTTTGCACCTTCTCCACATGCTTGCGTGGATTTTCTGCTCCTTCTAGAGTACAGTTCAGTTGTATTTAACTTTTTTGTGCTATAGATTTGCATTTAAAAACTGTCATTATTGAACTCCATTTTTTAAAACTACATTCAAGCACATTGTGAATGATCTACCCATTTTTTTTTTTTAAAAGTGTGTGCACGTTCATGTGAAAGTTACTTTTCCCCCCAAGTTTTTTAAACCTACGTAGATTTGTTAGAAAATAATGCTTTCCAAGGTTTTTATGTGCTTTTTTTGTTGTTGTTGATGAAAGATCTGGAGTCTTTTTTTCACGCAGTTTGTAGTAAATCTAGTCACACCAACTGCGTAACATAAATGTGATTATATTTAATCATTTGCAATTCATGAGCGCCTTCTTACTTCCTCGTCGTGCAAAACATAATGCTGCCCTCTAGTGTTTAATTGTGGAGTGGCATGAAAAAAAAAAATTCCACCCGTTATTTGAATGAAGTGAATAAAGAAAGATTTAAAAAAAAACTAATACAACTGTAAATGACAATAAAAAATAATATACCCAATAAAAATATTATATTATTTAAGAAATATGCTTATTTCTGTTCTATGTTTTGTTTTTCTGATAAGCTTGTTTAATTTAATTCATTTCATTGCACTAATCATGGATTATTTTTATTTTTTATTTTTTGGTTGGGTTTTGTGGGGTTTCCCATAACATGATTGTGTAATTTGGCAGCCAAAATTGTTTCCCAACAAATATATCATTTTTGGGGGGATTTTCGAATAGTCCATAATTTGTCTTCAAACTACAGACTAACACGTATGATCGGGTTTACTAAATATACATTCGAAAAATGTCCACAATCGTTGTTTATCATTCACTAAAGACGTAATCGTAATACAGTACACATCTGAGTTGTGCGCATGCGTGGAAGAACTTGTCAGCCCCATAACTAGTTTCATTTTAAGTGCATTAACATGAAGGCGTCGTCTTGTTCTTGTACGTTTCTTACGTGTTTTTTCATCCTTCTATTGTTCGACTCCTATTCGACTCTGTAAGTAAAAGTGTAATCGGCTTCAAAATGCGCTCTTTTAGTGTTTGTACGTGATAAGTGTAATCGTGTCGCTGTTCGTTTTTTTGTGAGTTGTCTTAGTCTTAGTTAAGCTAACTCGAGTTGACTTGATAAGTGTACGAATCCAAACGAAGGTTTAACCCGGGGCCACATTAGTTGGTGAAGCTCTTTTATAGGAAGCACAGCTTCGTTTTATGTTTTATTGAGGCAAATGACACGTGCTTGCTTTCACTTTGTTCTTGGAAAGGGGCGTCCGGGCATCTTTGCTTCTTCGGTCCCCAAAAAAAAGAGAAGCCCAACAATGTCCCGACGGACTGTACCATCATGGCACAATCGCCTGTTGCCTGTGTGCCATAGGTGAGCAAACTACTACACCATTTTTTATTTTATTTTATTTTTTGCAAACGTTACACTTTGAAACGGGGTAAATTATGCAAAAGAGACATTTTAATTGCTTGTACAGTGTTCCCGCGGTGTATTGTATTGTGTATTTCTTTCCCCCCTCTACATTCATATCGTGAGATTTTGAGTGTATGCTGTTTTTTTTTTTTTTGGGTAAAATAAACGCTTCCTACCGTAAAACATTAAAACTGGTTTAAAAAAGAAATCATTCATCACATATTAATTACAAGGGGTAAAATGTACATGGTGAACAGTACTACTCTGTATTATTGCATGTTTAAGCGTTTAAAATGTTTTTAAGAGTATAGAAAGTGTTTGTAAGAGGATGGTAGTGGTTAATAGGTGGGTGGAAAAGTTGCTAAGGTGGCAACCATCGCCATGGTAACAAACAAACATTTGCACGAGACAGAACCGCCCCCCCAAAACTGAGAGTATGACAAGTGGGCATTCAATTTGTCATCCTTTGTGTATTTTAACCGAAGAATGTGAGAGACCTTTTATCAAGGAACTGTTTTAAAATGTGAACAAAATAGCATAATATGTCTCCTTTGTGTTAACCACTAACAATTTTTCAAACATCCCTCAATCATTATGATGCCACTTGACGGGGCCATACTGGAGCAAATGGTTTCTCCCGTCTGTGCACTCCCCTACAGGTCAGCGTCTGGAGCAACATTGCCTTGCTGGTAGTCCAGATAAAACGGAATGTGATCAGTGTGAGTCGGGCACATACAACAGCCACCCAAACCAGGACAGAAACTGCCAACGCTGCACATCCTGCTCACACACCAATGGTACATTTCATTTTAATATACTTTAAAAAATAATAATAAATAATAAATGTTTTGTTTTTTTTGTTTTTTTTGTTGTTGTTTTTTTTAAGTCTATCATTGTATTGTTATAGTCCATCAGTTATTCATATTGCAGTTAGGTATTATTTTGTTATATTGTATATTTTAAGGCACATGGATGTACTCAGACTCTACAATACACAGTATTTTCTATGCATTTTATGCAATATATATATATATATATATATATATATATATATCTACAGGGCAAAAAGGGTTCATCAGTTAGTACAGGTTATATCTTTCAACAGTAGAAATTTTTTACAATATTTTTTAATACCTATATGCATCACAAGATACTGAATAGGATGATATTTAATGCAAAATATATACAGTATAGATCTAATAATATATATATATTTTAATATAAATGAACAATAATTAAATATAACTTATCATTTGTAATTAAATTAAAATTATTCTCTATTACAAATGGTAATCGGAATAATCTCAAGCAAATTCTAAGCCTCCCATCTCTGGAGATGAAGCCGCTCATATTTCTTTATGATTTTGCAAAGAAATATGAATCGCTGCTTTTAATTAATCTCGCTGGGGATTCAAAACCTTTGGATTTCAGGCTGATGTAGTGACATGTTCCTATTTAAATGTATTCTGCAACTGCAGCAAGTTGCTCTAGCTTCACATTAAATCAATTTATACTTCCCTTGTAGCCAATCTGGAGGTGGAGACGCTCTGTACTGTAGCCAGAGACACCAAATGCCGGTGCAAAACCCACCACTATTGCATTAGTGCCAATGATCAAGACTGTAAACTTTGCAGTCCTTGTACAGAGTGAGTTGATCATCACACACAGTATATACTGTAAGATAACATTAGTATCCCCTGTCCAAGATTACATCTGTTTTGTTTTTGGGATGGCAGATGCGGTATGGAAGGCATCAAAGTAGCCTGCACAGCCACCAATGACACAGTGTGCAATGCTCAATTAGAAAGTAAGGTTTGAAATATTTTCATTGTCATGAAATTGTATCTTAATGTCATAAAATATAATCTCTTAATGGTTTTGTTTTAGGGAGAAATCATGTATGTACTGGAGTTGCCGTAGCTTGTGTGTTGTTCGTTATAATTTTAGTTGTTTTAAGATACCAGAGGAACAGGAAACAGCGTGAGTATTCCTAGTAGCGTACAGCTAGTGTAATAGAAAGTTGTGTTTTCTCGTCTTAATAATGGCATATCTCGGTTTTGGATGATTTGACTGATCAGGACGGAGCAACCGACAGAGCTCCAACAATCCAACAACATTTGAGGTGGTAAGTACTTATGCAACGGTCTGTGATGAATGCAAATTTGTGCTGCATGTCAAGACAGTAGGAGTGGCTCTAAAACGGATCCCTGGGGAATTTCGGCATGTTGCATTTTAATGAGCTTGGAGGTAAAGCTATGACTTGAAGATTCTAAATTGCACTTAGGTTTGAATGGGAGTGTGAATGGTTGTTTGTTTATGTGTGCCCTGCGATTGGCTGGCGTCCAGTTTGGGTGTACCCCGCCTCTCGCCAGAAGATTGCTGGGATAGGCTCCAGCACGCCTGCGACCCTAGTGTGGATAAGCGGATCGGAAGATGAATGAATAAATGATCTCTTCTGCTTGTCAGGCAAATGCTTTAATCACTGTAGCAAGTTAATTGGTGAAATAAAAACCTATGCTAGTTGGATGCGACTTAACAGTCATGTGCTCAATTCATGTACTGTATTGTTCCGATTTGTATGTGCTATTGCTGCGAGCTCCCGTTTCTGTATGAAGTACAGGTTGGTCGGCCGCCGCGAACACTCGCTGTGCTTGTCAGCACGATTGTAACCGCTTTGATATTTCATTCCGGCAATACGGACCACCTTTATTGACTCTCTTTTGTACTTTTCTGTCCCAGGAGATGCAGTCAATTAGCCGTAAGTACCATTATTTGCGTACCAACCTATCTACTGACTTTCTTACCTACCGATCAACCTCAATCACCACGCACCTACCTACGATACGTACAAATTATTTAGTTAATCGATCGGTGTTAGTTACTTTAAACCTCAGGCGCCACTCATGATTACAAAACATGTTTCCTTTTTTTTTTTGTATAGTCTCATTTATTTCCGTAAAGGCACACTACATATGAGATTTTGTTACTCGGAGCGCAAAGGCCCTTGTAAGACCTCATTCCTACATATTTAAATAACATCTTCAAGCTTTGAATGGTTTTGTTAGATGGAGAAATACCAAAACTCACATTTCATTTTTATTCTCTCTCCCTGCTACTTCCTGACATTAAACATCAGAAGATGTGAAGAGAAAATACAATTGTAATTTTCTCATCTTTGACTTTAGTTCCAGACACTGACCCTATTCGGCACCTGCCCGCTGTCGCAGAAGTGCTTGGGTGGACGACTATGGCCAACGTGGCAAGACGGAGCGGGATGAGCCCGATCGTTATTGACAGCTGCGAACTGGACTATCCGCGCAACAGTCAGGAACAGACGCTGCAGCTCCTGAGGAAGTGGGTGGAGGAGCAGGGCATGGACGCCATGAAAAAGTTGATACAAACCCTGACCAATATCAAGCAGAATTACACAGCACAGAGGGTTTTGGCTGTTTTATCCAATGTTTAAATTTGTGTGAATTTAGCCAGTATATTTTTTTCTCAATGTTGTTTTACAATATAGGAAATGTTTGACCTAAGAACTCAGCCGATGGAGAAAGCCACCTTTTATGTGCAATCTACGTGAATTAAGTAGCAGAACAATATGGGTCGAATTGTTTACATGGGGTATCTTTGTGTGTGTTCTTAAAATATATACGTCTCTTTCAGCACTTGAACTTTCAAAATGACCTAAAAGTTGTCCCTCGCCATAACACAGTTCACTTTCCGCGGTCTCGCAGTATCGCAGATTTTTAAATTGGAGGTAATGTTTTTAATTTTCTATCTGAGATTTTTGGCTATAACCAAGGATTTTGCAGTGATCATTTTTGCACACGGACTGTAACTGTGGAATGTATGAGCCGGGAATAAAAAATGTGTAAAAGACAAGAGAATTTCCAGCATTTGGGATCATTTCACACTTTAAAAAAAATAAAAAGTACAATGATTGATATTATGCTAAATTAATTTCTATGCAATAAAATAATCAATGGGATGATGGTAGAAGAATCGATTCTAAAAATATTAGCCTCAGCCATCCTAGGAAGTGTTTATAAGAGTATGGCAGAGGTTAATAAGAGTGTGGGGAGAGTCTTAAAGCTTTAAACTATGTTTAAAAAAAACCTCACTATACTATTCCTCTATGTTTCAGGAAAGATGATTTACAAAAATGTTCTAAACAAATTTCAATAACAACATTATTTATAATAGAATTATGAGGAAATAATCATAAATTCAAGAAAATGAGCACAGACGTGGGAACCAATTAGAAAGAGAAAACTGGTACTGTACAGTGCTTTGCTTATTTTCGTTTTTAATGGATGGATGAATTGTTTTTTATTTTGTTATTTTTGTGTCGTTTTTAATGTCGACGATATGATTGACGCATGCGCAGTATGGCTTGACGGCAGTTGTGGTTCCTCCTCTTGGGCGTGACTTCCGCGTTTGGGTGGCGCGCTCGTACAGGAAATGTCAGAGAAAAGCAGCAGCCTGAGCCTCGGAAGCCCCCCGACTCCGAAAAACATCTCAGAGAGCCAAGCCGACGACCACGTTAAAAGTTCCCCATCATGATACCGAGCACATATCGCGTTAAAGGTAAGCCCTGACTGATTTACGATACGTGACTACATAAAACTTCCGGTAAATTTGGTTGAAGGCGCGAGGGGATATAACAACTTGGTCTTTACCTGTTTTTTTTTTTTCAAAGATTATTATCTTTACAATACCTCCACACATCAAGAATAGTCCGCGCAATATGTTTATTGCTGTTGTAAGCAGCACCGGAGTGCAACGTGACTCATGTGCCCCACGTCGTAGTACCGTGGCCGCGTTTCCGTATTTTGTTGCCCGGACAACAGAGGAGAAGTCGCCGCCTTGGCACACTCACTCGCCTTCAGAGGACGTTTTTTTTTTTTTTTTAATGTAAATAATGTCGTTTTTTTTCCCCCACCACAAAACCTGAGCTCATGATTATATTTTAGGCATTTAACGAGAGAGAAAAAAAAGGTTAGACTCTCGAAAGTTTACCATGACATAAGCCAGTGATTGTCAAACGTTTTACACCAAGTGCCACCTCCAAAAATACCTAGCTAACGCCATCATGACAAACATTCAAATATAGTAATGTGGCATAAGTGTCCATTAAAAAAAAAAAAGGCAGACGTGTTTTATATGGGTGTATGCGACTGTAACATTATTTATAATTTGACAAAAATTGAATAATTAAAAAAAAAACGTTACTTAAATAATGACTCAATTAAAATGTATTGCACATAAAAGTTGAATAAAACTGTACTAAAATGTTTAAAAACAAACAACTCATAATGATTAGACATTATATACTGTACTTCAAAGTTAAATACAACTGAACTGTATTCTGTACCATATATATATATATATATATATATATGTGTGTGTGTGTGTATAATACTTGAAAAGTATATATATAAAAAAAAGTACTGTACTTGATTTAAAAAAAAAAGTTTAATGCATAATATTTGGATTGTTGGGCATATTTTAAATGAGTGATTCTTTCGTATAGCATTAGGGAGAGCCCATACTCGAGGTTGATTGACAAGCTAGTTGCACGTCATACTCCTGTCCTGTGTCCAGCCTAATGCTGCAGTAGTTCTTTGAGAAGTGAAATTAACCATGTAACAACCAATACAACAAAGTTAGCATTTTATGTTTCCTTTAGATTCAAGATGTTTCTTGTCATATGCACAGTAAAATCACAAAGGTAGCACTGAGCAATAAAAATTCTTAAGGCAGTTCCAACAAAAATTACATGTATATTTTTTAGGATATGAGCCTCTTCCAAATGGTTGATGTCACTTGATGGTGGGAAGAAGCAAAAAAACATAATGGAAAAAAAAGGAAGACAATTTTTTTTTTAAAAAGAACTACACACCTCAAAGGTTTGAATTGACAGTATTTTGTATTTTTTGGTATCATTTCTCATTTCTGTTGTTGTTCAATGCTTTGAATATTTGTCTAAAAATTTCTCTTTCCATCTCATCTGTTTATTTCCATTTTCCAACAATAACAACGCATGCCATAAATGATAAATCATTCCTTCCGAAACATGATTACGATTGCAGATTATTTGCTTTTCTTATTGTGGTCTACTGATGCGCCAGGCGGGTAGTTAAAGGGTTAAACGAATTGCATTCTGTTAATCTCAGTTGCATAGCCAGTGGAGGTGGCAAAAGTACTAATAATGATATGAATATCTATATATTTAGTGATAATTTGAAGAGTGATATTTTCATTTAGCTCGTGTTTAACTAAGCCGTCTTGTGTAAGTCACAGGGAGGTTTCTGCACCATTACTGTTGTAATTTCCACAGAGAAAAGGCGGTTTCCTTTATACTGTATCAATAATTCCGTCATCGTAGGCCGTCCCGTGGTGCCTCGCCAGAGTTAAGTGCAGCAAAGCGATGCAAGGCCCTTATGTAACTTCCTCTTGCAATGTTTATCGTTTTTTTTGTTCCTCACAGTTTGTGATGTACAATACTATGAACTGCATTTGGACATTCTCCAGAAAGTCTTTTTTGGGGAAAATGATTGCAGGCTTGCTGCAAACAAGAAAAGGTTATCAACAAAAACAACAACAACAACAACAACAAAAGGATAATGTTCAGTCTTCCTTCCTCTCCTGTGTTAGTGCGTCACACCGCCTGCCGCTGCTGAATTTAGTCTGCTTCCCTCCGATGGGTGGAGTCCTTTATACAAACAGCTGGATAGTTTTCCTGTTATAACGGCGCCCACCGGCTACTTTATTAAGAGCATATTTGGCATTTACAAAGAACATAATGCACCGTTTTGACAGTAAGCATCAGTTGGAGATTGCAGTGATGTAGACAAGTGAACTGTTGAACGAAGGCAGTGCCCTCTATAAACTAATCACCTGACCTACCGCATGTCCACCAAGAATGGAGACATTTGGAAAAATTCATTCCCCCTGGAAAGTATTGGAACAGCGAGGCCAACTTTATTCTCTCTCTATACTAAAACATTTGGGTTTGACATCGTACCTGGAAAAAAAAAAAGATAGAAGTACAATTAAAACAGCGTACAGTGCAAGAAATATCATTTAAAAGACTTAAAAGTGAAAAAGTCTTATCATTTGAAGACTCTAAATTGTCCGTAGGTATGAATGTGAGTGCTCATGGCTTTGTTTATTTATGCCCTGTGATCGGCTGGCAACCAGTTGAGGGTGTACCCCCTCCTCCTGCCCGTAATTATCTGGGCGAGGCTCTAGCACGCCTGCGACCCTCGTGAGGAGAAGCGGTGTAGAAAATGGATGAATGGGCTCGATGTGTTTTGTTGTTACACTAATAGGCGGGAATTTCCACCTTCCCAGGTTGCTGATCTGTAAATGTTGATACACATTGAAACGACTAAGTAAAAATGAAGTTCAACCTAAAAAAAAAATCAGCATTCGGGGCACTCGTAATTCAAGCTGCCACTGTATATGATCGCGGGATGTTGTGTTTTGCTAACATCCCACTTTGCAGGGTTCTGTGTAAACGGTAATTCCGGGTAAACGCTAGGTTTTCTGTCATGGCTCTAATGCGTACATTTTGCGGGATCTCTATGTGAAAAATACAACACGCGTGTTTTGCTAATTTGCATTTTAGTGAAGCTACTTTATTTTATGTTACAGGAAGTGATATGCAGCTGCAGGGTCTCTTGAGCGGTGCTTAGATGCAGTTACCAGAAACAAGCCGAAGATGCAGGGAGCCATCTCAAGGGTGTGTATGGTCGTCGCCGCCGCCATTTTGAACCACCCCTCGCTCTTTCCGCAAGAGAACGCCACCGTCGCAGAGCAGGATGAGGACCTGATGGCACGCATGCGAGAGCACGCGGAGAGGCTGGAAAGGGAGCGGGCCAAGCTGGAGGCGGAGCTCTCCCAGGCGGACGCGAAGGAGGATGAGGGCGGCGGCTGGGAGGAAGGTTACAGCTGGTACTTTTGGGGCACCGTGTCCTTTGTGGTGTTCTTCGCCATTGAGATGTGCAGGGCGGACATGGCGGAGTCGAACACGAGGGCGCTTGACGACGACGAGGCGCTTCCTACCAGCGCAATGGTACTAGATAAGGACGTCCTGAGCCACTTCTGCGACAAATGCACCTACAGCTCGTCTTACGACACCGGGAGGGTGAGGGAGTTCGTGGAGGGTCTTGCCGACGACCTCCTGGAATCCCTCAGGAGCGTCTCCAACCGAGAGGCCGACATGGAGGTCGGGGACTTTGTCGGGATCGGAAGCATGTTCGAGTGTTGGCAGATGCGCAAGCCTCCAACGTGCGACCTCGTGGTGCCTTTATCCCCTCCAGAGCCGCTGGAGTTCCAGGTCAGCCTGTGGTGTGAGCCATCCAGCGACACGCCACCTGACAGGCAAGGCTGTGGCACCGTCCAGGTGAGCAGGTTCGGGGACCACGAGGGCGGGTGCCTGTGCGGTTCTGCCAACCTGGGAGAGGACATGTTGTGCCTGCTACACTGTAAAACCGACGCAGTGCAGGTCGTAGACCGCAGTCTTGATGAGCTGCTCTGCTCCAAAAGAACGCCGCTCTTGACCAAGGATCGAGTCATGAAGTGGTTTCAGTTGTCCCTTACCAAAGCTTGGGGGCGCATCTCCCACAAGTATGACTTCGAGGTCACGTTTCGCAGCCTGGACGCGGCGGGCGCCCTGAAGGTCCGATTCCCTTCGGGGAAATCCGTTATGGTGAACATCATACCGGCGGTCCAGCTGGTGGACACTGACGCTTATTTGGTCTCTCACTTCCCCTCGGACTGCGGCGGAACTCCGGACCCCTTCTGGCCTCTCTCGCTGGCCGTCTACGAGAAGAATCTACTGAAACACGTCACCAAACTCCTACCTCGACATTCCTGCCATCTGCACTGCCTTCAGGTGGTCATCTTCCTACACAGGAAGCAGACGACCCTCACGGGGGGAAACGCTTTGACCGACTACCACTGGAAGACGGTCCTTTTGCACCTGTTGCTGCTCAACAAACCGTCAGCGTGGACCGCCGACAGAACCGAGTGCCGCCTGCGGGAGGTGCTCGGGTTCATGCACGGCAGCCTCCGGGAGAAGAGACTCCATCACGTCCTTATCGGGAACGACAGAGCCCCACGAGAGATCCAGCTTCCAGAGACGATCCGTAAAGCAGAGCCGGTCAATCTGTTCCGGGGTTTGGTGTTGGGGAGGGATGTTTACGCGGCGACGGTGCGCCACCTCCAGGAGATGTTGAGGAATGCAGCCGCGCTTTTACAAGAGTACACTCCGCTTTCATCATCTGGTGGAGGCTTGGATTACTAGAAAGACTTTAACAAGATGGTAGACTTGAGGCACTTATTATTACTTTTCTATTTATGGGGCATAGTATGATGCGCAGTGCTGTAGCCACACCGTATGGACAAAAGTCTTTGGCCCCTCCTCTTAATGACTCATAAGAATGTTGAATCCCAACTTTTTCCTGATTCTTGAACCACCTGCAGTCCAAACGTGCCTCCAAGAAGTCTGGAATCAGATACCCTATTGGCACACACCTTCTAATTAAACTATGGGGTTTGGGTAGACACCTTTGTTTCCCCTGAATCTTCTTTCTTGAACAATTCTGTGCTTCCAACTTGGTGGAAACCATTTGGGGAAGGCCCTTTTCTGGTCCAGTGCCCATGACGCGGACCATGAAGGTGTTCTCTGTTGCGTTTGGTGTGGTTGAACACCACCCAACACTTCTGGGCTGAACTAGAACGGGGATTGTGTGCCAGCGGGCCCTCTTTCAGACCCCACATACTTCCCTTCCAATTTTCATTTCCCATATGGCCAAGTGTCCTCATATTATTGTCCATATAGTGTGCTATTCAGTAAAAGATGTGCATCTTAAACTATCTGAGATGTGTATTGTATACTCCACTGTATGGGAGCCCATTGGTATTGCTTCTGACAGTCACGTGGTGTCATTGTGATGCCGCAAGTATTAAGTAACTTTTGCAAAACAACACTTAATTGAAAACAAATGGGGATAGGAATCCAAACTACCTCATTTTGATGGCAGCTATTGCAGTTTGATGTCAAATTCATATTCAACCAATAAAATAGTCTTGTCTGTTAGACAACTTTTTTTTATTTTTTATTTTTTTTTTATAAATCCACATCAAACACACTGCGAGACGTGATAAATGTGCCTTTATTTACCCCCCCCCCCCCCCCCCCCCCCCCAATATTTACTGAAAAACCACTGCACAAACTTAAAACACTGGCGGAATGTCCAACAATGGGTTTCATGCAACAATATTGACAAAGTTTGTAATGACACAGCGGAAAATGGATATTTAAAAGAAACCACAGCTGGGCAGTTAAAGGTTTTGGTTGTTGTTGTCTACAGGCCATAGTCGTAGTTGGGTTTGCCATCCTTGAAGTTCTGAAAGAAGGCCCTGTAGGTGTCCACGCTGTGCCCGCTACCTTTGACAACAGGGTCCTCAGACATGCGCTTCATCCACTCCTTCAGCTCAGGCGCATCGTCAAAGTAGCTGGAAGATTAAAGGGAGGCGTTCATCTTTAACATCATCGTCAGGTGAGGTACACCTGCACAATGTTCAAGGCCTTACTCACTCGCTCAATCCAAAGACCTCCAGCCTCTCAAACCACGGCCACATCATGAAATCACTCATGCCAACAGTATTGCCACTGAAGAACTTGCTCTTCTTCTTTACCAGGTCCTGGAAAATACACACCACAACATGTCATATTTCAAAACATAGAGTCAATATGCAAACTTGCCTCCTTTAGGTTGTTGAACTTGTCTTTCATTTCGGAATGCAGTCCAGAAACATCATCGCCTTTCTGTCTTCCCATTACGATCTTGAAGGTCAATGGCGGTATCTGTCACAAAATTGCGATTGATACAATATGCCTTTAAATCCCCTAAAATCTTGACAATTATATGTTCACTAAATCTCGTGATACTTCATCTTAGTAAAGGTGAAACTCCACAAACATTTTGCTTTGACGTAATTATTATTTTTTTTTTTAATGACGCCACAGTAACATCAAGAAATACACATTACAGTGTGATAGACACTTCAGCGGGTAATTGACGCCCTCCCAAAAAAGCTTTAGAATAAATGCTACAAGATGGTGGCGAAGCACTATTTTTTTGCTGTGGCTTGCCAAAATAAAGCTCCTCCCCTCACTGCGACATAGTTCAATACTTATTAAATTATACACGGATTTTTCCGGACAAAATATTGTGAACAACACAGGTTCACAAAATAAATCAGCGAGTAGGTGAATCGCAAATAGTCGGGGCGAATACTACTACACGACTTATATATTCCAGCAGTACCTCTAAATCGCCACAAGGTGACAGTATCACTGCAACATCTTTCTTGGTCTCCATTATGTCTTAATTTTTTTTAATCATTTTACAATGGTTAACTTATTTTTATTTGACACTTTTATGACAGTTTTTGAATGCTAAAATGTTGATTAAAACATGGTTTGTAGACAGATGATGACTAAAGTTTATTATATTATTATTATATATTTTTTATTATATATCACTATGGTGAAATAGGTTCAAAATGTGCTCGCGTCACAGATTGCGTTTGTCTTTTAAAGGCGTCACTGTTGAGTGTGATGCAATAAGATTTATTTAGATCCAAGCCCTGCGCTACAGAATACCTTGGAAAAATTCTCCATCAGCATTTTATGCTGGGCTTTTCCGAATGGAGTGTCAGGAAGCAGCTTCTTCTGGGGATACGCCTCGTCCAAGTACTCACAAGTGATGGTAGACTCGCGTATCACCTCCCCCGCCGACGTCTCCAGGGTGGGTACCTGGCCGAGGGGGATTTTCTCCGGGAACCAATCAGGTTTGTCTTTCAGGTTGATGTTGACGATGTTGTGCCTGAGGTATAAAACCCAAAAAAATTCCCAAATCATAAAAGGAAGTTGAAATGTGTCCATGGAAAGCCTTTGGAGCATTTATTCCACATTCTTGATATGTGTACTAGTGTGCTTTTTGTCCTCATGAGTAAGACAATTCAGCACATTAGTAGCATGGTTGTGTCTTACTAGTAACTTTTTTTCAACTACTAGTGACACTTTTGGCTGACAATGCAATTAAACCATACTAGTAAACTACGTTGTTGCACTAGTAACTATAGTGGGAAACTAACACACTAGTAGCCTCTTGGACCCTACTCATCACACCAAAATGCCCACTAGTAACATGTAGTTATTCTACTTATATGCCCAAGTTGTCCTATTAGTGGGTAGAAATGTAATTCTGTAGTTGAAGACAGTAGTTGGGGAAAAAAACATTACTATCAAGACACAGTTGCTATACTAGTGCACTGAATTGTCTTACTAGAGAGGACAACAGTGTACTAGTTCATCGACCATAATGCTGGATTTCAAGGCCATTTTAGCATTTATTCGATCCTTGATATCCAACCTCCTGTCCTTGTACTAGTAACTCTGTTCTAGTGTGCAGACGTGTCCTATATAGTGGTAGAAGGCAGTTGTGGGGGAAAATGTTTTTGCTCGTAAGACAATTGTTCCACTAGTGTGCCATAGTCTTTCTACTAGTGTGCTGAATTGTCTTCGGGATGAGGAAAAAAAGCATCCTAGTGCACGAACCGTGAAATATCAATGTTCAAACGGTTTCCTCCCCATGTCTTTACTTGATCCTTTTGGCGTTGAGCACCAGTCGGGTCCTCTGAGCAAAGGGGCAGAACCTCATGCTGTACAGTCTGATGGAGCCGGCTGCCACAGGCCCGGGCGCAGCACTCCCTGGGAAAATATTTGCATCCTTCTAAACATTGCATGTTCATTCACACATGCAACCGCGTATCTTTTTTTTTTTTTTTCTGGCTCAAGTCAAAGGCCTAGTAAAATAAAAAATTTAAACAAGCACATTTAGTGTATATTGTCATGCCTGAAGTACTGGAAAAAGACAAAGGTCTTTTGTGAAATGTGCGTAAATAGTATAACCATGTGATTAGTCGACATGCCAAACAAAGTAAAAAGTGCAGAGTCACTGTGACTTGGACACAGCTACCCTATGCAAGCAAGACACTCGCCCATCCCTGGTGTCGACTGAAAGTAATTGTGTACCCACCTGCATATGTCTGAACAGGGTGACTGTCACCCAGAAAGCTGAGAGCCATGCAGCTGCACTCTTCTATTGAGTAGAAGAAAGGAAAAAAAAAATGTTCATTTGTATCACTTAGGTGTGTCGTATTCAAATGAATTTGTGTTGCATAATGGATGTTTTGCCAAATTATAACAAATAAAAAATAATCATGTAAAAATAATCCCTGTAAAATACTTATCTATTTAATAAACAGAGTTCATGTCAAAGAGTTCTTGGTGCTT
Source organism: Phycodurus eques (assembly GCF_024500275.1). NCBI lineage: Eukaryota > Metazoa > Chordata > Actinopteri > Syngnathiformes > Syngnathidae > Phycodurus > Phycodurus eques. The sequence continues at coordinate 6,354,739 of NC_084535.1, forward strand.
GTTGAAATAAAAGTATTTCAATCTTTACCATTGGAGAGGCACTTCGCAGCAGTCATCTTGACACTGAAGCTGTTCGGCGTAGATGACGATTTGTCGTTTGCAGTCTCGTATTGTCCAACAGCAACACCGAGGGAGCAAAAAAAAAAAAAAAAAAAAAAAAAAAAAAAAAGGTGTTTATATTTTGAGCCTGCTTCCGGGAAAGTGCATCAGCCAGTGAACGTTGAGGGAGGAGGGTAGGTGGGCGGGGCTTATGTTTTGGTTACCAACGATACACACCTCCGTTTTCTCTTTTTGTAGCTGAGGTCCCAGATTAACGATAATATACTGTTGATGGAGAACTACAAGGGTGCTGTTAACATCTGTTTTTCCTCTATAACGATGTTGACTGTACTCGTATTGATTTAACTGACGTTTCCCTTGCACGCCATTAAGATGTTTACTTTTTTTTCCCATTTACAACGACACAAACAATAGATCGTCAGTTTCATTTTCTGACATGCCGGTGCTATGCAATTAATCCTTACTGTGAGCAGCACGTAAAATGTAGAATATTCGTTCGCTCCATGGGGAAATTCATTGCGAAATGTCGCACGTTGGTGACGTTTGTCTCCCCGACCAATCATTGATCTCAAGTGACCATACGTCATCTGCCTTTTGGCTCACTTGTGTTTTAGTTGAAGATTGTGAAGACTGTGTTTAACACAAAAGGCGCGCTTAAAACTGATATTTTTTTGTCTGAGGTATGTATAACACGTCAATGTTGTTGTGAATGTAGTCTCTTTAATTGGTAAAGTCATCTGTTTCTGAAATGACTTCACCAGAATAGTATAATAATAATAATAATAATGTGTGCAAATGTAAAGCGTCTTTGAGTGCTTTGAAAAGTTTTAGTTGTTAGAAATATACCTACTTGAATCACATTTTACTTTTTTTACTATGCTGCATGTTAAAACATTATTGAACTGTCTTTGGACACTCTTCTCAATGAATACATATAGTAAGGGGTTGAAATTCCCCTTGAAGCTTGCCTGCATTTTGGATTTGATGCATAAAAAAAAAAAAAAAGCCTAACAATATACAGGGGAGAACAACAGGTTTTGCCTAAAAAAACAGTATGTGTGACTCAGTACATAAGATTAACTGCCCAATAATATATAGAGTAGAACAGGTCTCCTCAAAGAATGTTTGTGAGTCAGCACATAAAAACTGCTCAATATTATCCATTTCACGCAACAATATGTGACAAAGCATATGAATAATTGGAAAAATAAATAAATAGAGTAGAACAACAGGTTGTATCCAACTCAGCACATAAATAATTGTGGGGGAAAAAATCGCCCAACAACATACAGAGTAGAACACAGGTTTTATTCAACAATATGTGTGACTCAACACGTGAACAAGAACCATGAAAAAAAATATAGGAAAACTGGACAGTTAAAGGCATTGGCGCCTGTTGTCTCCACTCTACAGGCCATAGTCAAAGTTGGGTTTTCCTTCCAGGTAGGTCTTGTAGTAGGCCTTGTAGGTGTCCATGCTGTGCCCGCTGTCTTTGACAACGGGGTCCTGCGACATGCACGCCACCCACTTCTTAAGCTCAGGCACACTCTCCAAACAGCTAGAGGGAGAAATGAAATCATCATTATCATTTCAATTTCAACGCTGATGTTTTCCTGGTGGATGGATAACTCACTCGTTCAACTCAAAGGCCTGCAGCCTCTCAAACCACGGCCACATCATGTAATCAGTCATGGTGACAGAATCGCCACCAAAGAACATGGTCTTCTTCTTCGCCAGGTCCTGGAAAATACAACTTTTGTCACGGCCCAAAAGATAACGGTTAACACAGCACTGTTGAAAATCAAAGAGAAATACTTAACAAACCTCGTTTAATTTGCTGAATCTTTGCTTCAGTTCAGTATGAGGTCCAGAGACATCTTCGCCTTTCAGTCTGCCCAGTGGGATCTTGTAGGTTAATGGTGGTATCTGTCACAAAATTGTGATTTCAGTCCTAATATAGTAATAATAAAATGACAGTATGATAATAATCTTAATGAAGAATACATTGACTAACAAGTTAAATCTGTTCCGTGACCAAGCTCGTAACTCAAATTAGTCAGATATCAAATCAATGTTACCACATGGTTAGTCTGCTTATTAGCATCTGCTCCTTGCGAGTGTGTTTATTTTGTATTTGTGGGTTTGGCTGCTTGTTCCGTTCAAATTGAAAGTCAAGGTACCATTGTAATTCGGAGCTCAAAAAGCGTAACGGAATGTTTTGTATTCAACTTTAGTGTGCGTCTTTGAGGTACCTTGGAAAAATTCTCCATCATCATCTTATGCTGGGCTTTTCCGAAGGGAGATTCAGGAAGCAGCTTCTTCTCAGGATACACCTCATCCAGGTACTCACAGGTGATGGGAGACTCGTAAATCACCTCGCCTACCGACGTCTCCAGGGTGGGCACTTGGCCGAGGGGGTTTTTCTCCAGGAACCAATCGGGTTTGTCTCTCAGGTTGATATTGACGATGTCGTGCCTAATGTACAAGACAGATGAAAATGTCATGTTTTGTCTTAAATGACACAGGGGGGGGCGAAATTTCTTGTCTTTACTTGATCTCTTTGGCGTTCAGCACCAGTCGGGTCCTTTGAGCGAAGGGGCAGAACCTCATGCTGTACAGTCTGATGGAGCCGGCTGGCACGGGCCCGGGCGCGGCACAACCTGGGAAAATATTGGTGACATCATGAACACTGCACGTTGATTGGCATTTGTGACTACAGACAGTTTTGGCACATATCAAAAGCATATTTCGATGAATATGCGAGTAACATTAATTTTCTCAAACCTGAATTACAGGTCACGTAGAAAAGCTACACTTTAGCCCCACTTCAAATCAAACTATTTTTTTATTTGTACAGGCAATTTTTTAAGTAACACTTTAACAGACTAAACTACCATACAGGTCTAAAGAGAAGTTAGCCACTATACTACATCCAAGTAAAACAAAAAGTAAAGCTACTACCTCCAGAAGATGCCCGACAGGGAGATTTGTGATATTCATACTGGGCAAAAAAAAAAAAAAAATACATGCAAAACTTTTCTTTTGGCTACCACTTTTCATCATCTGAATTAAGATTCTCTGCGTAAACTAAAGGCTTATTTCATTCAAATATTGTTCACAAATTTGTCTAAATCTGTGTCAGTGTGCACTTCTCCTTTCATACCTCACAGGTGTTGCATAAGATGCTAATTACAGCATGATTTATTGTACAGGTGAGCCTTTGGCTGCCCACAATAAAAGGCCACTCGTGTGCAGTTTTATTGTATTGGGATAGTCAAAATCTAAATTCTTCAAGTCGTGGATCACATGATTCTGGAGGTTTCAAAATGATGAAGTAATGAAATCGCCAAAATTGTGAGGTTGTGCAACACGCCTTCTTGAAAAAATGCTGAGTCACACACCCATGATGTGATTTTTCATTTATTTTTTATTGCTCACCATTCATAATTATGGCTCATTCACCGCATTTGCCACAATATAAACCATCATCTATTTGCATTACCTTGTTTGTTTATTCCTGTGAGACGATTACCGTGATGAAAATAAAGCCAACTACAGCTGCTGTTTAATAGGAAGATAGGGCACTCCCTGTTGGTTTATATCCTTGTAAATGTGACACACACACAGGTCATTAAATCGCTTAGTCGCCTGCATTTGTCAAGAAAGGGTGACTATCACGCACAAAGACATTCAGTAGCACATTCGGGGTCTTCATTTTTTTTAGTCGTGCAATATTGTAGCTGAACTTCGTTTACATAAGGAACGATTTTGCTAAATATAAATCCACATTAAATGGCTTACCTTTGGAGACGCACTTTACACTTGTCATTTTTACAGTAAAGTCGTTCGGCGAATAGGAAAATTTGTTACACAAATGAGTTGAACCTTGCGTTGATTATAAGGGGGAAAAAACGCGGAGGCTGAAAAAAAAATGTTTTTATTTGTGGTCACTTCCGGGAAAATGCAAGAGCCAATCAGGGTCGAAGGAGAAAGTGGGCGAGGCGGGGCTGGTGTTTCTGGTTTCCAAGGATACGCACCAGCCGCATGTCATTTCGGTGGTTTGAACGTAAGAATTCCAGTCCCACAACATAGTTAAAAAGTTATAAAATAATGTATTAGGTTTATTATAAAAGTAGGTAGTCTTGCTGCCTTAGGGAAAATAAGTTTTTCTTTCATCGAGTCAAGTAAACGTGGGAATTATTGATTTAATCGTCGTTTTTATGCGTGACACTTCCATTTCGGAGCGAGGTTTTCATTCTTTTGGTCTCGCCATCAAGTATAAGAACACCGCAAAGGAAGAGTTTTCGTGAGTGCACCCCCGCTTGAATTCAAGGCGTTTTACAGGCAGCAACAGTCAATATTATTTATCTCGTCTTGGACACTTGTTCTTCGTATTCAACACTGTTCATTCTCCACACATTCCAGGTTAGTGGGAGTTAAATGTGCCGTTTTTGTAATTCGGATGCAGGAATTGAGTTCTGACGTTTGCCAAGTAGTCTTAGCTAATGTTCCTTACTTGGGGGGGGATCTAGTGCGGTCGCAAATAACTTTTATTATTCAATGCGTTTCTGTTGTCATACTGAGTCACTTACGATGACGCCATATACAACGCGACATATAAACAGTGAACGTTCTCGGTTTAATTTAGCAATATGTTGACGCTTTGAGTTTCTGGTATTTATTTAATATTATCATCTTCCTTATAGCAGAAACAAAAATATAAATGCAATACTTTTGTCGCGGCACACGGCCAGGGAACAAATGTGGAACTGTCGTGTGTTTATGACGTTTTATCAGCTCGACCAATCAAGAATATTAATAAATCAACGTCATGTCATTTGGCTCTTTTGAGCGGGAGTATTCGAACACGAATCATTTCCACACGAAGAAGTTTACAAAGTGATATAAAACGTAAAAATGAACAATATTTAACACAATTCAAAATGTTTAAAAGTAACTTGGCTCGCTGTATAAAGAGTGTGTGCTGTAAATGCAAATTTCGGTGTGTGCTATTGGCTATACTGTACTTTCAGTTTTTGATGTGCAAATGAGGCAAGGAACCAGTACAGTATTTAAATGACGGATAGAAAATAGATGAACTTATTCGAGGCTTCATTTTAGTGGCATCTAGTGGCGAAATAGGAGACTGCAAAGCAATGTCACAAGTGGAACTGGGGGGTTTGTGTGAATTTTGTGAATGATTTTTTTGGGAAATACTGATGCAGTACAATACAGATTTTTCAGGGAAGCTGCCCCGCATTATTTGCTGAAAAACTCACCTTTATGATGTTTTTTGTTTTGTTTTGTGCTCATTACAGTATTGCTTTAGCCCTATTGGGTGGCATCTTTGTGGCAAGGAACCAATTTGAAGTGAGTAGATGAGCTTCGTTGAGACAAAAGTAGTCTTCTCTGTGTTGTCTTGCCATAGTAGATTGTTCATTGAGACTTTACCAAAGATTATAAACATGCTGACCACTGAAAGGTTGACCGATGCTTCGTATTTCCCCCTGTATATTAAGTCAACTACTTTAAACATTATCTGTGGATGATTTTGTAGATTTGGTCCTGCTGTTGATGGAGGACTGGTAAAGACAATGCATATCTTAAAATGTAGTTTAATTAATTAAGAATTAAGACGATACACGTGTCTTTGTGTTAATGTAACTTTTTTTCTTTTTTTTTTTTTTAAAAGTAATATGTCCATGTTTATGATATTAAGTGTGTGCGGTGTGTTTTCCCCCAGGCCTTATACCGAACTACAGCCTTGAATGCTGATGTGGTAAAACAACTCAGTCCGCTATGGATGTCAATACAGACTCTACTGAAACTGACACTGAAACGCCACCAGAAAGTGAGGTAAACCGTGTTCCATTCTGTTACTTCTGTTCACCACGTTACAGTTCTTTGTAGTCATTTTTTTTTAATGCTCAAGTGTTACACGGCATGTTTTGTTTTTGTGTGTGTGTGTACTATTTATTCAACAGTATCTGAGCGAAGATGATCTGAATTATTTTGAAACAAAGGAAAAACTGCAGGCCAGGATGGAGGAGATCCGCAGCACTGTGAGTGGAATGTGGCATCTGCGTAAGCTCAAGTGTATTATAGTGATGAAACACAAATGTACAGTTAAGCGGAATGGATCCATGTTGTCAGATCCAAGAGATGATTCTGGAAAATGAGAGCGTTCCCGAAATCGAACGACTGGAGCTGAAGGAGTTCAACGTGGATGACGATAGGCAAAAGATGCACGATGCCATGGTGGAGGAGGAAGTTTCCAGGGTAACGTTGGAAATAAATGTTTGTCTTTTCTTAGACGGCATTTCTGATGCGATTCTGGACAGGTGAAAGATAGAATTGAGATGGAGATTTTGGAGAGATGCTACAGGCGTGATCTCATCAAGAGGGACTGCTGGGATTGTCTGAAAGTTAAAGACAGGGCTGTAAAGGTAGAAAACACATTCTCAAGCTAGGTCAAAAAATATAATGGACATAACTCATGTGCATTTGTCAATTGCAGGCCTTCCACACGGAGCACGAGGTGACGAACTACCCCCTCAAAGAGCGACCACAAGCTGAATTGGATGACCTTAAAAGAGTTGAAAATAGGACGAAGGCGGAACTGGTAACCGAGTAGTTTTTTTGTTTTGTTTTTCCCATTCTCATCATAGTACATTTGGTTCGCTCTGAGTGAAATCCACTCTAAAAATAATAGAGATAAACATTTCACATCACGATTATCATGCCTGAATGTGAGTGCAAATGGTTGTTTGTGTATGTGTGCCCTGCGATTGGCTGGCAACCAGTTTAGGGTGTATACCCGCCTCCTGCCCGATGATAGCTGGATTAGGCTCCAGCACTCCCGTGACCCTTGTGAGGATAATGCCCAAAATAAGGGGTATTATCATAATATTACCAAAAATAAAAAGTAAACTCACAGATACGAACACTAACATGATGGCAAGAGGTTTGATTTTGAATACCAAAAGTTTTAAAATTGAAAGTAAGTAAAATTGTATACTGTGAGATTAAAAATTGTAAACAACAACAGATGGATGCAGGACCCCACAAAATGTACTTAAAATGACTTGGACTTAATTTTATATACAATATTGTTGGGATGCTATTAACATATCTAATTATGAAAAAATACAATTATTTGACAAAATAAACTGTCAAATAATGTTTTTCAATTCAGATCAACATTTTGGTCAATGAATAGATGTGAACATATTCAATCATGAATGTTTATTTTGCATCAGACAACCATATACACAATTCCCATATTCAAGTTGGCTGTATTCAAACTTTTAAAGGACTTTTTGATCAACTTATTTATTTATTTAGTTTATTCCCAGTCACCAACAACGCAGGCTCCCTCTCGTGGTACGCTAAAGAATCCCTGAATTAAATGTCTAGTGCATGTTGCAGTGGCATAAACTTTAAAACAAAAAAAGTTTCAATACATTTGTTGATTGCAGTCCAGCTGTATTTAACTTTCAAATAGAATACATTCACATTTAATCTTTTAGAAGTATTTGTTTTCAAACGTCTATTCAGTTACAATTTATGAGACTGTATTTTAATTGGTCATTTTGGTGGTACTCGGAGTATTTTATGAATTGGAACTTGGTGTAAAATGTTTGAGAACCACTGCTCTCCACCTTTCGGCAGAAGCAGAGGGCCCAAGAAAAGGGTGGAGAGGAAGAGGCGGAGGAGGTGTTGTCGGCCCAAAGTGGAGTAATGAGCAGCTACTCCGCCGAGCTGGGACTGTCACACCCTTACCTCTACGACCAGTTCAGCCTGCACACCACCGAGCAGAAGCTGAACCAGATCATTATGCTTCAGGTGGGAATCGCGTCACTATATAAAGTGGTGGTTGGTGGTCCGGGTCTTCTCCACTGACACATATTTACAACCTAAATTCTTCCATAAAAATGGTATTCACTTATTCCCAAAAGTCCATTCTCTTAGTTTTGTAGCGTTTCTCTAGGCTGCACCGCTTCCGGTACGTGTATGTGGATGTTATTTATTTAATTTTTATTTGTCCAATCAGATTTCAGCCAATACATGTTGCCATGTCAATCTAATCTGCCCAGGGCCTTCAGAATCAAGTGTTACTGGCCAATGTTAACTTAAACTATATTAGTAATGGCACTGTGACTTTAACCAATCAGATTTGAAATTCATCCTCATAGGGCCACAGCGCTGGCTCTCGATGTCCGAATTTTTCCGTCCTCTGATTGATCGGAACAAAAAACACATCTGTAGTCATTTGCACACATTAGTACGTCTAATAATCAGCATCTCGAGTGTGTATGAAGTACTTTGTTTTCGTCCATACAGAACTGTCACCAAATGAAAAAAAAAAAAACATTTGAAAAAAGCATTTGGATGGTTGTAACAAGAAGAAAAGGTTCTCTGTTGTTGCTATGAAGAATCCTCTGCGTTAGCGTTTCTTGTTCATCTTCTTGGTGATTATATATTGGTTATACAATACATATATATATAATTATACATATTTACTTCTGCCTGAATTACTGCAGAGCGCAATTTAGTTTTCTCCGTTTAATGGCCCATATTCATTTTCAGAAGTCATCGTGTACTGAACTGCATTTACAGTGCCTTAAGGTAAGTTACACTTTGTCACAGTTGAGGGAGCCTGTGAGCAACAAAGACAACAGCGCTGGTCCTATCATACTACTGTGTGCTGTCATAAAATTCTCCACAAATGGTGGAATAACATATCTAATGCGGGAAAAAACACAACAATGTGCGTGACTGATGCCAAGTCACATCCCTGACTTGTACCCGTCTTCTGATTTTGCCTCCCTCCCAATATGCAGGATGTGATCTTCAGAATCAAGGTGGCTCTCAACACGCAGTTTGACAAGGTGTACAAGCAAAAGGTGCAGGAGATCAGCCGCGTCAAAGAGCGGAACAAGCAAGTAAGGGAGCTCCTGGAGGAGCTGGAGGTCAACGAGGAGCTGTGGGTGCCCGTCTTGAACGACAGGGAGGTGCCCGAGAGGGTGTTCGTCGTGGACGACTCCGAGGTGACCCCCCCCCCCCACCCCCCTCACCCACACAATCGCACATATCATTTCATCCACACAATATATCACTTTGCTATCAGTAAAAGGGAAATCATAGGAACGAAGCTCTTCTTGTGACTTATTAGATAAAGGCCGAAAAGTACCTCACTCCAGAACAGGAGAAGGAAGAGGAAAGGAAGCGGCTAGAGGAGCAAAAGCACTTGGCTGCCAAGGTACGTTGCCAAAACAAATGTGGCTTTGTCTTTTTAAACTCCTGTTGTGGTTCCGTCCAAATTCTTCTTGGCTTGGAGACCGGACCAACCTGTGAGCTTGTGTACATTTGCATGCAAACTGCTCGCAGCAGTAAATTACACATCAAAAGAACAAGAACTTGAACGGGATTGTGCCAAAATGGAAAAGAAAGAAGTCAGTTGAGGAGTGTTTGGTTGGTTGATAAATCACAGCTGATATATATATATATATATATATATATATATACTGTATATATGTATATGTGTATGTTTCGGATTCACAACAGCATTAGTTGGCTATTTCAGAGCGACGATGTCCGAGAAAGGGCTCTTGATGACATGATGGACGGCGTTCTTGAAGTGAAAAAAGACAGTGTCTTGAAAACGGTAGGTCTGGTTGCACTCATTACGGCTCCACGATCTCGGTTGGATTAAACAAATGGGCCCAAAAAGAAAGGACAGGAAGTGACTATTGAATGTACTCCACAGGAAGTACCCCAGCCCGAGTTCATTGTGGCCAAACCTGACAAAGAGTGGACCGAAGAGGAGAAAAAGCAGTTGAAAGAATACGAAAACAAAGTCAAAGAGCTGAACACGGAGAAGGAGAAGTACAGAAAGGTATTCCGCCACAAGTGCTGTGACATTTTAACTAATATTTATTGACTCGTTCTCCCATTTCGGCTCACTGTGATTTCTAGTCGCTGGAAAATGAAATCAAAGGCCTTCAGAAAATCACCAAAGAGGCCACTGAGCGTTTTGATGAAGGTTTGAAAAAGCTCTTTGAGAGGAAAATTAAGTCAGACATAGCCATATGTCAGGTGAATACCGCGCGCACACACACGCCCACCAAACTAAAGCCATAATGCTCATTGTGGATTATTATTTTTTGTTTTATGTTTTAAAGCTGCTATAAGGGGAAAACGTTTCAATCCTGGGCATTGATGCTTGTGCTAATACAACAAATTCCCAAAGTAGAGATTTTTACACATTTGACTCCTCCTTCCAAATTCCTTGACTAATTCAAACCATTCCAACTTCAAACTATTCCGCTCATTCAGGACATCTTGGGAACTATTACAATTCTCCAAATGTACCAATTTTCAAACTAAAATGCCTAAATCAAGACGTATTTTACAGTATTCCTTCTTCTTCTACATTTCTTGACCGATTCAATCCCACATTCTACAGTAATTCCACAGCATTTAAGATTAAGCTTTGCTTTAAGAAACTGCATCTCATTATTTTTGATCACTTTTTAAAATGAATTTCATATTTTGAGTTTATTTGATGGCATATTTGACAAATTGTTTTTTTTTCTCCCTTAAACGACACTTCAGCACATTATAAAAATCCTGTCATTACAGTGCCATGAAAAAAAAATGTCGTGAAATTGAAAAGAATGTTTGTATTTTACAGGAAGAACTGAAGATTAAAACTCTAAATTACTCCGTGCTCATGGAAGAGGTGATGAGGAATGAAGAACTAGAGCTGGTGCAAAAACTTAAGGAAATGTCTGCGCAGAGGGTGAGAAAAAGAAAATCAACTCATTTGTTTAATTTCACTAGTACTTGATTTTCTTCTTTTCTTTTCTTGTTTCCATCACTCCCATTTTGATCATTTCCCGTACGCGCTCACCTTCATCGTCACTCAATTGACAGAAAAAAATGGGCGAAGACTTGCAGAAGTTTGAAAATGAAGTCGAATCATTCCAGGAGAGCTACAACAACATTGTGGCGGACGACAAGGTGAGTCTGCTGGTGGCGTACGGACATCCTCTTTGCCAGTCTATGTCTATTCACACAGTCTTGTGCCGCTCAAGGCTCAGGATAAAGACTTCCGGAAGGAGTTCATGAGTGTGCACAAAGCCCATGTTGATCAGCTGTATAAACTGTTCAAGCGGAGACCTAGGTTGGTCATTATTACCGTTTCATTTGGAAGTACCTGCAGTTGTGCTGGTTTGTGTGTGTGTGTAAATGTTTTTCTTTTCTTACTGCTAAGAGGTCAAAAGAAGAATGCCATGGAGGAGTTGGACGCTCAGAGGAATATGCCGGAGGGCTTGACCCTGCCCTTGTGGGAGAGGTTTTGTCAAATCCGCAGAACAAAAATAGACACTGAGCATAAGGTAATGCATGGGTGCACGGGCTTTTTGTTAGAATTAAAATTACTTAAATGATACCTGGGAGACCTGGATGAGCTTAAAGATGATTTCCTATTCCTGCAAAAGCAGCAGTTGTTCAAAGAATACCTGTCTGAGCTTCTCTTTTATAAGTCACGCCCAATGTTCTTCCCTAAATGTGGACTATGCTCTCGCTCAGTGGTTCTCAAGCTTTTTTAACCTATAGTACCACCTAAAAAAAATACTTAACTCTCCAAATACCACCATAAGGACCATTATTAAAATACAGTAGCACACTAGGCCCAAGTGTTCAAAACTTTCCTAAAAGGTATATTTAGTGTTATTGTAAGCCACTGTAACCTTATGCAGTTCGAACATTAGGAAAATGAAAAACTGTACTTACATACAGATTCAATTAAAATGATTGCATATATAAGGTAAAGCTTGTGTGCGTAACTTCTGTCGCTCCCGGCAGTTATTGTTTTCTTTGCACATCGACTCCTGCCTGCGTTTGTGATGAAGGACTGAATATCGGACTGAAATATCCCAGGCAGTATAATGCAGATGGAGTGATCATTATTGCTGCGTTTGTGCATACATCGTTCATTTGCGTGTATTTTTTCGTCAGGCACCTTGTTGGACAGCTAAGGGGTCCTCGGAAAGACGTGTTTCGTTGGTTCGCGGCAATTGTTCTAATTTACAGAGTAGTTGTTGTATGATTATTTTCTGTAAGAGAAAGTCAAAGATTGCTAAATAGTGAGCTTTTTACAAATGGGAGACAAGGGGCTACGCTCAACTCTTTGCTCGGTAAAATGCGACACTTCCGCTTTGTCATTTTCGGTGCGCCACCCAGTGGACCAGCGCGGGAATGTCGCTGGTCAACACAAAATGTAAAAGATCAAATATTTAAAAATACAGCAAGACGTTTGATGAGCTTCTAAGCTTAATCAGCATTGTAACATCTCCTCTAAAAGTGGCTTTAGTGAAAACATTTATTTTTTATTTTTTAGCAAATGTTTCACACGCTAGTTTGAACTAAAAATGTCCATGAATTAATGTTTGACAACAAACAGTTCTACAAGATTAAATGCAGATGTATTGTACTTTAAAGTTAAATACAGCCGAACTGTACTTAAACAAATGTACTGTACTGGATTTAAAAAAAAAAAAAAAAAAAGTTTAAACCAAACCACTGTGACGTTATGCACAGTTTGAACAATTAATTCAGTTTCTTTCACACCACACTTTGGCAACTGCGCTATCCGCTGTATACCAGGAAGATGGTCTTGTCTGACTTTGTCGTCCTCCGATTTAATCAAGGAGGAACTATACCCCCAACCACAAACATAGTCAACAGTCTAAGTAGTCATTAATTAAAGAACTAAAACTAATGCACTTTTCTTGCAGATCAAAGCCACGGGGGCCACTCTGGCTGAAATGCAAGCGAGCCTGCTCAAGAAGCGAGAAGAGGACGAGACCGGCGAGCAGGAAATTGAATATCTCGCAGCAGAACTTGAAAAGTGGGTGACGCTTCATTCAGTCATTTTAAGGAAAACTGACTTTTTTTGAATGGCTGGTATACAAATGGTTGGGTCTCTGGAGTGTAAACAAACTGCAAAGAGTCAATAGAGACAAAAGGTTAGTTGGTAGTTCCAATATACAGTAGTTCAAGTAAATATTATGTCATTCAAGTTGCTGCAAGTCAGTTCACTTTTTCAGTGGTAGAGATACTGAGACTCTCATGCAGCTAAACTATGACTAAAAGGACAAACTAATGTACAGGATGTCTTAAATGTCTTTATAAACATCCTTTTTTACATTTCACTTTCAGACATAAGGTCATTAGCACCTGAAAGCTTAGGCTTCGCAGTTTTTATAAGTACAGTATGTCATTGTCTCACTCATGGCTCGCTAATTGACATTGGGCTGCACAGGAACATAGCAAATAATGTACAGACGTCAGGTTGTCCTAAGGCTTCAAGCGGAAGATTATGATGCTCAACACCGTGAAACTGGTATGGATAAAGTTTTGATGCCGAGTTCTAGTGCAGCCCACGAGATCAAGACTTTTCCTGGCTTTGCGTGAATGCCTGCTCTAGAAGTTTGGGGATTTCATCCCTGGTGGTAGGCCTTCCGCTCCGATGTTTCCCAAAAACATATCCTGCTTCCAGAAACTTGCTATTGATAGGATAACTTGTGTGACAAGCGTAAAGCTTTTCAAAGCAGTCAGAGACAGAAAAACCGCTTGCCCGGCGGTACCTGAAACGAAATAGAAAAACGGAAGTGAATCGTGACATTTATTCACTGCTGTCAATCATAACCAAAACTACAAACACATCGATTCTCTCTGACTGTATCAAGCAAATATGAGCATGAATATCTTTATGAGGCAAAATTCAGTATATCAGTCTCATTAGCTTGTGCAGTTGTATGTACTGATGCGAACATCCTTCTCTGTTTCTGTGTTGACCCCTTGCAGCCTGCGTGAGGAGAAGAAGAACTTCCTGACGGACATCACGGTCCAGTTCCTTCTCAAACAGGGCCAGGTGGAGGTGACCAACATGGATCTCATCCCTGACTACAGCGAGTCGATTCTTCTCCACCGGGGCAAGGTGGAAGAACTCAACCACACCATTCGGGTCAGTGGAGGACTCTCATTCGCCTCGCAGAAGTCCACCAGTGTGTCACCTTTGCTGTTCCCCCCCCAATCAGACCCTCGGCGAGCAGAAGATAGCCATGATGGTGCAGACCAAAGACTTCCGTAAGGGCATCATCCAGGTGGAATGGGACAACACCATGAGGAGGATGCAGATAGAGGATCTCAAGAACAAAGAACGGGACATCCAGAAGCTGCGTCTCACAGAGGATCACAAAGAGGTGCTTGCATCGTCTCTTTTAGCCTTGACAAAGCCTAATAAGTCTTTTTTTTGGTTTCTTTTTAATGTATAATTTATTGGCACCTTACTGGACACTCAACAACACCATACAAACATAATAACAAAGAAAACGCATAAAAATGAGAAACAGCAATTAAATCAAATCATCAGTTGAAATGATAGGAGGTAAATTCTTTTGGTCCGTCTTGCGCAACGCTCGGCGGGCTGACTCTCATCATCTCACCAGCGAGTGTAAAACTGCGCATAATGTTACAGTGTGTTTTTTTTTAAAAAACTAGTACAGTACAATTGTTAAGTAGTGTTCAGTTGTCCATCCATCCATCCATTTTCTGAGCCGCTTCTCCTCACTAGGGTCGCGGGCGTGCTGGAGCCTATCCCAGCTGTCATCGGGCAGGAGGCGGGGTACACCCCGAACTGGTTGCCAGCCAATCGCAGGGCACTTACAAACAAACAACCATTCGCACTCACATTCACACCTACGGCCAATTTAGAGTCTCCAATTCATGCATGTTTTTGGGATGTGGGAGGAAACCGGAGTGCCCGGAGAAAATCTTATCTTCCTATACTTTAGCGCAGTGTTGATGTTGAAACTGTCAATCATGTTACAGTGGCTAAAAATTATATTAAATACACTTGGGTTAGACCCCTTAGTTGTCTCCTGGTTCTTAGTTCTTCATTTTAGCGCATCTTAGCGGTGCACAAATCAAGGTCCAGCAATGTATGCTTGGATAATTTTATGGAAGAACTTTATCTCAAACCCTTTATTTAATCAATCCAAGCCGTGTTAGACCCCCTCATTGCCCCCTGAATCATGTACTTAACTCATTCACTGCCAGCCTTCCCAGTTAACATGAATATTTGACTTCTAAAGCCGTCAATGGCAGTGACTGTGTTAATGGCCATAAGTATCCCAACCCCTTGTTTATACGGTTTATTTTCTTTTTAATCCATCTTGCAGAAACACCAGCTAATTATAAAGCGCTCTTCGGCAGCCATCAAATGATTTACAAGCAGAAAATTACCTGAGATCTTTTATCATCGCAACCTCTCAAGGTGAAAGCCCCTCTTTCTTATTGCCATTTAAACACGCGACCTAAGAGGGAGATACTCCCACACATTAAAACGCCCTTAAGACATGTCCAGGCAACAGGGAGTCAGTAGCTTGGAGAATAAACAGAATCCATAAAGACCTGATGACTCACCCATCTTCGGCTTATTTTTAACATGGCAATGGCTGCGCATGAGAATCTACTCTCCAGGCCCCAGTGCCCGTTTACTTTGGCAAAGCATTCAGATGGTTCTCCCGTGGCGAGCAGCGCTGCTTCCTCTCATTGTTCAAGCCTCTGGAACGTTGACAATTCAAACATTTGAATACAAACAAATCCATAAAGTGCGGTCGTAATGTTTATTGCGCTATTGTTTTTACACCAACATGGCAACGGCACATTTAACCAACTCTCTGTACACTTTTTTGTTTTTAGTATCTCAAGACAGACAGCGACAGTCGTGTGTGCAAGCAGGCGATATCTATGAAGGAGACTCAGGCCATGCAGCTCAAGGTAACAAAAGGCCATCTCTCACACCACAAATACTTGAAACCTGTTACATGAAGTTCCTTCGCCCCATGGTTGCTTTTCCTGAAACATTTAGATCAATCACATTGATGTAGATTGCTGTACAAAGAAGACCAAACCCATTCAAATCCAATGATGTCATGAAAGCAATACCGCAGATAACATTTAGAATTTACAATTATTTACACTGATTACATAGTATTCGTTTTTTTATTTCTGACTGCTGCTTTTGTCAGGGACTCCTCCATCTTGTCACATGATGAGGGGGGGGAAAAAAATAAAAAATAAAAATCAAGGCCTTTAAAACATCCTCGAGACCCTTCAGTTCTATTATGCTTATTTTCCTTCTTCGTTTTAAAGACTTATCAAAAGGACATGAAGTATCGCAAACAAAAAATCAGAAACCTCCAAGCTCAGGCGGCCATGAAGGAACAGAAGAACGTTGCTTTGGACAAGCAGGTCCAGGACATGCACGTGACCGTGTCGCAGATGAGACACATCTACGAAGCCTCAGGTAACTGAGTTAGTTTCACGCGTTTCAGACTTTTCCTTAACCGCATCCTAGCGTTTTATAGCTACGGAGGAAAACGAGGCGGTGAACACCGAGCAGCGCTACCAGGAGGTCCTGCTAGTGCAGCGTCTGAAGGACACCGCCAGGTTCCAGATGGAGAAGCTGGCGTTTCTCAGCGCCGAGGCGCAGCGTTTGAGGATGAGGAACGTCCCTTCGCTGGTGCAGATCAAATACGACTGAGCCTTCCGCAGACAACCAGGTTTTATTTACACGTAAATAAATATAACTACAAATCAAGATGTGTGTGACAATAACATAGCAGCAACTAATAAAGAACTCCATATGTTTGAACATATTCTCTGTAGTATTATTTGGAATGGGACTGTACAGTGCAACCCCTCAGGTCGAACAATTTGGAATTTGAGCAACATTTTGGGGGGGGAAAAAAGTTAAGCGAACATCAAAAGATATTAACTTGCTTCTTTGGCTTTTTTTTTGTGCAAAACTTATTTCAAAAGGACTAGTCCTAACTACGTAGTCACCTCATGCACAGTCACTTGTTAATTTGTGTATCAACAGAGCGGTACTGCCTATTGTGGAAAAAGGACCTCCTGTAAAGTTACCGTTTGACCCTGAAAGAGATCACTTAGATTTCCTTTATTTTCCAATGGGAAATTTTTTTTTTTTAATTCCAAATTCTTGTGTTCGACCTTAGAGGTTCCATTGGATGGCTTACTAAACTATGGTAGAAAGGTTTATTTATTCAAAAAGTGAAACTCATGCCTCATATAGATTAATTGTATAGGTAAGAAAGAAAACCTTTTAGTCCATATCCTACCTTATTTCTATAATGATAATCATTTTGATTGTTGATGTAGTAGTCTAATTTCTTGAGGGTAAATGAGGTTTTTGTTAACTAACTATATTCATCCAAATTATTTTTAAAAATTTGGAAGTTGTTCACTCTGTGTAGTGAATCTACAATTGGGTTTCACTTTTTAAAATTTAACGAGGGGAAATAAGTTTTCTGCGATCTAATTTATTGAGATGCACCTGTATATGTTTGAAAGCACATTCAG
The DNA here is from genome assembly GCF_024500275.1 of Phycodurus eques. Lineage (NCBI taxonomy): Eukaryota > Metazoa > Chordata > Actinopteri > Syngnathiformes > Syngnathidae > Phycodurus > Phycodurus eques. The sequence goes on from NC_084535.1 coordinate 6,372,256, forward strand.
GAAGCAAAGTCGTCCTGTGTGCGGTCAAAGTGCAAGATTTTCTCATCTAGACCGAAGAGATCGATGAGTTCAGACAGGCTGGCCTTGCGTCCCTCCACAGGGACGTCCGACTGGAGCTCGTACAACGCGTTCTGAGCGCAGCTCCGCCACTTGTCGATCAAGGTTTGAAGCTGCGCCAGGTCATTCTGGAGAGAAAGACGAGGAGAATTTTTTTTTTAGAAATGATCATGCCAAATCCCGCCGTCTTCTCACCACATCGGGTGACCCACCTTGCTCCTGTACATCTTAACCATCCTCAGTCGACGTAACGTCTCCGTCTTGTCCTTCACCTGCCTGCCGAGCCGCTCCCGTCGTTGCGCAAGGTTTTCAGCGTGAGCGTGCGCCGGTCCGGGAATCATCCCGGAAAACATTTCACTCCCAGGTCTGGCTTCCTGAACGTTGACGTCAGCAGACGGGCTGATAAGCGGAGGATTTTTATTATCATCATCCGTCGTCCGGGAATCTAACGGAACTGGTTGGCCGTCTTCCACGTCCACGCAGAGGCGCTTGGCCACGGGGAAGGGCGAGGTGAAGGCACGTCGCGTTCTCTTCAGACGCGCTTTCAGAGAGGCGCTCAGCTTCTGGTGCGGCTGTGGAGATCAGAAGGCAAAGTGTGCGGTCAACAAGACTTAAGCTAACGCTCCCATTTCTATGTTGACATTCGTTACACATATAATTAGAGAGCCATCTAAAACATTTTTTTTATGTTTATCATTGTAGATGTGGTGTATCCTTTTTGATTGAATGCACTATACTTTTCCAAAATGAAAGTAAAATCTTTCAGTATGATGCAATGTAGTTATGATACAGATTTCCAGGGCCCCCCAAATGTCTCATACTAATTTATTATTTGATCTTTGAACCAGTTATTGTTTTAGTCTCAATTTCCATGCTTAAAAATAAATCAAAATTCCTAAACTACTCTTGATTGTTTCCAGTTAGGCCCCCCGTCTTCTCACGCAATGGACTATTCCATATTTTTACTGTGCACATGCAGACTTGGTTCAGGAACAGGGTATCAAGACAAACTTGTTGGCATGTTATATGAAAAATGAATGGGCGCTATCCCAGTGGAGTGGGGAAGAGGAGGTGAAAGGAAAACATCCATCCATCCATCCATTGTGCGTAAACAACAACGGCAGCAAGAGCCAGACACTTGCCAGTTGCAGTAGCACTGCTGTCAGTGTCGGTCGAGGAGGATGCATTAGAGATGGAAAGTGACACTTTTCATCAGATCTGAGTATTAAAGCGGTCGAATGGTAAATTATAATAAATTCTGAATTATTTTCTAATCGGTGAAATTAATATTCCAAAATGTTCACGATACATAGACATAACAGGATTAAAAACGGGGTATTTGTGAGCATTTTGGATTAGTTGATCACTTTATTTTGGGAAAGGGGAAAAAAAAAAAAAAAAAAACAGCACACAAGAATGCGTTCACGCCATTGAATTTACCGTCTCATTTCTGGACTCCCACGGACTGGACGGTGAACGGTACGCCGATTTCGAAGTGTTGTTCTTCGGCGTCACTTCCATGAAGCAAACGACAGCTCTTCGCTAGCAGTCTACGCAAAACGATTCGAAAGCAACGTAGATGAGTCTGAGAAGAGAGAGAGAAAATAAAAGAACTAAAAGCGAAAAGCCGTGGAAGTACTGCGAAGAGTTTTTGTTGCTGCTGTTCTACATATTGGAGGATAAACGTGAAGTTTTCTGCATTTCCGTGTTTTGTAGTTCATAAGCCCTCCAAAATCTGTGATTGGTGGAAATATGATGACGCACACCCGGGGAGGCTCATGGGAATTGTAGGTATTGATTTTTCTCGCTCAAAAACCACTAAATCTTCATTTAAAACATATAATTGCAGTTAGGTGGCGTTTCCCGTTGTTTTACATGGAGTCTGTGATATATTTCCATCAATCATGTTACATTTCACACGTCGAAATTTAAAGTAAATGTGAAGTTAATCTCAATTCATATTATAGGCCCAGTGTTGTCAGACCATTTCTGAGTTACCCTAATAGTTTGGAAGCGGGAGTCATGAAGTGATTCAACACTTCCCATCAGGTGATTCACCTCCATTCTAAGAGTTCCTTCACCAGCCTCCTACATTTCTTTCTGTACCCTCATCACGCCTGCGGACACTTGTGCACGTTCACGTACGCCACGATTAAGCTTTGTAGCTCATTCGCGCGACTGAGTCAACATTTCGACTTTCACTTTCTGACGCTGGTTTGAAGTTTCTCAGCCAAAGGTGTGCTTATCAAGAATCTAGAGTCCATGTGAGATGTGCGTGAGGGTGCCAACTCTTCATCCAACACAGGTGTGTGTGTGTGTGTGTGTGTGTGTGTGTGTGTGTGTGTGTGTGTGTGTGTGTGTGTGCGTGCGTGTTTCACAGGCACTCATAAGTATAGTTTTATATCACGTCTTCATGGGCATCCAAGCCACACTTTTTCAAACTTTGCTATGTTATCGGTTAAACCATTTGTCAGTTTTACAATATTTTCAATATTCTCTCATGTGATTGAGCGTGACCTTGAGATTCAGTTACAATCCAGCGAAGGGCACGGCCTTGGCCATGCACAGAGAAGCGCTTGTTTTCGTCTCGCTGGGTGATTTACCGCTTTCATTTCCCTGCAAAGTGTGAAACAAGATGCCCTGGAACAACAACAACAGCAAAATAGTCTCCGACAATATTTGATGTTGTTTCCAGTGACATTGCAGGCGTTTTTCACCAGGCTCTGTTACAAGAGTGCATACGTGCGAAAATAAGCCACAGTTATGAGTGATGGGATCAGTTCTAATTATAAAGCGTGGTGAAGAGTGAGTGATGCTGTCTGCAGTAGCTCCGTGTGTGGGTCACTTGCCGGTTTGGACTAGTTGCTGGAGAGATTCCCGTTCCTTAATTAACACAATGAAGACTAGCATAATTGTCATGCATAAATTGGAGCGGTGAGTGCACGGCCAGCTTTGCTGGCTTGACCTTTCATATAGATTTTGTGGAAATTCAAAATTTGAAAATCTTAAATGTTTAAAAACAACAGTTTTTAAAAATTCTGTAGTTTCCCCTGATGAGATCAAACCAGTGAAGCCCCAAATTATTATTATTACCATTTTTAAAAACTTTGATTACTTTTCCAAAATATTTTAAGTTATTTTGTGTATATCTTTTTTTGTTGTTGTTGTAATTTTTAATTAAAATTTTTTTTATGTTGATTTAAAATATATTTTTTTTCTCACCACAGCTGTGAGCAACCCACTGCAGTCCCCCCAGACATCCATGTGCAGCCTTCCATCTCTGACAACTTAATCCCCCCTTGATGCATCGCCGCAGGAGCTAAGTTAGTGTGCATGAACCCCTGTTCGAATGCCTTTTTTTGTTTGTGATTTAAACACCTTTCCCCACATGTAATTGGGAGATTTTATTATGGTCCGATGAAACCAAGGTTGAAAATTTTGACCCGAATTCCAAAAGGTATGTTTGGTGCTAACAAAACACTGCTCATCACTAAAGAACACCATGTTGTTTTTCTTCAGATGCAACTTTGTCATTAGATAAGATGGAAGGAATTCTGAACAGTTCTAAATACTCAGTCAGTGTTAGCACAAAACCTTCAGGCTTTTGCTAGAGAGAAAGCCAACTAGAACATTGGAACTTTATTTGGGGTTAGGTTAGGGTTATTTAATTGATGAGTATACTCCCATTTAACATGAGTTTGATTGTGCATGGTTAATTCTGAACACAATCACATCCAAGTTATAAGAAGTTGCGCTCACCTATGCAACCACATTAACTTGGTTGTTTATTTTACATCCCCTCTTGAAAAGTAAAAAAAAAAAAAATTGTAAAAGCTCTTAAATTAAAACAGAAAATCAACATTTGATGTCCAAACAATCTTGGTGGTGTATAAAAGTAATCTTGCAAAAACTCTCGTCACTGTCCAAATACTTCTGGACCTAACTGTTGCTGGTAAATGCGACCTGTTAATGCATTAAAAGTATTCCCACAGTGCATCGTGTTTACATATTCGATTCCAAGTGCGAAGAGTAATGAAGTAATCATTGCCTCGCATTGAAACTTTGGACCCAATTATGTTTATGTAAAGTTAATCTCCTTGTTGTGTTTTTATCAGTTTTGCCGAGCACAAACATGTTGGATCCAAACTGTCTGCTGGGAAAAAAAAAAAAAAAAAAAAAAAAAAATTAAAAATTTCAACTTTTTTTTCCTCTGTCATGGGATCCTACTTTTTTTTTTTTCTCCCCCCAAAATCATTCACTTTCCCGTTAGGTTTGCACATAGATGTGAGTGGAGATTCCCCCCGCCCTTTCTCCTTCTCCGCCTGCCGCTCGCTGTCCTCGGGGCCATTTGTTTTCCATCAGTGGAGCAGAACCGAGTCACGCTCGCCGTGAGTCATGCGGGTGGGCGGAGGTCAGTGCCGCAAGGGCGTGGCGCCTCGGAGATCCCACCGGCTCTAATGGCTCCTCGCTGGAGAGCTAAAGAATGCCTCTTCGCTCAAAGTTGCACAAATGTAATTGGTCAGAACCCTTACAACAAATTAATTTTATTCAGTGAGTGCCATAAAAGAATAAACCCTTTGTTTACTTGAAGGATGATCAACTTGGAAGCATAGTCATTGTATGCTAGGAACTTTTTGAAATGTGTGCAGGAGAACTGTGGCCCATTTAACTTGCACAGCCTTTTAAGTTCTCCAATAATTGTCTATGGTTGAAATTTTACATTTTTGAGTATTTCGGTGCACTCAAAATGCACATATAACATTTACATTACATGCTTAACAAATCTATTAGACCAGTGGTTCTTAAACTTTGTACATCAAGCACCAAAAAAAATCAAGCAAAAAATATTTAGCTTTCCAACTTCCACCATAATCATCAACGCTGGAGTCCAGCAGCGTAGTAGGCCCAAGTGTTCATTAAAAAAATGTATATTTAATAATATTGTAACCCTGCGATTGGCTGGCAACCAGTCCAGGGTGTTCCCCGCCTCCTGCCCGATGATAGCTGGGATAGGATCCAGCACGCCCGCGACCCTAGTGAGGAGAAGCTGCTCAGAAAATGGATGGATGGATGGATGGATGTAACCCATTGTAACATTATGCACAGTTCAAATATAGGCAAATAAAGCTACTTTAAATAAGGATTCAATTGAAATATATTGTACATAAAAGTTAAATAAAAACTGCACCTAAACAAATGTTGAAAGACAAACTGTTCTAAAAGATGATTGATTAATCCCAAATAAAGTTAAGATGGTCTAGTAGGCTTTTCCTGTCGTTTTTCTGTCAGCATGAGACATGGTTCGCAGAGAGCGTCCACATCATCAGACGGATCAAAGGTGTAAGTCAGGAGAAGGCTTCAAAAGAATTTCCAAGGCATTAAACATACTGCGGAACACATTGACGACTGCCATCATCAAGTGGAGAAAGTGTGGCACCAAGATCTGGAGGCCCTTTCAAAACTGATGAAATGTTGAGAAGAAAACAGGTCAGGGAAGCTACCAAGAGGCCAACAACAACATTGAAGGAGCTGCAGGAATTTCTGGCAAGTACTGGCTGTTTAGTACAGCAATCTCCCTTCTTCATATAAGACAAAAAACACACCCTTGAAATCTTTCAAATACATTCTGCTTTTCTTCAGATGGAACTGGGGCCATGGGACAAGGGGGAGGGAATTATGAACACTTCCAAATAGTGTTTGTGTCAGTGTTGGCCGTGTGAACACAAAACCTTCAAATCCCTTCAAAATAATGTCAGTAAAAGCCGACTAGAGCTTCTGACCTTGACTTGGGGTTAATCAGAGGCACTTTAACTTTATAAGAGGGTGTGCATAGTTGCGCAACCACGTTCTCTCAGTTGTTTATTTTTTACATTCCCACTCTAAAAGACCCCCCCCCCCCAATAGATGTACATGTCATAGATCACAGAAATGGTGGGGAAAGTTTTGAAACGATTTATCGTTTACCTTGTGTTTTTAACATCACACACACACACACACACACACACACACAAAAGGAAGGAAAAAAGGAATTTAAATAAGGTAATGTCGACTTTTTACATCCACTGTATATCTCCTTTTGGTAAATGTGGACTACTAAATGTCTTTTTTTTTTTTTTTTTTTTTGCATGGGTCATATTGAGCTAAGCACAGGGTATCACTTGTAATTATCTCACAAGCAAAAAAAAAAAAAAAAAAAATTTCACATGGATAAGTGTCATCTTCAAAATACAGTGTGTGTACTGTTTTTGATAAAGTACAGTACAGTAATGCAGTGTAATAGCAGTGGATGCAACCGCAAACTGCATTCCAATTATTGTCCAATGTGTGCAGCAGATGTGATCCAGCTGCAACAGGATGAATTTTCTCTTTGCACACAATCGTTCTCCACGCTAATAAAAGATAGAGGGTGAAAAAAAAGGTTCCCACCCCCTCCTCAAAAAAACAAAGCAAGAAAAAAAAAAAACATTTGGGGAGCAGTTGTGGCCATGGAGCCGCAGGAGGAGTTTTCACTCACTGTTTTCAAGTTTGCAGACGGACGCGTTCACGCGTCGTCTCCGGCTGTGGGACTTTGGAACTCCCAACTGCTACACCTGCCTGCCAAGCGGCGCTGAGGGGCGCGGCCGGGACCTCTGCCCGCAAGTCTGGGCTGCGACTTTACTTGGGCCACTAAAAAAAAGTCACAACAAGGAGCGGAGAGGACTGTTTTTTTTTGTTGTTGTTTTTTTTTCCCCAGGAACATCCCGGGGCTTCTTCACGCACGCTGCCCCCCACCCCGAAAGGAGTTCCACGCAGACGGGGGCACTTGATTGACTCCGTTGGCTGGAGGTATGAACACAAACACTGGAAATACTTTTTAAAAGCTTTTTTTTTCCTTTCTTTTTTACTGCGTTTTTTTCCTTGCTGAACACAGGCTAATAAGAATCAGATCACTCTGGAAGTTTTCAAGGACTTTCTCTGCTTGTGCTTTGAGCTGGAAATGCACAAAATCCTCTTGTATGTCTTTTTTTTTTCCTACTTTTTTTGCTCACGTTAAAATTAGTCTGTTACCATGAGCTCTCTGGGTAGTTTTACAAGCGCTTTACTGGGCTATTTGCATCTCTCCTAAATATATTCCTCCACTACTTTCTGTGACAGGAACCCTCCATACGTTATTTATATTTCCAGGTTATGAGGTGAAGTTACACAGGCTACTAGGTGACTTAAAGGAATTTAGGATGTGGTTTCTTAAAAAAAAAAAAAAAAAAGTCTGGTCAGCATGGGAGGTGGAAAAAAAACAAAAAAAAAACAGAACCAGTGCGTGTTTATAGGAGATTGAGGAAATAGGAAAAGTGTTGGCTATATTAAATATCCTTAGGGTGTGGTGAGTGGATTGTGGAGTGTGCATCTGGCCTATTGAGCCTTTGTTAGGCACTTACAATAATGCTGCTTTAGAGCCTTTGGTGCCACCTGTTTTGTGAGTTCTAGCAGCTATTCACAGGGAGTTAAACACGTGTTAATGTTGTGTTCATGGACAAAAATGTAGATGAATAGTGTTTGTATGGAACAAGGGCTTGTACTTTCAAAGATATTGCTTTTATACCCTTGACATTTGGCTTTTACAGCTTGGCATGTGCCTTTTTTTTGGCCCTGAAAGGGTATAAACAGTTACCCTGGAGGCCGAGCTTTAATACATGCTTGCAGACTTTAACCTTCAAGACCAGTGGTTCTCAAATTTATTTACACTAAGTATCCCTCTGCTCCCCAGGTACCGCCATCATCACTAACATTAAAATATAGAAGTACCAAAGTGTTGTTGTTGTTGTGCTCCCCTAAGTGCTCCTCAAAAAAACGAGAAATAGGTTTTATTCCCGAAAAAGTATATTCAGTATTATTATTCACAGTTTGAACATGAACAAATATAAGAACACTGGAAAAAAAACTGGACTTAAATAATAATTCAATTAAAATGTTTTCCACATAAAAGTTACATAAAAACTGCACCGATATAAATGTTTTAAAACAAACACTTTTTAAAGATCAATTGCAAATGTTAAAAGTTAAATACAACTGAACTGTCCTTAGGCAGTGATTCTTTCGCGTACCTCTAGAGGGAGCCCACATACCACTAGTGGTACGCATACCAAACTGAGAATCACAGTTCTAGACGATCCGGGTTCGAACTACAAAGTTTGCATGATGTTTGAGATGTGTTTTTCATGAAATGTACAACTTTTAGAAAAAGTATCATAAAAAGAAGCTAAAGAAAAAGCAAAACCTAGTTAATCCTCTTAATCGTTGTTGAAGTCTTGCAAGATTTGCTGACAATCTCACGTGAGGATGACTCACATTTGGCAAAAAAACGGCCCCCCCCCCCCCCAAAAAAAAGCCAAAATGTGCTTGGATGTAATCATTCTCTGCGCACTGAACTGAGGTCTCACAAGATTTTCTCACATCTTGTTGTCATGGAAGTTGACATGACTTTCAAAGTGGGTTTTTTTCACTGAAAATTGACATCATTGTTTAGATTAGGCGTCATTAAAAAGCCAAAGAAAACGCTAAATATGCACAGAGTTAACCCCTTTGATGCTTGCTAAACTGACTTCTCAAGAGGTATTCTGGAAATCCCCTTGGATGCCTTATAAGGTGGTCCAACCTTTTGGATTAAGTGTCATAAAAAGCCAAGGAAAAAACAAAACGTGCTTAGAGTTGATCCTTGTGGTCCGCCCTGGTCCATCTTCTGGAATAACCTTGGCATTTGGCTTGTAGAGCAGGGATAAGTGCCTTTTGTCGACACCAAAAAGGTATAATCATTTACCTTGGAGGCTGATACTTCACTTTATTGTGCCTAAATGGATAGAAACTGACTCCTCCATATGTTTAAAAAGAGCAAAACTTGCTGTTTACCCATGTGATTGTTTTCCGGCGGCACGAAATTTCCAATTAAAGCATCAATTCCATGCCCGGCCTTGTGACCGTCCTCTCCCGCAGAAACTCAAGAGAATCTTGTGACATTCTTGTGCTCCCCCCTCCTCATGCGATCATTGTTTTTATTGCCTGATTGCCATTTAACTGCATTAGATGGGTAACAACAGTCGGCGCCCTCACACAGTAGCGCGAGTGCGGTCATCGTTGTGCTTTCGTCCTGTCGGCAGATAAGATGGGATGGACGAGCTAACGAAACTGGCGGCCTTCTCAGGAGACTTGGCGAACGAACAGGGTGAGGTTTCTGAAGTCTTCAGAGTGTAATAAGATACAGTGGAACCTCTGAGGACAAGCCCAACTGGTCAACCGCAGATTTGTTTGCATTCAATAAACACTTTTTTCCCCCCATAGGAAATAATGAAAATAGAAATAATCCGTTCCAAAGTGTGGCCAGGCGATATTTTAAGTATTCCTCACGGTCATACAAGTAGAAAAAGACGCAGTGAACGCCTGTTTATCACGGGGATACATTCCAGAACAAGCAGTAGGTGAAAATACACAATATAAAGGGACAATATACAGTAAAACTAATTTAATATTTGTATCCCTCCCGCATGCTTTAAACACATTTAAACTTACTAAAAGACACTATAAACATATAGAAAGTTGAATACTGTACGTATTGTGTCTGTGTACATGTCTGTGCCTTTAAGAGGCGATGAGGTGTCATGTGACATTGTCACGTCCGCGTGAGTGTCAGGGCGTGAGCTGTGGCCGACAACAGCAGTGTTCAATAAATGGCTCAATAGTGCAAGAGCATTACAGTAAGTGTGTTTCCTGTAAAAACCCATGAAAAAAGGATTGCTTTAAAAAAATTGTGATATGGCAAATGATGAAACGCGATATAGCAGGACAAGGCTGTACTGTAAAATACAGCAAAACTACTTACTGTTTGATGAAGGGCAATGCAAGGGTGAGTCACGGCTGGCAAGTGCGTCCAAAAGAACGCATTTTCTTAACATTCTTATTCGGCAACCTCGTGTAAAAAGAAAAACAATGTTAAATGTAAAAACGACCAGGACAAAACGTCTCGCTAAAAAAAGAAAAGAAAAAGCAAACCTTCAGGAGTTGCCGAATTGAATTTTTGCAAGACAAAAGCAAAGCCGATGCATTGTTAATCAGTCGAATGCTTTCTGAAATGAAGAATGTTTCTTTTGTTTCAATTGTCCTTAAAAAGTCTTGGCGTTGTACTATAGGTCTTCCGTAACATTGCACTTTAGAGGTTCCACCGTCTCTTCACTTGATTTGACTTGAATGTCACGGGTGAGTCCAATTATGAAACGCTCACCGGCAGCCACTTGAACCTTTCAACTGATGTTATGTTGCATTCAAAAGACCCCCGACTAACACGCCAAAGCCACTCCTGTCAGGTTAAGGGTTAACTTTCCACACCACTGCCGCCTTTTCTCGGGCGCTTTTGTCTCACGCAGACTGTCACTTTCGCATGCCTTCTACTTCTCTAAAGTCTCACCTTTCAAATAAATGTCCCCACCTTCGCTCCACTCGTCTCACATTTAAACCCTCCTGGCCATCTTTGCACATAGCAGTAGCTTTAATAATCAACGTGATGGAGTCAAGTCCCGTCTGTTGATAAACTACAAGTGGACACATAAATACGGAGCATACTTTTCTTGTTGTGTCACCTCTAAAAATAATCAGCCCTTGTTGGTTAATCTCAGTAAGACGCAAAGTGCTTAAAAGGTAAAGGGGGGGGGGGACAAATTACAAAGGTGCAAAGAAACTGAACCTGAAGCGGAGTTAACAAATGGACACTGGAGTCGGCGTCTGGAAGGCTTGCTGGCAACCGAGCCAAAGTCTTAAAGAGCTCAAGTATGTTCGCCGTTAGTTTGCTGCCCTGACGTCGAAAGGGGAGAAGTCCATAAAAGTCTGCAAGAGGAGGAAGAAGAGGGAGTCCAGAACAGGGAGGCAGGATGACGTTACGCATGAGTCGGGCTTTTCCTTGGTATGATCGTTATGATTATTATTAACGATCACATCCAGGAAGTAAAAACACTTCACACTCATTGCACACTGAACGCACCAATTCAAAAGAAAATAACGCTGTATTTACATTACACGGGATACATAGATGGGTCCATACACAGCTAGAATAGAAGATAGATCTGTATGGCTGATAGATGGACAGATAGGTAGCTAGCTCGATAGCTAACTAGCTCGCTAGATAGATGGATAGAAGATACATATTTAGTAGCGCAGTGCACATTAAATTTAAGTGCCAGTTTAGATTCCACCCTTGCATATTTTGGGGAAATGTATTCATGATTGATTGGACAGATGCAGTACAGTTAAGTCAAAACCAAAAAACATTTCTGTCCAATTTGTCCCCACTGCATAAGCAACAAAAATCCCAAGCCGACAACCGCGTTGTCTAATGAGCTCCAGTACAATAGCTGTATTGTAAATGCTGCTTTACAAAGATAGTTTTATTTTGAAACTCTATATTTATCTTTGTGGTTTCTCTGCGTCATACTGAGAGCTATTTCTGTTATTTTGGTTAATGTATTTAGCTTTGCAAGAGGGGCAAAATATAAATTTTTAGACCACTATAAACTTCAACCAGAATAATAGTGAAGAGTAAATAATAAATACATATAATGTAAAATAAAGATAAACAGTTTGTGGGTGTGGTTTCATCCCATTTGATGGATTTGATTTGAAGGCTCCAACAGGTTTATCAATCACAATCAATTAGATTCAACTTTTAAAGATTGAATTGAAGCAAAACCTTTTTCTTCAGAATTTTTATTTTTTATTTTTTTTCCAGTCGAAAAAAAACTTTTCCTCAACTTAAAACTCAAAACAGAGCAAAACAGAAAGGCAACTTCAAAGGCTTGTGCCTGATTCAAAGATATTCTAAAACTGCACTCCAGCATGTCGCGAGTGCACTCCAGCGGATTTGGGAAAAATCATCAGCCACCCGCTCGGTCGACAATTGGTTGAGCCGTCAATGGTAATGTAGAAATATTCAACAAAAGTTGAGCTATATACACTGTGGGTGGGCTGTCATCATGTCCTGTAACTTCAAAATTTGTGACTGAAATAGAAAAAAAAAAAAAAGCTACTCTTTTTTTTCTTCTGAAATTTTTTTTTAAAAAAATGAAACAAACATTTAAAAGTCAATACATATCTTTTTTTTTTTAAATCTGAGCTATTTTTTGTTTGTCAAATAAAGTTACAAAAACTAGAAAAAAAATTCTGTTGAACAGCAACCACGATGTTAATGTTTATGTCAAATCTTTGTGCACTTAATGCTAAAACTCCATTTATGGGGCCACTGGAGGAGTGTAAACACATCTGTAAACTCAAACATTGGGTCAAAGCAAAGCAAAAAGTCACTTTAAATGGGTTGTGACAAATTAAAAGTACTAAAACTGCACTCCAGCATGTCACCGGTACGCTCACTCTTGATGGATCTGGGAATAATCATCAGGCACCCGCTCGTTCGACAGTTGCTCGAGCAGGGATTAGCGCTGATGTTAAAGTAAACACACATTGCTTTGTATAGAGACTCCCTGGATTAGTCACAAACTAATCATTTTTCCTGGTGTGCCGCGCTATCAGTTGTGACGGATTCCCTGACGTCCACCGGCAGACTGACATCCCTCCCGCCAAGTGAGTGTCGCCGTCTGACGGCCGCGCTCGCTTTAATTGTTGACGTTGGAGCCAAGGCATGACGCAGTAATTACAAGCGTGCGGCTCTGGGGGGAAGTGCCCGATGAGTAACGGCCGCTGGCTTGTTTTGCTCGTGTGTCTTCTGGTTGCTAGAGGGAACCGGGGGATCGAGTCACAGGATCATGGCCAGCAGCAGCGGCGCTGGAGGAGGAGGAGCCTTGGAGAAGAACATCTTGACCCAGAAGAGCAGCACAACTTACTTCACTTCTTGTGAGTCTCCGATCGCACCCGTCTGAGGAAAATGGGGAAAAGTTCACTTCCCGACTGTTGCGGCGAACCGATGCGACGTTAAACTTCTGCAGCTGTGAAACATTCGCTTGAGGACGATAATATCACAGCATATGGGTCACATAATTTGATATCACACAAACATGTTCTCCAAAAAAGGCAATTTTTTTTTCCCAACACAAAAAACTCTGGAACCCATCATCCGATTTTCTAAAATCTTGTTAAGTTGCTCATTACAGTAACCAGTATGAGAGCGATTATGAGTGATAACACCAAATTTTACACACCTGTTCCCCACATGACACCAGGAAGGAAAAATGGCTACAGGGGCCCAATTTGGACATTTTCACTTCGGGGTGTACTCGCTTTTGTTGCCAGCGCTCCAGACATTAATGGCTATGTGTTGAGTTATTTCGAGCGGACGGTAAATTTACACTGTTACGCAACTTTACATTTTAGAAATTGTCTTCCCCCCCCCCCCCCCCCCCCCGTGAGGTCCCATGAAAAGATATAATAGGATATTTACCAAAATGTAACTCAGCATTCACAAAATGAAAACACAATCGTTATTTCTGTAATGCCTGCAAAATCGCCATACAAATGTAATGTGTTATTATTGTATCTGTGAACGCTCGTCAGTCCCACCAAAACATCTTCTCCGTGTCCTCGCAGCTTCAGTGGGCGTGAGCAGCAGTAACTACAGCTCCTCCTCGGGGGCTTACCTTGGAGGAGACGCCAACGGCGCCGGGAGCTACCCGGATGGCGAGGGCTACGGCAGCGGCGGCGGAGTAGGAGGAGGAAGCAGCTACGTCGTCAGCTCGGTGACCAAGGTCAGCTCGTCGGGCGGCGGCGGAAAGAGAACGCAGGCCGCCTCCGCCGCCTCCTCGGACAGGAAGCACGCAGCGTCCAGCCGCTCTGGAGGTTACGAGGGTGAGTGGGTCGTAAACCAAGTTGGCGTGGTGGAGGTGAAGGAAGCCACGGGGGCCACATAAGGACACTGTTTATACTTGTGATGCCCTATTGTGTCTCTTCCAGGGAGCTCCAGTGCTAATTCCTCCCCGGAATTTTCCCGCAAAGACTATGGAATCTATTGTAAGTGATTCTGACAGCTTCTAATCTTTGAATCACGATAGTCAACCTCAGAAACAAATTTCTTCCAAGAGGAAATTATGGACGTACACGACCGAGCCCTGCTGGAAATACTGAAAATCTGCCAGTAATTGACTCAGACCAAAAAGCATTAGAATTGCCTATACATGGCACCAAAACACTACTTTTCTCTCAGATTGGGCCTTGGGCTGTCTAAAAGAAGCTCCTCCCCTCACGTCAACATAGTTTCTTGGCAACAAAATGGCACCAAAGCACTACTTTTCTATAAGACAGGGCTTTGGTCTGTTTAATAAAAGCTCCTGCTCTCACTTTAATATAGTTCCTTGGTACCAAGACGGGACCAAGGCACGACTTTTATATTAGACAGTGCTTTGGCACTATTTTATGGTATCTTAGCGTGTTTCAGAAAGAGGACAAACACAGCTCATAGGCAGGTTTTCTAGCGACTAACGGAGGATAGGTTCAGCAAATAGATTAATTTGCGCGTAGCGAATAGGTTGCGCTGTAATCCGTTCCAGGGTCTAACTGTGGCCAATATAACATGTTAAACTGCACAGCCAGTGTTTTAAGTAACATTTGAACATAAATGGCGGTCAAACGTTTGGGCTCAAGGGCCACATTGGATTTCGAAAATTGGACACATGGGCCAGGTCATTCAGAGATGAGGTTTAAAAAAAAAAAAAAAGTCAAGATACTTTGGTTTATTTTGAGAATAAAATAATATATTTTTATAGCTTATTTATTAAGTTATTTATAACTCAGTAAATTATAATTAATTAGTTATTAAACTAAATAAAAAATGTCAAACCTGTGTCAAAAATATTGTTTTAATATTTTAATATATCTGTTATTATTTACAATAAATCTGCTATTTAATGAGATTAATGAAATTGAAAGAAATTAATACAAATGAATTAATACATTTTAATTAACCAATCAATTTTAAGGGGAAAATGCCTAAATTAATGCAACTAATATTACTGGACTGTTAATCAGACCATGCTCTTTTTTTCTGTAATAAAATCCAGATTATTTTAGAAGCTAATATAACTGTTGATGAACAAAACCTTTATCCACCATAAATCGCATGGACTACTGTTTAAGAAAATGAACAAAAATAGCTTCTGTCGATGAAAAGAACGACAACGAGAATTCATGAGAAGGAATGAAAACACCGCACATTTCAAGAAAATGATGGTGCCGTTTTAAAATCAGTGTGTGACTCAGGAACATCGTTCCTTAAGTTTGCGCCAGAGAAATGCAATAATACACAGTCTAATTTTCAAACTGACCATTTCCTGCCATGGTATAAAAAGAATATGCGGTCAAATTATTCTTATGCAAGACAACGCACTGTCGCACCCTACAACAACAACAACAAAAAACACATTAAAGCGTGATCTGCTTCGGGTATAAAGGGAGGTAAAAATCGTGATGTGGCCACCATGAATTTAAAGTGTTGTGTTTGATCATTTGTAACACAGTATTTTGAGTCATTTTGCTGTCTCAGTGGTGGTTTTGGTCAATTAAATCCAGATTATTATAGAAGCTAATATAATTACTGAGGGTCAAAAACATATGTATTCACAATAAATACTGCTGAATATTAAGGAAAAAAGACCAAAAGCAACATACGCCTAATCATTTGGATTTTGTGTTTGGACTTTCCAGGCTCCGGCAACGCCAGAGGGAGAAGCGAGAGCCGAGGTACGCGCTCCTTTTCCGCAGGACCTCCACATCAAAATGTTCCCATTAGATTGAAATCTGGATTTTCTTTGTTCCCCGCACAGAGAGCGAGATCCGCGCCCGGCTACAAAGCGCCTCTCCCACGGCCGGCAGATGTGAGTCGGCTTCACTTTTGTTCGTTACGCGATGTATCATAAAGCAACAAAGCACCTTTATTCCCGCTGAAGGGACCTCGTGGATCGTTTACAAGCTACTTTGGAGTCACGTTTTTAAAAAATTAATTTTTTTTTTTTTTTTTTTAGTTACGGCCCCGTCGGGGCTCACTATTTCTCTTCCCGCGTCAGGCATTCCTGCATTTCTCACGTGTGTGTTTATGTCAAAATCGCTAACACGTGGCCCTTCAGCACAATGTAAAACCTGGCTTTCAGACGGGCTTGATTGAGGGTTTTGTTTGCACTGTGCTGCTTCTGGTGCCTGATTTGGCATCAGCGGTGGTGCAAGTGACTCACTGTTGACCACATGCTCCTGCTCGCTGATCACGCCCCCTTGCTGTAGTGCAGTGAATAATGGTAGCCATTCCATCCATTAAAGGACACAAAGTGAACCCCGTTTATCGCAGGGATACATACCAGACCCACCTGTCATAGGTGGAAATATATATATATATATATATATATATATATATATATATATATATATATATATAGTGGTCACACCAGATATTGACTGGTTTTATTAACCCCCACAAGTCGCCCCCAATACGATAAAACTTTTGAGGAAATGAAAAGACTTTCTCGATCCATTCACCGAGTTGATGGAAACAAAGCCTAAAAGAATTTTTAAAAAATGTGAAGACACGTCTTATTATTATGTCATTTAGTGCAAAATGGCTTGGTGACAAACGAATGTTCAGAAATGGGCAAATACCTAAAGATTTACTTGGTGGTTTAATTTCACACTGCCCTCTGGAGACTATTTAAAAAAGACATTTGCCATTATGCACACGGCATTCAGCTCAGAATGTGAGGGATTTCTTCGCATTGAAGAGAAAAACGTGCACTGGGAACCCCACGGTGAAACGCCGCAATCGAAATGCACCGTAACACCGCGAACGCCGCCTATTCTTGGCCCAGGCAGACGCCCAGGAGGCAGTCGATGCGGTTTTAGCAGACCTAACCCCACATGGGCCGGGTGTCCAATTACCCACCCAGCTGCTTCTTATTTGTTAGGAAGGAGCATTCTGTTCTTTAACTTGAGGGGGGATAACGCTTCACACGCTCTCAAACAGAACTCGGCCGTAATGGAACACATTTACAGTTCAGACGACACAACTGCAAAGCGGATGCTTGCATTTTCACATCATATCCACTTCATCTAAAAAGATAATTGGCGCTGCTACATTTATTTTAGTGCTTGCATGGAATATACGCTCAAAGCCCACAATATTATTGCCACAAGACTTCCTATGCCTTTCAAGGCATGTATTCATGGTGTACTATATATTTAAAAGCAATGGTCGATGGTAATGGCTTCAGACAATCTACCGCTAAGTGGCGACGGCGAACTTCACAACATCCGGCCACCATCACTTCACGTTTGTTACCTCGCAGTGAAACGAAAGATCTCATTTTTCTGTTTTGTGCTCGCATTTTCCATTTTTAAGCAGGTATTTTGCCAAATTTCATTTTTTCTAAACTCGAGTCCTAAGAAAGAGCGCTGGGAAGATGACGTCGATTGAATTAAAGCTTAAAATCGTGTAAAAATGTTAACTATTTGCAAAAAAAATAATACATTTTACAGCAGCTTCAGGAGTTAATTTTGAAACACTTCTTTGTGTGTGTGTCTACGCCTGTAATATACTGCCCCCATGTGGCCAAGGCACAAACACCAGAAGGAGCAGCACAATGTTCTCGTGTGGCAAAAAAATATGCATATTCAATTATGTCATTACTGCATCATAGTAATATAAGTGCAATTAGAGTGTCATTTTTCTCATTAGAAAACATATTTGTTGTTAAGTGTTTACTTGACGTGCAGGGGCGGAGCTAGACGACGTGAAGAAGCTGCTGAAGGTTCGCTCCAGCAGCTCCAGCCCCGCCCGCGCCTCCAGCACCTCGGCCATCATGAGCGGCCCCAAGAAGGCCAGCGTGGAGACCCAGACCATCTCGGTGACCTCTCGGGCCTCGCAATCGGGTATTTGACCCCGCCGCAAGTTTCCCTCCTACCCACTCCCACGCACATGCACAGACACTTTGTCTTCCTCCCATTTGGGGTTTACTGCTACAGCGAGTTAGTCACACACGACATCTGCTTTCCTGAGAAAGTGAATTCACGGGGAACACTGACATTTCAGGCTAAGATTTAGTTGAATGAAAATGTACACTTGGTGTATACCTAACCAAGTGCAATGACAACAATGATGACGATGTGCAGTACAAAAACATGAGCATGACGTGTTGTCCAACCACACAGGACTCTTCATTAGGTACACATGCACAACAAGCAACATGCATCACAAACTTGCATAAATTACGCATTTACAAATATCTAACACAAAAGTGAGTATACCCCTCACAATTCTGTAAAACACAAATTATTGACACTTTTGGCCCGATTTGGACATTTTCACTAAGGGGTGTACTCACTTTTGTTGCCAATGGTTTTGACAATAATGCCTGTGTGTTGAGCTATTTTGAGGGGGCAGTAAATTTACAGTTTTACAAGCTGCACACTGACTATTTTACATTGTAGCCAAGTGTGGTCTCTTCAGTGTTGCCCCATGAAAAGATGTCACAAAAGTTTACAAAAAATGTTTTGGAGTCTAAAATGCATACATTAAATTCTTACCAGGATGCACACACTTGCAAATGTTGATGAGTTTGGGAGGCCATGATGAGGTTTTTCAATCGTGGAAGGAATAATAGTAAACAGACATTGTGTGAATGTGGCGCAATGCCACATACCGGTAATAAAGATCTTTTTTTTTTAGAGCGGTAACAATACAGTATGTTTTTTTTTAATTAATACGGTATCTCACCAAAGTGAGTACACAACTTTCATTTTTGTAAAACACAAAATACTGACACTTTGAGTCCAATTTGGACAGTTTCACTTAGGAGTGTACTCACCTTTGTTGCAAGTTGTTTAGCTGTTAATGGCTATGTATTGAATAATTTTGAGGAGACATTAAATCTCTCTTAAATCTCTCTTTCACAGTGTTGACATTTGGTTCCGGTGGCAGATCGGATGGCTTCCGCACCGTAGACTCGTCCGGCTTGCTCGAAACGGGTCTGACAGCCGGCCAGTTCTATACGGGCGGCAAAACCAGCCATTATGAAGGCAGTCTCAAATCGGGCCACTACAGTGACGCGGGGAGGTCAGACATTGGCGTGAGGTCAGTCACGTATGAAACAGGCGTGAGATCTGGCCAGTACGGTACCGGTGCGAGATCATTATCGTATGATACAGGGGTGTGGACAGGACAGTATAACGGTAGCGCCAAAGCAGGACAGTACGATACTGGCGTCAGATCCCTGACGCAGAATACTGGAGCCGTATCCGCCCAGTATAATGGTAGTTTGAGGTCAGGCCAGTACGATACTGGTGTCATATCATCCCAGTATGGCGGTAGTTTGAGGTCCGGTCAGTACGATACTGGAGTGAGGTCATCCCAGTACAGTATCAGTCAGAAATCCGGCATCCACGACTCCGGCGTGAGGTCGACCCAGTACGACTCGGACGTCGCGCTTCCGGCCTTCCCGTGGTCCGTCGCCACCTTGCCCTCCGGCTCCGGGACCACCGTGGTGGCGGCGGGCACCGGCAGCAGTTACGCGTACCAGGCCGGCGCCAACAATATGTCGGGGGGAGCGACGCCCGTTGGCCTGGGCGCACCATCCCTGTCAGGTGAGCTTCATACAGTACATTCTATTCTATGTGATATTGTCTATATATATTTTATATACATATATTTTTAGTTTTTTGAAATTATTATTTTACCTTAAATAACAAATGCAAAAAATAGACAACATTAATGCTAATTATACAATACAAACTGTTATGTATTTGAATAGATTTACTGATATAAAAAAAATAAGTAAATCCAACAACGCCAAATCAACAAGGAAATCTTTGATTTATTTTGATTTATTTGAATAGGAAAATGTTACAAAAAAATGTCTTTTTAAGTAAACCATCAAAAATTGACAATACAATTAGCTTTCCATGTTCAAAAAGGAGTGGAAAAAATGTCTAGATGATGAGTAATTGTATTATTAGTCAGTATAAAATATGTATTTAAAAAGCATATATATAACATACGCAAATGTATACATTGCTTTTTGCATATAAATCAACCACTAAATAATGAATAATCATGCATATTATTTTTGAATAGTTTTTAATGTAATTAATAACTGATTGAACTACTAATGAAAATGAAATATGTAAATAAAATATAGATTTTTTTTGTTTTTTTTAAACTTTTATATTTTTTCCTGCATTTTAATTATCATGAATAATTATGATTGTTGTTGTGGTTGTTTTCATTGTCATGGGCCAAGTATATGCCCTTAAATTTGATGCCTTGATATTATGCTAATTTATAGTATCATGTAAAGAAATAAATAAAATATTGGATAATGGATAATCGTATGGATAACACAAAATGAGGTAAATTTGCACATACAAATGTATAATTTGAAATAAGTCAAACAACAAAAGTCATATAAGAAAACATTTCTACATACAAGACATGTTAAGTGTGCCTGTATTTAAATTTACTCATTATGAACTTTTTTCTATGTTGTAGCAATAACCAATTCTTGCCTTTCTCAAAAAATAAAAAAAATGATGAGATAAATTCCCCCCCCCCCCCCCCCCCCCCGCAGTTTATGGCTTTCAGAATAATTTGGCGCCCACTTCTGGCTGTGCAGTCACTACAAGCAGCACAAATGCCAACATGACAAGTACGAAATTTTCCAAATGTCATGAACATAAAATATGATATATGAAATATTACCTGCTGTGAAAGTTCACCTTTCCTGTTTGTGTTTTTTTTTCCCTTACAGCTTATGGAATTCAGAAAAACGTGTCTGGTGTTGGCGGTGGTGTCGTTGACACCGGAGTCTCTTCAAGTAAGCTGCTCTAGCGCCCCCTGGTGGATAGGAAAATCTACTGTCAAAGCACACATTCAGTTTATAGTAAAACTGCTTAATGCTGAATTATATTATTATTGTGTAGTTACATTGTATTATTGTGTTATTACTTGCTAATTTTGAGTTAAATTTTTTAAATACGCAAAGTGGAAGTACTACACAATTTAGTTTAAGGTTCTAATTATTATCCTGTCAAGGCGAAAATTCTGTCCCCCCCCCATTGGAGAGAATACACAGTGCTTGCTGTGACATTACTGACCTTCTCATTTATGTGATCTTCAGCCACGAGATCCCAAAACGAGGACGCGTACAAGGACTACATGTTCGTGAATTCAGACAAGGACAACGCCAGGGACACGGAAACGCTCATTTTGGCCAAAGACAGCGGCAAGCAGTTCACCAGGACTGTAGGAGGAGGTGAGGCCTGCCTTCGCATGGTCAGAAATTAAAGTGGAAAAACTGTGAACGTCGACTACAGACGTGTATTTGGATGTTTCAGGTTCCCTCTCGAGCGACTCCATCCAGAAGGAGAAGCTCATCACAAGCTACGGCGAAGGAGGTCAGCTCAAGGCAGGAACAGGAAACGCCTACTGTGAGTCTAAAACCGCAACAATACCTCGGCTTTTATTCTTGAAACTAAAGCTGTGTGCATTCACCAGATGGATCCTCAGGAGTTCTAATGAAAGACAAAGGCACACATGCACGTATGTATTTTTGCTACTATTTTCTGCATGTACAGTCTCTTCACACTTTTATTTGAATTAAACGTCGCCTCCGTCCGCAGAGCTTCGCAAGAAAGGCGGCGTCTGCGGCTGGTGTTGCTGTTTCGACGCCTGTTGCTCGTGGTGGAAGTGGCTGCTGGCATTCCTGCTCCTCTTCTTGCTCCTTCTCGGTCTCCTCTTCGGCCTCATTGCACTGGGTAAGGTCCTTCCTTTGCAAAATATCACCAATTGTTACTGTCCAATAACATTGTAATAAACTGGTTATTACGATGTGAATAACTAGTACCTAATCATTCTTTTTATACATTTCTATTTCGAAATGCAGTGCAAATTCATTTGTTGCATGTCAGAATTTGCAAACCATCACAAATTATTATTGTTCAATAACAGTGTAATAAACTAGTTATTAGAATTCAAATAACTAGAACCTAAATATAATCTAGATTAATCTCCATAAAAATGTTTATAGAGATATATATCCATTTATTTCCATGTTAAATGTCAGAATGGAATTATTCTTGTCCTATAACGTTGTACTAAACTAGTTATCACAACATTGAATTTGATGTAGGTTCATCCTTCTTAATGACAGAAAGTAATGATTATTGTTCAATACCATTGTAATAAACTAGTGACAATATTAAAATGCAAATAATTAGAACCTAATTTTAACATAGATTAATTTAGTTGACAATATCTATAGAAACACACTGCAAATTGTTTTCTTGTTAAATGGTAGAATGGTATGGTTATTGTCCAATAACATTGTAATAAACTACTTATTACAATGTAAATAACAAGCAACTGAATTTAATGGCAATTTCACTTTTTAAGAATGTCTATATAACTTGTAAATGCTTTTTTTGTTAAATTGCTGAATTGAATTATTATTGTCCAAAACCATTGTAATAAACTAGTTACAATAATTAGCAATTTATTATTACGTTGCTTCATTCTATTAAGAATGTTTGCAGTGACACATTTCATGTGATTTAAAAATAAATAAATTGATATATTAATCACATGTATCCAATAACGTAATAAAGAAGTAGTTATGATTATATTAAGCTAGATAATTATTGTGATTAAGATACATCTTAAAATGGCTTCGGAGAAAATAAATTTCTTGTTAAGTGGCTGAATTCTATTATTATTGTCCAATAACATAAAAAAAATTTAAACCCAATGATGTCATATCATCATCGGATGATCACAGCGCTTACTAAGCGTCCAATCAGATTGCACTGATGTCATTTGCTGGTTCGTTCGTTGGTAGCCACTTGGGGGCATATTTTAATGTTCATCTGGGAATGCCTAACTCTACCTTCTATAGAAACATTTTCTATTGACTCGAAATGTTATTCAACGAAATTAAACGTAGGATCCCGTTGTCATTTCTAGCCGAGGATGTGAGAAAGCTGAACAATCGCGTGGCCACTCTGGAGAGCGAGTCGGCCATCATCTCTGCTCGCACCAGTCGTCTCGTAGGTCTCGGCGGCAACACCTTTGTGGACGGTGGGGGCCAGTCCAAAACAGACATATTCGTATTTGGAGCAGGCGGAGGAGGAGGCTCGGATTCCAGTTCTGGAACGCAAATCGGAGTTGCTGCTGGTGCTGGGGGCGGTAGTTCTGCTGGGGGCGTGGGTGTTGGTGCTGGAGCTGGAGGTGCTGGTGACACCAGTGGTACTAGCACGGGTGGAGGCACTGGAGGCAGTGGTACCAGTATGGGTGGCGCTGGAGCTAGTGGTACCAGTATGGGTGGCGCTGGAGCTAGTGGTACCCGTATGGGTGGCGCTGGAGCTAGTGGTACCAGTATGGGTGGCGCTGGAGCTAGTGGTACCAGTATGAGTGGCGCTGGAACCAGTGGAACCAGCATCGGTGGCGGTGGAGCTAGTGGAACCAGCGTAGCTGGCGGTGCTGGAGCCAGCGGAACCGGTGCAAGTGGTGGCGCAGGCACCAGCTTCGGTGGCGGCTCCAGTTCCGGACGTACTACCATCATTACTGGCAGTACCCACACCAGTGGCACCAGTGGCGGTACTGCCGCTGGTGCCAGCGGAACCGGCTCCAGCGGCGGCGCAGGCACCAGCGGAACCGGCTTGGGCGGCGCCGGCAGCGTCGGCGGCGGCTCGTCTTCTAGCCACACCACCAGTTTCACCGGCACCTCCAGCGTGAGCCACAATGGCGGTCAGGGCTTCTGGACCAGCGGGACCGGCGGTTACGTGGACGCCGCCGCTCTTCACATGGCCATCCAGCGCATGGTGAGAGGGGAAATGCAGTCGCAGGCATTCCAAGGTAACTTAAGACATGAATATGGATGCTTACATGGACATAAAGCATATATAATATTATTATATATATTATCTTATTTTCAGCTTTTGTAACAGGCGCAATGCAAGGAGAAAGAGGACTGCCTGGACCTAAAGGTGACTTTTGTTTTATTACTTACCTTCGCCCGAACAGACAGTGGTACCTTGATTACTTTTCTACTAAAAAGGGCTTTGGCGTCATCTTGTGGCATCGTAGGGCATTTCAGAAAGATCACAAAAACAGCGAATAGGCGTTTTTTTTTTTTTTTTGTACAAACAAACAAAAAAACAACAACACACAATTTGTGCTACAACTGACACATTTCCTTATAAGCCAAAGTATTGGAATAAAAAAATCAAATGTGTGTTTTTGTCATCACAGGTGACAATGGTCAACCCGGATTTGCAGGTAAGGGATGACAGGAATCAGGACTTGAATGGCATCACAGCATTTGGAGAGTAACACTGTGTTCCAGAAAACTGTGAAATCATACATTTCAGACCTCTGATGAGTAAAAGTGGAGCTATGTCACTATATCCTCTCTGTATACAGTTGTTCTGTGAAATTTATTTGTTTTTACAAATGATCAAAACTGTCAAGAAATGGTCAAAGTTGGGATTTTTACAACTTCATAGTTTTAAATGCAGCCTTGAGGGACATATGATGTTTCTTGCACCCCCTAGTGTTTTAAAGTGTATCTTACATTACTATCTTAAATGCAAAACAGTGTTAAATGTGTTTTTTGGTGACAATTTTGAACAGTTTTCCTGAATATATTAGAATAATTTAGTTACAAATAATATTTGTTATGAAAGACATTGGTTGCTAAACACATCAGAAAAAAAGGAGATGCTTTTTGACATACAATATTGTCTGTTGTTTAAGATAAAACGTTTTCACCTCAGGTGCTCCCGGTCCCATTGGGCATGAGGGTCCTCAGGGTCCGAAGGGCCAGAAAGGAAGCCATGGTATGGATCGTGGTACAAGTACACTGTTTGGACTGTTTTAAGGTGGGTTAATAAGTGTCGACATGTCTCTGTAGGTGAACATGGAATGGAGGGTCCTCCTGGTTTGAGGGGGCGAGAAGGCCCTCCTGGACCCAGAGGTGAAGCAGGATTTGGCTCCAAAGGTGAAAAAGGTACATAAAACTAAATGTTTTGCCCCTGGCCTGTTGGGCTGCTGATTCATGCAGTATGGTGGATCTGTATGCCTCAAGTTTGAAATACCCCTTCTGTTGTCAATTGTATTGACATGGATATTAAAAAAAGAACAAAAACATATATACATAGAAGTTGAATTTGATGTGTGTATGCACTGGAAATGCAGTGCTACAGCCTGTAAGGAAGTGACATGACAATTAGCAAATTGGACAGGACATAATAGGACAGGAGTAGTGAGCCAAGAGATACATTGTATCTACAGTATATGTGGACTGGGAAGGCAGTTCTAGAACTTGTGAGGAAGGGACATGATGAGTGGCAAATAGGATTGGACGAAACGGGACAAGGCTAGTGATCCTGGAGTTGGATTCTATCTATATGTAGACTGGGAAATAAGTGTTAGAACCTGTGAGGAAGGGACATGACAAGTAGCAAATAGGACAGAACGGGAACGGGCTAGGCAGGACAGGACAGGCGAGAAGTAGGTAGCCAAGAGTTACATTGTATTGATATGTCGACTGCAAAGGCAGGGCGACACCATTTGAGGACAAGGTGTGACAGGTCGCTTATAGGATAGGACGGGAGAGGACAGGACAGGTGTAGGAGCCTGAAGTTGGATTGTATCTCTATCTGGACTGTGAAGGCAGTACTACACCATTTTAGAAAGGGACACGTCAAGTAGGAAACATGATCGTACAGGACAGAACGGGGGTAGTGAGTCAGGACTGAACTGGGGGCGAGTAGAACACAGGTCAGGACAGGATAAAACCGGAGAAAGGTAGTGAGGCAGTAGTTGGGACAAGACACGAAAGGGGTAGTGAGACAGGAGTTGGATTTTATTTCTGTTTGGTCTGGGGGTGAGCAGAAGACAGGTCAGGAGAGGATAAAACCAGACTGGGGTAGTGAGCCAGGAGTTGGGGCGAGACAGGACAGGGGTAGTGAGCCAGGAGTTGTTTTTTTGTCTACAGTATATGTGGACTGGGAAGGCAGTGCTACACCCTGTGTGGAAGGACAAGACCAGTAGCAAATAGGATAGGATGGGACATGACGGAGAAGATAGGACAGTAGTAGGGAGCCAAGTAGCATTACCGGTGTATGGTAGGAGTGGGAGAAAAATCACAAGGAAGTCCTGTCAATCTTCAGTATGTCATTGTTTTTGTTCTGGAAGGTAATTCTGGGGAACCTGGAGTTCCTGGTCAAAAAGGTGAGACCTCACCTCCACTAGTTTTTAATGGTAATTAAGTTACACATCTACAGTATATAGCTTAACTCTGCACTGATTATTCACTCTAGGTGCTTCCGGGCTCCTTGGAGCACCAGGTGAGCATCTTCCTGTTCTCATTCGTTCAAGCAAGATTCTTCTTCTTCTTTCTCTTTGAGCTTAACTGTATTCTGTATTTTGCCAAAGCAAATCATTCTCTTCCATCTCGCCCTATCCTCTGCATTTTCTGCGCTAACTCCAGTTATCTGCAAGTCTTTCCCCACCACGTTCATAAATCTCCTCTTTGCCTCCTAACCGGTGGCTACATTTCCAGGCTCCCTAAATCCACTATCCTTCCTCTGGACATGGCCAGACAATCTCGATCTTGGCTCTCTAGCTTTGTTTCCAAACCTTCCAGCCTGTGCTGTCCCGCTGATGATCTCATTCCTGATCCTGTCCATCCTGGTCTCTCCCAAAGAGAATCTTTAACTCTGCCACCTCCAGCTCTGTCTCCTGTCTTCTGGTCATTGCTACCCACTCCAAACCAAATACTGTAAAGCTTTCCTTTCATATTTGCTGGAGCTCTTCGGTCACAGATCACCCCTGGTACTTTCCACCACCCATTCTATCCTGCCACTTCCTGCCTTCCCAGTATCCTTCCCACTATCCTGCCTTCCCAGTCCACTTCCCAGTCCTCTCCTTTGACTCTCTTCCAAGTCCCCATTGCTCTGAAAAGTTGATCCCAAATACAGTACTTGAGCTCCTGCACCTTCACTCCTGGTCTCTGCACTGCATACCTCCACCTTTCTAGGTTCTCTTCCACCTACTCTTACACAAATGACAATGTTTCTGTCCATTTCTAATATAGGCAATTACGTCAATTACTCCCTATCCCTGTGAATAGCTGGGGTTGACTGGCTCCAAAAATAATGGATATATAATAATATATAATAATGGATATAATAAAGTATTGGCAAACACATTTTTGGATTGCTTGTTTTTAAACATGATCTATTTGTTCGACCAGGTCCTCAGGGTTTCCGCGGAGAAGCAGGGTCACCTGGTCTGAAAGGTAAAATCTGTAAAGTATTGAAATAATAACAAGTTGTATTAAAGTAAAATCAACTTAAATTCACTTCTGTGTGGTCAGGTGATCGTGGTTTACCTGGTCTTCCTGGCCCGGCTGGAGAGAAAGGATCAAAGGGATCAACAGGTGAGTGTGACCACCAGTTAACCACATACTGTATATAAAAGGGTTTTACTATTTAATACTGTAGGACATTTGAATTAAATTGTCTGATATGGATAGAAAAATATCAACTGCAAGATATTTGATCACTCATTGATTGTATTTTTCACTGTTTGGATATAAAGACCACAAATACAATGTGGAATGTTATCAGTGATCCTCCTTTAGTGGGCAGCAGGGAGGAGTTTGCTTTATTATGTTTCAGTTTTTCCCGACTATAGTAGCTTAACGTGAGTGTTTGTGTGTTTGTGTCTTCAGGACAAGATGGGGCAAAAGGCTCAAGAGGTAAATGTTAGCATTTCTGGTTAGCCAAGTTGCTCATAATTAGTTTAAGCCCTCCTGGGAATCACTGTGTTTATCATTTTTTTAAAATCACCTTTCTGGGAGCCCTAACCTGGCTGAAAAGTCATCCGTTTTTGCAACCATGTGTGTCCTGGTGAAATTGTATGGATTTTAGGAGTTCGCAACACCACTCCCACAAAACTCACTCAGTAGCGCCCTCTGGAAAGTTTGAGAAAATTAGCCCCCCGACACCAGTTTCACCAGTTGTCATGAAATTGTGTGGAGATGCATGAAAAAAGTCTCAAGGACCCATGCCCAAAATTGAACAGGAAGTGAGCCTTTTTTGTTTGAAGTAGCCATTTTGGGCAAATTCCAGGGCTCTTACTTTGACAAACTCATACTATGGAATTCACCCAAAACGAGCCCCAATTGGAAGAAAGTATCCTAGACGACACTAATGTGGCCAGAACATGGCATTGAAGTTCATGATGATCATTTTTTCAAGGATTCCGCATGAAAATGTCGTGGCAAGGGCCCACTTCTCTCCGTTTGCAGCTTTAGTTGTTTATTGTATCTTGCCGCATGTGATGTTTTTTTTACGTTATGCCATTCGAAAGACCGTCAACGGTTTCCTTTCATTCATCCTCAATGACACATTTCTATATTTAAGTAAAGTTTCAGGACATTTCTTATCGTAAATGATATACTGTACATGCCCGCAGGTGATCTTGGCAGTCCTGGCCACCCTGGACTTCGAGGTCCAACTGGGCCGCCAGGAGATGCTGGACCTCCAGGTGCTGTCCTGCTCCTCTGAAACATTGGAATTGATTATATATATCAATCTTAACAACATTCTTGGCCATTGCAAAACTGTTGCTTTGAAATATTTTTAAAAAGACTGTGAAGTGAAACGGTGTTTTCTTCTTCTTGAAGGACTACCAGGCAATCCAGGTCAATCAGGCCAAAAAGGTAAAGAGCCAGCACAAAATCTGCAGGCTTTCCAAATCAATAAAATAATTATTGTGTCTGTGTTGTTTCAGGTGATACAGGGGAAGCGGGCAGAATTATCAATGCAGGTAAATAGCCTAAGAAGAGTTTTTTTTTTAGTTAGAAGTTGTCAATTTTAATTAAAGGATGAGTGACATTCAGATACTCCACCACTTGAGTGAAATGGAAAAAAAGCAGAGTTGCAGTGATTTATTGATGAGACAAACAATCAAACACAAATACAAAATGAAAATGCTCACAAAGAGCATGAAAAACATGCTCACACTGAACAGAACTAACCATGTGGTAAATGGCTAACATTACTTAATTCCAATCAATTTAAATGGGAAAATGTATTTAATTTACAAGTAAATAGACTTACTTTACTAGCTTGGTCACATAACAAATTAAACATGTAAGTCCATGTACCAGTGTATTCGTAGTTTTCAATGTGAGGGTTCTTATCTGTCTCTCATTTTCCAGCCGGTGTCGCCACTGTACATATCCCTGGACCACCTGGGCCTCGCGGACCTCAGGGAGTATCAGGTCTCACACCGTATTTCAACCTTGTAATAACACGATAATAACATAATAACAACATGTGAATACACAGTCTGGTAAAATTTAATATTCTTTTGTGGTAAAATATCTTCTCAGGTCCCGCTGGCCCATCCGGTCCTGCAGGTAAAGACTTACACGTCTTCACAAGTATTTTCAAATATATTTTATCTACATGGTGCATGTTGTTGGTCTTGGCAGGTCCAAAAGGTGACAGAGGAGAATCAGGATCAACAGTGAGGACGTCTGAGAGTTTCAGCTCGAGCGTAGCTGAGAGTGAGTACTATTCTCCTGTTTATCAAAAAAAAAAAAAAAAGACAACTGTTATCCTAGATGTAATATTATCTTCTGCATATGAACTCGAGGAATGCAGTATGTGAGCCTTAATTAAGCAGGATGCATGAGAGACGGACCGGAAATGAAGGGTGAGGACAACGGCTGTCTGCAAAATGTGGTGTCAGGGCAGACGACACATTAGAGATAGAAAATATGTATTCAAATCTGGTTCAACATGGAATCTCCTCAAGTTTGTTTTTACTTTATCCTCTTTTATGGATAGTTTTTAAATTGAATTAAATTGTGAGTAAATGTAGTTTTTTTTGTGTGTGCGTGTGTGAAGAGGGTTTTTTGTGTGACATAATGACATAAATATAAAGGAAAATTTAAATATGAGTTACCTAATAAAAATATAGATTGATTACCATCAATATAAAAATACATGTCTTTTAAATGAATGAATAAAGTTATTTTTGTATTTACGTTATTTATTCTGACTGTGGTGTTAAAAAAATATGTGCCAAAATGGCATCAATTTTAAGTCAATTGAATAAATTGTTAAAATATTAACTCATTATGAAAATGTAATTATTTTACAGAATGAAATATATATATTTTAAAATAATTGTATTTATTTATGGACCACTATACCACATTTTTTCCCCTTAAAGATATATATATATATATATTTTTTTTTTTTTGCCAAAGTGAAAAAAGCCATAGGAAATGTCTTTATAGTCTCCAGTTAAGAAATCCTTATACAGAAAATCCATTTTCTGTGTCTTATCAAGGAACGAGAGATATGATTCCCATTCCCCAAGGCTAATGTGTGCTATGTATATGATTTCCACTATTAGTTTTACCAAAATGGTTTTCATTAAGACAAATTTCTCCTTGAACCTTGAACTTTTTCTTTTAATGATGATTTAGGGCAGTTTGCTTCTGGTGGTGTGTCATCTCGACCCGGCCCACCGGGTCCACCTGGGCCACCTGGACCTCCAGGTCAGCCAGGTATGTATCACCTGATGGGAGAACCATAGTTGTACATTGACTTGACTGTGTAAACAACTCTGCGTCTGGCTAGGTTACGGAAGACCAGGACCTAAAGGTGACAAAGGGGATTCTGGTTTTACATCCAGCTCTGGTATGAAATCACTAAATGGGATTACACACATTAGCAGCATTTAAGGAATTCATACAAGATAACAATACAATTATTTAAACACTCAGGAACCTTCTATACTGGGCCACCAGGACCACCAGGGCCTGCTGGGCAAAAGGGATCCACAGGTGACCACACTGAGTGATCTTAGCATTTTCAATCCATTATATCTCAGTCATTTTTCCATTTGTGTTTAGGTTCTCCTGGACCAAGAGGCTACCAAGGTGATTCTTAGAGAAGTTATTATATTGAGGAATCACCCTTTATTCACGGGTGATAGTGAATCCACGAGTCATGAATAGGGAATATGCGGGGGAATGTGTATTTATACATTATTAATTCACTGTGGTGCTCCAGGTGAACCAGGACAACCCGGCTTGCCAGGAAGACCAGGAAGCTTGGAGAGAGGTCAGCTCAGGAACATTTCAAACAGAAAATCACTAAAAATTGCGTCATTCTGCTGGGCTAAGCTATTTTTCCCCCTTCACAGTGTCCACCTACACTGGAGAACACAGAGTGCAAGGACCCCCAGGACCACCAGGCCATCCTGGACTGCCAGGACCACAGGGAGTCAAAGGTAAAGTTAGTAAGGACTCAGAAGATTAGCTTTAAACAGAACGTCCAATGAAGGTTTGTTGTTTCTGCTTCTAAGGTGACACTGGAGCTCCTGGAATTCCCGGATCTTCCCGAGGTAGATCGAGTCATTCTGAAACCTGCACAAGTGAAGGGAACAAAAATGATACCTTTACATTAAATTGCCCTCAATTCCCAGTGAATTCTCATAATTCCCATGGAAAGTTTCCAATTTTGATTATTTCCCAAATTTCCCATCTTTCCCATGGAAATTTACCAAAATCTGTAAGAAATTAACCCCTTTGCAACCCTAGTGAGAGCACTGTTTGTCACACCAACATCCTCTTTTTCTTCAGGCGCAGTCACCGCAGGGACTCCCGGTCCTCCAGGGCCTCAAGGACCTCCCGGACCTCCTGGGTCCTTCTCTTCATCCATCGAGATGCGCCAGTACTTGACGGACTACCTAAGTAATTTCCACACTGAACTTCAAAGACCGCCTATGAAGACCATTTCTATGACTACTAAGTATCATCACTTTGCAGGTAGAAGCAGACAGTCTGGCGTTCCAGGACCTCCAGGTCCACCTGGACCTCCAGGACAACCCGGAACCTTCTCTGGTTCCATAGAGGAGATCTCCGGTCGTATTGTAGCCTACTTGCGACGTGAGTCTCAAGTTCTTTCTCCTCATTTTTAACACGGAGAGGAGTGTTTGTCTGACTTGGTTGTCCTGCAGGTTCGGGCTCCAGCTCGGGCATCAGCATTGGTGTTCAGGGTCTTCCAGGACCACCCGGACCCCCTGGACCCGGAGGGGCCCTGACTGTCAGTGGTCTGATTGCCATGCTGCAGAGTAAGTACAACAAACACTGTGCAGTGGAAAGACAGCGTTCGAGTCAATGACATAAATACCTTTCCCGTTACAGTGTTTAACCTCTCTATAATCTCTAGGAGAAGAGGTGAGGAGATACCTGTCAGGCCCACCGGGTCCTCAAGGACCACCCGGACCACCAGGAGGTTCGACAGGGATTTCTAACATTTACAGTATCGAGGAGGTAGCAACATACGTCTTCAACATAATGAACGGTGAGTCCAGAATCAAAACGGTGGTGTCGCCATGTCAGTTAACCAACTGTTCATTTTTGGTCAACAGACAGAGGAATCGCGAGAGGACCACCCGGACCACCAGGGCTCCCTGGGCCTCCAGGAGCTGGCGGCTCAGGCGGCACGGGCCATTCAACTGTTTCAATCGATTACTCCGCGCTAGTTAGAAGTAAAACAGATTCCACAATCCACTTGATCCTCGCTCTCAGTCAGATGAGTAACTCCACGTCTTCCTTCCCGCACAGATCCAGAGTTCCGTACATGGATAGGTTCTGCTGTGCACCAAGGTTCCCCAGGTCCTCCTGGTACTCCTGGTCAACCAGGATCCCCCGGTCCTCAAGGGCCGCCTGGAGTATCCACTACCACTGTGTTGGGGGCGGGCGGTCGCGGGTACAGCTTGGAGGAGCTTCAGCGTTACCTGCAGGGTAAGTAAAGACGCCAACCCAACTTTAGGAGTTCCCACATTTTATGGTAAGCAGGGTTTTTCCTGTCTCAAATTTAAGCGTAGCTGGTACCATTCCAGTTTTGCAGATCAAAACCGCTTGCTCTGTGGTGTGGGAAAAACCTGAAAAAATTATGACAAATGTGAGATAATCACTGTAAGGCTTTCCCCGGTGGCCTAAGCACCATCAGAAGCAAGGATCTACATTTACAATCCAATTTCCAATATTTGTTCCATTAATTTATATTTGTGTATCAGATTTCAAACTGGCAAACTGGCATCGAGGGCCAGCTAGCTGGCCTTCGATGATGTCAGCGGAGTTTAGGCAGAGGCAGCCGCATCCAATTTTTATATGCAGACAAAAAGCCTGGGTAAGGAACAGGAAGTGTAAGTTCCTCCCACTCTAGCCACACTCCCTAAACAACCACAGTGCAACTCAGCCTCTGGCTAGCAGACGTCATAGCGAACGATAATGTATGTCTAAATTAAAGTCTCTCATGATGGAATGCTTGACATACTCTACAATTCAAAATCCAACATTGGGTGTTTGACAGGCTCTGGCCTCAGAGGTCTTCCAGGCCCTCCCGGACTTCCAGGCCCTCAAGGACCACCCGGTAGCTCCGGTGGTACCGTTTCTTACAGCGGAACCTTCCCCCGGGACACCATCCGTACTGAAGTTCACGACTACCTGACTAGTAAGCCTCGACTTTACTATGAGCTGCCATTTTCGCAAATAACAACGTTTACAAACATCACCGATTTCCATCAGCCGATAGCGTTCGACGCGCCTTCATTGGACCCCCAGGCCCTCCAGGGCCGAGGGGCCACAAGGGAGATCGTGGCGAGCCGGGTTACATCCAAAGACACACCAGCCAGAGTCAGAGCTCCTCTCAGAGCGACGCTCGCCACGTATCCCAGCAGCACGAGATTGACGTCAGCAAGCTGAGCGAGACCTTGGACTACAGCAGCGTAGCCCTGAAAGTCTCCGACTACATCAAGAGTGAGTGGACGACACGCCACGTAATAGCAGCGTCGTGACTCAGCAGAGTTCAACCCGTTCGAAGGAAAAATTGTGCGCCAAACACCGATCCAATATTTTGCACCAAAATCAGATCGAAGGCAAATGATGATGTCCAGTAATTCCCTATAAATGTCACATCTTGAGAAAAACTTATTGTATACATTTTTCAAAACTACTACCACTAAAAGTCAGAAATAAACAGCAGTGTGTTTCTCCCCTCACTCAGACCAAGGCCTCCTTCAGGAGTACCTGGTGGAGGGTCCTTGGAGGACGAATGTAAGAGCTGTCCAAGGCCCTCCCGGCCCACCGGGACCACCCGGAGCGCCCGGTTACAGCCGGGTAATCGCCGCCTATGGCAACGTCACGGCTGACCTCATGGACTTCTTCAGAAGTGAGAACTCGGATCATGGAAGGGGTCAAACTCACGTGAGCTTCTGACTGAGCCGTCTTCTCTTGCCACAGCTCACGGGACCATCCCTGGTCCTCCAGGAGTCACCGGACCAAAAGGAGACAGAGGCTACCCGGGACCCAAGGGAGATAAGGGTACAGTCAATAGGAAGTAGTTTCACTTAGAAACATGAAATTTGGTAGGCGTGTTTCTCATGAATAGACGTAGAAAAACATTTCAAGGACCGATGGTGTGAAATGAACAAGAAGTCCACCATTTTGGTTTTGATTGGCCATTTTTTGGTCATTTGGGCTCTTTTCCAGTAAAATTCAAACCCAGCTCCATAAAGTCAGAGCCAGTTTACTTAGCAACGTAAAATTTGGTAGGTGTGTCTGTCATTAGTAGACCTACAAAAATGCCCAAAGAAGCCATGACCGAAAAGACAGGAAGTTCGCTATTTTGGTATAAGCGGCCATTTTAGGGTCGTTTTGGCCATTTTCAGTGAAATTCTAACAACACAGCTACGCAAGGCCAGAGTAAGCTTGACTTAACAACGTGAAATTTGGTCGGTGTGTCCTTCGTGTGTAGATGTACAAAAAAAAAGTCTCAAGAACCCATGGCCAAAAAGACAAGAAGTCTGCCATTTTGGTTTGAAGTGGCCATTTTTGGGGTTATTTCGACCATTTCCAGTGGTCCTTCAGAAATGAACTTTTCTCCAATTTTTACTCAACTTGAACCACGTACCCTAGACAGATGGATGACACTAAATTGAAAAACATTGAACCTTTTGGCTCTCAAAAAAATCACCAAGCAATGGCTCGTAACCTGAAAAACATGTGTTGGGAGACTCTTATGTGAAGTTACCACTGTATTCTGGAAGTTCATCTGAGGATTGTAAGTTTGTTTACAGGTGATGCCGGACGTCCAGGTTTACCAGGAATTCCAGGGACGTACACGATCCAAATTCCACATCGAGTACAGAGGAGGAACGCAGGTACTAAAAAAATGTCCGACTCCGCAAGCCATTTTCTTTAAAGGAGACGTATTATGCATTTTTTCAAAATTTAAAACTGTTCCCAGGTGTTTTAATAACATTTCTATCATATGCTTTCAACACAACACCCCAAGGATGAAGCATGATAGTACACTATTTCTTGTCTTGCTGAAATTAACCCAATTTAAGGGTTGGCCCTGTCTCACGCAAGTGAGCCAGCCCTCACCCCGCCCCCATATACCGCTGGGCCAATGACAACCGGGTGAGGCTTAGTGACGAGAGAATCTTCGCAGGCTTCCTTCGTCCTCTTGCCGGCAAGTGCATGTGTAACAGGGAGCTTGGATCTTGTCAGAGATCCGGCCGCCTGCTATGCATACACTTGCTGGCGAGTGCATGTAATAGCGGCCTGGCGGGCCGCCTATTGTCATCTCTTCAGCAACTGTTTGTATAACAGCGGGCTGGATCTCACTGCCGAGTGCGTGTGACAGCAGGCTGGATCTCACCAGCAAGTGTTTGCGTGACATTGGGATGGATATCGCTGGCTAGTGTGCGCATTCCTGCTGGCATTCGGCCATCTTTTATTCCGCATTACTCAGCATGCTGGGTCTTGTCATCTCACCTGCTAGTGTGTGCGTGTAACAGAGGGCTGACTCTCACTAGCAAGCGTGCACGTTCGAGCAGGCATTTGGCTGTCTTCTCTATGGAATGGCTCGGCGGGCTGGCTCTCGTTGTATGTTGAACCCATATGGCTCTGGGTCACATTTTCAGGAATAGGCAGAAAAAAGATTTACTTTTTACGGTTCTTTCACACTTGATGGACAGGCAGGTTCTTCAGAGATCCAAATATTTGTATTCCTGCCATTAAAAATTGTTACTATATCCTAAATGTATGACGCAATGTATTATATATGAAGAGCATTATGTGTTGTTGTTACAGGAGGTAAAGTAATCAAGCGGGAGCAGCAGGAAGGTCCAGCAGATGGCGGCTGAAGCATGGCTACCACTTTCTTCTTCTCTGTTCTCAACGGAAGCAATGCAAGAAGGAAAAAAAAACTTTAGTAATGATTTTATCTTTAGCTTTGCTGCTGGCCGGTGTTTTGTTTTTTGGACAAACATTTTTCCATTGCTCATGTGGATATTTAATATTTGCTTAATATTTTTTTGATGAAAATATTATTATAGTAGGATTAAGCTTTAGACTGAAGCATTTCATTTTTTGAGTATTCTACTGTATTGAGGTCAATGCGTTAATTGCTGTTTCATGAAAATTATATTATTAGCCACTTGCCACACAGGCCTCCATGATCTCTCCAAAAAGGATTTAAAATTACTTAATAGAACATATTTATGTTAGCATTGTAGAATTAGCATTCACTCAGCCATTATTGATTGCTGTATTTAGGACCGATTATGACTGTACTTGAAAGATTTGTAGATTAATATTTAAATAAAGCAATATTCCGCTTTAGGGCTGCAGATGAAGCTGAAGGAATAACCGATTAGATTGTATATTTTTGTATGAGAGAACACTGACTTTGATGTATTGACTTTATACCATCCCTTTTTTTTTTTGGGAAAAGATTAAATTATAAATTGCTGCCGCTTGTTTTTACTGAAAATCAACAACACAAACGCAACAAAAAAACATGAATACTTTTTATTTACAACTAATATGTCCATTGACGTTTCCAATGCATTTGATCAGACAATATAACTGCATATATACTTTTTTTCATTGAGGTGGTGAGACTTTACAAATGCGAGTTAAAATTCTGAAA
Organism: Phycodurus eques; assembly: GCF_024500275.1. Taxonomy (NCBI): domain Eukaryota; kingdom Metazoa; phylum Chordata; class Actinopteri; order Syngnathiformes; family Syngnathidae; genus Phycodurus; species Phycodurus eques. The sequence goes on from NC_084535.1 coordinate 6,409,342, forward strand.
AAATATATCACTATGTATGTTTGGTGTTAAACCCAAATTAAAATCCAGCATTTGTTACTAGCATGATGAGAATTCGAGCAGTGCGGAAATGACAAGGTATAAATTAATCAAGTTTAGGCCATTTTGAGAACAGCGGATGATGATAGTTATTACAGCCATTTCATTCAACAAGTCATCACTTGTAGCTTTCTTTTTCTTGTTTGAGTTCTTATGAAGTCCTACGAGGGCCTTAATATTCATGAAAAAGTAAGATGAACAAATTATATATTATGCGCAGTTATTGGTTTCATATTTTGGGGGCTTTTTGGGGTGTAGGTTCCCCACCCCTGAATTACAGCATCTGTGTATAGCAGGAATGTATGATTAGACAACAGACAGTGGTCATATAATCATAAAAGCAGATGATAAAATCCAAACGATTCATACGGCATATTCTTTCAGCTAATGTAACAGAAAAAAAAAAAAAAGTGCAAAATTGACAGCAACAGTTTACATTCCTTTGATATGCATTTGACAGCCTTCACTCTATATATGGGTTCCAGGAAGTAGTCGGCACTCGCGTGGTGAAATGAATGGAGGAGTCATCACAGGGTGCAACCACGGAATTAAATCATTGTTCAGTGATGGTGAGCGAGACACTCATTGGTTGGAGAGGGTGTGGACTGTAATAAACAAAAAAATGCAACTGAAAAAGAAAAGGAGGCACTCGAATGTAACCTGTACGACCTTTGAAAATCAGAACATGCTTTAAAAAAAAAACCCTAATAAACAAAAGAAAAAACAGCATTCTCCCAACTAAGCACAATACTGTAGCCGTTTTTGAGGGATGGCTACAAGCCGGAGCTGTGCACGTGCGGGATGGGGTAAAACTTGGACACGCGGCTCTGAGCTGTGGGGTTAAGGCATTCCGACTCGCCGCTCATTCTGAAGAAGACCTCCTGTTCCTGGAGCTTCCGCGTGAACTCCTCCTCCAGCGCCTGCAGGGGGCGGCACAGGCCAAGAGCGTGAGGTGATTAAAGAAGAAGAAAATAGAGGAAACTCCAAATCCTTCAGCGGAGTACCACATTGTGAAGGAATTACCATAATATCTATGCCAATTTCCGTTGGCCGCTCTACGGCATTTCACACTATGTTAGCATTAAGATAGCGTACTTTCGTTAGATGAAAAAAATTGTGGTTGTTGTTCAGTCTGTGTGTGAAAATAAACAGTTGATTGAAGGCAAATAATTCTTGTAACATCCATGCTAATTTTCATGAGTTCAACTATTTATTTTCGTGACCTCAAAGTGATGTAATAAGAGTTTCCCATTTCTTGACAGCAAGTGAGTGAGAACAGGCTTTAAGGAATCATTTGAAGTGTATGAGAGGGTTATTTCTATGAAAATGATTCAGATGGTCTCTCTTTATCACGGGTGGGTGCGAAACGTAGCCACCGCCACTGTATGGAGGACGACAAACCTTCTTCCTGGGTCTGAGCTTCTCTCTCCATTCCTTGATCTCCTGACAGTGCTCCTCATCCAACTCCTTCAGCTTTTGGGTCTCGTGCTCAATCAGGAGGTGACATTTCTCATTCTGAAACAAAATGGAGGCGACGTGACGATCAGTTGAGACTTTAGCAGCACTAATATTAATTTTGTACCGTGCTCAAGCACGTTACGTTATGTTAGAAGCCCTACTTTGAAACCCTAGTCCTGTTTTGAAACCCTTACCTTGTTTTTAAACCCTACATTGAAACCCTAACCCTGTTTTGAAACCCTTACCTTGTTTTCAAACACTACTCTGAAACCCTGAACCTGTTCTGAAACCCTACTTTGAAACCTAAGCCTGTTTTGAAATCCTACTTTGAAACCCTAACCCTGTTTTGAAACCCTACTTTGAAACCCTTACCCTGTTCTTCAACCCCATTTTGAAACCCTAACCCTGTTTTGAAACCCTACTTTGAAACCCTTACCCTGTTTTGAAAACCTACTTTGAAACCATTACCCTGTTCTTAAACCCCTTTTTGAAACCCTAACCCTGTTTTGAAACCCTTACCCTGTTCTTAAACCCCATTTTGAAACCCTAACCCTGTTTTGAAACCCTACTTTAAAGCCCTTACCCTGTTTTGAAACCTTACTTTGAAACCATACCCATTTCTGAAACCCTACTTTGAAACCCTTACCCTGTTTTTAAACTCCATTTTGAAACCCTAACCCTGTTTTGAAACCCTACTTTGAAGCCCTTACCGTGTTTTTAAACGCCATTTTGAAACCCTACTTTGAAACCCTTTCCCCATTTTGAAACCCTACTTTGAAACCCTTTCCCTGTTTTTAAACCCTACTTTGAAACCCCTACCCTGTTTTGAAACCTTACTTTGAAACCCTTACCCTGTTTTTAAACCCTACTTTGAAACCCTTACCCTGTTCTGAAACCCTAACCTAACCTTCTGTCTCTGGAATTTTCCCTGAATTGAGCTGGAGCGACAACTCCGTGAGCCACTATCCTACCAGCACTGAGACATGAGGGTCACCTGTAGCTGCTGCAGCTCTCTGATGTTGGAGTCACACTGCAGCTGAAGGTCTCTCATCTGGTTCTCGTGTTTCTGGTGCTGGTGGAGACGCTCGTTCTTCTGCCGCTTCTCTTCCTGAAAAGCAAACTGAAGTGCACACAAGATGGATGACTCCTCTGGTAGCAGCGGCTGTGTTGGGAAAATACTCCCTTAGCCATTATATGGTGAACTATATAGTGAGTTTGATATTTAATAGTGCTGTTCAAATTTGTACTGGGGATAAATGATCCCCTAAATAGTGCCGTAAAAGTATTCCACATGCATCTTGGAAATAGTGAACAACAAAAAGGTCACTATGCCTATCTCTTTTTTGAAGAACTGTTCGCTATCTCCCCAACCGCACATGCCGGCATGCTCAATGGGGCAGAATAGACATCATGGTTAGAAAAAAAGATCACACGAGTCAAATTTTTGTTGACAACACAAAACCTCAAAATATCGACCAAGCTCATAGTAGGTTATGGCACTTATAAGTCTAGTACCACTGTATCGTGATTAGGGAGTGAATGATTTCAAACACATCCGGTGTGTTAAAATGCTGAGGTAAAGAAGAGGGATCCCACCTGCTTAATGCGGTCCCGCTCCTGCTCAGGGGTGATGACGGCCGAGGCGGCGATCCGGAGACTCTTCTTGAACATGGCCATGCGAGTCTTGCCGTCGCTGCGCTGGATCTTGGGCAGGCGGACCCTCTCTTGGTTCTGCTTGTTCTTCATCTCCTCGACCAGACGCTGGTTGTAGCGCTGCATCTGTTCCATCTCCTGCAGAGGAGGAAAAAAAAAAAAAAAGGGATCCATGAAGATGAGTTTTAACCATTTTAACTACCTGCTCGACCGATCAGTAGAGCACATTAGGGAAGCAAGCATTATTATGCTATGAAGTGACATTAAGGTAGGGGCTTTCATTTTTAAAACTTTAGCATTTTGTTATAACTGCCCAAAGGAAATATAAAAATGCTAAGTTTTTTGTACGGGTTGCCCATCCTCTCAAAAAACCTAGTTTGGGGTAGCCCTTGTGCTCACCTTCTCGTGCCTCTTGAGGAGTTGGTGTCTTTGAAGGAAGTACTGGTCCTTCAGCTGCTGCTTCAGCTGCTGGTGCTTTTCCTGCAGGTGGCGCTCCTCCAGCTCCCACATGGCCGCCTCCCGAGCTGCAGACACAGAAGCTGTATTTTAGTGGCCTATTTTGCCATAAGGAGTAGAAAGTACAAACATATATTTCCAAATGTAAAGAGTAAAAAGAGCTGAAAATCCATTCAAGAACAGTAACAAAAGTATTTCTACTTTCCTAGTTCTTGCCACTGGTAATGATATCAACTGGACCCACCTCTCATCAGCTGTTGCTTATGGTTGAGGCAATCCCTCTCAATGGTGGCAATCTCCACTTTATGCTGCTGGATGATCTTCTTAAGCTCCCCGTCTAGCTCCTGCTGCTGCTTCTGGAGGAACTCCTGCTCCTGAGGGAGCCACAAAATAGAGGAGAGGGTTAACAAAACAAAACAAAAACAAAATAACAAAAAAGTAGTAGCCATACGACGTGAGGATCACAGGAAGAGAGACAGGTGAGAGTTTGGAAAGAGGGGAAAAAAGACATTCTGCCATTAAGTGAATGATGTAATTGGATTATATCCACAGTACAAAGCACTAGATGTGACATCATCGAGTGGGACCAGCACAGGAGCATGAGCCACAATGGAGGAAAGAGAAAACTTCAGTTCATGTAAGACAACATCTACAATGACATTTAACAGTCTAACCTCACACATCATTTGCATTCACTCTCATTACTTCACTATTAACTTCTTTACTAAACAATTTATACGGGCAAATGAAACTCTAAACATTAACCCTGGCATGCCCGTCCATGCATGCACTAACTGAAAACTGTTCTTTTATTTCATGTTTGTATGTTACTTTGCTAGGCTGGTAGAAATCACTCAATTCTACACTCCCTGTGGTGTCCATGTTCTCTTCAAGTTACCAAAAATGGTTCCTTGTCCTATCAAGGACCAAAAAGGTTGACAAAAAAAAAATACAAAAAAACCCTAAACAGGTTAATTTTCAGGCACTTTTAAGATACATTTTCAAGCTTTCAAGTTAGCACATTAAAGCTGTGGAAAAAAAGATCTACAGTATATGTCAATTTGATACTGTATGTGCATCTACATAACAGATTTTTTTTAATTTTTTTTATATTCAAAAAGCAAGTGGGGAAGACAGCCTAAGTGCACAACAGTATTCAGTAAGATTTTAAAAAGATCATTGAAAAATTAGCTACACTTTCAAAAACACTTTAAAGCTGATTATTAAAATGTGAATGTGGGGAAATGTTTGGTGGGTTGAGTCATACATTGATGGCGTAGGGGAAAAAAACAAAAACAAAAAAACAATTTAGTACCTCCCTTCTGTCTAGTATACCTACTTCTTATTGGGGCTCATTCAGAAAAAATTGCTAGTAGAAGTCTTCCCTGTTCAATTCGGGTCGTGGGTCATATTTTGATAGACATCTCCATCCTAAAGCAGTGAAACTGGTGCTATGGGCAATTTTTTTTTTTTTTTTTTTTTTTTTTTTTTTTTAAACTTTCCATAGGGCACTTTGAGGTAGGAGTTGTATTTGAGAGGGCGTGTTGCCATTAAGGGGCGTGGCCTAGTGAATGACACCAGCAGCCAGAGTTGGCTGGAGTCCTGTCGAGCATCCTCATTGCGGTATCGCGGCTTGTGAATTGAAAAAAACTCTCGTAAGTCAAGGTACCTCTGCATCTGTGAAAATACATTATTATGATGTCTCAATATCTCACTTTGGAAAACCTCTGCTTGAAAGCACTGTGCCTACAATGCAACATTTTAATTCAGAATTCAATGTCAGTCATCCTAACGCAGACAAACATGGACTCACATGGAAGTGGCCCACTTCACCATCTGTCCGACAATCCAAATGTAAATAAAACAATAACACTGGTGGAGGAGAGGAAAGAACCACTGCACAAAAACACAGCGATGACGTCACTCCAAACACACCAGAGCCCATGCTTACACGTTACTTGGTTTGAATAAATGCTGCGCTGTCACGTTACACACATCTAAGTATGGGCTGGAGAGAGAGAGAGAGAGAGAGAGAGAGAAGGAGAAAGAGGGAGTGAAGGGAGCAGGGGGAGGACTTACATCCTGCATCTGAGCATTGAAGAGTGCGCATGAGGACAACTGAAAAGACTGTATCATAACCTGGGCGACCGCCTGCAGAGGAAAGCACACAGCGCACACTCGCCCTCGTCAGGGACAAGGAGCAGGCTGACTATTTCTCACACACACACACACACACACACACACACACACACACACACACACACACACACACACACGCGCACACTCATCGTGGAACAGGCTATCCCATTCCCACTTTGGGAATATAGTTGAATTTGCGACACGCAGCACAGTTGTGAATAAATGTTAGTCCATATAATTTATTAATGCTCAGCTTGCCTGTCATGCTATTAAAGTAGCTCACACGTCCTGAATCCAGTTTGCAAAAAAAATAAAAATAAAAAAATAAAAAAAATAAAAAAGGGGGAGTTTTGTTAACAAGATCCATGCTTCTGGTCTATAGTGTGTTATTGTCATTTGTGGATATCAGCTTCTAAATGGAAAAAACTTTAAACGACTTGTGTGAAAATGAGTCACCGAATTTGACCAATGACCATTAATACTGGATTATGTTCATAATGCGATAAACCAATAAGACGCAAAACTTTGTTTCATGTTCTTGTAATGAATCAATTCATAGGATAAACTGCTTATAAATGCTGTTTTTTTTTCATAGTCGAACCTCTAAATTTTGATGTTTTGTCACCAAACCGTAAAACAAATTTATTGCGTTTAACAAATGGCCTAGTCCTACAATATTGTACTGTATTTTACTGCTGATTATATGAAGAGCTATTTTTTAAGTGGCACTTAGTGTAGCGAACCCTTGGAAAAGAGGTTCACTGTACTCCAAGCTAGAGTCAAACATTTTGCTGTCCCTAAATGGACTACTTATTATTCTTTACCACCACTTGGTATGTTTGTGAAATATATGACCTTAACTGTCTGGAGTGGCTCATATTGCCTAATCACTCAAATGCAAGTAAAAGAATTCCAGTAGTGAGGAGAGTGAGTCGAGACATAATTTTGTTGAAGTCAAGAGGAGAAGCAGGGAAGGTATTGAGAGAAGACGCCAGTAGAAGTTAGTGTTTTACCTCAGACGTCTTAAGAAGCGTTAGGTCCGCCTTTAAACGCTTCATGAGCTCTTTTCGCATGTGTTTAGGTGACTGTCCAACTTCCTGTTTCGCCTAGAAAATGTTGTATTTGGGCAGAAACTGCTCATTGATTTGAAGAAAATGTAAAAAATATATATATATATATATATATATATATATATATGAGACAAGGTTGTCTCTCAAGAGTAGAAGACATGCAGAGGCTATGAGGGCATCCCGCCACCGCATTAGAGCTCACCCATCTACATTAGTTGTTGCAGATAAATTAGTCATGAGTTTGATACTTTGCAAATGTCGAGTCAGCCATAAGACAGAATTTTGCATCTTATATATAAATATATAACAAATTAAAAGCCAAGCGACTGAGCTGGAATCATCACACAGAAGTGCACAATGCTGACTGAATATTAAAAGAATAGATTAAAGATGAGTCAGTTACTCCTTATTCCCATATCATCCCCACACCACCAGAGGAAAAAAATTCACAAAATCACCCATCCAATGAACAAAGCCACATCACACATTCCAAAAACATAGTTAGGTCAATATAGTACAGTTCAAGTTTACAAAAACAAAAAATACAGAGTCAACACTGTTTATCAGAGGTAATAGTCAACAGTCGTATTGTTGCTGCAAGCAGAAGCAAAGAACCACAATAAAGAAATTGTATGATCACCATGGCAACACTAAGCACAATGCCAAGTAGCAAAGCATAATAATAAAACAGCTGAAAGCTAGAGAACGCTGATAATGATGATGATGATGTCTTGCGCACCTCACAAAGCGCTGATGCTGCTGTTACGCAACCTGGATTGAACTTGCATTTAAACTGCTCTGGAGGCGGATGAATAATGGATAACAAAACATGCAGCGGCTAAGAGTAGGACGGCAATATGCTACCGTCACGGCGCACCACTCCCATAGGCTTGAAATGACTTTGCCAAGAAGCTGCCATGCACAATTTCAAGTCTCATATTTACAGCATGCTACCACGAGCACCACCAGCGAATCAGCACACCTCCATGCAGGCCTCCACATACCTCTTTCTTCTTGTTCTTCAGCATGTTCTGGAACTTGGAGAGCTCCTTGTCCTGATCCCCTTTGATGCGTTTAGCTTCATCCCGCAGCCGGCTGGTGTGATCCCCCTCCAAGCGCTCGATGGTCTGCTTCTGCTTCTTCTCCAGGCCCTCCACTTCCTGGTCGTACTGTCGCTTCTTAGCCTCAATACGTGAACATTAGATGTGATGAGAAAAACAGTAACAAAGTTTATGCACATGCCAAACCCCCGACAGTGTTTACAAAAGTTAATATCATTGTTCTCAAGCCATTTTCAACGCAAGTTGGTTAATAAATAAAAATAACGTTAAGGACAGACCCACTGTCAATTTGTGAAAAAAAAAACTAAATTGTGACCATGTTTGAAAATACAAGATTTCCGCACGACAGCGACAATATAGCTAATACATTTTCCTCATTGAAATGGCATTCATATGTTCCAGCTCCCCCCAAAAAACAATGAACACCTTTAAGAAATATAGCACTGTTGGGACAAGCCAAAAGTCACAACTGTTGTGTTTTGCTTTTTTTCTTAGCTTTTTCTTTTGCGATATCACCCAGGGGTGACAAAGAGGAGAAGTATGACGACCAGAGAACCGGAAATGGAACTTGTTGCGACCTAGCCACAAGTGGCGTTCCGGAAATGGTCTTTGTCCTGGCTGCTCAGTACGAGTCTACAATAGGTTGAGGTTGACAATACGAAATGAATGTAGCTTGCGAAGTAAGGTACATTTATAGGTGACTTATACTTTGAAATATTTGTGGTACTTTATAATGTTTTCAATATTGTTAACTAATATTTTACTCATATGACAGTGTAAAATTTATTTTTTCCATTTTCTCTCCATTGGATTTAGCGCGACTATGAAACAAAGCAGCTCACTTGGCAGAGGTTGGCCGACCTGAAGAAGTAAAAAGAAAAAATAGTTCCGGTGGAAGTGACTCACTGTCGTTTCCTGTTCAAAACGCCGCAATATCTGCTCTCTCTGCTGCTGCAGCTTGTTGCTGAGCTCCTGCTGAGCTCTCTGCTCCTCCTTCTGCAGCAGGCGCAGCTCTCGTAGCTCTTGCCGCCTGAGGAAACCACAGCATGCCGCGATGTCATCAGGGTGCAAAGGGAACTCGCTAATGATACCCCCTAGCTATTGACAACAGAAACCTATCTATGGTACAGTAAAGTCCATAATTTACCTGCTGTTATGTACTGGTGTCATCATGGTGTATGTAGTAAAAAAAAATAAAACATTTTTTAAATTGTTGCAGATAACCCATCTGGATTGAGTGGTGAACTATTTAAAGGCATGCATGATAAATAGGTCATGTTCCTTTTAGAACTGTCAGTATAGCGGCAGAGATTAGAATCAGGCACACACCTCAAGAACCTCATCTCCTCATTCTTGGCGTCGTCATCTGTCACTATCTTAGACGTCGTCACGCTGACCTCCACGCCGTCCACCATGAACTTGCGCGTCTTTTTCAGGGTCTTCTTCTGCCGTTTTGACTCCTAGGAAGTAAAACATGTTTAGGCTGTCAAGTACCAGCCCGGCGCTGCCTCACAGCAAGAGGGGTTGCTGGTACGAATCTCTGCTCAGGGCTTTCTATGATTTCTGCGATGAGTCGGCATGATCTCCCTATGCTTGCATAGGTTTCTCCTCAGAATAATCTGGCTACTTTGCCGAGTTCAAAAACATGTATCTAGTTTAAATGAAAACTATTTTGCCAATAGGAATAAATGTCTTATGATTGACTAAATCTGGTTACCTCTGATCCTGAACCGGATAAGCGGTTATAGAAAAGCGATGGATGGATGATTAAGTGCTGATATTTGTTAGCGTGTTAGAAGAGAAGGTCAAATGAACCTACCTGTACAGACACTGACCCGCCCTCTTTGCTCTTTGATAGGAAGCTGGAGATTGACAGATTGAGGTCCAGGCTGCCGCTGTCGGCAGCCGAGTTGCTTCCAGAGTCAGAGTCCTTCTCCAGGTCCTGCTGGCTCACAGCGGGACTTCCCTGCTCCGTCTTCGTCTCAGAGTCGGTTTCACTATGGATCGTACCCTCTTCTGCAAGCGTCGCTTCGTCGTCTTCCTTAGTCGGGAGCGCTGGCCCCGCATCCTCCGAGGTGTTGATAGTGTCATCACACACTCCATTTGAAGGTTTGACCTCATCAATGGTCTGTGAGTGCTGATCAGGTGACTCAAAAATCTTCTTCTCAGGCTTTTCCGGAAGAGACTCGTCCCTACTCAACTCCGTTTCTGTGTCTCCCACTGTGTGTGCTCCTGCATGACCTCCAACCTCAATAATAACATCTGTGCCATTGGCCATATCGGTCAGTTCATGCTGAAGCATTTCGTCTGGCTTAGTCACTTGTTCGACCTCTACCTCTACCTCTGATGCAGACTCTGGTTTGGCACGCGCATCCTCAAGTGGCTCTTCTGATTCTGGAGATCCAATAAATTGCTCATTTGACTCATCTTCTTTGGCCACCTCTTCAGGCTCTTTTTCAAGTTCTAATACTTGTGGAGAGTCGTTTATTTTTTTTTCCCGCGTCTCCGTTTCTTCCGCTGTCTGCACTCCATCTATAATGTCTTCCTCCAAAGCAGTCTGCTCAGCAGGAATTTCATCAGCTTGGCCCTTAGGCTCCGTAGGCTCTGGTGAGGCGGGCTCCATCAGCCCAGAGGCTGCGTCTTCATTACTGGTCTCGGGCACCTCGTTGAGTTTTTCCTCTTCCGTCTTTTTAGGCTCACTTGCTCCGAGACCTTCATCGGAGAGCTTATCGCTGGTCCCGTCTTCAGCCGGCTCAGCCTCTGTCTTTTCTGTCACAGACTCCAGCGTGGATGATGTTGGCGGAACTTTGTCTTCCTCTGAGCTTGCCATACTAACTTCTGACGGGGCTCGCTTGTGTCCAGGAGCGGCCTGAACCAAAACCAAAACACAGAAAACGTTAAAAATCACACTAGCACTGAGTCAAGTCACATAAACTGGTAGTTAGTTGGTACCACAGGTGTATCAGGCTCTTCCTCCTCTTCTTCTTCTTTGCTGTCCTCAATCTCCTCTGTGACTTCAGCCTTCGCTTCTGCGATGAGCTCTCGCAGAGGTTTGCTGTTTGTGACGCTGGCGACAAATGGATGCTGCCAGGATAGAGGGAGAGATGCAAGAAATGTAATTATAAAGCTGTTTACTGATCTGTGAGCAGATCCGCCCATTACTATCAGCTAAATAGTGAGTAGTCCAGAGATATGCCAGCTGAAGGCAATGACCGGAGCATGGCGGCCCACCTTTAGAAGCTGCAACGGGCCCCACCGGTTGTCCACATTCTTGTCAAGTGCTCTGCGGAGGAAGTCGTTGAATTCTGGTGTCCTGCAATACATTTCTGGGCATGTTAGGCATATATCAAGACATTTCCCCTCACTGGCTGTTCAGCATTACATAATTAGTTAACCTGCACTATATCGCAATTCATTGTCCGTGCCCCCGCTATATCGCAGATTTTGAAGTGATAATTTTACAGCATACAGGTAAGTCCGACTGTAGAGTTGCGAGCCTTCATCGTGATTAATTGCAAGAATAATTGGAGAACTTACCTCTTCTAAGTCGTTGTTCCCACAGAACAGTAAATATATGCCTGTGAGTATTGCTGTATGGTATTTTTTATAGTCTCTCTGTATTACAATAATATATATATTTATTAATTTTACTATACCCTCCCAGCCCCAACAATAAACGTGGGGTTCACTGGACTGGGCTCAGACATTAAACAGACAAGCTATCCCTCAACACCGGCACACCATCTCACCAGCGGGAGGGTTGCATGAGCGTGGGCGGCTCGGACTTGGCTATTTTCAGCAGCACTCTCATGGGATTCATCTCATGATTCGGCGGCTCGATCTGCGCAAGCTCAATCAGGGTCACCCCGAGGGACCAGATGTCCGCCTTGTAGTCGTACGGGCGGTCCTTGGACGTCTCGCACATCACCACTTCTGGCGCCATCCTGCAGAGCGACGAATGAGTGGATTGGCAATTACAATTTCTTCTGTAAATAATTATGCTTGGGTGTGTTTATATACTCAGTAAGGGATGCAAGAGGCCTTATTATTAATGTATTAAAATATTAAACCATATTACTGCTATATTAATGTAGTAGTTCAAACAAAATAAAGATTAGGTAGCGTAGTGTGGACACAACAGTGGAACAATCACGTCAAAGTCTACTGTAACACTAATATCTGACAGTAGAAGGGAAGCATTTATTTGAGGGAGGTAAGCACCACTTGGACTGGAGGACTTATTTGATTGGTTGCTAATACCTCAACAGCAATTCCTTTGGTAAAGAAAATGACTGGGCATGTGTCTGGGAATTTGAACACCGGCCTGTAATTAAAGCTGAGGTCATCCAACACTCAAGTGCATTCAGGGTTACCCCTCGTCCTTTATTTTCCGACAACTTTTGTGATAGCACACTGAAAACTGATGCTTTCAAGCTGCTTCGACAGCGATCAAATAGAAAGGGTTGAATACCCTTTTGTATTCAGGCCGAGTGACTCACCAGTACGGCGTTCCAATGAAAGAATCTCTTCTCTGTAACGTCTTCGTGTTTTTAGCAGAAACCCCGAAGTCCGCTGAAAATGAGGAAATGAATTCATAAATCCTCTCTCTATTCACTCGACCAAGGCGCAATGACAAAGCTTTATTTTCAGTGACTAAAGTGGCACTTTTTATGCATCCTAAACACAACTTTAGATAATCGAAAAGGAATGCCCAAAGCTATTAGTCACTCGACACTATAGTTTTTCTCGCCTCACATTCACTATGTACGCACTGGAAAGAAGCAAACATATATCATTAATTCCCTTGAGGCTGCTTGATAATTATTGCTTGCCAGACTGCCATCTGAACTTCTGCCCACAGAGCATGAATCATGCAGGATGGGTGCTACAGGAAAACCATGAATAGATTTGGAATATTACACTAACAATCTGACGTATTGTAGGGGTTGTATAGACTAGTCGACCAGTCAACGTAACTCCTTCAATGACGTTTAGAGCGTGACGTTGACTAATCGCTTTCTTTTTAATTGCTTTGGGAGGCAGCAGCAAGAGATGAGTGCGCTGAATAAAATGTATCAGTCACCTTATGAGATTTAAATTGTCTTCTATTTTTTGAATGCCAAAAATTCTCTTTGAAGGGAAAAAAAATAAAAAAGCACCACATGAGTCAGCCGCTTGTGTCAACACGGCGCTATGCAGCGTGCACTTGTCAAAATCACACGGCTCAACTGGGCGCCACGGCGCTGATGGAAGCCCAAAAATTTACTTAACTAATTATCCCCTTAAGCCTTTAAAGTGACTCAGTAGGAGGCTTCTAAGTGGCCACCCAGGACACAAGCCACAAAAGACAACAACTAATCTGCTTTTGTTCTACGCTGTATTCTGCTGAGCATCTTAGACTTGAGCTTTGCGTTAAGAGGAGCGATCGCTTCCAGGATGAATAATCCTTCTCATTTGGTGATGAACAATGAACACCCGACGCAAAGAACATTTCTGCTGGGGTTGATGTTTGGTTCATCAATTCGTGTTGACACTTTTCTGCCAACCACTGATGGTATACGTACAGTATACAGTTAAGTCCAAGATTATTCATACCTTGACCAAATGTTGAGTTGAGACTTAATTTTGTTTGTTTTTGTTGGAAGTTACACAAGTCACAAAAGAGTACAAGACATTTACAGAGATATATTTTTGCAAACATCATGATTTTCATTATTTTTTTACATTTTGATAAAAAGTTCCATGTCACCCCGGACTTCTGTAGGTACTTTTGACTTCCTCTCACATCTCAAAAACATGTATGAGTTTCTGTGAAGACACTAAATTGTCCATAGGTGGGTATAAGAGTGAACGGTTGTTTGTCTGTATTACAGGAGACCAGTCCAGGGTGAAGCCCGTCTCTTGCTTCAGCTATTTTGCCACTTTCTTGTGTCAAGTATTAAGTATTGTGTCAAGTATATTTTTGATTACCAAGTTTCACTTCTCCCTCCAGGGAAAGGAGAATGTTGCCAGCCTTCAGGTCTCTGTGGATGATCTTGTTCTCGTGCAGGTAGACCAAGGCCTCCAGGGTCTGCTTACACACCACACGGATCTGAGGTTCAGTCAGAGGCCTCTCCAGTTCTACAAAAGAACGCGGATGACAATTTGTGAGTCACATTTTCTTTCACATTATTCTGCGTTATGTCACAGCGTGCGTTTTGGCCAGTAAGTAAGTAAACATCAGCTGTGATGGTAACCCATAGCAACGGGAGAACAAAACTCACTTGTATGAGAGGAAAAGTTTAGTGTTCAAGTGGAGTCAGAGTGGCTATGCGTTCAACAGCAGAGAGAATTAATGGCTGATTTTCTATGGAAAAGGACACCCATTCACAGAGAGTAGAGATGTTTTTATTCATGCTTCATAAAAAAAGGGTGAGACTACTACTCCTTGAAACCAGAGCTACAATAATTACACGCTGGCCTGGAATGGCCTCTTTAACCAGAGAAAGGAGAGGAAAAAACCCACAGTGCATTAAAAAAAAAAGAGTTGAACAGAACTTCATGGTGAATGAGGGACTTACCCAGCATGATGGCGTCCACTGCACCACCCGCACAGAACTCAATCAGGATCTGAGCAGAGAAGAACAATAAAACATCTTGTGGGACACGTTTTAAAATGATGTGCTTCAAAATGAAGTCTTTATTATGCGCTGGACAGAATGACCTTTAAAAGGAAAAACATCATCGATTAGGCTGCGTTCCAAGAAGCTAATCAATTGGAGCGAATTATCAACAGACATTTAGTTTAACTGTTGAATCAGCGCTGACACAGAAATCATTTCAATGCAATGGTGGCTGTTCCTCGGAATGTAGCAAGGAAACGTGCTGAAAGTGAAATGCCTGAAATCTGACATTCCATGATACATTTTGTTTAATTCCTCATCTCCCTTCTATTTCTATAGCGCTTGTTCTCTTTTTGTCGAGGGTGAGCCTATCCCAGCTGACTTTGGGCAAGAGGCAGGGTACACCCTGGACTGGTCGGCAGCCAATCACAGGGAACAATGGACAAAAAACTGTATTTGTTCTTTCCACATCCAAGTGGCAATTGAAAATATTAAAAAATTTAAAACGTGAAAAAAGTTCATTTGGTATGTTTTTTAATTTAACAAAATTAAAAATAAATAAATGGTAAGAACAATTGACAACAACCATTTACTCACATTCGCACGCCAGCACAAAAGGAACCTGCAAAGGAAGTCCGGACCCCCAAGCTCAGACCTGTGAGGCAGTCGTGCAAACCACTACTTCACCGCGCAGCCAACATCGTCATCTTGTTAATCACGTCAGATACGACACAGGATTTTACTGCATGCAAGTAAAAGCACAACTTGCTTTTATCTGAACATTATTATTTCTATCAGAGAACCCGACCTACTTCTATTGCTAATATTTCATACTGTGTATGATGAAATACACACAATGTGCTCTTGCCCATCCATTATAGAAGCCCGTGCGTGGTATCAGGTGAGAGATAAAAATCAATCCAACCTACTACCGAACACTGTCCTCTATTCAAGGATTGACACAAAGAGAGAGAGCCAGGTGTTTGTTCTCATTCAACATGATAACTGCTTTGCTTGTAATCTACTTCCTTTTGAATCGTACTGGTGTTAACATCAGTTAAATGTATAACCTCACGTTAATTTCAACATCCTGCAGGAACACCAACCCACCATATTCCCCCACAAATTGTGTAATAACAACTTCCACAACAACACATGCGAACGCACATGCAGTTATACATTCATCAGGCTAGTTAAAGACAAGCCCCGTTGGGCCAACCTGCCGTGTAGCTCTGAATTATTTACGGGCACTTTCTCCGGCGTCCGAAACGGCGCCATTATCTCAGCAGTGAATGTGGCCCGTGCCCTAGGGACGGGTCACATGAAACCGACTGCCAAGACGTAATTGCCGAAGGGCCTCTCGGCCTGTCCCGCACAGCGTGAGATTTACTGAGTGTGTACTAAAACAGCACAGGGACTTTAACACAATTTGTTGTAGTTTAAATAATAATGAAAATCAGTTCAAGGGTGAAGACTGTCACCTTCATAAAACCATTACCAGTCTGTATGGGGAATTATTTTAGTAACATTTTAACATTCTTAATTAGGGCTGGGTGATTGAAGTTTGTCAGGACTTCTTAGATCGATTTTTAGCTTCCGTAGTTAGCTCGCATGCTGACATATGCTCCTTACACTAACAACATGCCTGGGAACAGACAGGAGCCACTTTACAAAACTGTCATCTTGCCAACTTAGGGATTTGATCGAAAACATTTGAACAAAAAAAGCAACTAGCTAGTTTAATTCCTGCTAAGAAACAGGCAACATATTGCCCAGCCCTACTATTCTTCATGGTCGTAAAAGTGTTTTTTTTTTTTGTTGTTGTTTTTTTTACATTAACTGTCACACAAGCGTAAGTGTTGGAAAAAAAGTTAACTACTAATATAATAAGTTAAAATAACAACACCACAATTGATAAGAAGTGACGGCATGTTGGCAGCTAGCCACCTAGCTAGCAGCTTGCATTAGCAGTCACTTGCTTTGTGTAAATTCCGGTTCATAGTTTCCCTGTTGTTCTTTTCACGGTTCTACTTGTGGCTTTGGCCTTTTCCTGCGACTTAATAGGCGTATTTTACCCCAAATTGGCGGTTCTGTATTTATACCAGTGCCCAGAACTGAAACCTTCTTTAGGGTGTTTACAAAAAAAATACTTAAAATGTCTATACACCTGACCCTAATAATAAAAGCGCTATATCCATTTGTATTAGCTTTTACAGTATAGTATAACTATAAATTAGATCATTAAGTTAAAGTGGTAAATTGATGACTGAACACCTAATGGTCTACATGCCTGTGAAAGTGTGATGATAAACTCTACTTGGCCTTTGCCATTCAAACAGATGGTCTTTAAGTGCTCATAAAGATCGCTACAAGATATAATAAAGCTCTTCCTTAGGCTGATTCAAACTGTGCTACGCTGATTAGCGTTTCCATTAAAGGTTTAAGAAGCGGCGATTAGCAATAGCACCTCCTCCACCCATTTTCTGGAGCAAGACTTATCTGTGCAGGGAAGCAAAGGCGTGATGTTTTTAATACAGTGAGTGACTTCTGCTCTCACACTTTTTGTGGCTCAAGATTTCCTTTTCTTCCTCTGCTGGTGCTTATTGTTACACTAAACCGTAACACATAATGGTGTCACATGAGCATTTTTCACTGCCCAAAAGTAGGTGAAAGTGGGAAAAAAATGCACTTAAATGAGATATTGAACTGCAACGCGGAAGCGAGTTACAACTAATGGGCTGTGCTAAACTGACCTCTGTATGCGCGAGTGCTCCATTCCCTAAGTCTCCTCGGGTTTGAATCAACACAGCAACATATTACCTACCCATAGTTTCCCCTCAAAATAGAATGCGTCCAGCAGTTTGACAATGTGATGGTGGTCGCAGGAGGCCAGGATGTCAATTTCGACCATGTAGTCCTCCAGTTCGTCCTCAGTCTTCGTGTCGATAACCTTGGCGGCGGCAAGGGTCCCGTTCTCCTTGTTCTGAGCCTGGAGGTAACAATGCACCGTTGTCACATTAGTTATTACTTTGACACAGAAATCACACAAAAGGATGCATTTTCAACTATTTCTAGCTAGGCTACCAGTGGTTATTGTGGTGGGACATCCTTAACAATAATCCATATCAAGATAGTTTGTATCACAGCAATAAATATGAATGCATTTGAGATTAGGAAAGGCAGCAAGCAATGTCCCAGCAGGATTACATCTCCATTAAGAGATTTCAAAGACTTCTTAATTATAAGGGCTGGATTTATCCGCTTTGGCTGTGTTTACACTGACAGAAAACATGAAGCAACAAGTATGAGCAGAAATGCAACTGAATAACTGGGCAGTAACAACATGAAAATAAAAAATAATACATAAATAATCATGTTAAATAGCATTAAATTGGCTGAGGCGGACTCTTCAACCACAATTTAAAATGAGGGTAACCTTCACATTTGCCACCAATATCACATAGCGTTACCCTAATAGCACAATTGCTCAAGTAATTTGTAAATTTTTTTGAAAATATAAAAAATAAACAAATTCTATTCAACCAACAAGAGTCCAGTTGCTTCGATTCAGCCTTTGTGGATTACCCTGACCTGGATGACTGACAATCGACATAGAAAAAAACAAAACAAAATTTTTTTTAGCAAGCACATCGGTATGTTTTATTGATATTAGGCCGGCGATATTTACATCACATTAAACGTACTGTGCGTTCGCCGTAGTTTAGATTACAGTGGTAGTTCCTTTTAAGGTTTTGTGTCGTTTGGGCAGACGCTGGAATTAAATCTGTTTATTTTGATTACGTCAAACTCACATTGACGGGACTATCTGATCCGTGCGGCACTTGCATTGGCAAATATATGCATCAGATTTTAATTCACATTTGAAAAAGGTCTTATGTGGAAATTTACAATTCCATGAGTTTTGTTCTATTCACGCTGCCATGACGCACATCTAAATTGTGCCACTTGAGTGCAAAACATCTCAATTGTGACACTTGAACAACGCAGTGTACATCCAGCCATGGGTGTGGCCATTGCTGCTACAGAAATGACCCACAGAGCCAATAGCATGTCAAACTATTGTCAGCAAAGCTTATCATCTGACCCACTCTCACTGACGTTCGCTCACTTCCTCAAGCTGGTTTTTCCTCCCATCCTCCTGTTTTTTTCCCCCCCGTCCCTTTAGTCAGGCGTGACATTTGTGCATTTATGGAAAAATGTCTCATCAATTAGAAAAAAAAATACATTGGGTACAAAAAAAAAAGGCCAACTTTAAATCCTGATGAACTCAGAACCAACGTGGGAGAGTAAAAGAGAAAAAGAGGGAAGGAAGGAGTGTTAGGATTAGAACAACTGATCCTATGTTTACATAGCGCTAACCTGACACACGCCCCGTCTCTTTCCCTCTGCATGCCCTGACGTCAGTGTCAATTTTTGTCTCTTATATTTCAAGCAATCTGAATCGCACCAATGCGAACGGTATGAGCGGTCTGTGGCGACTACTGCATGTCAGCGCCCTTCATGCGCGTCTTTAGGAAACAACTTTGGCCTGGGTCTGCACTTGGCTCGGCATTTGCAATGGGCACTATATTACATTTGTTAGTAAAGTTACCAATATAAATGAATAAAATAATCAAAGCTTCACAAAACCACAACAAATAAGATGAAAATGCAGGTTAGATAATGCAGAAAACACAGTCTAACACAATTGTATTGTTGTTTCAATATATAAATTATTATATTGTGATACGACCGTTATTCTTTGTTACTCTGCGATGTGCAGATAACTTTAGCATCTATAGAGCCGTTGACAGACTCCTGGGTTTCATCGTAGCAACTTACTCAGCTAATGAGGAACTGAAAACTGGCAAATGGACATTTCTGGACAATTAGCAGTATTATTTAATCAGGAGAGTTCCAGGAAGAACTCCTGCACTGACGCCGAAAGGGGCACAAGGGAGAAAGCCGTCCAGATCAGACTACAGTACTGCATTAAATAAGACGAGAATAAAGAAAAATTGCCTTCTTTGATGGTATAGTGGTTTACTCGCTGACATCCATGCAGACAGACAACGTGGGTTATGTGTAGTATTGTAAACACTGTATTAAGTGATCTACCTTCAGGGTTAATTGCTATGGAACTTAAGCAATAATCCCATTAAACTTGTTTGATAGCAAATTTCAAACATAGGCGCGGTTTACGTCAAGGCCACAGTTCTATTGCATTTAAGATGGGTTCTCAGATCTTTTCGCTATCAGTACCTGGAATCAGAGTAATTCGCAATATGACCATGATATTTTGCCAATGTTAACAATAGTAACGCATAATTCCGAGATAAATAAGGTACTCGTGAATGCTGCCGATACCAGCCATCGGTACTAATGCCAAAAATAGCTGACATCGAATTAAGTCCTCCTTGCCTTTAGTTGGCGCTACACTGTGGCGGTTTGACACATCGGCAAATCATCATGTGCGTAACAAAGCTCTTCACAATTTGTAAGTCATCGTGTTAATTGAAATTGTATGTATAAAAAGTACTAGTTGTATCACCACTAGTACTTCTGAATTAAGAATTCATTTGACCAATCGAACGGAGCCTGGCAGTCACATGACCGCACAGTCTCCATGCTGCGGCCGAATACAGAAGCAAAGTTTTCAAAGGTACTCATTTACATGAAAAAGAGTTGGAATCTACATCTATAGATAGGCTACAGCTCACCTGTGACCCGAGCGAGGTTAAGCGGTCTATAAAATGGATGACGTGCGGTTATCTGTGACTGCCTAATTTTTTTTTAACATTTCAGCCTACAGTACAAGAACTCTGAATTTGAGAAAACACATTGCGGTTTTGGTATGTAATCTCTGACTGGTGAGCCTAGTGCGCTAATTTAAATCCATTTGTAATGGCTGAATTTGACTTAATTTATTACTAATTTATTTTATACTTATATATTTTCATAAATATTTAAAGGTCCCATGCCATCATTTTTTAAATTTTATTTGTATAATCTCTGATGTCCTTTATCGGATTTGCATGATAATTTGAGTTGAAAAGGCCCAAAATGTCCTTTAAACTATTCTAGTAGGATTTTTTTTTTATCTGACATTTGAAACAGACTGATTTATCATTAATATTCCACCGGTAAATAAGATTTGCGTTCACTGGATCACTCATCTTCTGAATCCAAATACGGAAAACAGTTTTGTTATGATTGGCCGTTGGCGATATCTCAGCGGACAAGTGTTCATAGCGACGGATCCTTCGATGCAGGGTCTTACTATCAGTGTTGGATTGTTCGCCCAGCAATAGGGAACGTGATCAACGACTCCCAAACCACAACAGAGGGCAGATGGGTGAAAATAAAAGATTATTTTGAGAGGTTGGTCCTGCGCTAATATTCAATCACTTCAACCAAATCGGTGCGCGGCATTCATCGTTAGCGTACACTTGGCCGACAATGACCACAAGCCTCGCTATTTAATCCAGTTACGTCATACATTATAAATACAGTTAAGTATTCTTGTAAAACTTTGGCAGGTGATGTAAAGTTTGATGTAAAGTTTAAGCTTTGCAGGAGCCACGTTGTCACTCGGCCATTTTTCCTGAGATGAGCACATGTGGTGCAACCACGAAGTGGGCAGGGACTGCAATTTCTTGTGTATAATGCACACCAATGTATATGCACCCCCAAAGTTGACCTCAAAATTCTGGAAAAGCCTTCTACCAATGTGTAATGCATTGTTTACAATGCATGATTTTGCTTCTACCCATATGATCAAAACATGAAGTATTATCTGTATTCTGTTAGTTTTTTCCAAGAATTATTCTGAAGTTTAGCACTTTATTTGAACACGTAATTCTTATTTACTTGCTCTTATTTTGAAATTCACAGCCCTACATTTATTTAGTAAATGAGAAAACACAGTTGTGCTCATATGTTTGATTCCCAGTCAGAATTTGTGAGATGGGCACAATTATTTCAAGAAAACATGAAGCGTCAGGCGAAACACATTTAATTTATTTTAATGGGATTTGTATTAAAAAAATAAATAAAATACTCATAAATTCTGCCAGGGAATATAAACTTATGAGCAGAATTGTACATATATGCAGTCATACTACCACTGTCATATTGGAATGAAATTGTAGGCTACACCTTTCTCATAACCTCTAGGTGGCGGTGGCATATTGTAATTAAAGTGTACAGCTTTTTAATAACCTCTAGATGGCGGGATACATTTATAAAATGTGAAAGCTTTTTTCCATTTCCCCCTATACCCATGTATAATGCGCACTATTGATTTTTGACAATTTTTGTAAATTTATTCATGCACAGTATACACAAGAAATTACAGTACTTGACATGACTTGGTGAAACTATGTCACAACATGGCCGATTTCAAATCCACCTGTTTTGCAAGCGGTTTGGTGTTTAATTCAATCAACAAACCACATGGATGGCAAACTTAAACCAGGTCACGGACTCATTTGGTTATGCATAAAACAGTGGAAAATGTGAAATTTTGATTGAATTTATTATTGTTATAGAATATTGTTGGGAAATAGCTGAAGTTGCAGGATGTTTTACATGTGTCGTTCATGCAGTGATTAAAAAAAATTAACCACAATTTACACCACCACCACTTACTCAATACTTGAGTCCCTTTTTCCACTATTTACTTTCTCTCTAGTAATTACTTTTACATGATTCCTATTATTCTAAAGTAACATTACTCTTAGTTGAGTGCAATTGTTTTGGCTCCTCTTCCCAGCACCGCTAGTGAGTGTGTGATCACGGCAGCTGTCATCTTCACGTGTTCTTACTTGGCAAGCGTGTGTCATAACAGAACCTCTACGGAGCCTCTATGGAGGACGGTTACCTAATAACGTCAAGGCGTCCTGATAACTACCTTGTAGACTTTGCCGAAGGCTCCATCTCCGAGATCCCCGATGATGTCCCAAATCTCCTCGGGGTTGACGTCTCGGTGGACGTGCTCGTACTGCTTCTTCTTCCTGTCGGGCCCTAGCTTGAAAATCTTGCGAAAATTGAAAAAGGACATTTTTTTTTTTTTAAAGGAGGAGTGGAGTAGTGTGTTACTACGGTTGTTGGTGATGCCTCGTTGATTTCCGCTAGTGTCGCGGAGCTCGAGAAGCTAAATATCGGGGAAATGTCATTTAAGCTCCGGTGGCGCTGTCAAATTGCAACTTCCATTCCGGGGCACCTCGAGTCGTCTCTAGCCCGAAACGACGGAGGAGGAGTTGACCGTTGCGCGAAGAAAGCTCCCCTCCTCTTGGTGCTATTTGTTCGAAACGGCTTGGAAAGAGAGTACCAAGCCGGTGACGAGCATACTCAACCAAAGCGTCGACGCGCCTTCATTGAACGTCACCGCGGAAATGGCAGACGAAGGCGAGGCAAGAAGCCCCCGCGCCCTCTTCTTCGGCTTCGGCTAGCTGACCACACGCTCAACTTGGCGAGCTGTCATCAAGTTAGCTCACGTCGGGGGTGTCATTTCCGTCACGGGCATTCACAATAAAGGTGCAAAGTACGACCGCGTATTATTACAACTGTGACAGTTTTCTTTTTTTTCTTCTTTACGTTCTGCTGTGTTTTACTTATGTTGCTTAAGCTAGTTAACAACAGTCACCCGAACCCCCCCCTGCCCATAAAAACTTTATTTAAATGTTTACACATTTTCGTTGTACAGTGGCGTAACATTTGCTAACTTGATGGTAGATTAGCCCTGTGAGTTTCCTGTGTAGAAGCCCCCCACCTCCAACACGCGTTGAAATTTAGTTCCTGACGTCACAAGGAGGAATAAAGTTTTATTTATTTTTCCTCTGTTGCTGGGAACATAAAAACCTGTGGTTAGAACCCATAGAATTAAGCGATAATGTAACGGAAGCCACCATTCAGTGTCAACGTGTTTTAAGCGACCTTAAATTGGGCCTTGGCCTATTCAATCCACAGCTCCACACAAATTCTATTTATTTATATAAGATTTAAATCAAATAAAATGCGGAAACAAAGAAAAAAATAACATAAAACAATGCAACATTGAGCAATTTAAAAAACAAATAAGACACTAAACAACATACATTCTTGTACAGTAGGACTACATCGTTTTTGTTTTGATGCGTGTTTATTTAGATTTTTCTTGCAATAACTAAAATCTAAAATGTTGGAATTCTGTATTTTATCAATGTATGACTAAGTTGTTAACCATCTGAAGCACTGTGAGTCCTCTCTGTAAAAAGTGCACTACAGACAAAATTGACTTACTTAGCTACTATCTACTCGTGAGAAATACTAACTTTGTTAAACCCCTGAATAGTTATGAGAAAACAATTGGAAACTGCTGTCAGTGTGATGCGATACATTCCCAATAAAGTTTGCTGGATTTGCACCCAAAAATATATATTTTTTTATTTATGGGTCCCTTTTTTAAAAAAAAGTGCTTTATTGTGTTGTAGCGCTCCCATGCGACAAACCACATAATTTACCAATTCTTAGCACGTGCTGTGAGTTTAATTCCTTTTGATCTTTGATAACTATTTGCATCTAGGATGCATGTAGGCATGTAAGGATATACACTGTGTAATTTTCATGTATGATGTGTGTGATCTGAACATGCATCGATCGGGCCAGCTGGAGCAAAGGGACGGTGGGACCGCCCTGCACACTCACCCTGCCTTCCTCCTCCTCCTCCTCCTATTCTGACTCGCCTTTTTTTTTTTTTTTTTTTTAATGTGGTGGTCCAGCCCCCGTCCTTTCGGGAGGAGGAGAACTCTTGATTTACTTTTACTTGGCTGTCATGTTTCAGAAGCTCCCAGACCGCTCGAGAGCAACCCTTGTACTTATGGCTGCATGGGACTTTTCCCTCTACAGTATCTAACTTAGAAAAAAACAAACATTAAACAAAACACAGTGGACAGTCTTCGGTAAACTTCCTCTTGGCTTTCATGGGCAGACGTTGTGTTTTGATTTGGTAGTGTAACGTTCACTTGTGTCGAGATGCAGCTCAGGACAGTGCTTGACGTCAATGTTGTGGATGTGCAGAAGAGGAGGAATCCCTCCAAACACTATGTAAGTTGGACGAATACTCCCAATATAACAGCTATACTTAATTTCCCTGAAGCCTGTAAACAAACTTCACAAAGTTAGATGGGATGCGCTATTTTTTTTAATTCATCATTATTAGGCTACATTTAAATTCATCCCCAAAATAAGCTTGCTGAATACTTAATAACCATAACCTGTGCCACACCTTAGCTGTATATAGTATTTACTCATTTTCAATGTAAGTGTATAAGTTTACATAATATGTGTCAGAGAAAAGAATATAGGGCTCAATAGACTCATTACAGGAGCTGAAAACATGCATTGATATAACATCATGTATATTTTAACGAGCAATTATATGTTGTTGTTTTTTTTTAAACTTCTTCAGGGGTTTAATGGAGTCATGTTTGAATGAAGTTTGGATAACCGTTGAAATAGTCCTGTGAAGCCACAGAGTTTATAAGCCAAAGTAAATGAGCTAAACCACTGCATTAACTAAACGAAGTAAATTAACTAAAACCGCTCTCTACACACCAGTCATACATAACTAGTGCTTACCATAACCAAAGAAAATGAGCACCCTGCTGTATAGAATCACACATAACCATTTGTAAAATGTTTAGTTACTGAGGCGTGAATGTGCACTAGGGGTTGAATCGATTTGTCGACTCGTCGGCGAGTCGACCTATACTTATATTCAATTTATTATTATTATTATTTATGATTTATTATTTAATTATATTTAATGCTTGACGGTGACTAATCACTAATCACGTATTTTTGGCACCTCGTCTTCTGATCGACCAATTTGCAGAGGACTCACGATTCGCGCGTCTGCTGCCGTCACCGGACAAACGCGCTATAGAGCAGCGAAACGTCCGTCCGGCAAAGCGACACAGTCTTCATAAATCTGCTTTGGGCTGTTGCGGATGAGAATATAGTAATAATAATAATAATGATAATCCATGTCCCAGAGCCTCGAATATGACTGCGTTGGATTGCATGTTATGGTCTTGGGATCATTTTGCTGATTTAAGCAACAACACATGTCTCAGTGGGACCCCAAAAGTCAATTCGTCCAAAGGATGAAATTGGATTCATTAACCTGAGAGTGAGGATCAATTGCCTCATCCATCTCCTGCTGAGAGGGGATCTCCCCAAGGCCCCGACAAGCAGAAGGCACAGACTGACAATCCCCAGGGAAGGAAGGGAAGTCCCCTTTAGGGAAGTAGAGGAAGAAAAAAAACCCATCTCATTATCAATGAGCTAAGCAACTGAAAATGCTTATCCGGTCGAAGGGAGGAAAGAAGCAACCCTTTGTCTTTTGTCCTTCCTCACTCTTCGAGTGTAACTTCCTTCCAGGGACTGACAGGACTGGAGCCCACGGCAACTCATCCTTGAGTTCGATCCAAAGCCAAGTTCTTAACCAATACTCGATACAGTGGAACCTCAAAAATCAAACGCATTTGCTTTGGTAAGGAATTCATTTGTTTTGGGTCTAATGGTGACCGTCATAAAAGTTTACCACTCTTTAATAAAACTAAAGCAAAGTAAAACTACTCACCTTCTGAGGAGATGAAAGGTGTACCATAAAGTTGTCACTTAGCGCTGTGTGCAGTAATCCGCCGTTATTCGCAGGTGATAGGGACCGAGCTCTGCCGTAAACAGAAATAAATGCAGGTGATTGACGCCCCCTCCTCCCCAAAGAAAGTGTCATGACTGCCTATATTAATAGTTTAGAATATCAGGGGTGTCACAGTCATTTTTATTGTGGGCTACATTGTAGCAGGCAAAACTTTGCTTTGCTTTCTTCCCTGCCAAACAAAGCTTGTTTCTCAGTTGCGATGTATCACTTCAACATACTACCTTGTTACTGTGCTATTTTCCTATTTAAACTGGGCTTTGATAGCATCTTGTGGCATCTTAGGGCGTTTCAGAAAGAGCACAAAAAGCACAAATAGGTATATCGATACAAATATGTTTTTTTTTTTTAGCAAATAGCTGTGTATACGTTGCACAGATAAAAAAACAAAAATAGGTGAATTAGTGAATAGTGAACCGCTAACATGAATACATACATACGACACGTACCACACTTTCGGTATGTAAATTTCATGATAGTGGGCAGGATCTATGCAGTCTATGTACAATCGTAACAGTATCATTGGTAACGAGTACTAGATTTCGTATGGGAAAGATGCAGCAAGTTACTTTGTAATGCGGGGCTTCCTTTTTTTTTTTTTTTTTGTGAATGACATTTTACGACATTAAAAAGACATCTACACATGCTGTGTATATAATTAGTGAACCGCTGGAGAGCCTGCGTAATAAACTGAAGTGCAGGCTGACTTTCAAACTCATCCTTGCAGATTGTCGCCATATGTGTGAACGCTGCGTGTCTAAACCCTCGGCGCGCCCCCACGTGCTTGGATTGAAATGCATTAGGTTCAGCCATCTGTTTCCAAAACCTCAAAACTGCTCAAAAGTGTGTTTTGGCCCTTAATTGTTCATGCAAATAAAGAATGTCTGGCAACTGTGTTTTGTCCCGTAAGTGACTGATGTCTGCTACACAAATGGTATTCCCAGTGCAGCTTCTGAATGTGTAAACATTTCACTGCTGTCAGTGCACTGACACAATTGGAGCATGTAGTCCCCCCCCCCCTCAGAATCTGAGTTTTTGATCGACAAGAGCCACGCTCATGCATCTTAATCATAACCAGTGATTTACAGGCATGGCACATTACCCGATATCCATTGACCCTGGCATCAACTCACATGGCTTTCCAATGTGTCAGTGAAGCGCACCTACTTTAATGAGTTTACTTGACCTTTGTCGAACTCCTCAAGTTAATACGGGAGGGAATGCGCCTTTTTGTGTGTGTGTGTGTCACTTGAGTAAACACAGCTCAAGCGGTGCCGCTGTGGCGTCTCTAGCAAAGGGACTTAATGCCTGTCTCGTTTGCGCTTCTCTCACTAGGTGTACCTTATCAATGTGACCTACTCGGACTCCACTTCTCATGTCATCTACAGGAGATACAGCAAATTCTTTGACCTACAGGTATGTCATGGAAGCAACACACAAATAAGTCATTTTTAGAAGTGATAAGGCTTGAGGATTATTTATGTTGCCAGCTTTGCCATTAAACCCATTGGTTGTCTTCTGTTTGACCTTTAGATCATTACTTTGTGTTCAGATGATGGATGGTCTCAAGACTAATGGAGCCCCCCTTGCAAATAAGTGTATAGACGAAATCCAGTCGACAGCTGTATCACATTCATTCGCTTAAAGGGAGGGAGGGGAGGTACAAAACATGTCAGATGGAATGTAGGGTGCAAGGTGGGGTCTTACAGGTTGATGGGGGCTAACCAGCCTGAAGAAAACAACACTGAGCTCTTTAAAACCTTGTGGTACAATTCAGTTCAGTTCGCCACGGTACAGTTCAAACCAGGTAAATCCTAATCAGGCCGGCATTTACCTCGCTGGCTTACAGTGTCTGTAAACAAGAAACAATGCTTTCAATCCCCCTTCTGTTATAATCCACAGTTGTTGTGCTTTCTTCCCATTCAATTCCTACATTGTAACATGAAAAAAAGTGGCCACTTCTCTGCCAATCAATCAGCAGACAGCGATATCTCCAGCTCTACCCTCCACAAGCGTACTGAGGCAAACCACTGACTCCCAAACAAATGGGTATTGAAAAATGCTGTCGGATTTGCAATGGAAACAAAGTAAAAGGCGTACCGTACCGAGCTGAATTGAAGCGTAATGCTTGGAGGATTAAGGAAGGATTAAGCAGTCCAAACAAACACTAGAGTCATGTTTCCAGTGAAGAATTCAGATAAGGTCAGTTTGGTTTCCATTGTCAAAACCCATAGAGGGTACCAAAACTAACCAATCTGTTCCACTTTTTGGCACCTTTCCACCAGGTTACAAACTTACATTGGTACTGTACAGTATGGTAGTTGTAGCGTGGCTCTAGACATGCTGCAGTCACTTGATAGATTCTCACAATGAGAATGGAATGGTAAGAACCTAAAAGCTAAAAAAAAAAAGGTTTGTGTGTGGTTTCTGGATGGTGTCTGCACAAGTCCAGCATTACAGTTGCAAACCGTACAGTCACAAACTGAACCGATAATAGGAAATACAGTGGCATACAACATCTAGATTGGGGTTTTGCAAACTGATCTGCAGAGGTGGGATTTAGTTGCATATGATGTGCAAGTCTTAAATTTAGTATGGGCCTATTTTTGTGACATGCGTCAATCTGGCCCGGCGGGCGGCGCAACTGTGCTCTCGGGGCGTGTTAGACCGGTGTTGGTAATTTCATAGACGAGGGTATCCTAGCAGATCCGAGAGTGGGAGGGATGCACCACTGTGGGTGCGTTTACAGCCAACTGAATTCGCCGCCCATAGAAACAACTCCTCTCATTCCCTTAAAATGTGGCGCAATGACAGTCTCGACGGTGAAGAAGAGGACGATGCGTAATTGTCACTGCTCTTGGCCAGTGTGGGAACAGACAATGTGAGCGGGTACCCTTATTAAATACAGTATCACCTGGTGATAAGTGCTGGCGATTTAAATATGTCAGTGAATCTCAGTATCTGTCTCTATGTGCCCTGATCAAATTCACCAAAATTGCATTAGATCAGCAGTCTACCTTGCGCCAAGATTTCGACGTGGTTTGAGCGGGGGTAAGTTTCGACTGACTTTCTGCCACCCCGCTGGGCGCATCTCCAAGGACACCCGCTCGCTGCGCCGGAACACCTAGCTTCGTGCAGACCGGTCTGCCAAATTGGCAAACATGCACAGCGAGCGTTGCAGTTGCCCGAAAATCCCCCACGTCTGCTGATCTATACCGCTTGGTGGACCGACCTCTTTGGTAGGCTTAGGGAGTACAGCAGAGGAAACGCTTTGTTCTGCGGTCCCATGATAATATCCAGGAAATGTGTTTGATGGCAACAAGAGTTTCTCTCACGTTTCTGTCAACACTCCTCATTATGTTCATAGATGGCTGCTGCTGAGGTGGTTTTTTTTAATGACTATGGTTATCTGTGAGGATCACCACTCCGCAGCTGTGCATGCAAAGTGGGTGGGAAAGTGCATTTTGATAAAGCGTGTGAAGCACACTGGGGGGTGATGACAATATTTTGATTGATTGTTGAGCAGGTGCACCTTAGGAAAGGGGAAAACAAATTGAGTGAGGATTAGTAAAATAAAACCAAGAGAAAGGGGGTGCAGTTAGGAATAACACTGACAAATTCCTCCTAAAACTGATGCTGGAATCCTGACAGAAAGAGGCTGTGTCAGTATTTTGAATCGATCATGTTGCAACCCATCCACAGATGTATCCGAATATTTCGCTTTCCTCAAACCACAAACTGAGCTTTTGTTTGTGCGTCGGCCAATCAACACCTACTATCCAACCCCGGACGCCTTCTCGGTTTTTGGAGCACAATTGCTTGTTGTATGCTCTCTGGAAGCGGACAGAGGAAAAATAAAGAGCCATTTGACACCCTGGTCTGACAAATGTGTTCATGATCTCATCAGATCAGAATCAGAATCATCTTTATTTGCCAAGTATGTCCAAAAAACATTTGTCTCCGGTATTTGGAGACGCTCTAGTACGACAACAGACAGTCAATTGACAGAGAACACTTTTGAGACATAAAGACATTGACAAAAACAGTCATTGAGCAATAAAGGTTTGCTAGTTATCTGGTAATTATCTGGTAATGCTGTTATCTGGTAGCTAGTTATCTGGTAATGCTGGTACAAAGTAGTATTTTTTTTGACAATTGTGCAAGAAGAGGCAGAGTCCTCTAGCACTTAGAACAGTTCGAATGACAAATCTCACAATAGTCTGGTGCAATGACCATTGTGCAAAGGGCGCCGAAACTCCAAGGAGTGTATGCAGTTTAAAGTGATGAGTAGTGCGATAATCTGGGAGAATGTTCATTGTGCAAATGTTGCACTAACTATAACTATCAATTCAGTAGAAAACAAAAAAAGGTCACAGAGTGGACAATTATCAGCAGGCAGTGTTGTAGACATGGTCTTAATACCTGTCAAAAGAAGCCAGGAAGACTAAGAATCCATTTGTGTTGTAAATGTTTTCAAACCTCTCCACTAGTGCACTTAGCATAGCTCATAACAGCCCCCTCTGGGTAACAATCATCATATATTATCCGCCTCTTCGCCTTTTTTCTTCCTTGCTGCTTAACTTAAATGTGGTTTGCCCTCCCTAATACATGTGCAGACTAAAGCACATTAACCTATTTTCATGTCAGAATAGTGCTGAGCACAGATCTATTTTTTCACCCCACTGTTTTATTGAAGCGGTCAGTGTGTCAAGCAGAGTTTACCCTCTGAGAGAAGCAGAAGGGAGTTTTCAGCCTCCACACCCTGAAGCCTCAGTGGATTGAGCGCATGGGTTTTTGCTGCATTCCACAGGAGGATTTGGGAGTGTGCGACCTGGTTTGCCTTTGCCTTTTGGACTGAAACCTCCCCAAAAGTCTGTTAGTTGCCATTATTTTTGGATTGCAGAATCAGATTGCGATCGGTCTTACCCTGTCTGCATTCTATGGGATTTAATGCAAAACAGACTGAGTGATGAGAGCCAAAAAACAGATGTGTTTGACGAGGCAATTGCTAATGCAGCTTCTGATACGGCACACATTGTGAAGTTATATCACTCGATATATGCAAAAGAAGTGTTATCCTGGCCAAGAAAGAAGAGGTCAGTGCACTCTAATCTCTCTGTAGTAAACAAGTGTCTAGTAGATGTCAAAACAAAAGTCAGAGTCAGAGTTGGAGTGCCTGCCCACACCAACATTCCTCCAAACTCCTCCTGCCTTAGATTCCTCTCCAAAAAGTTCCATTGTCTCCAGTTACATGTGGTGTTTCTTATTTGTCTGTTTTGGCCTAACCATCCCTGTGAGTTCAATTAAGTAAAATGCTTGAAGAGATTCTGCAGAGTTCTAAGAGATCGTTGCTGATTTTTCCTTTTGAGATCATAGCACGCTCATGTCGATTTTATAGGCAGCGTGCTGTCGGTGCAGTATTGTTTGTTTGCATATATTTATACATGCATGAACATAAACATTTAAAAAATAGTTTTACCCGTCCCACATTCTTTCAACACATTTCAAATTATTAAAACAAAAGTATTCTGGATCGCCTGTTCTCACTTTCCTACTATCAAGAAATGGGAGACTATCAGGTTGTCAGTTTGTCAATTAGAAGTTTAATGTCAAACTAACACATAAAACAGAATGAGAATAAAACAAAGAGAAAAGAGAGAGGAGAATGAAACATTGTATATTTACCATAATTTCTTGTGTATAATGCGCACGCACAAAGTTGAGCTAAAATGTCTGGAAAACGCTTCAACCTATGTATAATGCATTTTTACAATGCATGATTTTGCTTCTACCCATATGATCAAAACATGAAGTATTATCTGTATTTTGTTAGTTTTTTCAAATAATTATTCTGAAGTTAAACACTTTATTTGAACACATTATACTTTATTTTTATTTACTTGCTCTTATTTTGAAATTCACAGCCCTACTTTTATTTAGTAAATGAGAAAACACAGTTGTGCTCATATGTTTGAGTGCCCAGTCAGAATTTGTGAGATGGGCACAGTTATTTAACGAAAACATGAAAGGCCAGACGAAACACATTCAATCTTATTTTAATGGGATTCAAATTAAACTGTCAAGCATTTCATAAAGGTATTATCATTAAACAAAACATCGCCATAATTAAATTAATGATCATTGTTGTTCAGTCATCAGTTGTATTTAAAAAAAACCAAAAAATTCATAAATTCTGTCAGGGAATATAAACTTATGAGCACAATTGTACATATATGCAGTCATATGTACCCCTGTCATGTTGGAATGAAAGTGTAGACTACACCTTTTTCATAACCTCTACGTAGCATACTAGAATGAAAGTGTACACCTTTTTTATAACCTCTAAGGGGCGGTGGCATAGTGGAATAAAAGTGTGCAGCTTTTTCATAACCTCTAGATGGCGGCATACATTTGTATAATTATACACGAGAAATTATGGTAAATACCAAAATGTTCAACTAAACCATGTAATTTTGTCTAACGAAAGTCCTCTAGCTTAATGCTAATATGTAATGCTGAACCCCTTAGACGGGGCTAATGAAAATTTGCACAGATGCTACGGTAATCATAAACCTACAAACAACTGCTAGTTAAAGGTATGGAGCAGCGACACATATAAACGGAGCGTACAATACTCACAGGAAAATGTTCTTTCTGCTCTGTGGGAACAACATCTATCACTGTTGGGGACTGCAGTATTAGTTGGGGACCTTCTCTCCCTCTTCTTCTTGATGTGAGGTACTCTGCATCTCTTCGAGTAGACCTCAATGATGCCCGGCATGTTCCTGCACATTGTGGTGCTACACTGAAGCTGTGCAAGTCTAGATGATATAGACTTGCTTGTATACTGTAAAAAACAATAAAAACGATTTAATAAAAATCTGCAACATAGCGGTGGTTCACTAGCTTGTATGTGGGTCGTGCTGTTTCCAAAACAAGCACCTTTCACCCCCGTTGTGCGGTGGAGCTGTGAGTGTATCCAGCCATGTCACATGGGACGATGTCATCATCGCATGTGGATGTGTCTGAAAGGTGTTACGTGAACACTCCCATCGCAGAAGGAGTGGAAGGCACTGTGTTTCTGACAGAAATCACATTTGCTAAAGAAACAGATTTTTGGAAGACCTCCAAATAAGGTTTGTTGGCTTCAAAATAAATGAGTGCTACAATTTATGATCTTAATAACTAAAAGGACGTGTCCATCGTTTCTGTTTCATACAAAAGCACAACTTCATCTGATAACATCTAACAAAGATCTAAGCCCCACAATGTGTTAAATGGGATTTTCCTAGTTAAGATTGAGAATGAAACCACATCAAAGTGAGTGACTGAAAATGAGACCAGATGAGCATTTTTCACTCATTATAAGCAATAGGGATTGTCATGTACTGTGAATGTAATAGGGCAGTTGAACTACCTCCACATAGACCTCTGCTTTAACTCTGACGTCAAAACAGGAGCTCAAAACAATCAAAGAAGGATTCACCCATCATTAAAACACATTGGTGCCTTGAGATAGGAGTGACCCGACTCACAAGATTTTCGAGACACGAGCCGTCGTTCGGACGATTTTATGCTTTGACTTCGGAGTCAAAATTTTGAGATGCTAGCACTGTATGGTAGCAGTGAACGCAACTCACTTCACAAGCAGCAGTTTGACAGATAGTAAGCAATTCTTCAAAAAAGTGTTCAATCTGTTGACATTTACTATCAAACTAAACATAAAACAAAGAATTACACACAGTGTTTATAAAACAACCACATAACTTTGCCCTAACGTCTGCTAGCTTAATGCTTGCACAAAATGGTAAACGCCATAGATGGGAAAATGAATAGCATGTGGCAGAGTTATAATGCTTTAAGCGATGGATATTTGAACACAAAGGGTGAAACAACACATGTAGACAGACACTAACAATATTTAAATATACTTCATTCTCTGCGACAATGAAGAATATTACTGCAGCTTATTGAGTCACTTACAACAGTTGTGAAACTTAATTTTTTGGCATGATTGTCTTATAGTGCTGCAATTAATTAATCATGATGCACAGTTTAATTCTTAACATTCTATTTAATTATGGTATTTTATAAAGTACAATATTATAGACTGCTATTTTCTTCCTTAAAAACACAAATCTTTTTTTGCGGGAGCCTCAATGGATTAATTGATTAAATGAAATTGCATTTCCATTCATTTCACTGGGGAAAGATGATGTGAGATGCATACATTCATGGGAATATCGCTGGAATAATACTTTCATCCATCCATCCATCCATTTTCTGAGCCGCTTCTCCTCACTAGGGTCGCGGGTGTGCTGGAGCTTGTCTGAAATTAATAAATGGATGATTAATCCTTGCTCAATATTACAATATATTCTAGTGTACAGGAGTCAATTTTGACCCAAAAGAGCCTCAGCGTGTACTAGCTTTGTAGCACCTGTACAAAAGAATGACATTTTTAAATAAATTAATCCTTTGTTTATTGTGGGGGTTACGTTCCAGAACACCCCGCAATTGAAGACATCTGTGAAGTAGTGGCCAATATATATATATATATATATATATATATATATATCCATTTTCGGAGCCTCTTCTCCTCACCTAGGGTCGCGGGCGTGCTGGAGCCTATCCCAGCTATCATCGGGCAGGAGGCGGGGTACACCCTGAACTGGTTGCCAGCCAATCGCAGGGCACATAGAAACAAACAACCATTCACACTCACAGTCACACCTACGGGCAATTTAGAGTCATCGATCAACCTACCATGCATGTTTTTGGGATGTGGGAGGAAACCAGAGTGCCCAGAGAAAACCCACACAGGCACGGGGAGAACATGCAAACTCCACACAGGCGGGGCCGGGGATTGAACCCTGGTCCTCAGAACTGTGAACCGGAGCGTCTGACTCACACAAGTGTAAAACAGCACCTCCTTGGCACAGGTCCTGATTTCACAGACGTAGTATCCCAAAGTGAAAAATGGTGCGGTATAAAAACATGATGTTTTGGGTTTACCCGTAAAAGGACCTTTGAAGGGATTTTTGCCCATTTAAACAAGGATGTTTTTCTGACACAGCATTTCACTCTGCACTTTTAAACGCAATGACAATAGTCACCGTCTACAAAGGAAACCACATCTCCTAACCTCTCCTATTAGAGCAGAGGGTAAAGAGTTGTGGTGATTCTGTAAAGGCAACAGATGAGGGCACAGAAACCAAAACCACATCATACCGCAGAAATCTTACCAACAACTCTTTAAATCCATACTTACTCAACATGTTCGTACACTGCTCTTCTTGCTATTGAATGTACTTGACGCTCACAAGCCTTTTTTGCTTAACAAAGCACATCTGGAACAAGGCAAAGCAGAAACATGTCTGTCTTTGGATATTGTATCACCAGGATTTATTTTAAAGAGGAAACCAAACAGAAATGTGTTCATTATACAAACTCATACATATGTATGTAAGTGCATTGTTTGGATGGCTAGACTGGTATGCTGGCCTCTCTGGTCTTCATCTGATGCTTAAGAGGGTATTTTTTCCCCCAGTTAAAAGTGTGCGTGATGTAACCTTGTCTGCTTCCCCAGAGATCAAAGTGGCTCTCATGTGTGATGGATGACACAGTAGCTCTTTACACACTCGCTATCGAATTCGTGTACCCTAACTGAGATCGCTTGAAAAGAATTACTAGGAATGACTGACTCAATTTCTGGTTTGATTGACGTTACTCTTTCTCCCATTGAAGTGACAGATTTTGAGTGAAATTTTGATTTTTCTGTCTTCACTTTTGCAGATGCGGATTCTTGACAAATTTCCCATCGAAGGAGGACAAAAGGACCCCAAAAAGAGGATTATTCCTTTTTTGCCAGGTGATGAATGAACACAAATTTTACACTAAATTCAGCGAATTTAGAGACTACAGCAGAGGTCATCAATCTGCGGACTGTGTTCTGGATCTGGCCCAGACGCCATTCAGTACAGACCCAGAGCTGTTATTAGATTATTTTGACCAATCAGTGCAACATTTGTAGAATTTACGGTACAGTAACCCCCGACATTTTTGCAGTTCTCTATTTACAAATTCCCCTGTTTGTGTTTTTTCCTGTGGACGTTTTCCCCAGCTATAAAATGGGGGGGGAAAAAATCAATCATCAATCTAAGCACAGAATCTACCCAAAAAGTTTAGTTTCAGCTTCTTCCGTTCTTTAATAATCGGTAGTAGAACATGGGTTGGTTTCACCAAAAACTGCTTTCTGATGAAGAAGCAGAAAAACAAACTGTGAAAAGAAACGTCAAGCAGAACAATGACCTTGATGTTTTGCTTTTGTGACACATCAAACAGAAGAAATGCGCTGTGTGTGAGTGACGCTGACATGGCCCGAGTTGAACGTCAATGGCTTTTTTGTCGTTCATCATTCACTCCATGAACGCATGACCACGATCGCGACACACACTTGGTACCACCCACTGCGATATCTACTCGATATATACCATTCATATTAGATACTCTGTTCAAGTGTGAGGTGCCTAAACCTTTCCGACTTTAATCGTGTTAGCATTTCTCTCCCTTATAATTGACGTGACCAACCGAAATTTTTTCCTACTCAAATCCAAAGCGATGCAAGGCCACCATATACAAGGATCATGTGTGAGGGAGTCAAACAGTGAGGAAAGAAGTCCAAGGATCCAAGCGCATTCATTCAGATTGTTATGTCCTTGTGAAATGAACAAATTGGATATATTTAACTTTTAACTAGTATGGAAGTCCCTTTGTATGAATCAACGAAGGGTGTACAGCCTATGTTTTTTTTTTTTTATGACTCCAGCTTATTGTAGACTAGCATGGTCACTCTTGTTGCATTGTTTTGCTTTTACGATCAGTCCCTCCACCTAGACCTGAGCAATGCGCTGTCGGCCATGTGGGCAGGAGGTTCGCAGGGAGAAATTGGTCTAATCTGATCAACTTATTTTCAGTCAATTCATTGGGGAGCAGTGAAGAGATCCTTTGTAAGACAAGCTGGACTGCTTGAGTCTGGCTGGTGCTATTTTGAGCACTCAGTAAGCGTACCATTGGTTTAACGACTGCTACTCCCAAAAACACACAACAAAGAAGATGCATTATTTGACAAAATTAAACCTACAGTATGTAAGGTAAGAGCTTCAAAATCATTTGGATGGGCTTGTAATAAGGAGACCGGCCTTTTTTGTTCTTCATTGACCCTCTACATATTTGAGGTTCATGATTCGTAAATTAGCCTGTTCACTGATTTTATTTTTGGGGGGGGGGGAACCTATCCTCCGTTATTGATTGAACTGATCCTTTAATTAATGTTAAGTACTAGTTGTTTTTTAAAGGGAAAGGGGGGAAGGAGGATTCTGAAATCCCCCCAAAATATCCATCGCTACTTTTATGAGGTATAATGTATTACTTTTATAAGCTTACAAAACTGACTGTGTTGTGTTTGTGTCTAGGCAAGGTCCTGTTTCGGCGAAGTCACATCCGAGATGTAGCCGTCAAAAGACTGAAGCACTTGGACAACTACTGCAAAGTAAGACCAAGATTGCACGTCTCATCCTCAGAGCTATAATTGGCTTGTAACATGTCCATAAATGTCATTCCTGAAAATATAATGAAGTTTTATGTTGTAGGTCAGACAATGACTGAGTCTTTAGTGTTTGTGTTGGTCAGGGTGACAGGGACAAGTTATCTCTTTGAGTGCTTTATTCGCAGCGCGTAAGTGCTGCAACGTTTTTAAGGCAGCCTTTCGGCATTTATCTCGCCGTCCCAGGCCTGAACAGGAAAGCGACCGCTCTATCTGCACCGCTCATTTCCCGTGGTCAGTGTAAATAGGCAGCCTTTAACGGAAGCCAAGGAAGTGGGGGCACGCTCGTTTGGAACAGAATACACGAAGAAAGCACGAATGAATCAGCGGAGTCAAGACAACATGCAGTTAGGTGACCCTCTCTTCATTGTTAAGTCAGGGAGGAAGCGCTGGGCAGGTGTGGTGCCAAGCGTGTCACTGGTTTTCATTAAGAAATCCTCATCCTTCCAAGGTGGGTCTTAACTGCTTTACAATGGAGCAGCGAATAGCAAAAATCCACAACCGACACCGCCCAAAATGGTTTATAATTGCCTATTGATGCCACACGATGGCAGCAAAGCACTACTTTTGTCTAAATGAAGCTCCTCATCTTCCTTTAACTTAGTTCCTTGGTTCCAAGATGGCAAAAGATGGCAGAAAAGCACTACTTTTGTCTGAATGAAGCTCCTCTACTCACTTCAACATAATTCCCTGGCACCAAGATGCCAAAAGATGGTGCCAAAGCATTGTACATTCGCTTGGCCCCACTGCAGTCTAAATATAACTGTCAAAAGGTGTAACCGAATTAATCCCTTGACACTTTTATCCGCATCTGCAACCAAATTTAATGATTTCGTCATTGGCCCAGAAAGTTTGCGAAAATTGGTTACATCATTCTTCCTTAACGTACTAAGAAAAAGCAGTCAAAATGTAGCTGTGCTGAGGAGTTTTTCGTGCTTGACAGAGGCAACTGAATATGGCTTTATTAGTCCCGCAAATGCAAAAGTATGGAAAATACATAATAATGCTGTGATTTTTGCATTACATCATACTGTTTCTTATGACTCAATCCCTGCATTGACATGTTTGTGTTTGTGAAAATATAGTATACATTCTACAATGTGGTTATCAGTCTCCAGATTTCCCCTTCATGACCATTTTATTCAATGACAGTGCTTTTTCTTTTTTTTTTTTTTTTTTTTTCAGTTGTCGTTTTCCCAATTTCGACTTCCTGGTTTTCACATTCAATTTCCTTTTCTTGACTTTAAACTTTAATGGGAATGCTCTCTATAAGTGTCCTCCTCTAATGAAATTTAGTGAGCGTGACAGAATTGTCCTTCTCAAGATGCCCTTTTGAATATGGTTTCTATAAGGCTTTGTTTATGACCCCAGAGCAGCTGGCTGAGACAGATGATTGTCATTCTATATCATCCCTGCGGGCTTCACTCTAGGCTAAGAAACCTTCTTCCTTCCCATCCACACCCTCCACCTGGTCTTCTCATCTGACTGACTGTTCAGTCACAAACTATTACTCACTACTATTCAAACCTATTTCAGAATAGATGCGACCTTTTGTTGTTCAATATGTGTCACCCTCCCCCCCGCAGGCTCTGATGAAGCTCCCCACCCACATTTCCCAAAGCGAGGAGGTTCTGAAGTTCTTCGAGACCAAGTCAGAGGACCTAAACCCTCCCACTGAGTGAGTAACTATTACTCTGTGCGCTCCATATACTGACTCATGAGCTCTTGTTGCATATGTGTGTTGGATCCAGATGAGTGAAATGGCCTTTAATGAAATATAGCATCTGGCAGGGGACATCTGATCCCAGAACAAATGCAATTAGGATCAGCGGTGTCGTGAAAATGTGGCAAAGTTCACATCTTGGTATGGTGTCATCCTTTGTCATTTTCACTATGAAGTCACAGTGTTGAATCAGTGCAAGACCCTTATTTGCTGAAGTCGTAGGTTTCTGCGGCCCAGTATTTTAGCGCCGCACGGCATTCAATAGCGAAAATCTGTGAATAATTGACACCCCTCCTAAAAGGGTTTTTTAATTGTGTATAGATGCCACGAGATGGTGGCAAAGCACTTAAAACAAAGAGCATCATAAAGCATTAATACATACATCTAGCATTTACACAATCACGAACCCATGTCTCATAAAAGACTATCCATCTCCAATTAATACATGTTTATGGGATGTGGGAAGAAACCGGAGTGCCTGGAGAAAACCCACGCAGGCATGGGGAGAACATGCAAACTCCACACAGGCGGGGCCAGGGGTTGAACCCGGGTCCTCAGAACTGTGAGGCTGACGCTCTAACCAGTCGCCCACCGTGCCGCTACATAAAAGACTATTCAGCAGTTAATACAAACCACCCTCGCCTGAGGCTCATCAATAGTATCAGCTAGCATACTAGCCTAACCCACACACTAGCATAAACTGACGTGACATCGTAAGTGGTCAAATAAATATGCGCACTAGCACTTTACTTAAATCCTATTAGGTCATTGAATTCACCTTTTGGCATTTACACACAATAATACATTTTACGGAATACGGGTGTGAAAAGTCAAAACTACTACGACTACTACTAATAAAACATTGGTTTTATACTGTAACAACATTTCTCTTCATAGCGTCCCAGTGAATAATGAGAATTCATTTGGAAGAAACAATCATATGCTCCACTTTCTGCATCTCTTGATTTTTCTGTATGCGGCCCTCGGAGGGAAATGTTTAGACACCGCTAGTTTAAGTGTTATTCTTATCCTTTTATTTATGCGTATTTAAGCTATGTTTTAGGTAGTGCACAGGCGTGAATTTAAACTTCTCAGACCATGAATGTTAACGCTACAGTGCCCCGGCCCACTCAAGGGGAAAAAAAACCTCTTGAGTCATCGTTCCACGTCCACCAGGCTCACAGTTTCATTCAAGTTAATCCCACTTCAAAGTAAGACGGGAGACCGTCCAGCACAGTCTCAATAAGGCGGGTGTGGGGGGTCTCGGAAGTCATGCCATCGAAATCCTGACTGACGTCACCACTGAGGAGAGAAGTCAAATAACTATTTTTATGTGGCCGTAACACATCATTTGCTTAAAAACAACTATTATGATATTCATTCTGATCACATGAGGCAATTGGGTTTGCATGCAACATTATCAAAACCACCTGCTCAGTAGCGTAAGATCTAATGAAACAGCAGGAAGAAGCAATCTTTCATTAGCAAATATAATATTGTTTTGATTGACCATGTACAGTTTTATTGTGGCATATATGTGGTTCTCTGAAAACTCATCGTCTACTGCCATCTAGTGGCAAGCAGACGTCCATATGAAAACAAAAAGACAATGCTGTGTTGTCAAGCTGTCAATAGAGGGAGCCAAATAGCCAGCCTGAACCCGGTATGGAGATTCTGCAAAATCTCTTTGCAGAATCATACCAGTACTACGACCACCACTACTACAACTACTACTACTACTACTACTACTAATAATACTAGTTTTATAATATTGATGTATGAATAAATATATTTTTACAATGATACTGTACAATACAATTTCTCAAAACTGCAGTGTTATTTATGCAGGCTTAAAACTCGCAGTTGTGTGACTTGGCATTTTTGCTAATAATATTCAATCAATATTATGCTTACTACTGGAAAGCATAACTCGTTGGCCAACCTGTAGCCTCATTGCTTTGTATTGCATGTAATGACTGCTATTAAATTACACTCCATCAGTCCCCATGGAGATAAATCTTCCCCCTCTGCATTTAAGCTTTTTGAATAATTTTAGGAACCGTGTGCACATCCACTGAGACACTCCGGGACTCAGTCCAGCTCTGATGGAAGTATGCATAATTCTGCTAAACACATGCATGCTGTATCTCCATTTCAAACGCCGTTTGCCTACTCAGCGGCGCTAATAATCCGCTTGTCACAGTTGGAGTTTTCAGTGAATTTCAGCGTGTTATGTGTGAGGGCTGCCTGGCTGTACTTTACATCTGGACTCGCAATAGGAGCATATGAGACCCCAGCGTGGATTCTATGCACTCAGCATGCAACTGCGAGAAGATGAAGACCACCGCCGACTGAGGAAAGCCTACTTTAAATATTACCAGTTCATCAACTGCGCTTCCCACGTCAACTTAAATCATCCCGAGGGCGCTATGTTGGATTTGCTCGTTGACTCGTGGAGTGCATTTCCTGTTACCTGCAGACATCCTAATCACGGCTGAGTGTATTTCCTGTATTTATGAGGGGGGTGACTATGTTAACCATCCATCCATCTATCCCTTAATTCTCTATACTGGGTCATGGGAATTTATCCTATACCAGATGACTTAAAGGTAGAGTTTGCACATTTTCAAACTGCCAGCGATATTTAAATGGAGCCACACTCGCTCCCCACTGGCGCCCCCTCACTCACACCTCTGTCCAAAGAAACGCCCCCAGCTCACTACTTGCGTACTAAACACAAAATGTTACTGGTCTTATGTTGTATTTTTTAGGAATGTACAATCATTTAAAAATATAAGAGCGGCGATCAACTTACCTGACAACCCGGTGAGAAAGATGACTGCACCGCTCATTCGTACGTCAGGGGCAGTGGTCATTTCCAAGCCCAGGAATATGCAGCATTTGTAACACAAATGCACAAACAGACACCATCCCCCCCACCACCCCACGCAAGTTCGCAGCGCTGGTGTCTTTGTTTGTGCATTTGTCTGGGGGCTTTTAAACAATCAACTTGCCCTATTATAATGACTTCCTGCTCTGTGATGTCGAGAGGTCGAGGCCAGAGCTGCCGGTTCCTCCCGTTGATGTTAATCCTGGGTCGACCTCGGTGTCTGTGTAATGGATACATGGAGCACAGCAGTATTATTCCACACATTCCATTTCTAATAGGCCCACCAAACATGACGCACGGAACTAGATTAGTTTTCCCAATTCAAGTGCCGGATGGATGATTTAATAATGGATGTGGGTACTGAGTAATGCACATACTCAGCCACCAGTACGGTAACCAAAACTTTAAAACCTTGTCTGTGTGTGTGATGTGTTCAAAGCTGCTACCTCAATAATGAACGTAGGTCAGTAAAATACCTCAAAGGTTGTACAATTCAGTTCAACCAAAACCATCATCAAGCGGGAAGTCATCTCAGTGAGCAAACATTAACACATTAAAACATTAACACCACAAGGTGTTTTTTTTCTGGATTTGTGTGTAATGCCACCCCAAAAGGAAACGTGATATTGAAGTATAAGTATTGAATGAAAGAATCTGGTCGCTCAGTTCAATATGAGCAATACAATAAAATTTAAAAAAGAATTACATTTCAAGTCTTTACTAATTCAAGCCACTTGTAGTTGTCATTTAATGTGGTTTGATCTACAGAAAATGGATGGATGGATAAGTGGATACTTTCATTAAACAGTGGTTACCTTGTCTTTATCCTATACCAGATGGCTTGAAGG
Organism: Phycodurus eques; assembly: GCF_024500275.1. Classification (NCBI taxonomy): domain Eukaryota; kingdom Metazoa; phylum Chordata; class Actinopteri; order Syngnathiformes; family Syngnathidae; genus Phycodurus; species Phycodurus eques. The sequence continues at coordinate 6,452,608 of NC_084535.1, forward strand.
TAGAGAGTGCACGTTTTCAAACTGCTAGCGATATTTAAATGTATCCACACTCACTCCACACTCACTCCCTACTGGCACCCACAGCAAACAATAAACAGTACAGTAACAGTAAGGTAAACAGTGGTTACCTTGTCTTTATCTGTTTATCTGTCTTTTTCATGACAAATACTCAAAATATCACTTAAACACGGCAAAGGTTTTATGATGGTGACAGTTTGATATCTAGCTCTACTTACCTACCTCCCTACTCACCTAGCTAGGTAGCTACCTACCTCTCCATCTGGTGATTAAAGGTGTGTTTAATGTAAAAAAGAAAAAAAAAAAACAGTCAAACATTTTAATGACTTTCGGCTGTTAACTCACAAGCCAGCAAAAACTGTGATAAACCCCGCGCAATATAATCTTGTTACAATCCTCCCTTCATGATGATGATGGTTTGACAACCGACTTGTTGTTTTAGATTACAAATTGAAACAACTGTTGGTGGACTCATTCCAAACAACCTCAACCTGAGATTAATCAACAGCGCTTTGAGATCAAACTTTTGTGTGTGTGTGTAATCTCCACACGGCTAATGATTTGGCACACTTACGAGATTCAAGGGTTGATTGCAACGTGCGCCAAGCCAGAATTTGCATTCTTTGTCCTCCTCTCGGGAAGAATATCCTCCCAGCTCCGTGCTAGAGATCACATGCTCGCTGCACAGGTCATCTACTTTATGTCCATCATTGCATGTTTACCCCTCTCACGATTCATATCCACTTCTCATCTTCCCGACGAGCCAATGGAATTTTTTTTTAATGTCACAAGCTAATTTGATATTTCGCTGTGGTCCTGTTCTAATATTAAAGAATGTCTTTTTAATGAAGCAGGACTGGGCCGTTATCTAATGCTCATCTTTTGGAATGCCTCCACAGGGATTAGTTCATGTGTCCAGAACCAGAGTGGGAGTCTGCCAAGAGTGACTTTATCTTAACGAACACATGAATCCAGTTCGTATTTGGATGTTATTCAAGCAAGAAGTGTTCGCTCGGCTTGAACCCGTATCATTTTTTCCCCCTACTGATCATTATATGATCATTGTGTTTGCATAGAAATCTAACCCTTACATATAGTTCAGGTCAAATTTTAACCATTTTGACATTTGGCAGGAATAAAATTACCCAAAATGTATTTCTTTTACCTTGAAATCTCATGACTTTTCCTAAAGTGACCCAAAACGCACAATGAAAATACATTCGCCCCTCTCTATATCGCGGGTCACTTTTTGTGCATCGCAGATTTTATTAAATCATACTTATATTGCAGATTTGTCGCAGGATTTTGCAGTGATTATTTTTCCACACAGACTGTGACTGCAGACCTCCGTGGCAAAAAAACACAAAACAAGAGGAAGAGTTTGTAAAAGACAAAAATAATTTCACACGTAATAAAAGATGTCAAAATTGACCCCTGTACACTAAAATATATTGTAATATTGAGCAAGGATTCATCATCCATTTATTAATTTCAGACAAGCTATTAATAGATTTTGAAAAGATCTGTAGTTCATAATTTGATATAGACAATTATCATGAGGATATTCTTGGCCCGGGTCAAATCTGACCCAGACCACACTATGTGTGCATAAACTGTATGTAAGGGTTAAACAAATATTTTCTTTCCGGAAAACCAGCAGAAATGAAACAGAGGTGAATGTTGTTCTAAGCATGCAAACGTCGGAGAAGCTCTCTCCAAACATGCCCTCATATCCATAACTGGCCACAGCGTCGGTGCCGCTGCCGAACGCCAAGTGTCAGCTCACATTAATGTCAGTCTGCAGCGTCTCTGCACGCCACCATGCTAACCTGCAGCGCGTCATGCTACAATCCATATTTACATAGAAGTGTACTTTAATGAAGTCACTCAGCAATTCCTTGCTAGCCTTGGGCTTTGAGTAACAAAGGCAGCTGATAGTGATGGTGAAGCCCCATTTATTGCTGGGGGATACGTTCCAGACCCACCTGTAATGAAAATCCATGATACAGAGCCACTATGTAAAAAGCTATTCAGACTTGCCTGTATAATGTTAAAAGCCATAAAGAAACAAAAACAAAACAAATACTCGCTTAAAATCCGTGCTATAGTGCTGGCGCAAATGATGAATGACGATATAGTGGGGGTTAACTTTACACCATTTTTTTAAAAATAAAGAATTTAGTCGGATTTTGTACGACATGTAATATGATGTACTAAAAAATATATATACTTTTCTGGGGACAGGTGTTAGTTGGAGAAGTTGAGCTGAATGAGAAAAATACAAAACTGGGTAAATATAGAATTTGTATTTGGAAAATATTGCTCAAATATACATATTGGGAGTGCTATTGAATACATGGGAACAGTTCTGCTCGTAATTCTAGAAAATAGTTTAGCCAAATACAGTGATTGTTCAAAATTCAAACTGCCCAGATATTGTACCATTTGGAAAAATATACCTTAATAATCTCACAAAAACATCACGTGAGACTTCAGCAATTTATGTCGGCGACTACTAATGTTAGCTGCTAGCTAGCTAGCAGCCACCTGGCAGGCTCCTGCGTTGCTCCCCCTCTAAGCTAGTGTTTTATTGATTCAACATCTAACATGACCTTAGTGGTCAACTATTGTTTACATTTGACAATTATATAAAAAAAAAATTATTCATCTGTTGCATTACTTGTAAAACATTTTTGTTAAGTTAATTAATTCTATAGTTAATTTGTTTTATTAAGTGTTGAGTCAGCATTTCTACTCGAGTCTGATGACACCTTGTTGTCTGTTGAGACCCTCCACACACTCCTATGTGGTCTCCCCACACCCTTGATATCGTGACAAGTCCTACATGCATTCCCAATCAGGGGTTGGTCCGCTATGTTTGTGCCACCCGCATTCGGACCGTCCCACAAATAGATTGAGCCGTATTCACCTAGTGCATTAATCAGGCTGTATCAATGCTTGGTCTTGCGTTGAGAGCTGAAGCCCTAAAATGACCATGCCTCTCTGGTGTTGCTTCTTTTGCAGAGACTGCGGAGGTTCTGGCAGACGCAAATCGGGTAAGGATCTGTTTTTAGAAATTCAACTATTGTATTCTTTAGAAATTCAACTATTGTATTCAATTTCGTCTGATTTCACTGCTTACGGGTCTTATAAATGTTATTTCATTATATATTTACTCTGCTATTTGTGGGGATAGAGACCAAGCCCTTCTGCAAATACTGAACAAACACGAGTAATTGACACCCCAACCCTCAAAATGCCAAAATGTTTGTAATTGCCTATAATAATAATAGTTTAAATTGTAAATACATGACAAACTGTGATCCCAAAACACTTTACAAAGTTCCCTTGGCATATTGCGGTTCAGCGTTTGCACTTTGTATTGTTTTTTTAATTATTTTTTTATGTATTTAATTTTTTTACTGTGTTGACCTTGCAATGTGGGAAAGCTCACAAACATGCAGGAGCTGCTGTTGGCCACAGCTCACACCCAGACTTTCACACACAGACTCGCTGACGTCACACACAACCAGGCTGGACCACGAATACCAATTGACGGCCATTCTAAAATTGTACGAACCATGCCAAGTTAGCTTGACACACACGGCACATTAGCAACGAGACACAACAGAAGACTTGTATTCACCAAACTGCTGCTTATTGCGAAGTGGGTTGTATTGAGCTCACTGCCACCATACGGCAGTCGTATCTCAAGGTTGCACTCGCAAAGAAAGCAAAAAATTGGCCGAGCAAACGGCTCGTATCTCAAGGCATTATTTGAACCGACTAACCCGCTATAAGAAAATGATGGGTGGGCGCTGGATGGACCACCTGTTTGTGCCTCTATAGTTTCTCTGCCAAGGCTGGCGGCTCGAGAGATGTGTGTGTGTGTGTGTGTGTGTGAGTGTGTGTGTGTATTGGTGTGTGTGAGGAGAGCGAAAGGGAGGAAGAACGTGTGAGTGACTCAGCTGACCATAGGGACACGAGCGTAGGAGGCAGCAATAAAAGTATGCAAAGGGCTTTGGCTAGCAGCTGTGCAAGTGTATTTGTGTCTGTTTGTTTGTCATTTGTGAATATGTATGCAGCAACACCTCCCCCACTACACAAACACACGCTACTAAATGACATTTATTTTTGCAATCATTCACATTTGCTCCGCTTGACCAGATTTGCCACCAAAAGAAAAAACTCATCTAACCTAAATTTATCATATGTTCCATGGCATTAAGCTTCATGCAACAAGGAATTTGAGCGACATTGCAAAATGGAAAGATTTTTACACTGTGTGTGTGTGTGTGTGTGTGTGTGTCAAGTAACCTACATTCAGTCTGAGCAAAGAGGCGGACCTGGAAAGTTCATCATATAGTCCTAATTAGCATTTAATGAGCTTTGCCGCTCCTAAGATGTACATGTGTTTATGCGTTTACTGATCTGTAAACCTCCGCTGGACATTAGCGGTTAGCGCAGATGAAACGCTTGACCTCGCTCCTCTACCAGACTGTGGTGAAATTTTGTGCTGGAGCTGCATCTTTTACGGTTTCCATAATTATACGGTGCCAGTATCCCGCTAGACTTTGCTGAGAATGTGAGCGGTGGGGAGGTTGCGGACAAGGGTTTGTGTGTTTACCTGGCAAACGCAAGACTTCTAAACATTTGCGGTTAACACACAATCGATCTCATGTTTGTTTTTTTCATTCATCAGTAGTCTTTATGGAGAGATTAGAGAGAATAAGTACTTTAAAATGGCACCTTGGTACTTGGCTCTTTTATCTCTATTGTTTCCTCTACAGAATTACAATGGAACTTATTAATTCTTAGGCCTTGTTTCATTTTACTACCCTTTTCATCTTGTTCATGGCCATTAAAAAAATATATGGTTCTTTGGGTTCTTTAACTGCATAAAGTTTTACACTAGCGTCAATTCTAGTCAGTTGTATAAAACATCCATTCATTTTTAAGCTTTCAACCCTTCAAATTCCACTTCAGGTGCACATTGTGCAGCTTGTAGAACAAACTCAAACAATCAAAAGTACAGTATCACCTTTTTGTTCTTAAGTCATTTCGTGACCACGGTCGTATCTCAAATACTGCAATGAATTGAAATGAATGGAAACGGATTAATCTGTTCCAACCCCAGCATAATTATTTTAAATGTGTATTTTGATCAGCAAAATAGCACTCTAGAGTATTGTACTTCATAAACACATACAGAAATAACATGATTAAATGGAATGAAAGAATTAACCAGTTTGCGCGTCATGATTTCAACCATTAATTTTGGTACTCCTCCTGATGTGCGCGCCTTGCCCACCAGGGCGCAGTATAATACATGCACACATGTATAAATGACTGCGATTGGCTGGCAACCAGTTCAGGGTGTACACCGCCTCCTGCCCGATGATAGCTGGGAAAGGCTCCAGCACAATTATGTAAACATGGTTAGCTAATTTAATATAGCCTACAACCTTTAGTTATAATGCACTGTAATGCTTCCGCAAGTAGTGAAGGATAGACACAGCCGCCGGTGCATTTTTAATCGCTTTAAGGAACAAACGGGAACAAAACAAATATAAAAATACAGCCAAACCCCAACTGCATTCTCATTCGCTGACGGACATATAATTCACAGCCCAGGCCCCCACCTATTAAAGTACATGCAATCAAAGTCACAGTCACTACAGTGTAGAACGTGAGTGCGGCGAAACCAAGTGGACAAAAATAATACCTGCACCTCACATGCATATTGTTATTTAATAATGCAAAATCATTTTTTCATCTGAGTACTTAATTAATCAATGGGAAAATCAGTATAATAATCGATTCTAAAAATATACAATGATTCCAATGGGGAAAATTGTATCCACCTTTGAGGTTACACTGCGCACAGGCAATTTTAATTTATTTTTTGCAAAATGAAAACTCATCTGATACCTGAGAATTAAAAAGTCATTTATAATCCATTTATAGTCACCTTTGAATAGATACAAAATGATCCAAAGGTTAGATTTGTACAAACATCCAATGTTATCCTGTCACTCTTGTGAACTATATCCAGGCTCAGCGGCTTCTGATATTTTTGGAGCATTTGACGCACTCTGTGTATTACGAAAGTGAGAAGTCAGAAGACAGCTCGAAATGAGTACGAGAAGAAAAAGAGGCGCAGCGCTCGGGGGTGTAGTGCATGTGAAAAGCAGATGGAGAGGAGGTTTACGTGGCAAGTGGAAACCATTTCAGTGTTGTGCCTGAATCTAAGGGAGTGTGTTTATGTGTGCAGTCTTGCTGTCTTTATTTGCGCTACAGGCCTCCGGGGGCCTATAGGGGCGTGTATGTTTGTGTGCGTATATGTGTGGTTGTGCCTCTGTCAGTGTTTACATGTGCGCGTGTGTGTTTGCGCTATGTTTCGGGCGTGGGCAAAAGGGTTAACCGATGCACGGGTGAAATGTTGGGTGGGTCAAGAGGTGTTTTGTGTTTGCAGATGGATAAGACTCGAAATTGGCGCAGGAAATCGTTTACGGCAAATCTCTTAGGACAACTCGGCACTGTTTCACCAGCCTCTTTCTCAATGAAAAGCCATTGAGTAGTGTGCCTTTAAACAGATCACCCCCCCTTTCACTTGCTCATACACAATGATGAGATTCACAGAACAAGAACGACCCATTGTAGAGGTCAAACCAGGTTCAACTTCAGTGCACGCAGCTTGAGTCATAAACGATGCCTCCCATTTAAATTTACTGTTCTCTGTTGCATAAAAATGATAGACAGTCATCATAGTGTAATGCAAACTACCAGGCTTTAGTTGTTGGAAATAAAACTAAATATTTAAAGAAGCTGTAAGTGTATAATATGTCATTTAGCTGAGTGAGCTGGCCTTTATACCCACTCCAAATCAATGAGGGCGCAGCATATCACGAGGAAGTTGTCTGAAAAATGACCACACTAATGTTCAATTAATTCAATAGTAATAGAACAGTGGCCTCTTGATAACAATGTTTAACTTGCCTATCCAGTGAATAAAGGTTTTATTTTCAAGCTTCAAGTTGTTTAATGCCCCCCAGGTGAAGTTTACATAAACATAAAACAAAGCCAATTACACGTTGTGTATTTAGGTACAGTATGCCTGTTTAGATTTATGCTAACAATGCAAAACCACTACAGAGAGGCTAACGAATAGGTGTCCGTGTTTCAACCCTTTAAGCAATGGATATTTGAACACAAACAGCTGAGCAACACGTTTAGACAGATAATATAATCAAATAATATACATTTTTTTAGCCTTTCTGCGAAGAACGGCTAATATACTGCGGCTTCCTGAGAAGCTGTATAGCCGTATGGTTCTATTGTACTGACCGCATGTTGCCAATGCAGGCACACCAGAAGGAGCAATACAATATCCATTGAATTGGCTTCATTCTTTACATTCTGACTAATTGTCATTACTGTATGTTTTAAGAAAGTACAATATTTAAAGATACGGTTATATGGGGGGTGTCAGAAAAATTCCAGGTCTGGTGTGACAAAAAATACAATTCCAATCCAAAGTACAAGTTTTCCCCTTGGAAGTAATCCATCTGGAGTACACCGCACTTTTCATGCACTCCTCCTCAGCTCTGTCATCACGGCCATCTTGACTCCATCCGCATCTTCAAAACGTGTCCCCTTGATGACGCCCTTGAGCTTGCGAAAGGGGAACAAAATTACATGGTCAGATGAGTAGTGATGTTGTTCCAACAAGGTGATATTCTTCTTCGCCAGGAACTGTCAGATGGTCAGGGCATTGTGAGCAGGTACGTTTTCATTGCCACCACTTTGGCCACTTCTCGCGCACTGAATGAAGCAAACGCTGAAGGATCTCTTCGTAGACGTGCTGGTTGATCGTTTGGCACACATTGAAGAGGAAAACTCGTAGCTTGTAGTTTGGGTTTGAAATATATACTGTAGTTTGTGACACCAGTCTTGGAAGTTTTCTGACATACCTCGTAATTTGCTTTTTAGTTTCATTTTTATTTGGACATGGACTAACCCGTTATTCCAAAAAGAAAAACATGTGAATAGGTGAATTTGTGAATAGTGAACCACAAATAAGGGGGATACCTGCAAAAGCAAAAAAAAAAAAAGCAGAAAATCACAGGTCAACTTCATCCTCCCCATTCCATGTAGGTGCTGTTTATACAGAACAACAATATTCGGAAAAAAGGCAGGAAAAAAATCTGTCTTTTACTAAAGGAGCTATTGACACACTGGTGTTAATGTATTGTTCCATTTCACCCCATTGCCACTAAAAACTATAAGTAGCTCCACAGAGACTACCATTAGAACAGTTTTATTGAGAAACAGCAGATGTTAACAAAACCTTTTTTGTTTAAAAAAAAAATGCTTCAGTCTCTGAGTTTTTTTTTTTTTCCTATCAAAGGCTTCACTGTTGAATTACAAATTAATTGAATACAACAGAGCTCTTTTTATAACATCGACTAACAAGCTCGTAAAGGTTGTCTTAGCCCAAGATTTGTTCTTGGAAATGTCAGTACTCTGTCTGACCTTTCCCCCCCCCCCCCGAGGGCCACATAGTGATGCAGTGACATGAGTACATCTGCACTACATTGAACAGCAGTCCGGTGACCTTTGTTCATCTCGCTGCTCATCTGCCGCCGATGAGCCAAACAAACGCACTGCCAAATTTGACTCCTCGCGAGCCCTCGCAAAAAAAGCAAAAGTTACTCCATTGATTAAGTACTGTGACTAATTATTGCAGTTTTTGAGCGATCACTGTCTTTTTATAGAGATGATGATGGGTGCGTTTTAGGGGGTTTGGATGGAGTGCAAGGGTGGCGAGCAGGAAGCACACGGCTAAATGTGAGTCGGACATAAACACAAGTTAACACGCAGTTAATAGAGCCGTCTGGTGCAAGCCAAGAAGTAAATACTTCTTTTCGAGGCCCATTAAATGAATACTCGCAGCACATGCATATTTAATGCGCAGCAACAAGGTTGACGTGTTTTGAAATAAGACCAATTTAGGAGCAATGTTGTTTTGCCTCATGTCACTTCCTCAGCTTTGAAATATTTACTTTAGTTTTTCAAGACGGACTGACGTTTCTGCATACTCTTCCAAGGTCTGTTATTTACTCTTTTGCATGTCATTTAACAACAGTTATGAAGAGAATATGTGTATTATTGTTGTCTTGCCAATTGCGTAGCTACCTAAGATATGAATTACTCCATGCATATTCAGGTTCTGATAAATGGATTATAAACTCAAAAAATACTTAGCTCTCCAAATACCACTATCATTACCAACATTAATTTTGAGTAGCGTAGTAGGTCTAAAAAATAGTTCAAGCCTTTGGAACATTATGCATGGTTTTAACATTTAGTTCAACGATTCTTCACGTACCACGAGAGGGACCTTGCATACCACAAGGGGTACCGTACCACACTTTGACAACCACTGCTATAAACATAAAAAGGAAAATGTTACGCAAATCAGCAGTGATACAATCCAACTCGTGCGCTGTTAAAATTTTCAGTGCACATACGCACCTGAGCACCACTTGTATGCACCTCTGGCGATACCCCATTTTGTGCATAAAATATATGCGCCAGTGCTATATATGTGAACCTACTGCATTTTAAATGAGTAATTACACAGGAAATTCAACACATGCATGAGTACATTCACAGTCTTACGAGGCGGAAAAAGCATTGCGGCACTCGCGTCTTCATTTAGCTGCTGTAATAAATCATCAGTGTATGTAAAACACTTATGTACTTCTAGAAAAATGGATGGTTTTGCCTGCATCGACTGAATTATAACCACCGTCATATTATACTTGGAAGCCCGAGAGACAATACCTCAAATAGGAGTAGTGTTTCTGTCTCCAGCAGTCTTACAGAATACATGACGTTTGTGATACCGCGGTAATCCCATGTCAGTTTCTCCAGTAGGATTTGAAAGACGGATGGTGAGGACTTGACCTTTCTCGTTTGTGCAAGAATACGTTGTCACACGGCACAAGAAGTTATGGTCAGTTACTGGCGTTGGCCCGACCGACTTATTGTTCTGTTATCTATTTATGTCCTAGAAGTGTTTTTCTTACAAATATTTACTGTAAATCTGAAATTTGATGACAGAGCCACCTTAATGGAAAAATTTATCGGTATGGTATGGGTGTCGGTAATACAAGCCCTGTATTTACCCAGTAACAAATCTTGCAATATTTCACACCATGCTATTCGTAGGTCATTATTGTTATGTGAACATTTATGTGAACAAACTTTAAAAGCGCATTCAAGTGGATGCATATTGGCGCCTGTGTTGTAAGTCTACCACCACATTAAAGTGTGGACAGCAGAAACATTTGTTTATAGGTGAACTGATTGCAGCAGTTAACTCTTGTTAGCTCTGCGTTATTTCTTTCAGCTACACCTATTTGCAAGATTTTTCATGATTAAGCCTCAGTTTCCGAGCTGCAGACCCCGATTGGCAGCAGCAATGGGTCATATTTCCGAGTATCCTGGCAAATAAAATCCATCTGTGTATGCCTCACAAGTGGGCATTCCGATACTCAGAGTGAAGCGAGCGCCGGCTAAGAAATGAATGTGATCAAGTTATGAAAACAAGCACAAACTAAGTCACCGCTGGTGTTGACATGGTTAACCCAGCGAGGTAGAGAAAGGAACATTTCCATTGGCTGTGTTGCACGCCGTAGGCCGAGGTCTAGTGTTTCATGGAGACAGAGGGCCATCCCTCTGAGTGCTGTTCCAGCCCCTTCATCTGTTTCTATTTAAGGCTTCTGGTACCGACTCTTATGATTGGCGTACACAACCCCCCTACTATTCCTCCAAGTTCCAGCCCCAACTGAGGAGAAGGAGGCTTTTTAGCAGATGGTTTATTTTCCAAGAGAAGCCATTTCTTTCTCCTTCTCTCCACTGTCCTGTCCTTAACACTTCTATGACTCGTGCGGCATCTGATTGGGGAGCTCAATCCAACTATGCTAATGTTTCTACCTGCTTCTCCTGACCCGGTTTCAGCATTGTTGGACACTGTGGATGAAGTGATTTCTGTTACACACAATGGATTTTCTGCTTTTTTTCCTGCCTGAGCATTCCCTTTTTGGGATGATGGTCTCTTTGTAGAATTTCAGTATCTCCACTGCCCCTCATGTTGGGCTGGAGGGGGATGCACCTCTATGGCTAGACTCTCAGGAAGATGCACTGAGCCCTGTGAATATTGCGATTGGCTGAGCACAAGTGACAAAGTGGCCTATGGCACAACGGGTGCCCAGCGGTCGTTCCCGGGGACCTATTGCTGGCAGCTGGCTGACAGCCTGTTTCTTCCCGTCAACTCCAGGTCTGGACGCCTCGGACCCCATGCTCCTGGAACAGTATGTGGTGGTGGCCAGTTACGAGAAGCAGGAACCTGCAGAAATCAGCCTCCAAGCGGGTGAGGTGGTCGACGTCATCGAGAAGAGTGAGAGCGGTGAGTGATCATAACACATGCACGACAAAAGCATGCTCAGCAAGAATCAAACACCTTTACAAAGCAATCTTTCCACTGCTTCCTCAAACATTCCACTCTTCGACAATCCCAACCCTCTCACCTCCTTTGTCCCACGTCAACCCTGTTTTAGCTCCATCTGGAGGCTCATTCTGGCCTGCAGTCAGCCCTGTTTTTGTCCCACTGTTGGTTCAGGCGAGAAGCCAGCATTCCACCTCTGGCAAGACGAATCTCTCCCAGACTTTTATTAATTATTCTGCCGCACTTTAATAGAAGGCCAGCAAGACATGCCTGATTTGCAAATGCCAGCTGCAAAGAGTCCTTAGTCAGCTGTTTAACACTTGGAAAATGTGAGTGGACAGGGCCAAGAGGTTTTAGATACCATCATAAATGTTGTCCAGGATGGTTGCAGAAACTGATCTTTTGTACATCAGTGAAAAGATGCAAAAATGCATGAAATGGTTTAAAGCAAATTAAATTCAACCAGACAATAAGACTTTAAATACAGGAGAATCACAAATGTAGATAAGTGGTGGTTATTTGTAATGAACACCAGGAGTACCAAACCATATGTTTTTGGTAAAAACTCTCAATTACAACTAAAGCGGCTTTAAAGCGTAAATGGCAAGATGAGCCAGGGAGGCTTAGGTCCACAAGGGTTTGACGCTGAGCTTTAATCCTGTGCTGAGACAGTTAAACAGTAATGGGACTCATGTGTTCTTCAGAGCCATGCCACGGAAAGAGAGATTGAGGAGGAAAACAGTGACCAGGAAGGGAACGGGACTTGGGTTTCATGATGGGTGTAAGTGCAACGCTGTGCCACACTGGCCTTAGTGAGGAAAACGTGGCATGGGATCGCTTTGAAGCGTCACGTGTTAGCGCCTCAGGTTCACGTATTTGTTTTCACTCGCTGCTCCAGTAGGATCTTAGCCCAATGGGGAGCCACAGCGAGATGTATACACCATCACCTTCAAGTCCTTTCATCCAGGGACTTGGAGGAAGTCAAATTACATAATGCCTTTCAGCTAACAGCTGCGTGCTGATGATCCATGGAGAATGTGATGGACTACTGACATACACTCGTTATGATTTCCCAAGCTTTTAGATTTATCCATCCATTTTGTAGTACTTATCCTCTTCAGATTCAGGCGGGAGCTGGAGGCTATCACAGCTGACTTTGGGCGAGAGGTCGGGAACTATATCGCTCCCACCGGAAGAAGAGTATGCTGGCGTACTGGCTGTCTGGGTGCCGCGTTTGGCTGCCACTTCTCCCTCTAGAAAAGTTTTTCTTTTTAGTTTAAAATGGCTTACTTTAACCAGGATCCATTGCCGTACCATGGCCAAAGGTAGAGCCAGGTTGGTTTACACCTGTGTTGGTGTCATGGATCCTTGCTGGCTGGGTCAGGTTGCCTCATTTCTAGCTAGCTAGCTGGCTGGCTAGCTAATGTAGCATTCATCATCTGCTATGCTGTGTTGGCTCCTACTCAACTTTCTCCCATTCATACTGCCGCGGTCGCCGTCTCCTCGAGTGGTGGCTCCTTTCCGGCTTCGGTTTTGCGTTACCATAAATATCCATGCAGCTTCTTAGGCTCGGTTGTCAGATGCCTTCTTCTTCTTCTTCATGGTCTTGGTGGAGGGCTATAGACTTCATGGTTGTCCCCACTGCGGCTACCGAGACTCCCACCGGGGACTATTTGCAGCTCCACGGCAGTGGACGGCGTCCCGTCTCTGTGGTTGACCGCGGGCGGCTCCTGCAATAAACGCACAACCACTTTTATTCCTTGGAATGGTTGCAAGTCCATTGCAGGGGCACATAAACAACCATTCACACCTTTCAGCAATTTAGAGTCTTCAATTAACCTTACATTTAATAGAATTTATGGAAACCTGAAGTACCTGGAGAAAACCCATGCAAGCATGCACACTCCACACAGAAATGTCGGAACCAAGAACCGGAACCTTTGACTCTGGGCCAAATGTGCTAACCGAATGCTCTACCACGCATTTCCATAATTGTTTCATTGATCAGATTTTTGGCCAGGCTCCCAGGTTAATACCGTTGGTCTACATTTTGTTTCCACCAAGTGAAATTAACCTCCTGCAATGGAAGTAGGCTATCACCACTGCATTGGGCTGGGTGACATCATTTCATATGGGTTTGCCAACACTCGCACAAGCACATGGCTGATAGAAATTTAGAGCTCATTTAATTTAGAATCAGTTCCCCCAAGCAGGATAAGTCACAAAAACTATCAAAAAAAAAGAAAAAAATGCGTGTGCAAATGTTTTAATGTGTTCTGACATATTGATCTCCTAATTACAGAGGTAGGCCAGGAAGGAATCTGCTGATCTGTGGACATCTGCAGTGTTTTTGGACACATTCAGGACAATTTTGGTCTTGACGTTTGTGTCAGGGGTTGAGTTCACCCATCTTTTTTTAATTCTGTTGCTGTGATTGTTGCTGACTGGGTGTTCATGTGTCACTCACCTTGGATTAAATAATATTTGTCATTGGATAGGCAGGGAATCTAGGTCAGAGCTGTAAGGGAGCCCAACTTTCCCCTCGTTTCCAGCCAAAACAGTATTTTCCGCTGAAACGGCTTGACGATACAGTTTTTGCCGTAGCCCTTGTTTCAGTGGTTACAGTGTTGATGATGGAGAAGAATCCCATGTTAGTTCAACAGTCTGTTACTAAAGACACAAATGGGAGGGATGTGTAATGTAATTGGTGGGATACCCATGTGACTACCCCACTCAAAACACAACTTTCCACCCCAGATGGGACTTGAACCCACAATCCCTGGCTTAGGAGGCCAGTGCCTTATCCATTAGGCCACTGGGGCTCTACCTAATCTTGTTTTGATAAATTGTCATGTAAAATCCGAACCCTGTAAATCTGCCCCTTAAAAAATGCATAGAAAGGAAGGCTTTATCGCACCAGTATAAGGGGCTGTGCCAGGAAACTTATAGCTTTAAACTGTCCAAACGTAAGCTTTAAATCCTTACTAAAAATGTGTTTTATAATAATTCTGTCCTCACTCCCTTTGCATGATTACACATACTTTATTTTATTTGTTTCCAAGGTGGGAGTTTGGTGGAGGTAGGGGGGGGGGGGGTTGCTTGTTGAGAGTAGCACAGGAGAAACTCACGGAGAAATGGAAAAAGTCATTTCCTGCCAAAGTTAATGGTTCAGAGAGGTTGGTTCATTATAATGGCTTAATGGATCCTCCAGGATGCCTCTCCTTTGTTTACACTATGTGAGAGATGTTCAACAAAACTAAGTTACCAACCTTGTTGGCAAGTTCAAAAGCTCTTCAATGAGTGTTTTATTTAAAATTTGAACAGAACAGAAAAAAAGCCTTGAAGTCCTGGAAATGTTGTACTTAACTACAGCCAGTTTCCCGATGCCGCAAGGGCACCCCGAGGCACACTGTGCCCGGTCCGCTGTAGTAAATCTCTCTCTATGGACCAGCCAGTGTTTAACTTGTCTCCATTCCAAGTCTATATCAGCCTTCATAAATTATAAATGAACTCCAGGAATACCCCAAGACCCCTTGGCACCACCCTTGTAACTGTATGCATGGTACCTGCCCCACCCACTTTAATTAATAGGGTGGACTAAGTAAAGACATATGAGGAACCTAAAGGTCGCTAAGGATAGAAGCACTTGTCTTAATGTTCTTCAGCATCCCACTAAAGGCTTTGGCAGATCGGAACTGCTGAAAACCTGCAAGGCAAAAAGGTTTCTTCACCTGCTTTTGATGTTCAACTGGCTGGCTAAATGCCGACTGAACCTGCAGGAAATTCTGGAAGATTAAGCCGCTCTGGCCCTCGGAATGACATGATAGATGTACTGGATGTCTGCTTTACTCTCACATGGTAAAAATATATCCGTACTGTAGTCTCCAGCGTCTGTCTGCGAGCTGAGGGCAAGATGAGCTTTAGTGCTTGGCTCAGAAAACGCATGTTTGGAAAGACTTTAGATTTATCCTCTGCAATCCCACACTTTGTACATAAAGATGGGTGACAAATGAAATGAAAAGGCATAATGTGTCTTTTTAAGGTGCAGGTGTCAAAACTGGTGACCTGCGGGCTAGATCCGGCCCACCACATAATCTTATGTGGCCCATGAAATCAAATCAAGAGAGCTAATGTTCTATTTTAATAACGAGATATTGCAAGCATTTTTGTTACAAATCACCCTTTGAAAAGAAATGAAGTCATTAAAAACATGTGTTCATAGTCTTCTGATTTTAAAACTAGTGGCGGATGTGGCCTGTGACAAAAATGAGTTTGACACCCCTTTTGTAAGGTGTTGGGCCACTCCATGCTATCGCTTTCGCAGCTTTAATGTGAACCGTGGCCTGGATTCCCCGGAACTCTACTGGAGAGATGATGTTGATTCTACTCCCTTATTTGGTATTGCGACAATGGTGGTGGAGTTCAGCAGCAGCATCCCTTTGAAAGCCACACAGAATATAATCAGAGAAGTTTAAGCCCCCCCCCCCGAAGCATCTGTATTCCTTTCATGTCTAACCTCATTCATACAGGCTGTCCCTTAAGTCTGTATGTAGCTTCACCAGCATTGGATGGTCAGTCAGGTTTACTGGCTCAAGCATGGGGGAAAGTTTTAGGTTACCTGTCCGTTACAACTACAGGAACTGGAAATGGGAGGAAATATAAAAGTACATTCTTCTGGGAAGACTTATTACAATATTTTTGAGTGTCTGTGCATGGGAATTCTGTTCATTCATCCAGAAGAGCATTCCTGAGGATCACAGGATAAAGAGGGCCGGACTTGCAATCCATTCTAAAAAACATAGTTCGGTCCCAAACGTGTCTGAAGGCTCTGAAGGTCTGTCAGGTTTCTCATGTTCTTCCCCACCAAACTCATCCAGGAAAATTAAATTATTCCAACAAGGACAGGAGCATTGACCTGTCCGCAATGACTCAGAGGTAACTAATGCAATCCATCTATACACTGACATAAAAAAGAACAGGTACACCCTGGGCAATTTGCCAGTCAATACCAAGACCTCCCCCCCAACCCTCATTTACTGCAGCGATGATGGATCGCCATGGATATTTGAATGGATATCTATAGCCCTCAGAGGATGTCTATACTGTCTACTTGTTTGTTTAGGCAGAACAGAGACACAGTTTGGATGACAATAAGAAACTGCAGGGCTCTTGGAGGCTTTCATATTGTGACGCACGATATAATCACACTTTTCATTTATCTGGCACAAATTGAAACCTGTCAGGAAGACAGTAGACTCAGGTCAAGCACATGCTTTGCAGATTTTTGTCAGTAATAATCAAGACACTGGCAAGTATCTGTGCATGCTTTCAATCTTGGTTTTTGCAGCTTCAGCATGTTTTTGTATTCAAAAGTGGCTAACGTTTGTCAGCAAATCAACATATTAGACACGACAGAGCAATCAACAGCTTGTTGTCTTTTTTCAAAGCTTAAGTTGCAGCAGCAGATGGAGGAGGCATTAGCCTCCCATCCTGGTGCGTTTCCTGCGCATTCTTTGAGATTTCCATCAGAAGTCTTTGGGGACCACTTGAAGGCATTAACCTCATTCTATGTTTTCAAAAGCTTGTGTAGTATCGCTTTTAAGCTCTATTTTCTCAAGAGGCTGTCAGAGTGCAACACAAAATGTCTTAATTATCACTGATTAGGAACTAAGACAGTAAGTCTGAAAGCAACCGCTCAGTTAAAACAACATTACCGGGGGTGGCCCATGTTGAAGGGTTGCTATGTCTCGACATCAGCGGGGCCTCAGCAGTGTACAAGCAGCGCTTCGTTTTCGGACCATGAGGTGATCCATTCACAGTTCTTGGAGAAAACGCAGCTCCTTAGGTCAACAGTTCTTGAAAGTCGCGTTGTGTCGTTTTCCCACAACCCCCCTTTTCAGTACACCGGAGGCGCCCAAGTAATTGAAACCCAGTGTTTTATGAAAACTGGAAGTGTGTGTGTGTGTGTGTGTGTAGAGCTGATACCTCCCCCTCTTGTGTGTTGATACTGGATCTACTGTTAATAAATACAGAAGCTGGAAATGAATGGGGTTCTCTGCTGCTCCAGTTGACAGTGGTGTCGGATATCTGCAGGACCGCTGCGCCTATGCATTCCTCGTCATTCCAGGTCCAGAAAAAAAAGAAAAAAGCCTCGGTTTGCTGCTGAATCAGTGCTTCGTGTGAGAAGTGTCGAGCTTTTTTGTTTTCTTTACTAGCTGGTGAAAGTTTTAATTTGTTTTGGGTGTAATATTGTCAAATTACACTGTTAGCGAACTTGATTAATTGTGTTTAGAAACGCAGTCTCCTTTTACATATCATCCAGTCTTTTATGGTGAAAAAACAATTTGTGTATATTTGGTTTCCTGTTGCGGCAATCTGGTATGGATTACAGTGAAAATGAAGCATGTGTGGAGTTTCCAGATGTCAAGAACAGTATGAAATACAAATAGAGTTTAGTCCACAGCACAGTGCTCATACCACGCTCTTTCTTTGTAGATATCCCTTTTATAACCGCTTTCAAATAGCTTCAATGCATTCAACTTAAATAACTAAAGTAATAAAGTGTTTTCTCTTTCAAAATTGTATTAGTTTTCACTTTTACCAGTATAGAATGCAAAAAAATAATAATGCAGCAACATCCTCCTCCTTCCAAGACATTCTGGTCCTATAAAGATGCAGATGGAGCACACACTACGAAAATGATACGTGTTTTGCTCAATTGATCGCAGCGTGGGTTTAGTTCCCACTCAGTGACGGTGTGAATGTGAGTGCGAGTAGCTGTCCGTGCCTATATGTGCCCAGTTCACGGTGTAGTCTGCCTTTCGCCCGAAGTCAGCTTGGATAGGATCCAGCACCTCGTGACCCTGAACAGGATAAGTGACATTGAGAATGACATACTAAACAGAAATGGATGCTGCCAGTCATCAATTGGCGCATTCTGTTTTTCCCCCCAACTTGTGGTCTAAACTCCTCACTTGTTGTTAGCAACACAGGGAGGGGCTGGTTTTGATAAAAAGCCATCGAAAAATATGGAGAGACCATCAGTGATTGACACTTTGTTTTCTACTAAGACAATTTTGGCATACTAACAGTAACTACATGTTACTAGTGAGGCAAAACTGTGCACAAGATGTACTTACAAATTACCGCTACTCTTGATGTTAAGATTTTATGATGGCGACAGTTTGCACCAGCAAACAATTTGTTCACTTTACATTATATGTGATCAGAAAAAAAGTTTGGAAGTCACCCAGTGTCATGGAATGAGATGTGTTTCACTTTGGCGATTCCAATCTACTTGAAACACATCAAGCAGTTTAACAAAAACAGAGCCAAATATTTAAGCAGGAAATGTACTAAGAAAGAGAGTATGTTTTGTAGAAAACTAGAACCAACTAGTGAGACTATACTTCTTACGTCCAACATAAATACTGACTACTGTATATGAGAATTGTGCTGCCACTGTCTTGCTCAAAACTAACATTTACACCCCAGATGGGACATGAACCCACAATCCCTGGCTTAGGAGGCCAGTCCCTTATCCATTAGACCACTGGGGCTGTGGAGACAGAGATTCAATGTGTCTAATATTATGATGAATGTTTGTCTTTTTTTTTTTTTCAAGCACTTGCCATGTGTGAAGAGACCCCTACCGTCATTAACAGGTGACACAGATGTTTTCTAGTGCGATGCAGCCGAATACAACTGAATTGTCGGACAGTGTGCGGAGGTTCTGGAACTAGATTTCACGAGTGGGCGACAGTTTTCAAATAGTTTTGCTGCAATTGTAAAGTTGAATCGCAGGTAAACGGTATCACAATGTTGCACATGTAACAGCCAACCAAAATGCCATGTGGTATCACATGATCTTTCACAACAAAAATTATGCTTCCGAGTACCTAGCCAGGTGGCCATAGCTGAGTTGTACCAATACAATATATACACTTTATTGGTCATACCAGAATTTGAGGACAATTTAGGCACCAAAATCTTTGAAAAACATACCATCTATTTTATAATTTTGTTGTTCTTTCCCCCCCAAGAAAAACAGGTGATAAAACATCATAACATTTTATTCATCTAGCTAAACCATCAACAGTACACTTTTTAGGAGATATTGTCATGTCATATATTCTGCTGTGTTTGATGTAGGGGTGTGTGTGTTTTTTTTCCTTTTTTTTAAACTAACGTATTTTATTCTAATTTCTGAGGACTTGACTTCTATACGTGAACTGCATATGTTAGTATTGAGTGTATGGAATAAACTGTACAGAATTTGAGACAACAAAATCAGCCATTGTTTAATGGTTAGCATTCGCGATTAGCATTAGCTAGCTAGCAAGTGCCATTCTAGGTACAAAAAAACGTTATCTACCATTCAGCTCACTCATACATCATGTTACATGTACATTATACATCTAATAGTGTCTTAAAAACCACTTACAGACGCTCCTCTGTCGTTTCTGGCAAAGATTATCAGTGGCCCAATACTGTGTCCGTCTGCAATAAATGTCCTTGTGAAACATTGCTTCCGGCGGTGTAAATTACGTTATGCGAAAAACATAGTTTTTCTTTATTATTATTATTATTATTAATATTATTATTAGCAGCGGAGCTTCGAGGCAGAAATTCTGCGTCAATATCGACTTTGCCGAGTTATTAATTTTTTTTCCCCAGCACTAGTTTGGTGCAACCCAGTTACTGATACTCAGGCACCTTGAAAACAGATTTAAAAAATATTTCTATAAACGTTATACAATTCAGTATTACATTTTATTTTAATGGTAATTTAATTTTAGTATTACTCTAATTATAGTTAGTCACGGTTGAAAATCAATGCTACTGTTCGAGTTTTTGCTCAAGAGTACATGCTAGCTGTGTTAGCCACTACGCTAACTAACCTAGCTCTACAGTAAAAAAAAATAAAAACTTTGATATTAATATGTTGTCTGTTAACATGAGTAACAGGATTGAGCATATTTACCCATGGCTAAAAAGCGAAGCGTGGCGAGTCTTTCTGGCGGCGAAATGTACTGGTAGAGTAAATGAACGGGGCTATGAGCCTCTTGAACATCCACATCCGCTGTCCTTTATTCTCTTTGCCGTAACTACAATATAATATAATTATAAAAACAGAGCAAGCTGCTTCTTCCTGGAAAATTCCCACATATTGTTATAAGTTCAATATAATGATATGATGCAGTATTTTTGGCACCTCATAACATTGCCGATAAAAACACCAGGGGTTGCAGTTGTCCTGTAGCAGTGAATTGGTAGGCGTGTGAAGGTTAGCTACTCACTACAATTTGTTTGCGATTGTCCAGTACTGTCGAGTTCGTTCGGTATATGGCGGCCCACGGGGAGTTGTCCGTCATAGACCTCTACAGACAACACGTTGTTGTTCTGGGATTGGGTTGTTGTTCGGGCTCTTGACTGATTTATGGGCACCGCTTTTTGTTTGAGCTGCGGGGTTTTACGCAAAAGACTCAGCACATTACATGCCTTAACCTTGAGTCTGAGCCAGCGGGTGGTGCTCTGAGCCAGACACCCAACACAGAGGCCTTCTTCAATGGACCCGCCCGAACTCCACGTGAAGCAGCTCTGCTATATGGAAAGCCGTTTGAGCATTTATTTCATATCCTTGATGCTTAAGGTCCATGTACTTATAAACTCTTTGTCCTCACTAGTAAGTCAATTCAGAGAACTAGGGAAGCAACAATATGGAATAAATGCTCAAACGGCTTTCCATACTGCTGTCCAGCTAACGCAGCGCGGTTGTCTGTTAACCACATGGATCACAGAGATGGCCCGAATAAGCTACTGGGATCCCAAAACAGTACCGTGGTAACAAGCCATTACAATGGGATTTTCCAATTCTTCTTCCCACTGTGGGACTGGGAGAGCCCTCTAAACACAACATTTCGGCAGGAACACGTGCGCTGGAGGTTTGGGCCAGCTGTGATTGAACGCTCCCATCATCTTTATGGCTCTCCGAGCACCTGTCAGGGGCATTGTCTCTCTGTTAACACAGCAAACAAGAGAATCGGGTGGAGTACCGCGTACGTATAGGATGGTTTCGGTGCCAGCTGCGAGAGCTAACACAGGGTCACGCATGTGTAGTAAGCCCAGGGTTTTGGAAATGTTTTTGAGTCCGGGGAAGTTTTCCCCTCATAATTGCATGTGCACCAACAAATATATGCCATGAGAATTATTTCTTGTTTTTTAAAAACATTTTACAGGTCCTGTATTTTGCCTCCATAGAGTGACTCTCTAATATGGACTTAGTATAAAAGTGTCAATTTAATTTAAAAACACAAGTTGGTTTTGTCGTACACGTGTCCAGAAAAGGCTCCTCTGACGGCTACTTTTGTTTGACACAAATTTGTATCTGCTTTGTCATATTTGGCTAAGACATCGCCCACTTTCCTCTGATTGGTTGCCTCCGTGTAGCCGACCCACTTGTGAGAGCACACGTGTTTGTTATGTTGACAGCGCTGGCTCAGGAGTAGAAAGGGAAGGCGGAAGTCTTCGCTAGTGACCTAGATAAGCTCGAGAAATGCAAATGAATTTCAGGCCTCTCGGCAGAAAAAAGTCTGGATCTTAGGAATGCGTGGACAATTTTAATTCATATTTCACATGCTTACCGAGGCACCACAGAGACAATATTACATCCCAAATATTATAAAAGTTGGTTTGGCAAATTATGTCCCCTTGAACTTGAATATTCATGACCTGTCTAATAGAAAGCATCCATCCATTTTCTGAGCCGCTTCTCCTCACTAGGGTCGCGGGCGTGCTGGAGTCTATCCCAGCTGTCATTGGGCAGGAGGCGGGGTACACCCTGAACTGGTTGCCAGCCAATCGCAGGGCACATAGAAACAATCAACCATTCGCACTCACAATCATGCCTACGGGCAATTTAGAGTCTCCAATTAATGCATGTTTTTGGGATGTGGGAGGAAACCGGAGTGCCCGGAGAAAACCCACGCAGGCACGGGGAGAACATGCAAACTCCACACAGGCGGGGCCAGGGATTGAACCCGGGTCCTCAGAACTGTGAGGCTGACGCTCTAACCAGTCAGCCACCAATAGAAAGCAATGCAACCTAATTCAGTAGTCTAAAATTTTATATACATATTTATCCATTGTCACTGGCTGATGTGCATGGCTTACACTAACAACATTGCTGTAAACAGAGAGGCGAGGTTCCTTTGAGACTTCCCGATTTCATCCCAAAAAATTGAGAGTTTCAATTCATTCTTCATTCTTGTTGTATTAAGTGGATTTTATGCTGTTAGAAATGCATATTGGTCAAACTCCCAACACTTTTACTTTTTATTTTTATAAATTAACTGCAAGCAGACAATGTACATCCACGTATTGGTAGTGAACCACCAGACTTTCAACGGAGAACATCTGATATACTGTACGAGTAAATTGATTTATGAGCTTGGTCAAGGAAACAAATTAAAAGCACATCTTTATAAAAACATTATATAAAATATAAATTAATTGCAGCTTATTTAACTTATTACGGCTCGCGGACACCGGTTTGAGAACCACCGACATACCCAAAGAAGCTCAGTGAAATCATGCGGTAAATGTCAATCCACATCCGTCATCTGCTGTCTTGATTTATTTTCACAGGCTGGTGGTTTGTCAGCACCTCAGAGGAGCAAGGCTGGGTCCCCGCCACCTATCTCAACTCCCATAGTAGCACACGGGACGACTTGGACCTGGGCGCTTCAAAAAGCGGGGAAGGTAAGTCGTCGCCACCTGACGCACGCCCACCCGCACACGCAAACACACGGCGCTTTGTAGCCATAAACCCCCTCCACCTTTGATCGGTGACAAGACGGCGCAAACCTGGCCTCTGACTTGGCCGTGTCTAAACGGGCGATGTCGGCCCGCCGTGAACCGCTTTCCCTGTCCGCCTGCCATCGTAAGCACGCTTGAACAGAGCGCGGATTCAAGTCTGCGTCAGTGGCGAGGAGGGGTTCCGGGAGGGAGCAGACCGCAGCCCGGTGATGAGCTGTACAGTAGTGCATTGTACATACCAGGATGTTACTCACTACATGATCGCTACTGTTTCCATCTATAGTTAGCATTGAATTACTACTTAACTCATCCTAAATATTCTGTAATTTTACATATCATGAGTTTTATCAAATCAAATCAAATCAAACTTTATGTATAGGGCACATTTCATACAATGATATGCATCTCAAAGTGCTTTACATAGTTCAAATCAATCCCCCTCCCACTACTCAGCCACACGAATACATACATGCGCGCACACACACGGTTAAAAAAGTAAGAAATCGTGATGGTAGAAAAACGATATCCTGATGTCATATACATCACATACAGTGACAAATGGTACGCTCTCCTCAGTGAAGGGTTTCCCAGACCCTTACAGCTATACACCCCAATTAGAAATGTCATTTCCAGGACCCAAAATTACAAAAAAATATGTCATATTATGTACAGTGCTTAGCAAATTTATTAGACCACCTGTTATAAAAAAAATATATATGTATGAAGAGTCCCATCGGGCATCATGAAATGCTTTAATGCAGACTCTTTCAATTTCAGTTAGCTCTTGATATTTTACTATTTGAACAGGAATAAGGAATTTCAAACTGGATTCACTTATTTTATACCTAATATAAATAAAGCATCACATTCAAACACGAAGCGTTACATTTCTGTCAAGTAATGCAAGGAAATAACCATAATTTGACCTCTTAATAAAAACATAATGTGCTTCACTATTTTTTCCCCCATTTCTTTAACAATGTTGTTGTTACAACTTTCAGCGTGTCCCTTCAGTCGTCACCACAGCGAGTAACTCACATAATTTGTTTGTTTGCACAGTTTTTATGCCGGATGCCCTTCCTGGCATAATCCACCCATTTAAAATGTTCTTTTTTTTCCTTTTCTTTTCTTTTTTATCTGTGTTTGGAACTGGCAGTGGCTGGGTCTTAACACGGACCAGGAATCGAGGGATAAAAATAATTATATTTTGCTGTTAACGTTTGCAGATTTAAAACTGTTAGCAAGATTTTAATCTAGCCTCACTTCAACAATCCCTTTAATTATTAGAATATTAAAAATCAAAATAAGGTGATAAACACAAAAACGTTGCTAATTCCGCGTCGCATCTGTATCCTCTCAGCTGCCCGAGGTCCCATCCCTCTGCTCTTGTTTGCTACTCTTATGCCCATTTATTAGCAAACAAGGGATTGGCATTTTTGTTTTGAAATTGTTTTATTTTCCAGCGGTGGATATTCCAAAGTAGTCAGCAAAGCTCCTGAAGCCCCAGCTAACAGGTCAGCGCGTGGCTGCATTGGGTGGTAGTCTAATACATTTGTTATGCACTCCTTGTAAACTTATGGTAAAGAACACAACATATACAAATGCTTTAATTTATCACTTATTAATTATAAACATGATTTTTTTAAAAAAAGTCCTTAACCAAGAAATTGTGTGGCTGCCTCATGATCAATAAGGCTGTGACTGATTATGCACTGGAGGCACATGGACACAAGTATTGATACGTACCTCATAATCGATTTAATAAATCTAGACCCTTTAATTCTGTAGCAAGATATTTGGGACAATTGTATGCGTAGTTAGTGGGAGCTGCTTTGCGGGACATAAACACACTTCAGGTGTCCCAATACCTTTGTCCAAATACAACAGAACTACAAATAGAACACCTTTGGATGGCCTCGCTTAAATCTCCCACTGGCCATAAATCCACATAATAAGTGGAAAATTCTCCCTTCTGGACTCTTTTGAAATGAAAGTGAAGCAATTGCAGCATATTTGCAAAAGGCTTACGCAGCGTTCTGTTGGAGACAACAACAAACGGAGTATGGAAATGATTATTAGACTTCCAAACAAACACGGAGAGTTTGTAAGTGTGGCCAAAACATGTTTTTGCCACACAATTTCCTTACTGTGTAAAAATGTGAGACTGGATTGGACTATGTATACACAGAAGGGGTTTGTATGACAAATGCAACCCGAATGGCCACTTCATTGGGTACACCTGCGCATTTAAGACATAATGAGGCCTAATACAAGCGGAATCTACAGGCTCTTTGAGGCTTATGAGGCATAGTCAGCTGTTCCAGTAATCTGATGCATTTCCTGGGGGCAGCAATGTGTGGCCCAGATGCTCCAATATGACAGGATGGGGAAACCATGCTAACAAGATCCTAATTAAAAACCGCAGAGATGTCTTCATTTAACATGTCCCCTATAACCCTCCCATCCAACCTGCCGTCATTCCACACTTCACCGTCCGCCCACCGTCTTCCATTTCCCGCTAATAGCATTTTGTGTGTTGTGTGTTTTTTTTAACATTTCGCCGCTTCGCACTCCGCTTTCCATGTATGCGTGTGTGTTCACCATTGTCTGGTCAACGTTTGTGTCCGTCAGTCACTAAGCGACACAAGGCCCACCTGAAGCGGCTGGACCGGAGATGGACGCTTGGGGGTGTCATCAGCCGGCAGCAGAGCCGAGGTGAAGTGAGACAGATGCCGCATTACCAAACCTCAACGCCTTTGTTTGTGTGCGCTCCTGACGTCATCGCTGTTTGTCTCATCCTGCATCCTGTGTTGACGTAAATCCACCATGACTAACTACTAACTGACATTCAAATCAGCACTGTATAAGCAAGTACCTTTGAATTTAATTCGTTCCGTGACTGTGATCGTGACTCTTAATATCAAATCATTTTTTCCAGTTGAAATTAGTTGAAATGCAACTAATCCGTTGCAGCCCCACTGCCCCCAAAAAACTAAAAACATTTGTTACAAGAAAAAGAAGAATCATCTTTATTGTCATGACATACATGCATAAAACTGTTGTTATTATTATGCATTACTAGAAAAGAAAAATACTACTGTTTTCTTTAAATAAAACAAAGTTAGAATTTTGCTGTATGTATGCAATTAAATTTTTTATTGTACAGTAAATAACCATTTATCATGAACCATGATTGATGAAAATCTGTGAACAGAGAGTTTAGTTTTATCCATCCCGCATGCTTTAAACACATTTAAACTTATTAAAACACACGTTTCAAAGTATTGCTTAGCACCTCTTTTCACTCTCTCGCTGTCAAGAAATGGGATCATATAACAATTTTAAGGAAACGAAAAGGAGACTTGATTGCACATTTCTCCAAATGAAATCCAAACCGTGCTTGCTTTAAGCTATTTATTTGGCTCCCCCATTTTAAGTTTACTGTAAAAGTGACTCATAAAACAAAACAGAATTATTATACATTGTATATTTAAAGACCAAAATGTTCACCCAGCCAAAGCAATAAAAGTATTACTTTGGCACCATCTTGTGGTATGTTGTTGCCATGGAAGTACTGTTAAGTTGCAGTGATTTGAAGAGCTTTAGTTCGTCAAAAGTGGCACTTTAATGCCATCTTGTAGCATCTTGGTGCAGAGGAACTATGTTGAAGTGAGTTGATGAGTTTCATTGAGACAAAAGTAGTGCCGTGGTTTTGGGGGAATATTCCTTTCATGATATTTCATTGTCATACTGTTCACTGCCTTATAGTGGGACCTTTTCCGGCCATTTCGGCTCAGGTTTAAGCTACCAATTATGTCTCCAGGGAAGCAGAGGTGAAATTAGTAGCTTCATGCCTAGCAAACAATTACTGAAATTATGTTACAAAAAAATTTTTTTTTTGTTTCAGTGTTTTCGTTTTATTTCAACACTGCCAAATTATCCCAAATAGCTCTCGCCCACGCACCGAAAAGCTGTTGCGCAATACACGGCGGGACGGGCCTGACGCTGCATTTAAGAACCGTGTTAGAGCCAGATATTTACTCGGCTCCAGCGCAAATTGCGACTAATATTGACGTACCAAAAATGACGTTTATGACGTTCACGGACAGTCCAAGTTGTCACCATTAGAGGAGCAGGGAGAATAGGCTATTGGGTTCATACCAAACTTTGTGCTTGGCACTGCGCTCTGGAGTAAAGAGACCGAGAGTGTTGTTTCCACCCGAGGACTCAAATCCTGCTTGAGAAAGAAAGAGAGAGAGAGAAAAAGGAGAAAGATTGTGCTGACTCCACTAGAATCAATTCAAACTGTGATGGAGGCGAAGCATGTTGTGGTTAACAAAACATCTGATTCAGAGTTTCCCATCTCGTTGCTCGGCTAGATATTGTTTGAGAGGGGAAACGTTTCACCAGGCCGCGCACACAAAAGAGTCCACAAGGTCAAAAATACAAAAATACATAAATATCCTCTCTCTCTGGATCTTACTGTAGTCATGAAAGTGAAGGGAATTGCTATCCCGCTTCCTGTCTGCTCCTGGACAACCTTGAGAAAGGGTGAGGAAAGGGAACAATGAATTACAGTGAACTCCTGCTTAACAGAAGAGATACAGTACATTCCATTATAGAAATACCA
The DNA here is from genome assembly GCF_024500275.1 of Phycodurus eques. Taxonomy (NCBI): domain Eukaryota; kingdom Metazoa; phylum Chordata; class Actinopteri; order Syngnathiformes; family Syngnathidae; genus Phycodurus; species Phycodurus eques. The sequence goes on from NC_084535.1 coordinate 6,480,588, forward strand.
TGTTAAAATAAAAAACTAAAAACTAGAAACGTTTTACCCCTTCTGCACACAAACATTAAAACACACTTTTTATAGCATTCCTTGGCCCCATCTTGTGGTATATTTATGGCCAATGAACTACTGTATGCTGAAGTGAATTGAGGCACATCTTTCAGGCAAAGCTAGTTCTTGGCTGCCTAGGAACTCTGTTGAAGTGAGTTAAGATGTTTCATTTAGACAAAACTGGAATTGGTATTGGTATCAATTATTCGGTCCCTGTCCCCTGCGGACAGCAGTAGTTTTGTCTAGTGCTAGTCCGCTAGCTTAATGCTAATATATATTGTGAAACGCTATAGACAGGCTAACTGAGATTAGCATCAATGTTAAGGTAATTATGAACGTTCAAACAACTGCTACTTTAACACACACAGAGCAGCAACACATACAAACAGCATACAATAGTCGCAAGCAAATATTCTCTCGCTCTGTGGTAACATCTAATTCTAATAAATTGCTCTATCCCTTCTTCTTCCTCTTTATTAAGTTGCATCTCTTCCAGTAGACCTCAGTGCTGCCTGGCATGTTGTGGCCCAACATGGTACTACACTGAAGTCACGCAACTCGAAATTCGGATGAGCCTCTATACTGTAATAACCAATGCAAAACAATTGCTTAAAAATCAGCGACATAAATATATTGCTGTAGTATTGCTATCCTGCTTCCTGTACAGTCCTAGACGACCTTGGGAAAGGGTGAGGAAAGGGGCAAAAAATGAATTATTTCTAAGCAGGATCCCAAACAGTGCTTCGTCGTCTTGTAACTTTTTGTCGCCGTGCTCTCTTGGGACTCAGTCGGGCAGGGTTCGGTCAGGAATTGCCATAATGACGGGAAATTGTGTCTCTGCAATGGCTGGCTGGCCTTGCAGGAATGCATAAATCAGCACGGCGCCTCTCGCTCGCCATTATGTGCTGAGTTAAGAGGCGCAAGGCCAAGGACACTTCATAGGACGCCGGCTCGCCTAAGGTGCACTTAATGTAAACAAAACTAAATTAATGACAGCCTGCACACAATGTTTATATCTCCGGGATTACTTTGTGTGCAACACAATGGCAAACTTTCATGATGTGTTACCCATTATAACTTAATGTGCGGCCATTATGTCGCGCTGCTCTGTTAACGCTAACTTTAAAATGTACTTTGCAGATGTATACAACAATTCCCCGCCTGTACATGGTTCACTATTCACAAATTGACCTACCATTGCCGTAAAAAAACACCGATATACAGTGTTTGTGCTCTTTTTAAAACAATGCCACAAGATGCCGCCAAAGTCAACACAAGTTTGTTTGTATAGCCCTTAATCACGAAACAGTCTCAAAGGACTTCACAGGCCCACAGTTGACAAAGATTGACGACGCGTGGTGACGAAATATATACGGATTTTAAATTGGGCTGCTTTTTTTGCCCCACATGCTGTACCCAGCAAAAAGATGCCACGCAACATGACATTCGGAAAAATATTTTTTGTGTATAATTTGATAAATGTTCATTTAAAAAAAACATCTGAGATTATAATTATTTAAAATATTGTTTGTTAATACATATTTTAAAAATATTGTTTAATCCTACACATGATCTCACACAATTTCATACACTTCACCCATCCATCCATCCATTTTCTGAGCCGCTTCTCCTCACTAGGGTCGCGGGCGTGCTGGAGCCTATCCCAGCTATCATCGGGCAGGAGGCGGGGTACACCCTGAACTGGTTGCCAGCCAATCGCAGGGCACATAGAAACAAACAACCATTCGCACTCACAGTCACTCTAACTTGCCTACGGGCAAGTTAGAGTGTCCAATTAATGCATGTTTTTGGGATGTGGGAGGAAACCGGAGTGCCCGGAGAAAACCCACGCAGGCACGGGGAGAACATGCAAACTCCACACAGGTGGGCCCGGGGATTGAAACCGGGTCCTCAGAACTGTGAGGCTGACGCTCTAACCAGTCGGCCACCGTGCCGCCTTGCACACTTCAGTAGAATAAAAATAAAAAATAGCATCTGATTATAGACATAGACACCTTACAGTATAAGAATTCAAATTCATTATAAAGCATGTTTCTAAATGCGTTGCTGTGTTTCGCTGTGTCTTTGGCAGCGGAAAAGTACATCGCAGTGCAGCCGTACACCAGCCAAGGAAAAGATGAAATAGCATTTGAGAAAGGAGCGGTGGTGGAAGTCATTCAGAAGAACTTGGAGGGCTGGTGGTTCATCAGGTCAGCCTCACTTCACGTGCATTAAATGACAAGTTCATAGGAACTTGTTTTATGGAATTCTGCTTGTGTGTTATTTACTCACAGGTACCAGGATAAGGAGGGCTGGGCTCCAGCTTCTTATCTAAAGAAAATGAAGGAGGACCTCTCCCCAAGAAAAAAGACGGTGACCGGCCCGGTGGAGATCATCGGAAACATCATGGAGATCAGTAACCTGCTCAACAAGAAAGCCCCCGGCGAGAAGGACGTAGGCGGCGATGAAGTCTCGGAGAGCCCGCAAGCCGCCCGCAAGGAGATCAGCTCGCCAGTCTTGTGTTCTGAATCCGGCCCTGTTAGTACACCTCAGGACGGCAAAGGCAGTACGGAGCCGGCTTCGCCGGCCGTGGCCCGCATTGCGCCGCACCGGGTGGAAATTGGTTAGTCACAGTCATTAAGATATGATCAATAAAATTGAACAATAACAAATTATAGGCAAAATAAAGTAAAACTACTCACCTTTTGAGAACGCCTAATAGATGCATAACAAGCTTGCAAACAGGGATGTGTTTGCAGAGCAATACTGTCATCTAGTGGCGTGACATAGGTACTCCTGGTATTATTATTAGCATTAGCATTATTAGCATAATGACGCATCTTGAGCTTTGTGCTTGTTTCTTTGTGGTTGTTTAATTTCTCTCCTCTCCTTGACAGGTTCCCCAGTTCTCAGGCAAAAACCTCCTCCTCGAAGAGATGCAACCTTGGTGGGAGTGCTTTTTATATAACATATTAATACATAAACATGTCAGATGTACATACTGGTATTGCACAGTCTGAATTATGAGCTCCAATACAAGAGCCAGATCAAAGATCCTGTATGCTCAGTTGTGCTTGAGAGAGGTATTGCATTAATATTTGGATAAAGACTGAGACATGTTTCTAATATTATCTGCAAAATTATATATTAATATTTAATTGAATACACAGCAAAGACAAGATATTTAATGGGCAAACTGATAAACTTTATTGTTTTTAGCAAAGAATCATTAACTTAGGATTTTATGGCTGCAACACGTTCCAAAAAAAGCTGGCACAGGTGGCAAAAAAAGAGAAAAAAAAAAAGTTGAGGAATGCTCATCAAACACCTGTTTGGAACATCCCACAGGTGAATAGGCTAGTTGGAACAGGTGGGTGCCGTGATTGGGTAGAAAAGGAGCTTCCCTGAATCGCTCAGTCATTCACAAGAAAAGATGGGGCGAGGTTCACCTCTTTGTGAACAAGTGCGTGAGAAAATAGTCGACCAGTTTAAGGAGAATGTTCCTCAACTTACAATTGCAAGAAATTGAGGGATTTCATCATCTACGGTCCATCATATCATCAAAAGGTTCAGAGAATCTGGAGAAATCACTGTATGTAAGCGGCAAGGCCAGAAACAAACATTGAATGCCCGTGTCCTTCGATCCCTCAGGCGGCACTGCATCAAAAACCGACATCAATGTGTTTCAGAAAACCAATGTCAGTAAATACAGTTCGGTGCTACATCCGTAAGTGCAACTTGAAACTCTACTATGCAAAGCAAACACCCAGAAACGCCGTCGGGTTCTCTGGGCTCGAGCTCATCTAAGAAGGACTGATGCAAAGTGGAAAAGTGTTCTGTGGTCCAACGTGTCCACATTTCAAATTGTTTTTGGAAATTGTGGACGTCGTGTCCTCCGGGAGCCCAAAGAGGAAAAGAACCATCCGGACTGTTATGGATGCCAAGTTCAAAAGCCAGCATCTGTGATGGTATGGGGCTGTGTTAGTGCCAATCGCATGGGTAACTTACGCCCCTGCTTATTTCAGCAAGACAATGCCAAACCACATTCTGCACGTGTCGCAACAGCGTGGCTTCATAGTAAAAGTGCGGGTACTAGACTGGCCTGCCTGCAGTCCAGCTGACAGGTCTGGAAATTGAAAATGTGTGGCGCATTATGAAGTGTAAAATATGACAACGGAGACCCTGGACTGTTGAACAGCTCAAGCTGTACATTGAGCAAGAATGGGAAAGAATTCCACCGACAAAGCTTCAACAATTAGTGTCCTCAGTTCCCAAACGCTTATTGAATGTTGTTCAAAGAAAAGGTGATGTAACACAGTGGTAAACATGACCCTGTCCCAGCTTTTTTGGAACGCGTTGCAGCAATAAAATTCCAAGTTCATGATTATTTGCTAAAAAGAATAAAGTTAATCAGTTTGAAAATTAAATATATTGTCTTTGTAGTGTATTCAATTAAATATAGGTTGAACATCATTTGAAAATCATTGTATTCTGTTTTTATTTATGTTTAACACAACATCCCAACTTCATTGGAATTGGGGTTGTATTATGCATGTGTACATGTGTCTCATTGTTATGCCATGATCCAATTAATGACTATCCAATATATAGGTACTGTATTTAACAAACATTAATAGCATAGATGTTTATCTACACGTGCCCTGTGATTGGCTAGCGACAAGTTCATGATGTGTGTACCCCGCCTCTTTCACCTAAAGTCAGCCTGGATAAATTCTTGTTCACCCATGACCATAATGAGGACAAGCACTGTATAAGATAAAATAAAAACAGCATATGTGATGTGCTACAGAAAATGGACAGATAGCTACATTAAAAGGGGCAAATTATTAGAAGATTCTCGCAGTGTTTTTGTTTATTTCATTTTGATACAGCTTTTGCAATGGAGCTGGATATATTAAGCATGTCTACCTGTGCCTTATTGTTATGCTATTATCCAATGAATGACGATAGGTATCTGACAAACCATTTATCCCCAGGGATTTCCTTTGCCCTCGCCACCTGAGCCCCCTACAGTTGAAGCTGAGTATTACACCATTGCAGAGTTCCAGTCTTGTATATCTGATGGGATCAGTTTCAATGGAGGCCAAAAAGCGGAGGTAACAATCACACAAACTATGACTTCCACATTGATTAGCTTCAGTGACTTAATGTTTGTCACATGTGACCTTTTAGGTGATTGAGAAGAATTCTGGAGGCTGGTGGTATGTCCAGATTGGAGAGCGGGAGGGCTGGGCTCCGTGTTCCTACATCGACAAACGTAAAAAGCCCAACCTCAATCGAAGAACGAGCACGCTGTGCCGCCCCAAAGTGCCTCCTCCGGCTCCGCCTGTCAAGAAGCAGGACTCTGTGGAGACGGCGCCGCCCAGCAGCCCCGGGTGCGAGGCTCCGGAGTCTCCCGTGTCTCCCGGGAGGCCCGTCTATGAAGAGCCGGAATACGATGTCCCGGCCATCGGCGACCTTGATCTGGAGTCTGAGTTTGAGTTCCTGAGAGGCGAAGCTTCTTTGGTGGATGTGAAGAATGAGGACACGTCTTCCGAGAAGGGATCCCAGTGGTCCTCCAAACCGTCCCCGGCGTCATCGCTCCACAGCGCCTCCTTTAGAATGTGCGAGACATTCGAAGACGGCCAAGAAGCGGAGGCGGAGGAGGAGTGTATCTACGAGAACGACGGCTTCCGACCCTTCAAAGAGACCCCGGAGAGGCAGTGCAGTCGTGACTCCAATTCCTCCAAGGCCAGCGTTGTATCCGAAACTGGCAAGACTACCAACCCAAAATCAGGAGGATGGAGATCTGCGGCCAACAAGCTTAAGATCACCTTGAACGGAAGCCAAATGTCAGCCAAAAGCGAGGACGGGTCCGGCTCTAAATCAGCCTCCAATGAGTCGACCCCGGATATGTCCAGAGCCAAGAAAGAGCAGGAGGAAAGCAAAGCATCCCCCAACACCAAGTCCTCATCCAAACCCAAGCCAGTGGTGAGGCCTAAACCGCAGCTGGCTAAGGCATCCAGCGGTGACAAGATGGACATCAGCACGTTGAGAAGACAGCTGCGACCCACGGGGCAGCTCAAGAACGGCAGCAAAAGCAAAGGCGAGGACTCCGAAACCGCCTCCGTCGTCTCCTCCGAAGACTCCTTCTCGTCTCAGAGCACATCGTCCGAGTTCTCCTCTATCTACTCCAAAGGCAGTCGCGGGGACTCGGATGCGGAAGGCTGCGTCCTCTATCGCACCACCGACCCTTACGAGAAAGTCCAAGAGTCGGAGCTGAGCTTCCCTGCTGGCGTGGAGGTGCTTGTCCTGGAGAAGCAGGAGAGCGGTTGGTGGTACATCCGCTGGGATGACTCCGAGGGCTGGGCCCCAACGTATTTCCTGGAGCCGGTGCGGCAGCAGGACGACGCGGCTGGCTCAGAATCCGATGGAACGCCCTCCAAACCCGGGAGCCTCAGCAAGTCCAACAGTCTGGAGAAGAACGAGCAGAGGGTGCAGGCCATGAACAACCTCAATCAGAACCTGAAGAAGGTCACGCCGCCTATCCCTTCCAAACCACCCGGTGGTCTCTCCAAGCCCACCGGCTTGTTTGGGTCACGCAAACAAAACAGCGGCAAGCAGCAGCAGGTTGTCAGACCCCAGTCAGTCTTCATCTCAGCCCCCATCAGGGATAATCCGAGCCCCATCGGCTCCCTCAGGAGAAACGAGTCCCTCAACTCCGGCAACCAGCCTCGCGTCAGCCCCACGGTGCGTCGCAATGCCTCATTCGGCACCGTGTCCCGTAGCCTGGCGCCCAACAACATCGCCCTGCCCAGCCGGAACGCATCCGGCACCGGCAGCCCGGAGTTCCTGGGTGGCGGGCCGCAGAGGAATGCCCTCCCTGTGTCTACCGTGAGGCCCAAGCCCCACATCATCCACAACAACCTCAGAGAGGTCTACGTCTCCATTGCCGACTACCATGGCGACGAGGAGACCATGGGGTTCCCTGAAGGGACAAGTCTGGAGGTTCTTGAGAGGAACCCCAATGGTTGGTGGTACTGCAAGGTGCTGGACAGTGGCAAGCCCAGAAAAGGGTGGGTTCCTTCCAATTACCTCGAGAGGAAGCCTTAGTGCGTTCGGAGCTGGCAGAACTCTGAACGCGTGTTGGAAAGACTACTCACACGGACACTTTGATTTTGTACAAGAACCCCAGGAAGTTCACGACGGAGCAAGAGGAGCAAAGCCAAAGAACAACCTAAAAGTGGAACTTGATACTACTTTGGTGTCCACCCTATCGGACGTACAGTAGTCCCTCGCTATTCGTGGGGGATAGGGACCGATCCCTGCTGCGAACAGCAAAAAAACGCTCGTAGTATACGCAATTGCGTATAATAAGTGTACCCTCGATTATCATGGGGAATACGTTCCAGACCCACCCGCAATAGGTGAAAGTCCATGATATAGAGACCATACATTATGTCGTTAGTTTTACCCCTTCCACACGTTTTAAAAACATTCAGACTTATTAAAACGCATTTAAACATTATAACACTTTTTGAACACATTGAAAATGCATTTCGACACACAAAGTTTGCAAGCATAAAAGTCATAGAAAATACTGTACGTATTGTGTCTGCACATGAATGGGTCTTTAAGAGGCGGGGCCTGGTGGGTTGACATTGAATGTCGACGAGCCTGTGAGTGATTTTCTGGGTATGAGCTGTGGTCGACAGCAGCTCCTGCGTGAATGCGCTTGTCTTTGTGTTTTACTGCTCTCAGCGGAAAAACTCTCCGTAACTTCCGCTAACGACCCAGGCTAAACTTAGCTCCTCCCCAACATACAAAGCTCGTCTCTTTGTCGAGATATATCACTTCAACATAGTTCCTTGACGCCAAATGTACTACTTTCCTATCAAACAGGGCTTTGGCGCCATCTTGTCGAATCTCAAAGCATTTGAGAAAGCGCACAAAAAAACGTGAATAGCTGGAGCGAGGCTCCACAGGAAAAGAAGTGAATGAGTGAACCACAAATATGCGAGGGATTACTGTAATCATTTTTGTAGAGGTTTCTAAGCATTTAAAGCTTACTGCATGTTTGATTTCATTATAGTGACAAAGCCTTGAGCTGTTCAAACGTAACATTTTTTTTTTCTTTTTGCTGCTAAGCGTTAGTCACAACTTGGTGCTGTCTTATTTGCATGTTTTTCTAGCCTTATTTTGTTGTACTGTTCGTCACCATTATGTCTGATATTTTACGCATTTACTGTAATTGTCCTTTTGTGAGCATCTCTAACTTTAACGATGGCTTTTAATAATAAATGAATCCCTCGATGGTTTACCAGGAAAACAGAGGCCCTTCCCTATCTCCCATCCGGAACTGTATTTATTCAATCTTTTCGTCCCGTTACGATTGACAGAATTGGTCACAGCCACTTCACACACCTGCTCCCAACTCCATCCTGACGTTGAAAAAAAAAAAAATTTCTGCTGGGCAGTAAATTTGACATTTTTACTTCTAGTCTTAACTCAGATGCTCACTTTTGTTTTTCTGTTTTCGGTGTGACAAGCAGCAGTAACTCAAGTGCCTGAAAATGAAAATAAATGCACTTTTTCAACTCTTCTTTGTTTCTTGTTTTGCATGCGTGACATTGACTCATATAGTGTTCATATGTGCTCGACAGATGAGTGCTATAGTTTGTCTCTACAACCAGTCCAGGATGTACCCCTCCTTTCGTCCAAAGTCAGCTGGGATAGGCTCCAGTTTACCCGTGACCCGAATAAGGAAAAGCGCCACAGAAAACGTATCGATGGATGGATTATTTATGCCCATAAAAGCCTTTTTCTTTGTCCCAGTAATCAGACATTTCAGAGAAAATACCTGAATGTCAGATGTAAAGTGCGGTACGTGAGAATCACTGAATTAAATGTTCAAATTGTGCATAATGTTACATTTTTTTTTCAAGTACAATAAATTTGTTCAGTAAGGTTTCAGTTGTATTGAATTTATTAAATTTTGCATTTAATCTTTTAAACTGTTCCATCTCAAACATTTATTAAGGTACGCATTTTATTCAACTTTAATGTAAACAGATGTCAAGTCCCACTTTGGCCGTTGCAGTACATGCAGAATACTGTGCATACTTTGCCCCCCTCTTCTAACTAAATAAGCTAACCCAAAATACAAGTATACACAAACCTATGAAGTTGTTGAAGCGAAAGAGGCAGAAAACCGAGAAAGCAAAGATATCATCATGAAGTCATTACAAAGTTTAATAACAATTCTTGTAACAATGTTCACAAATGTATTTCATTTATTGGATTGATTAAAAATGTTCATTTTTAATTGAATCCAAAATATATGCGCTTGAAATTTCAATTGTATTATAAACAAAGAGATTATTATTTTCATTTTTAATAGAATCAAAACCTAACTACAAATGTAATTTAAATTTTAATTTAAGTTTTAATCACCATTGTAATTAAGATGTTTAAATAATTTACATTTTAATTCAACACATTTTTTATTACATTTACGAAAAAAGTAATTAAAATGCCATTGTAATGTTTTTTTTAATGCATTTGCATCCTTAAATATTTTCTCGTAAATATTAAAAAGTTTGAAAATTAACAGTGGGATATTCTTTTCCCCACCTACTTCACTTTGTGTCCACTGGAGGGCAGCAGAGTTCAGCATCTGACCAGATGAGCGTCACTAAATGAACCCCTCCCACACACACAGTGTTTAAAATGCATTGCAGTGAGAGCAGGTACTTGCCATTTTCTTACTGAAAGTTGAACTTTGAATATAATTACTTGTCAGTGCGTCCAATATTAGTGAGGTGAAAGCTTAAAGCTTCAACAAACAGCAGCTTCAATCTCTTGTCTGAAGGCAATGTAGGATTCCAAATCGATGCAGAATGTGTGTCTTTGTGAAATATCAATGGTAACATAAATTGTGTGTCATAAAGAGATTGTGCCACCTAAGTAAACACTCAAAAGCCATTAGAAAGCCAACAGTCAAGTTCACAAAAGAGTCCGCATGGAAAGTTAGTATGTAAAGGTGTGTGATAAAGCGCTGTAACTGTATTGTCACTTTGAGACACACACATGCACGCATGTGTTTCTGTCAACACTCGGCCGCCTGTTTCATGTCGCCACATTCGTGCGCCCGCGGGGTCGTAAGTAACAAAGCAAGGCCTGCGCTACATAGCACAAGTCTATAAACAGTCGCTCTGTGACTTACGGCTGTTTACTCAAAGCCCCCCAGTTAGTCACATAGTATAGACGTAAATGGGCGTTACACAAGTACTCATACTGAGCGATTAGGTTTAATGCGGCGCAGATACAGTACAGTATGTTCGTTATTGTGTTCCCTTATTGCTCTCCTTTTTTCAACATACTCGATTGGGTTTGGTACAAGGGAACTTAAAGAGTTGAGACCCCAAAACTATCATTTTCAGGGGAAAGAGAAACGTTTTTTTTTTCTTTTTGAGTGATGACTAAGAGGATATATAGGTGACAATCGTAAAACAGGAAATGGAACTTATTGAAAAAGTAAGACAGTCACATTTTCACAAGGTTAAAATGTGACAAGAAATAAAATGGTCACGTTACGAGAAAAAAAAAAGTCATAAAATTTAAGAGAAATCAGGTTGTAGTTTAAAAAAAACAGTTAACCTTTAAAGGACCATAAATACTAGAATAAAGTCAAGACTAGAAAAAAGTAAAAAAAAAAATAGAAAAAAAATAAATAAAACAACTAACAAAAAAACAGTAACAAAAATGTTTATTTTAAGAGAATAATGTGTATTTAAAAAGCAACAGTTGTATTTTATCCAGATGACAGTTTTATGAAATTAAAAGGAAAAAAAAAAACAATTGTTAGACAATAAAGTCACCTAATTAAGAGAACAAGCTTGTAATATTTGGAGTTGATAATGGTTTTTGGAATAAAATATGCCTTTAAAGTAAAAAAAAAAAAAAAGAGAATTAAGTAAAAATAAATATCTTAGAAAAGATGTGTAATATAAGAAAATCATAAAATTTTAGGATAGTAAAGTAAAAGAAACGAATAGAGCAAAACACAGTAAAAGTTAAAAAGAATTAAAGACATAAAAAAATTTACAAGACTTAAGTTGTAATTTTACCAGATATGTTTATAATATTAAAATGATAAATATCTAAAACAAAACTACAACATAGAATTTATAGTTTTACTACAAAACCGGTTTATAATATTAAAACAAGGCCTAATCGTAAGACAATAAAGTCATAACATTAATGAAAAAGACCTTGCAATATTTTTTTTTCCGAGAAAAAAACAAATTATTAAAAGAAAAATTACCAAAGAAAAAAAAAAATTACAAGAATAAAGTTCACATTTTAGGAGAAAGTTTATATTATTAAGTAAAAACATCAAATTTTAAAATTATAAAGAAAACAGCTAAAAAGAGAATAAAGTTAAAAAAAAAAACCAAGAATGTAATTTCACCAGAAAAGTTGAGAATAGTTCAAGACAAATATTGAATTAGGTAATAAAGTAATAATAAGAAAAAAGCATGAACAAAGTAGCAAAAAACCCAAAACAAAACAAACAAACAAATAAACTACCAGAATTAAGTTGTAATTTCACCAGAAAAGTTTTATACTAAAATAAAATATAATTTTAAGATGAAGTAAAAACAACAATAAAGTTGTAATTTTACTTGGGGAAAAAAAGGTTTGCAACATAAAAAAAAGACCTAATTGTAGGAGACTGAGGTTGTATAATCAAAATAACAGGGTTGTAATATAAGTTAAACACAATTCAATAACAAAAAAAAAACACCATATGCTATTGGATGTAAACTTTATTGAACAAATAAAATTAATTGGCATCATTGGCTTATTTGAAAAAGAAAGACTTTCCTCGTATAGAAGACACAGCCCCTGATGTGAATGACCTAATGTAAAAAATCGAAAATAAAAACAAATAATAGCAAGCATCATAAAAACACAAATTCACTTTTCATATATTTTACAAGTTGAATTTTGACAGTAAAAATTTGGTCACATAAAAAAACAACAACAACAATGCGAGCTGTAGTCATTTCACTGATTTTAAACTAAGCTAACTTAGCGAAGTGGCTAAGCTAAATCACATTTTGTTGTTGTTTTTTTTTCTTCATATTTAATTTTTCAGCATTTACATTTTACATGGTAACAATTTCACTAATTTCCCCAAACATTTACCCAAAAAAACCCCAGCTATCTTAGCTTAGCTTGTAGCTAACCTAGCATGTAACATTTTCAGTACAATTTCCCAATAGTGTCATAATTTCTTAAGCAACTAAACTACAATACGCTATAAACAATACTTTTAGGGACAGTTTTGTGGCAATACATACAGATAAGAATTCTTCATAGAAGCATTAACGAAAATAAATACACCTCATACTAGGATACATCTTATACTTCATATTTATTATTATTTTAATGTATTTCTTGGATTAGGACAAAATAAATCTGCACAGTATAATTCCAGTTTGGCAGTGCAGTGAGTGGTTGAAACTGAACAAATGCTTGACTTCATTAATGGAGTCCTATGTACTGTACGCTCCTGTGCGCACAAAGGAATTCAATAGAAATAGCGACGAGACATTTGAAGGGCTTTTTACGGTTTTTAAAAAAGGCACAGTAAGTGACAATAACGGTACGAATACAACACCCCCCCCCCCCTCCCCATTCACAAAAAAAAAAAAAACACTTTAGCTCTCAACAGCTCAATTTTAACGTATTTGAATTGTAGACTTGACTAATGTAGGGAATTGGACCACTGTCGCACTAAACGTTTAGTGCCATTCATCCATCCATTCTCCAAACCGCTTATCCTCACTAGGGTCGCGGACGTGCCATAAAACTTGAAAAAATGTAATTGAGTTAGCCCACTCCAGGTCTCAGTGGCTCAAATATTCTTTTCAGAAACACTAGCTTGTCATTGAACGTACCCCAAGAGATTCAATAGCCGCGATGCCGGTCACTTGTTGTGTCTGCCCGCCTCCTCATCCTGATGATGAAGAAAAAAATCCACTTGCCATTATTGGAAAGCTACTTTACAAAAGTAGCTTTCCAATTTTTTTTGTGTGTTTTTCTTTTTTTTTTGTTTTGTTATCAAATTACATAAAGTCGTACATGCTTTAAAGCTTGTTTTTAAACGCAGCAAGGTGACCTTAGTCCACTTCCTGGCTCATTTGCGTCCTCCTTGAGCCCACAGCAGCTCGTTGGCTCACTCTCGTACCATCTCAAGAGCACACAAAGCAGGTAGCCGCGTACTTCACACCGCATTTGACCTTCGACAGGCTTTTCGCTGCTTATTATCGTAGCAGCGGCATATGTTGTCCTAGCATTCAAATGTTTTCTTAAATAAAAAAAAATAATTAAAAAAATAAAGTGGCAGAAAATGTTGCACAAAATTCATAGTTGGCCTTAAACAACACAATGATTTGGTGCGAGGAGTTACGGCCACATTGAAAAGAAAAATAATGTCAGAAGTATAACAAATTATTAATGAATGTAAAAATTTTCCGAGAGCGTGGGGGGGAGGACATTTTTAGTATAGTAAGGATAAAGTCCTACTGTTACAAGAAAAACAATAATTTTATGAAAACAAAGTGGCAATGTTGCGAGAAAAAAGTCAGCATTTTATGAGAATAAAGTTGGAGTATGACAGGGAAAAATCTTTTGAGAGAAACTAATATGACAAGAAAACAAGTGATGAAACAAAAAAAGTCAATATTTTATGCCAATAAAGTTGGAACATTACAAAAAAAAAGTTCCTGTAAAACAATAAAGATGTAATATTAAAGGAAAAGGTATTTTATGAAAATAAATATTAGAAAATAAATTCTAAAATAAAATGGCAAATAATGTTTCAAATATAACTTTGGTCATATTATTAGAATTAAAACAATAATAAAATTATAAGTATTACATTACCATAAGGTATTAATAAATATTACTGGAAAAAATTGACAACAGAAAAAGTTGAAATATACTGAATAAATTTTAAATAATGCGACGAAAAATTATCTTATGAAAAAACTATGAGAAAAACTGAATTTGTTTTATGTATAGTTGCAAAAATTACAAGAAAAAAAAACTTCTTTTAAAAGCAACATTACCATATTTTTCTCATAATATTAGGACTTTATTTTCGCACTATTCCAACTTAATTATTTTTACAGTCCAAAGTTCCTTCAAACCATTCAGATTCCCCACCCGATATTGCTTTTGTTATTTTTCCTTTTCAATGTGATCCGATTCTCTTTTGCAACGCCACAATTAATGAAAATTTTATTTCCCCAACTAAGTAATCCGCTAACCCAGTTGTAATGCTGCTTATCGCAACAGCACATTGGTATACTGTACGTGTTAATCCTTAGACTAACTTGTCAAGAGGACTTTCTCTGGGATTGGATATAAAATGAAGAAAAAAAAAAATCCTACAGTACTGGACAACTGCCACAGGCAATAGTGTATATACCCCTTAAAAAACAACTACTTCCACCAGCATTGATTACATATACACGAACCATAAAAAATGTGTAATATTAGGCTTTTAGGTGAAATTACAGGACAAACCTAAAATGCACTATAGCCTTTACAGGTGAACTTAATTTGACCTTTGGCAAAATTCAAAACCGGTGTTTGATCCATGAAAATTTCCAAGGACGTCCACTTGTAAGCCTTTATGTGAATCTTCCAGTCTCTCTGTATCTGTTTTTATCCTGAAATTTTACCTGAAAGCGCAATATCTCAAACTTTTTGAAAGGGGTGTAGTTCTGCTTTGATCTAAAACCAAAATCCCTGAAAAGCTGTACATAACATTTTTTTTAGAGTGCTAAAAAAAGTCTTCGCTACTTCACCCATGACTTCATCTGATCTCGTATCGGATGTTTTTCTGCCAAGTTTGGCTCGGTTGACTAATGGTACACAATTAATGTGACGTCCATTCCATACCAACGCGACACTGTAAACAACGAACAATGGAGGACATCTGAAATTTTGTGTTCCTTCATGGCACATGGCTATTAAACTCCACCCTTTAAGTGCTAGCCAAACGGCAGTGGCGGGCGGTCAGTCCTTCTCCACTGGCCTAAACACTATCAGAAGCACTGACCTACATTTACAATTTTTGTTCCATGAAATTGTATTCATTTATAACCAACAGTCTATTCTCACAATTTTGTAGCCTTCCTCTTGACTGCGCTGTTTCCAGTCGATCTATGTGGATGTCGATTTTTTGATTTTGTTTTGTCCGATCAGATTTCAGCTTCCGTGTGTTGCCATGTTGATCTAATCTGCCCAGGGCCTTCAGAATCAGAAGCGTTGGCCGATCTAACTTCTACTACAATAGCAATGGGACCGTTTCAATCAGATTGCAAATGAGTCTTCACAGGGCTGGCCCTCAATCACGTCAGCATTTTTCCTTCCTCTGAGATGGTTAGTCAGAGCAAAACCACTTACCGCCAACTTCCGCTAGCAAAAGACATCTAGAGCTAGCTGCACCCTTCAATAGATTTAATCATCAAAATCTTTGGTGAGTATATTTGATCACATTTTTTTTCGTCATGTTATTCGATAAATATTGTTTCTGAACAGCTCCAGAAGATGTACACGGCACAGTTGTGTGCTGTTATATTGTGTTTTTGCATCGTATTGATGGTTTCTATAATTGTGACGTGATAGTGGTTGTATTAAGAAGTCGACTAAATCCTCAATAAAGAACCAGGTACCAAATGCAAGACCCGCCACTGCCAAACGGAAGGGTTCCAAAAACTGATTGGGCCCAGCACACAAACACAAAAAGTAGTATAGAACTTTACTAATCGAACAAAACCTGAGTTGATCTTGACAATCCAATGGCGAGACGAAATGTTCCACTGAAAAACGATCGTTGCCCTACGCACTGCGGTAAGTTTTGATGACGTCTCGGATGGGCTTCCTGCAGATGGGACAGGTTGCCTGATCCTGCTTGAGCTTGACGGCGCACCTGTAGCACAGACACAGGTGTCCGCAGTCGTACAGCGCCGTGTCGGCCGCGTCGTCGCAGCAAATGGCGCAGTCGTCGGTGACTTGCGGGTAGCTGGGAGAGTGCGGGCTGGACGGGGGAGCGTTCTGCTCTGCATCTGAATGACAAGAAGACAAAACGCCGTTCATCTAGCAACAATCGTTAGATGAACAGGAACGCGCTAGCTAGTAGCTACATTAACTGTGACGTCACTTCCGCCTTTTGGGCATCGCAAATTTTGCACACATAATGACGTAAAAAGTAATGACATAAAAATGGCAGCCCCCGATGCGGGGTTTTAAAGCTAATTGCTTTTAGAATAAATACTTTGTAGATGTAAGTAAACAACATCAGATCAAGAAGATATGCACATTTACAATATAACTGGAAGTTTCGACGACATCTAGGGTTTCGTTCCGGTTAACAGATGTCCATCAGTTTGGACAACAATTTCCCAAACTTTGAATCTAAATATGAAAGACACATCGAGGAGAATCTATTTGAGGTGTTCGACAAACCTGAGAGGGAAGGAGCGCTGAAGCGGAGGTGCATTTTGTAAGACGGAATGGCGTGGGGCTTCGTGGGAGTAGATGTGGGTGAACTCAGGAGCAACCGGCCTAAGTTCTCTGAGGGAAGAGCCGAGCCTGACAATATAGAGCAGACATTTGGATCACAACAAAGTCAACAACGATGAGAAATAGCCTATCGCAAAGGTTTGGATGTCATTCCTCCTGTCTTACGTCATTCTTGGTGAACCAGGAAGTAGTCATGAACATAAACACAAATAGCAACATTCTATTTCAGCACTCCATTCACTTTAGGCATTTCCATTTTTGTCTTTACTATATGCTTATGTCCATATATGGTCATCAGGCCAAGAAGGTAATTAGGAGGAAACGATGGCGAGTAGATTTCTTATGAACCTGGCAAACATTTTTTCTTATGAACATACGTAGCGGAGACTGTCACATAGAAAACTGGGCTACTATCTCAAAAGGTGACTACAGGTTGTACCCCATATTCAAAGCATGCAGCAACATTTCTAAAAGTTATACAATACGAGAGTTCTCGGTTTAAGATGGTATCGACTGACGAGGTTTCGAACGGCACGCAAGGAACTATTTTGCGCAGCGGTTCAAGAATACGTTGTCACGCGACATAAGAATGCAGGCCAAGAACACCTCGGCCAAGTTGATTTAAAAATAGGCCGACACAAAATTACTTCCCCGAAGCGCCGCCGGGACCAAAAAAACAAAAAAAAGTTCTGCCCGTAAACATGTTTGCACTGCCAGAACCCATGTTTCACACGGACATTTGCTGCAGACGCACGCAGCTTTGGGCCAATGATAAACTTTGCCAAATACTATGAAGGAGCATCTGTAAGTGACACTGTTAGATGTGTAATGTACATATAACATGATAAGTATGAGTCAGCTGAATGGAAGTTGGCGTTTCTTGACCTAAAATGCTAATCGCTAGCGTGCTAATGCTCATCGTGATTGCTATAAGCGTTTAGCATTCAGCATCTTGCTGTCTCAAATTCTGTACACCAAATTTATACCATACACTCAGTACCAAGATAAAATTTGAGGATTTAAGTCCCCTCATAAATGAGAATAAAATTAATGTTAGTAGTAATAAATAAATAAATCAAATTATAATTTTTATGGGGGTTTGTTTTTAGTAATAGTGGTGGTGGTTAACACGTCGTACAGTTCTGCTTCTGTGACTTCCTTGGGGTTTCCTCCCACATTCCAAAAAAAACAAAATATGCATTTTAGGTTCAGTGAAGACTCTAAATTGTCCTTAGACATGAATGTTAGTGACTGTATGTGCCCTGTGAATGGCTGGAGACTGATCCAGGATTTATCCCACCTCCCACCTGAAGTCTGAACTCAGCTGGGACACACTCATGAGGACAAGCGCTAGAGAAGATGGATGCGACAGAAGGACAAACCTGTGAAGGAAGGCTGCCTAGGGTTGAGGAGTCTGTCGGAGGTAATGTTGGGCTCTGTGGCCGTGCTGGATAGGGACAAGGGTGATCCCGGGGGTCCTTGGACATCTGAGTGTGAAGACAAGCCTGACAATACACAACAGTATGTGGATCACAACAGAGCAAGGACATGCACAACAAACATAGCAAACAGCCACCCATCTTTTGTAGTAGTGGTTGTCAAACTGTTTATACTAGGCACCACCTAAAAATATTCTTTTTTTTCTCCAAGTACCACCATCATGACCAACATTAAAATGCAGTAGCGTAGTAGGCAAAAGTGTTGATCAAAAACGTTTTATTCATGAATTTGTATGGAAAGCCACTGTAACAAAATTCCGTTTGAACAATAACCATACCTTCAAATATAGGAAAACTTAAAAAAACTATTGCACATAAGTTAAATAACATTTTTACCTAAATAAATGTTTAAAAAGAAACACCACTTAAAGATGAAATGCAAATGTATTGAACATCAAAGTTAAATACAATTGAACTGTAGCTAGGCAGTGATTCGTTTGCGTACTCCGAGAAAAGTGAAAATCTGTGAGCAACTGACATCTCCCCAAAAAGGTTCATAATTCCCAAAAGATGGAAGTATCCATCCATCCATCCATCCATCCATCCATTTTCTGAGCCGCTTCTCCTTACTAGGGTCGCGGGAATGCTGGAGCCTATCCCAGCTATCATCGGGCAGGAGGCGGGGTACACCCTGAACTGGTTGCCAGCCAATCGCAGGGCACATACAAACAAACAACCATTCGCACTCACATTCACACCTACGGGCAATTTAGAGTTGTCAATTAAAGATGGAAGTTAAGGACTTTTTTTTCTATTAGACAAGGTTATGGCCCGACTGAATTAAACTCCTCCCTTCACTTTAGTATCGTGACATGGTGCCACATGGTGTTAGCATAGTTTCTTGGCAACATGATGCCACAGAATGGCACCAAAGCAATCATTTTATATTAGACATGGTTTTACCCTTTGCACTAAAATTTCAAATATATTAGATTTTCAGCAAATAACAGCGGGTAGGTTAAAAAAATAAATACATTTTAATTAAAAACATTTTTAAAAATCAGCAAAAAAGTGAATTCACAAATGGAAAATGAATATCCGGGGTACATTTTAAAGTAAAAACTATTGATAAACCACAGGTTTCTGCAATTTTTTCCACCCAAAAAAAATCTGCAATGTAGCGGGGGTGCATTAGGTAAACCACGATATAGCAGGGGGATAGTGTTCACAGTCAAGAATTGTAGAATATTTTGCATAAAACTAATCCAATCTTGAGAAGACGTCGAGAAGAAGCGCGTCCGAGCATCAGCGTCCCATCTGTTCCGTTCGACGGGCTCCACGACACCCAGCCATGACATAACTGTCACTCGCCTCGGTGGCGACACGTTCCCACGGCAACCGGCCGTTGCCAGGCCCGCAGCGTGTGCGCGAGTGGAGATGCGTCCCGCCACCCTAAACGCCCACCCTTCCTCCCTCCTTCCCATAGCTGGAGTGCGAAAACGTCTCACAGGATGAGCCTGAAGAGCGGAGGCGGCGAGCGAGGACGGAGGAAGCGGAGAGGATGACGTCCCGCCGAGGAGACGCTCAGTGGGTGGACGTCAGGCATCTCCAAGCGCAGTGCAATTACATTTAATAATGCATGTGGTTGGCATCGTAAGGAGCTATTATGAGCTACCCGCCCTCCTGGTAAATAACACTGGTGGCAGCAGGGGAGCCCAAGCCTGGCAGGAATTACCTCCTAAGCGCTGATGAATGACTAAAACAAGAAAAAAACTAAACATTATTTTGCCTTGACACTATTGTGATGTGGATGAAGGATGTTCAGTGAAAAACAATAACTGTAAAGCACTCTGCAATAGTCTATTTACAGCATCAATACTGTACAGTGGTGCCTTGAGATACTAATGACCTGACTTACAAATTTGTCAAGATACAAGCTGTCATTTTTTTTGCTCTGATTTGCGAGTGCAAACTTTAGATATGAGCGCTGGATGGTGGCAGGTGACAAAACTCCACAACAAGTGGCAGTTTGGCAGATACAATTCGAAAATTTTATTCCAAAAAAAGGGCTCAAGGCTGTTTATTGCCACTCTCAGCTGAAGGCGACTGTCAAACTAAGCATAAAACAAAGAGAATTACACGTTGTGTGTTTAAAACCACTACAAAGCCTCCGCTATCTTAAAAATAACATACAGTGGGAAACTCCAAAGGCACATGGGCTAACAAACAACATTTATGTGGTTGTATTGTTAGCTTTTAAGCAACGGGCAGACAATATAACAATATTCACAGGCATATATTTTTTTTATCATCTGTGAAGAACGACTAAAGGTACTGCCATACTGAGAAGTCGAGTGAGGAGCTGAGACAATATAACAATCTTCACAGGTATATATTCTTTATCCTCTGTGAAGAACAACTAATATTACTGCTGTACTGAGAAGTACGTCTGTATGTCTCTGTCTTGTACTGCCATCAGGTGGCCAAGGTACACACATCACAATGAGTAACACGTTGTACATTGAAGGAGAAAGTGTGACAAAAAACGTTTTTTAAATTCTATTTGTCATTCCTGTATGTGTTTATTAAGTATAAAATTATAAGGTGCTATTTTTGTGTTTTGATGTCACTTCCGATCTGCAGCTGATAATGATTTAGCCCAACACGATGAATTATTCATCTTAATTCTTATTCCACAAACGCAATATTCATCAGAGTACTGTTTTGATTTGTGCTGTCACATACAATGTATGCTTGCTTTACATTTTTGGGGTTTAGTAAACTTCCCAAGGAAATTTCCCACCCCTTTTCAACTCTTGAGGAAAAGCGTTACAGAAAATGCATGGATTAAATGAAAATGAATTGAACATACCAAAAATCTTGAGTTGCGTGATGTTTTTTTGAGGAGCGAAGAACATCCACAGCGGTCTGGTGTTGTCCACGCACAGCTGCACCCCGAGGTTGACGCCATTGCTGCTGATGATGACTTCGCCGTCAGCGTTCACCTCGAAGCCCAGGATCTCTTCGTCCGACAGTGGCGCAGACAGATGCCCGAGGGCCCAGAACTCCATGCGGTCCAGCAGCCACGTGAGGTCGCTCGGCAGGTCTTGGGACTCCAGCGTGGCCGGGTCGCAGGCTGTCACACCGTAAGCCATCGAACCCGGCCCGGCGGTCTGCACCATCACGAAGACGCTCTCGGAGTACTCCAAAGGCCGATTGGTGAAGATCAGCGTCTTGTTCGGGCCCTCATGCTTCAGCGTCACCACCGTGTGAGGATCCGTCACGTGCACGTGCTCGCCGTGCTTAAAGTGAACGCACAGCTCGTCGTCCTGGTACTTGGGGAGCACTGAGCACAGTCGCAAGTTTTGAGTGTTTTGGGGAATGTGGCCAGCCCACTGTTGCTCGTCGTGGTTGTCATCATCCTGGTCCTCTTCGTACAGCTCAAACTTGGGCATCAAATGTTGCCGTTTACGCATCTTTTCTGTCTGGTACATCATTCGGGAAGAGATAGAACTGACCTTTGACACATCCGTTGGTAGTGTCTCACTGTCTGTGGAGGGACACAAGTACATTGACGTGCAATACATTACTATTGTGTTTCCATTAGGGGTGAAAAATTCAGTTTCAAAGTTGTAAACTCTCCATAGGAATGTATGGGAATTAATGGGAATTTTTGGGAATAACCAGGAATTTACAAAATCGACAGTTGGCATTTAATAGGGAACTTTAAGACAGCAAATTCACAATACACTTCCACTTTCAATTTCCTTTCAGGTATCCCCAACTGCAGTTCAACACCAGTGTGCAAAGCTTTATGGCCATCACACTGCTCCAATGCAGAGTATGAATTAATTTACACTACTCATGGCAAATGTTTTGACAGTTCCTTACAGTTCCTTACTAAGCAAGCAGCGGAAAAGGCCTGCGACTACCACCACTTGTCAAAACACCAAACTCCTACAGCAGGCATTTGCGCCTCCACAGCAAAAGTCAATCAGGATGGCAAACCTGGAACGCGGTACTAACAAAAGCTCGATTCAGAGTGACAACGCTTCACCCATATCGACTTCAAGTTGTTCAAAGGCTTCAAGCGGAAGACTATATGATGCTTAACAACCTGAAATCGGTAGGTGGAAAGCTTTTTCGCTCTCTGAATTGAGCTTTTGTTCATGCTGAGTCCAGTGCAGACCTCTGGATAGACTTTCCATGGTGTTGCACAATCGCCTGCTCTAGGAGTTCAGCAATTTCACCAGTGCTGGCTGTAGCAGGCCTTCGCTACATGGTTTGTCAAGAACATGTCCTATTGTACAAACAAGCTTTGGATATGCAAGAGTGATTTTTAAAATTTTATTTTATTTTAGCAATTTAAGATACTCTGAGAGCTAGCTATTATGCATTATATATTTTGCCCCTCTCACAGTAAAAAAAAAAAATAAAATAAATAAAAATTTGAAACATCTCTTTGTTTGATGTCGTGCAGTTTAAACTTAAACTACACGTACAAAGAAGCGGATTCGTTTTAGTGCATACTCTGTAGCTGCGGGTCAGCAGCTACGTAACAACACAAAAGAAGAAGAAAAAAAAAAAAAAAAAAAGAGTCATAACGGGTTTATGTAACGCGCATGAGAAAAGACGACGTGCACAAAGTCAGTGAAAGAGCCTCCCACTCTGTCTCCAGTGTGTAGTCTTAAAGGTTGTCGATGGATTGGCGCTGCGAGGCCATTTTATGATCTCCCATTTTCACAGCCCATATGCCACAAATGCATTTGTCCGCAGTGTAAATTAGCATTGTAAATGAAATAAAACGAAATACTTAAAACAAAACAATTTCAGTTTAATCCATTCAATTTGTATTTTTCTTTTCAGTTAAAATAAATACTAAATAAATTATATTTATTAAACATTGTAATACAAATATGTAATTACATTTTATATTCGACTTTATTATTACGATACACGAGTTTGGAGTATTATATGCAAAACTAAAATAGTGTTTAAAATTAAAACAAAAATATGCAATTAAAATAAAACATTTGTTATATTAAATGTTAAAATATGACACTTTCTACATTATAAATAAAAAATAATTATTTTTGTATTATATCATAAATTATAGTAAATCATTCATTATATTATTTAATTTATGGTATAATATCCACTTAATAATTACATACATTTTGAAAGCAACAAGAGGCCATGAAAATGCGGCCATGTTTAAATGGAGGAGTTTACACTCAGCCTTCAGATGTCCTTTAACCGCTCTTAAAAGTGTCGCCAGCAGTCTTTATGTTCACATAACAAACATGACTTCACTTCTGGGTTAGCGTGTTCCTCTGTGTGTGCGAGGTTTGTTTACTTTTTTTGTTTTTTTTTCTTTTCCCAAACGACCGCTGGGCATTGGTAGGCTTCCGAACAGGTTCCGTCCTCACAAACAGACATTCCCCTTCTAATTCTGACCACTTCAATGTAGCAACTGCATGAGAGCGTCGTTCAAAAGCGAGGGCATGTCTTTCCGTGCAGCCGCGTGGTGGCATGCTGCGTGGGAAAGCTTGCATGATTGATCAAGTTCCTCAAACTCCTGCTAAAATTAGCGTGATTGGATATTAAGGCCAAGAGACGAGCGGCATGTTGGCAGCTCTCAGCCTCAGTCTGATTTTGGGTTTCCCCTTTGACTCAGAGGCACTTGGTTTCCCAGCAGAGGCGACTAGTAACGCTCTACAGAAGCTCCATTACAATTAAATCACTTTCAGGATATAATGTTCTTGCCAGAGTAGTTTTAACACAACGTACTTTTACTTGGGTATTTATGTTAAGAAGAAACACTACTTTGACTTTGTTACATTGAGCTACAGTCCGCTAGCTACTTGTATCTTTATATACAGATATGTATTATTGCTTGTGCGACCGAATTTGTCACATGACTCAGTTTTCACTAATTCGACGTCACTACTAGTGACGTTTGACTTCACTTCACCAAACGGAGCCAGGCAGGCATAGGAACTTGTTTACGTGGCGGAAATCAATATCTACCTTACAGATAGGCTGTAGGGGATAAAAGGAATATAAAACGTATGGAGAGACAATGAGAAACACCACCTCGTCATGCGCTGTCATCTGCCTAAAAATGTTGACATTTCAGCCGACAATAACTCCACTTGGAATTTGAATTTCAAACATTCAATCACACTTGTCTTGGTCTGCCTTTGTAAAATGTAAAAATACTCTGTGCCTGTGGAATGAAAGCAGCAGGCCAATCGCAGCGTACGAAGGCAAATCGCAGTCCGTCCGACCCAATCAGGCCTGTTGAGAGTTCCTCACTGTAGAAAAGGGTTGTGAGCTTTCGAAAGGAGCAGGGAGAGATGATAGATGGAAAATAAGAAGATAAAGATGGGAGGTGGCAGAACTCAAATTTTGACTAGTAAAACTGATGTCATCATTACCGATGAATGTGGTTGAATCAAACTAGGAAAGTTCAACATAATTGAATGAGATATGATTATACAGTATAAATATTTATCTCTGCCTGCTGGTTCACGTGAAAAAATATAAGACCATTTATTGTGGCTGAATTTGCTTTAGTTATTTAAAATGTTTTTAGATTGTTTTAATTTGATAGGTTCAATTGTATATTCCTATTTTACATTTTTGTCTATTCCTATTTTATATTTTTGGTCTATTTGACTTGCAGGCGCTATTTAAGTTGAGTTATTCACCAGTTACTCAGTACTTGAGCATTTTTCAACGACTACTGCTCTTTGACTTGGACTTGAGTCATATTATTCCAAAGTGACATTATTCTTTCTCAAATACAATTTTTGGCTACTCTACCAACCTCTGGCGGTCAGTTGATTGGAGTGGGGGCATACCCCTTCCCCTCCTCACATTTATCACACAGAGGCGGCACATCTCCGGCCAGCCGCTGATAAAACTGCTTGAACTCAATTACTTCCTCTGCAAAGAGCGTCCACAAGCAAGCGCGGGCATCTTATTATTAGCACTCTTATCATCTTAACAGCAAACCTGATAACTTCTATACTTGCCATTATGGTTGGCATTTTTACATCTTGTAAAGTCCCGCAAAAGCACAAAAGAGGCAAAGCAAATACAATAAATATAAAGTGTTTGGCATTTACACTTTATTCACCACGTGTTTGTATCTTCAACACCATCGCAGCGGCGTGCATGGTGCGATCACGACACGCACACACATTCTTATTTGACCCACGCAGACTTTCTATTAAGAGTCCAGACGACCAAACAAGCCAAATACACCTGTTCAGTCTGCAGCTGTCAGACAATATCCACCCCAAAAAAAATACACGGCAAATTTCTTGTCACGTTCACCTCACGTGAAACATATATAATATATAAAATAAAAACGCAAAATTGTCTTTAGTGGTCATTTAAATATGAAAATGCTCATATCCATATGTTTGAAAAAGTTGTTAACATTTATGTTTGCATATGATAGTTTGTCTAAATGACGTCAGTTAATTCCAATAAAATTAAACCTAGATTCGCTCAACTAATTTTACAATTTACAGGACACTGCCCATAAAATACTAATGAGAATTTATACGAAAACATGTATTGGAAATGGAAAAGAAATTGACAAAAATATTTCCAGAAATGTAATGGAAATTGACCAGCAAATGTTTTTTTTTTTTTATATTTGCCAGAAATGTGCTGGAAATTGATCTAAAATAAACCAAAATATATTTTTTAACCAAAAACATATTGGATATTTTCCAGAAATGTACTGAAAATTGACAATCAATTAATTAGATAAATACTACAAAAGTATTATAAATATACCATAAATTGACCTTAAATGTACTCAAAATTGCCAAAAAGGTAGTGTAATTTTACCAAAAAATAAGTACAAATGTATCCAAAATATATTGGAAATGTACCAGAAAAATACAGAAAATTAACCATAAATTGACCACAGAGATTAACCAGTAATTTACCAGAACTGTACTGCAAATTTTTACATATGATCTAAAATGTACTGGAAATTAAACTCAAATGTATAGCAAATGTATCAAAAATTAACCAGAAATTGGCACAAAACGATTGAAAATCTACTGAAAATGTACTGATATAGATTGTACAACCTCTCCTTGGTTCCCCTGGTTACAAAACCCAATTTGAACACATTGAGGTCATTTCGAGCACATTTTCTATATTGCAACATTAGATGGGTTATCAAGTATTTAGGGTGTTTATAAACTTTTACAAACAGCCCCTTCCATATGCAAAGATAAGAGAACATTGACAGTTCTGCTCGACTGCGTTGACATACAAAATATGTCCATTTGATTAGGTACCCCTGCAAAACAGGTCTGCAATTAGAAATTCTGCTGGGTTATATTTGTAAAAGTAAAATTCTTGTATCATCTTACAAAAACAGTCGAGTGATTGTACATTTATGTACTGAAAACATGTTGAATGAGAAGGTTAGGAGTGTGAAAGTGGCACAGCTGTGCCTTTAAGAGCGGTTTCCATTCATTTAAAAACCACCTCAGAATAGCTAAGGCAGGTGAAACAATTGTCGGCTGGCTTCAAATAATCAAGTAGTAAACATAATGGTCAATTCTATTCTATGCTGACATGTTAAATAAAAGCCTAAAGCTATTGGTTGGCTAAAGAAGATGTGGGGAGACAAAGAGGTGATTAAGTGCACGGCCGCAAAGAACATGATGAAGTGATCTTTGAGCTTAGGACACGAGCTCAACGCTCGCTTTCGTTGAGCTTTCCAACTGGAGGGGGAACAAAAAAAAAACAATGGAGACACGCTCCACCCTAGATGAACGTTATGAACAACCAACCACAAACTGGAACAACCCGTTTCGCCGGCCAGCAGGAAGCAAAACGACAACTCGCGTCATGGCAAATTGAAGAGCTGGCGTGGTGGCATCTTTTCTTCTCAACAATAAACACCTACACAACTGAAAGCTGTCCAACACACGCACTGTATGGCCAGAGAAAACAAATTCCGCCGAGCCTTCCTCCTAAATAAAGCACAGCTACGATCATCGAGAATGAACAACATACAGATTTATGAGCATCTGAACATGTTAAATAGAATACATTGGACGGTTTCAAAAATATCAACATCAAATTACAGTAGGTATTTGAAATTGTAAAACATTATTATTATTATTTATTAATATTATATCTTTTCGTGGTGTACGATCCAACAAAACTGAATAAGAATGTTGCTTGAAAAATTGCTATTTATTTTACAACTTAAACAATTACATAGTAATAATAATAACAACAACAATATTATGAATAGATTTATTATTGGTAGTCAAGTACATGCCCTCAGTTATGAGTGACTTAACAGAATTGAATACAAAAATATCCGCAGAAAAATACCTACATTTTCTGAAAAGTTCATTTAAAGTGTAGCTAGTATTTGGATACAAATAAGCAAATAGGATCCTTGTTGGAGGTAATAACATATTTGAATTAAAATGTCAATATATTTACTATTGTGTAGAACTACACTGCATCACAGTTTCTCCTATTTAGATTTGATCTTGAAAGGTAAATATATTCCAAATGCAGAATTTTTCCAGGAATTAGCTTGTGCAGGTACGCTGTACTTATTGCTGGGGCCTAGCGGAGCGTATTTCAAATTTCTAATATCAATGTATGTTTTGGAAAGTTTTAGAAGCACCAAACTCGTCCCGGTTCACTCTGTTCCTTGGCCCGGTGCAGCGGGATTAGGAGCTTTACGGACAGAGTGGGAGGTGGGCCGGTTTAGAGAAGACCTCAACGAGGCCGTCTGTGTTAAACTGCGCCCATGCGGGGATTTGCGCTAAGTATGCATGCCTGAGGAGGGGGTCAATTCAGGACAACACCAAGAGGAGATGTTGAGTGATGTCATCTGTCATGAAAAAGCAGAGCAGGGTGGAGCAGATGGGTGTTTCCTAAAAAGTGAAGGGGGCTGACGAAGGAAGAGAGCGAAGAGGCACTGGGGAAAATCTGTTATGAGCTTTTAGAATGGAAATGATTGCATATTGACAAAATTCCAGGCTCCATCCAGTTGCGTTGTTGGATAGTGCCACATATTGTTGACCGAATGACGTCAGAAGTCAGTAAACACAATAGGCCGTGGTCATGTGAAAGTGATTAGCATCTACCTTCCCTGTGCAGCAAAGCCATTAAGATCCAAAAGTGACAAACTTCATTACAATTTCGACGCTGGCTCACAGAGAGTCCAGGACCCGTCAAATCCTAGCAGCTGCCTCGCAAGCGGCGTTTATTTTGCTTGGGACGAATCGAGGCCAAACCCTGACATCACTTCAAACGGAACTCTGGCAAACACTAACAAGGGGTACCGTCGGTTCACGACGGAGTTCCGTTCTCATGGTGGCGACGTAGCCTTCGTCTATCACTTACCGATGCTAATGCAGTAGCTAAGTCGCTATTACAGCAAATCATTTGCGTGAAAACCCTTCTCGGCCATAAAGATAACAAAATCCAATGAAACAGAAAACATACTAATAAAGTAGTTTACCGCGCGCTGTCCATAACCTCAGGAAGTTGTGCCCAAGATATATCACAGATTTTTAAGCAGCCAATTATAATGTGTCAAGTCTGAATTAGAGTTGCCCGCTTTCATTGTAATACCACATCGGCCCTCCGCCGATACATAAATACTTAGCACAGTCATTCCAGAAGACCCGGCCGCCGGCCTGCTTGCTAGCCTGTTAGCTTGTCAGACCGCTACACTGCTATGTTATTTGGACCCACACATGACAAAACCGAGCGAGGCTGGGAGTTATTGGATGCTATGGTTCTCGGGCTAGCGAGCTAGCACTCTACCGTGGTAGAGGGTTGTTTTAACAGACTAGACTAGACTGTCATATAACCACAGCCAAATTATTTTTCAAATTTATCCATTGCATATGTTGATTACATAACATTTGGTACATTGCACATCATTAGTGACAGATGGCAGCAGTAGGCAGCAATTAGGGGAGATTTTTGGAAGTGGGTTAGCATGTAAAGGTACGTTCTGGGAAGTCAAACATGATTTGAACCAGTCAAATTCAGTGTGTCACCGGGTTTATGATTTTTAAGGGTATCAACGTGGACCATCAGCGTCCTCTCGCTGGACCTGAGGAGAGGTTAAACACTTTAGTGATTTCCTAAAGTGGAAACCTTGGGAAAGGATTTTTTATTTATTTATTTATTTATTTTTTTAAATACTGGCAATTCTTATCAGGTTTAAATGTCCATTCCCTTGAAAGAATGATTTTTTTTCTCTTCTTCAAATGATTAATTGTTGTGATCAGATACTGAATATTTACAGGACAGAAAGGAACAATGTTTCATTGTTTTTTTTTGTATCATTGGATAAGATCTCAGGAAAACGGCTTAATGATAGCACCATATTTGCCTTTCTCCCTCACTGACAGCAATTTGCCTTTGGCAAGAAACACACTCGTGATCGATGACTTTGCATGTAGTTACAATGCAACTGAAATGTACACTTTGTTGTTGTTGGAGGCTTGGGATTGAGCAGAGCAAGTCCGAGCAACTTTTGTGTTTTTATACGAGTACCTAGTAAAAATAAACGTGTAAAAGCTTAGATTTATTGTATATAGTACCTTTCAAGGGACCCAAAGACGCTTAACAATAACTAATTAAAATGTTGAGTATGTTGGGAGTGCTATGTTAGCTGAAGATTAGCTAGCATTGGCCATCAGATGATAGCCAGGCAGCAGCGTGACGGAAGCTTCCTGTAGCGGTCCGACAGGCAGGCGAGGCTTCGCCAGGGACAAAGCAGGCTGGTAAACTTCCAAAGATGATATAGCATTCTTCATACTTATCAACAAGGTGACCGAATGGGTCATCCAGTACGTAACTTGTATCAGAGCGCTCTATATTTAAAACCCTTTTATTCCCCAAACAAACACGTGACAGGCCCAAGTAATCCCTTATTGACATGTGAAACAATAAGCAAGCTGACGCCAGTGAACGCAAATAGAAGCAAAGAACAACACAATGTCGTTGGGTTGACCTCGTATACGTTTGTGTGCCACGCCAAGCTGCCATATAGCACTCTCGTTTATCTCTATGATCGAGTTTAGAGTCCAGATGACAACAATAACATGCGGCCATATTTGTGACGCTAACAAAACGAATGCGCAGTTGAATGACGCAAAGGCACAAAAAATATGGGGTCACTGCAACAAAAAGCAAGCAGGGCTCGGATGAAACCTCGCATTTCATGGCCGAGATTTGATTTGTTGACCCCGTCAAAATGTATGGTGGGACCTGTCAATCGTAATTGGAGACAGGTTGATGGACAACGTTTATAACCGTATTAACCGTTCCATCCATAAAATGTTTAAAAGTGGTGTAAATGTAACAATGCATTTATTGTTGCGGTTGGAGAGCTGCACTGCATCACAATTAGAAGTTAGTCTACAGTTTGTCCCTCTTGTGCATAGCTCAAATAAGGGAACCAGAGTACTCTCAGACAGCATCAATCAAAGCTGGGCACTTTTATCACTACTATTTAGGAAGACTTTATCTATAAACGAGAGAGAATGCAATTTTTACCAGAAATGCGTGTAAATGCTGAACTGAAAAGCAGCCCAATTAGTCGAAATGTTACAATATAGAATGTGAACTAAAGAATATGATAAATGGACCATTTTAAAATGCTGTATTATAGTACTAATATAATGAGAATCGCTAAAATGCTGACATGCTAACAGGCTACAGTTATTCCCCCCAAAACATTCCCGAGCAAACCTCCAGCCTGGTCTCCTGGGACATAAACCAAACCATTTGGAGTTACTGTACTAGAAATACAAATAAAAGAACACAGCAGGTTATCTCCTCTCCAGTTTCAATGTAATGACAGATGTCCTCACCTTCGCCTTCATTACCTGAGAGCTAAGAAAGACACGTTTGGTTTCTTCTCCACAGTCCAAGAGAAACAAGTTGATTTCAGCCTTGTGGACCACTGGCACCAAGTCAGTGATCAAGTGACTCATCCAACTCAAGTCAACAAACCCCCAGTTGAGTTTCTTGCATCCATCAAACGATGCGGTTGACTTACCGGGCTTATGTAACTTAGCAGGACTCCATCATGCGTGTACGAACCAGTATGGTCTTTCGAGACTGTTAGACAAACAGTCGCAGCCTGACAATATATTATATTTTTTATTTTCTTACTCCTCCCACAAGAATTAAGCACATTTAAACGGACTAAAACACACTCTAAAACACATTGGAAACATCTGAACAAGCATAAAATCTATAGAAAATACATGCGCATGTGTCTTTAAGAGGTGGGGCCAGGCAGGGTGGTGCTTGACATCAGCGAGTCTGCATGTGAGTGTCTGGGCGTCAGCTGTGGCCGACAGCAGCTCCTGCGTGACTGTGCTCAATGTGTTTTAACTCCAAGTGTATTCATATGATACAGTATATCGAATTTTCCACAACTGTTTAGGTTCCCTATCCTGCAATTCTGCAAAATATTCCAGTTGATACACACTGGGCTATAGTCTCTCGTTGGTGCGAAAGCCGTTTTTTTACGTGCTTGGCTTGCGCGTTTTAAATATATGCCGATTCTGCCATAATGTCTTCTGACACACCACCCGGCCAGTTTGCGCGTAATGGCTCGAGAGGCGTGATTCATTGAAATCTGCAGGTGGGTAGAATTCCCGTAATGTGGAGTTTTCTTCAGACAAGCGATTGCCATTGAAATGTGGTCAGGACACATTACGGCCGTTGAGCAGTCGGCGATGGTACAGCGAGGTGTCCATCAGCGTGCCGAGTCAGCCGCCGGGCCGCCAGCAGTCGTCGGGGAGGATTGCAGCACGGGAGCGAAGCAAAACGTGCAATATGACGTTTCGTGCTAGACTGACTATAGTTTTTGGAGCATGTAAGAGGAAACCCGCTTCAGTCTTCGGCAGAATCTGCACAAGGCCAGATGTGAGAGGGAGCGCCCACCTTTTACGGTTAGTCCACTCAAAGCGCGCACATGGACAGAAAGCGCGCAAATGATCGAAAATAATCCACGCAAGCACGGAGAGAACATGCAAACTCCACGCAGGGAACCTCCGAACTGTCAGGCAGGCATGCTAACGCTAACCAGTTGTCCACTGCACAAGCTTTAGTGACTCAAACGGCGGAACTAATGTATTAGCACCTTTATCCTAATGACAGTCTTTTTTTTTTTTTTTTGTATAATACTGAAGACAGTAACTGCTGTGAAAAAAGCTGAATTGGCTAAAGACTTTCGCACTATAAGACTTACCGAATATTGCGCAGGGGCGTTTTGGCCAAATTGCATCAAACAAATACGACAGAAAGCACACTTGAAGGGATGCTTTTGTGTTTCCGCCTAAATGCTCAACAGAGTGGTTGGTTCCGTACAAAAAGCATACAAGGCACTCTCACCATGATTGATATCTGTGCGAGTAGGTGATGATACAAGAGACCCCCCCCCCTCCCCCCAAGTCTCAAATCTGACTTCTCCGGATGAATTTAGCTTCCTCCATTATACAATGATGTCTCAGCTTTCAGGCCAGCTCATTGATCTCAGGTTGACCCTCGACGTCTTGCATTTACGGTCCCGATAGCAACATTGCTCTTGAAAACATCCTTAAAACGCTAGACTTTTGCTGGATAGCATTAACAGAGCATACGTTGGGCTAGAAAAAACAAATAGACGACATATAAGTTTTGCCTTTAGCCACACTAAGTGCAGTCTTACCAATAATAAAGAGTTGACCTCAAGGTTAATGTTGACCTTAAGAAGCGTCAATAATTAAGCGTCCTGAGAAAAAATACTATCAATTGTCGTCTTGTGCGGATGATTTATGAAATAATTCTAAATGGTTGAATTAAAAGGTTGGGATTAGATGTTAATATCATATATCCACTGCATATAATTGATTATAACGCTACTACAATATTCTTATGAGACATTAGGCTTGCTGAATTAACTTCATATTATCCCATAATTGTCCCTGTATTCATTAAGATTGGCCTTATTTAACCATGTCAGCTCAATTAAAAGAATGTATCTCCAATTCGTTTTATTGGGACACATCGTAAAAACTCGGCAATGTTGGACACGTTTGCTTTTAATTGGACCACAACAACGTATTTGACGTTTGTGGCTGCCTTTTGTCTAAACTTCAAATGCCATAACTGCCCACCTATTCAATTAACCTTTTTCAAAAATCATATAAGTCCAGTTTTTTCTTCTTCTTTTTGTCACAAAACCAACAAAAATGACTTTTCTTTGTCTTTTGGATAAAAGAAAAAAAAGAGAGATACTTGCTTTTCATTGGAACATGACAATATGCTTGACATAAAAAGACAACTTCAGAAAACTGTCAGGATACTTTTGAAAGCATTTGCCTACTTAATGTCTCACTAATCCAGTGCTTAAGTAAATATTCTTACCATCGGCCGTTGTTGTACCTTTAACTAAGCAAACTTCAAATGCTTTCCCGTATTGTTCTTTTTCCTGATGGCTTGGGCTTCATGAAGCCCACCCAAAACTAACTAACTCCTATCAGCCGCATTCATCTCACATCTCAAATAAAACCAAGGTCATTCGAGCTGGGCCATTCTCTACACTCCGTCGAGCTCACTCACAGCGCCACGCTCCATTTATATCCCCCAGAAACAACTGCTGCGGACGCAGGCTGATTGTCAGATAGCTTCATCCGCAGCAGGTGGAAACCGGGCTTGTTCTCGCAGCTGGTGTAGCGTTCGCGTGTTTAAGCTATGAGGACACCAAATGCATGATTTGAATTTAATCAAGCACTGAGGAGATGTAGTTAATCAACAGGTTCAACAGGCTTTAAGGGCCCTTTAGTTTCTGTTCCTTGAACTACAGTTTGTTTCCCTCCTTGGTGATGTTCAATTGGATAGGTGTCAACACAGCGAACACACTCTAGAGCGCACCAAATGGACCAGTCCGAAACTTCGAGGTGGTCTTGGTACAGTTCCAAACACGTCCTAATGTAAAACATGAAATGTCTTTTTAGTTACCTCATAAACATGTAAACATGAACAAAACCAGGAGGGACATGGACATTCTTTACAAACGCATCAACTGAGAGTAAACCTGTACAAAGAAAGCTATTAAAAATGGTTAAAAAAAAAAAACGTGCATGTGATGCATAACACCTCTTTTTTAGGAAAGCTATTTTCAAGGAAAACTATTAATAATGGTTAAAAAAAAACGTGCATGTGATGCATAACACCTCTTTTTTAGGAAAGCTATTTTCAAGGAAAGCTATTAAAAATGGTTAAAAAAAAACGTGCATGTGATTCTGGGTGAATGTGATGCATAACACCTCTTTTTTAGGCGCTCACATGAAGTCACATTCAAATCCCAAGAGTGAGACATTCCACAGGCTTGATTGTCTTGGGGGGGGGGGGGGGGGGGGGGGGGTAAAAAAAAACATCCCCAGCAGACCTGACATCATCAGTCATCCCGAGATGACCAACACACTCCACTTGTCCTTGCACAAGAGCTGCAAGCCGGGCATCACCGCAAGGCCAGCGAACCTCAGATAATCGCACTCTGGCGCTGGATAGCAGGAAGCCCACCGCCAGATAGCGCATGCCACTTGCTTTCAACCGCACGGCGAGAAATGAGGTTAAATGGTTTGAACTCCACCGTACAGGAGCCTCTTCTATTTTTATTTGCAGTGCCGACAGCCTCTATTCTGAGATGAGAAGCAGAAACGTTCTCGGAAAGGGTTATAAATAAGTACTCGAAGAGTTAAGACAACGCAACAGTTGCGTTGTTATTTTTGCATTGTTTTCAAAAATTGGACACAGCTGTTCCTTCATGAACTCTTCTCAAAACCAACTTACAAGAAGTGAATCAGTGAGAAGATGCCGATCGCAGATGTCTCAATCGCTCGTTTTCTTTCATCCAGCGACCCTTTAAACTTTGAAAAATCCCTTCAGGGAGAGTTGTTTGTGACTAACAAGCGTGGCGTTTACAATCTACCTAATCTCCCACCATCTTTTTCCACTGAGCTATTTTGGTGGGCGTGAGGAAGATGGGAACAGCTGTTCATACGTACGTAGCATTAGATGTACGTGTGTTTCTGTTGAAAAAGAAAGGTAGTGATGATGTACACTCACCGAGAAGCTGGACTCCCCTGGTCTTTCCGTAGACGTCAACGAGAGCCCACAATGGAAGGAAGGAGTTAACCTGCCTGAATAACCGTTTGGGGTTGCGTGCGTTGATCCGGTAGAGCACCCGACCCTTCTTGTTCACCCAGAAGGAAATGACAGTCTCGGCACAGAGAAGATCCTCTGGCAAGGGTTTTGCCCAGAAACCGAACTTAGAAGCCAGATCGGGACAAGAATACCTGGGCAGGCTTTTGGGGTTCATCCTGGACGGGTCTTTGGTTGTAAAACCAATGCGTAGAGCACCCTGCCAGACGTAGTTGGTATGCGTGATCTGGGGGCGACATTAAAGAAATATTAAGAAAAATTGGAGGGTTATAAAACAACAATTAAAATTAAATCATATCTTAGGGTGATAAGCAACTTGGTAATGCATTTTAAGGCAAGCTCTAAATGAATGAGCTAAAATCTTAACTTAGCATGTCCATTCTCTCTGAACCAGGAATGATTATTTATCGACCTGCACTGCAAACGTTTCCCTATCAAATTGCGTTTGCTGTACAAAGATGACAGCATTCCTCAAACGGCAAGCTCTGCAGTGCTCTCCCTTTTCGAGACATAGATGGCCTGATATGTGCAGTGGAAACTTGTGCTGAGCTGCCTCTTTGGCCAATACAAATACAAAAGTGAGAAAACTCGAGAGGAGAGAAAAGAGGTGAGAAGACGAGTAGGTGTGAAGGAGGATTTTATCTCACGGTCTCACAAAATGACTGCTATCTATCCTAATATTGCAGCATAGAAACATGTAAAAGACAATACTGTTTATACATACAACATAGTTCAAATGGGTTGATGGGTGGGTGGCTATATGGGCACTTAGGTTGAAAGATGGATGGATTAACAATTGGATGGATGGGTGATTGGTGGAAGGTTAGAGGATGAGTTGCTAGACAGAGGGTAGTAAATGGAGGTATTGGAAAATATTTGATGGATGAATGGCAGATGGATGGGTAGATTGATTAAGAGGGTGGGGATTTGCATGATGATGACGAGAGATAATAAATTGACGGAGGGTTGGACAAAGGGATAGATGGATGGTTCCATGGATAGATGGGATGTGGCTAGACAGTGGTAGGATACAGTGAGCAGACGATAGGTGAATAGAAAATGGATGGTTGATGGACGAAGAGACAAATGGATGGATGATAGATGATAAATGGGACTGGGGATAGATGAGCTGCTAACTGGATGGAAAAACTATACAGTAGATGGATGGAAAATGGATAGACAATGGGGGAATTGATTAGTTGACGGATGATAGATGGTTTAACAATGGGTAGATGATGGCTGGACAGAAAAAATGGATGGTTGGTCAGACGAACGAACAAATGGATGGATGATGGCTAAATTGGTAGTTGGAATGTCATGATAGATGGAGTTTGAATGGTCGATGGGTGGACGGACGGGATAATGAATCAACAATGGGGGGTTTAATTGATTGACGGATGGCTAGATGGATGATTTGATATGGACGACAGATTGATAGATGGGACATGATGATGGATGGGCTGATAAATGGATACATGGACTACGGATAGTTAATGGATGGAAGGATGCAAGATTTATTGTCTGATGGATGGATGGATGGATGGATGGATGGATAGATGGGTTTAAGGATGGGTAAATGGATTCTAGACAACCAGATTGCTGATGGATAAATGGACAAATGGATGCATAATAGATTGATAGGGGACATGTAATGGATGATCTGATGGAACAAATGGATAGATGGACTAAATGGGAATGGGGAAAACGCAATTATTGACCGGTTGATGGATGGATGAGTGACAGATGAATAAATTGAAAGATGGGACATAATGAATTTGTTGATAGATGGATGGACTATGGATGGCTAATGAATTGAAGGATGGGAAAATGGTTTGACTATGGGGGATTGATTGGTCGATGGAGAGAAGCGTTTAACAATTGATAGCTGCTGGATAGATAGACAAATGGATGGTTGAGGAATGAACAGATAAATGGATAGATGATTGCTTAATTGACGGATGGGACGTAATCTATGGTCTTAAAAATGGATGGACTATGGCTGGATGGATTGGTTGAAAGATGCATAAAAACTGATAAGATGATTAGACAAATGGATGGCTGATGGACAAATAGTTAGAAGATGGGTGATAATGGATGAGCAAATAAATGGATGACCAGACGGATGGATAAAACGATGGCAAAAGAATAAACTCCTAGAGGCAACCAAGTAGACAAAGGAGGTGTGTTGCCATAGAAACATGACACGTAATCTGGCTCACCTTCAGCCGGACCACCTCGTTAACAGCAACGCATCTGTTGCTAAAGACGATGCCGTTGCAGAAGCTGGCCCTCCTGATGACGCTTCTCTCCGACTCGTCCATGACGATCTGCGAGCCCTTCGCCGTCGGGTGGAAGAGCAGAGGGGGCTCGTTGAGGGGGACCCACGGCTGATAGGCCGGCAGGCATAGCTGCTTGCTGTGGTTTGAGGCCGCTGACACAGTGAAGCTAGGACCCGGGCAGTGTACCGACTTGATGTGGCGGTGCGAAGTGCATGGCAGAGCCATGACGGGAACCGAACAGTCACAGCTGTGCTTGTGATAGAGTGAGCCGGACGGAAGAGACGTGATGGGAACCGGTCCGTGCATGAGATCTGTGACACATAATTATTGTTAAATCAGGACCTGTGTAACTAATACGGTGAAAACGTTTATCATGACACGCTGATGTTTGGAGGTAAATGCTTTTCATTGGACAGCAAAGCTGAAAAAAATAAACAGCTGAAAAAAATAAACAAAGCGACTAAGGTTTTTCTTTTGTGAAACAAGACGACACCATTATGCTTTCGCTGGGGGAGTTTATATCAGTGGATGTCGCCAATCTTTGTCAACTTTGGGCCTGCGTTGTTAGGAATCCCACTCATGTTGTAGGCATCATCCTGCTGCAATATGATTGGCTGCAGTTCATTTGGTACTACAATATGATTGGCTGGCAGCAAGGCCAACTGCTTCCTGACGGGGGAAAAAAAGTATGTGACCTGAGTATAATATGGAATGGTCATCTTGTTACATTTGCATAGCCTGCTCTTCCCGCGATACAGGAGCCAATCATATCACAGCGGGACATGTCCTGCCTCGAACACGAGTGGGATTACTAATAACACACACCTGTGAGAATATTTTGTGATTAAGGGCTATACAAATAAGCTTGACTTGACTTTAAAATTATAATTACGATGATGCTTTCCATCAGGGTCTTCTTTTCTTTGTGTGTCGTTGACAAGGTCACGCGGCCACAAGTTCTCATTAATGTCAACACTGACATCTCATCAACAATCAGAAGGTGTCCAAGACACATTCAGCAGAACCGAGAAGCAGGAAGACAAATGTTTTACGTCAAACTAACGTTTCCTTGTATTTTGACGCCCGCACTTAAGCACGCTTTTCTCGCTTTGCGATGCTTGACCTTGGAATGTCAAGAGGTTTGCACCCCAGAGACAAATTCTCAATCAACCCGAGACAGTTGGGATTGGTAACGGCTGATTGGGTGCCACTTCAGACACATCACCGTTGTTTCTATTCCAGGATTGTCACGCGGCAGATTAACGTGCAATTTGGACAGCTGACATTTAATCTCCATTAAACTTGTTGGCCAAGAATCACAATCAACAAAGCATTTCTAATTCTACTCGTATGCTCTTTCTTCTCTGCAGGCTCAATTGCCCTGGTCAAAGCCACGATAAATACTTCCACCATACCGCATGTGTGATGTCACGTCATACGTCGTGTCTAGTCGAAAACAAAACACGATTGTGTCGGCCCAGAATTTAACAGGAGGATGTTAACACAATGTTGACGTCTATGTTCACACTTACACACAGTTAAGGCGAATTCTGCTGTGGTTTCACCATTAGTGAGGTTTGTACAATTGCGATTGGTCAAGTGTGAATGCTAATATCGGAAACCTGGTGAGCACTGAGAGCGCTTCCAGTTTCAAACGGACTGGAACAGCTGGGTTCGCGTTCGCTAAAATGTGAACTCTACTCGGACCAAAGAAAAAAGTCGTCCAATCGAATTTCGACGTTTTAAGAATGCCAGTGTCAACGCTAAGTGAACCAAGCATTTGATTCCAAAGGCACCATGGACCAGAGTACCAAATGACAAGCCAAATTTTGTTCAACATGTTGGCTTTACGTGAAAGTATTGGTTAAGCGCGTCCTTCAATGGTACTTTCCAATGTTCAGATTAAATACGTATTATGCAGCTGTCCATGTGAACAAATACACTTCATTCTGTACACCTACACAATCTTAGGAGCTCTAAGTGCACTGTTGCAATGAGCCTGTCTTACAAAAGTTAACACGGCTTAGTTTTAATTGACAGTGTCAGTGAAGTAGTCATTTAAAAATATGTTTATTATTGTGGTTGTACTTTGCAGTTGTGTACAAATGCACGGCATCAAACAGCAATAGGGTACTAATATCCACTCAGGTAATTAACCAAACACCATGCAACATGTTAATTATTTGCTAAAATAATAAAATAAATCAAATCGGACCGTATCAATCCAAAATGAGCGTTACTTTACGACTTGATTCTTTAAAACAGCTCTAGTATTGGACGCCATTAGAGTGTACAGGTGTACCTAATGAACTGCCCATTGCGTTAACTTTTGAGGTTCGCCTTCAAGATGCACATAATCACTCTCCTTGTTTACATCACACTGGGGTGGCGGTGGACTTAAAAATGACAAACACGCAGGGTGAGGTTAGACCCCACGTGATTGATGGGCACTTGAGCGGGACAAGTGGATCAAGAAGACCCTGA
Organism: Phycodurus eques; assembly: GCF_024500275.1. Taxonomy (NCBI): domain Eukaryota; kingdom Metazoa; phylum Chordata; class Actinopteri; order Syngnathiformes; family Syngnathidae; genus Phycodurus; species Phycodurus eques. The sequence goes on from NC_084535.1 coordinate 6,520,687, forward strand.
CAGGGATTATTGATATGTGAAGTTTCGGGTTCCAGGAGGATGAGAGTATGCCGTCGGGCGGCCAAGAATTTCCAAGACAGAACTGATAGCGCGACTCAACACCAACACGCCCTCGAGGTGAAATTTGGCAAGGACCGAGTCCATCTGTCTGTCTGCTTTTCAGCTCTGATCTAACTGCCGTACAGACGCCAACATGTTCTCATTTATTTCAATAAAACAAAGAACAAACGGTTGGGTCAACATCACTATAAAGTGTCTTTTGTGTCCTCGTCAGAATTGTGCGGTCATCATGAAAATGTGGCAGGTAAATTAAACTGTGAGGTCTTATTAGAAGTAGCCAAACAGTTGCACACTTAGCAGTACAAAGATGTGTTCAAATGTGTTTCCTTCATTTTATACCACATTGTGTTTTTTTTTTTTTTTTTTTTTTTAAATCGGGTGTACGGGACATAAAACATCACGTATATTCTATTTTCATAATCATATTGAACATTTGGCATGTGGCCCATGTAGAGTTATTTGTTATTATGGGCTAACTCTTTGACATTACGACCAGCATTTTCTCTTTCTTCAATGGCGGCTGAAACATATTTGCAGAATAAATATTTACGTTGAGCAATTATTGACATGATATGTGTAATTGGATGTTGTCAAGCTCAACATGTCCACTCTGTACTAGTGAAGTACCAAGTGATGTGAAAACCTTGAATAAAGTAATATATATATATATATATATATTTGTTAAATAATTTGCTGATTGAATCATGTTGCTGGGAAGCCTTACAGCTTGTAGTGACTAGAAGCAGTCCCATGTACCTGTTTGATTACATCCCATTGCATTATATAAAGCAAAGAAGCAACCGTCAAAAACAACGAAGACAATTTGCAGGCGACTCAACAAGGGCAAGGGATGGGGTGGGGCGAAAAGTAAGAACTTGCATGACATTAATGTTTTATTTGAAAAGTAATCTTCATGTGTTTTTTTTTTTTTTTTTTTTTTTTTTTTTTTAAGTAGCCTGGAGGACGTTAAAACTACAAGCCAAAGAGCTTATACGGACAATACTTTAAAAAAAAAAAAAAAAAACAATAATGGTGTTGAATGTGCTTTAAAAATGATAATAATAATAATAATAATAATAATAATCCCATGATCTGGACTTACTATAGTGTCTGGTCATCTGGGCCCCCATGACTGCTGCTGCTGCTGCTGCTGGACGCAAGGTGCGTTCACGGTCTTCTCCACTCGGAATTTAGCGGCGCATCCGCGACGATCGCGTACCACCGCGCGTCCTTGAATGCTTCGAAACGCGTCGCGTGCGAGATGACGGTGCGCGTCGTGTGTTTGGTAGGCACGCACACACTCCACGCATGCCCCCTTTGCATAAAAGGTGAGCGTGGAGGTGGAGCTTGTCGGGAACATCCATTTGAACGCGTGCACCCTTCATGCAACACTCTTTAAAAATAAAAATGATTGAAAGCGGTGTTTTCTAAATGTCGACCCACGTGAGTACTCTGTTTGCATGCAGGAAGTGTTCTAAACAAAAGCCCACCTCAAAATGGAGATGATGTCATAACAGGGAAACTTGAATAGTCCCGGGCAGTTGAAAACAACGACGACAGCAGCAGCATATCTTCAGGCTGCAAAGAAGAGCACGCCAAAGCAACAGGTGGCGCTATAACGCCTGGAGATTATTTTCGGCATGCAGAAGTTCGGAGGAAGTCATTCTCACACAAATGCTGTACGACACGCAAACAGAGGCGACGGAACAACTTGTGGACGGCAACCACAGAAACGCACTCAAAATCATATTTTGAACACATTTATTTTATAAAAATGATTGCGACTGCCAGTTAATATAGTTTGCAACGCCATCTAATTATCTACTTTACTTACTTGCCTTGTGTGTTGTGCGGTAGTCTTCCTCTTCTTTTTTTGTTTTGTTTTTGTTTTTGTTTATGCTTGACTTGAAAGCTTTCAGGTCGGACCTCGTGAACTCCAACTGGTACACAGTACGTCGATTTCCAAGCAGTCTTGAATGCATCATGATGCTGTTCCATAAACTGCTGTTGTATATGTTAGTTGCTTTTGTTTAAATTTGACCATCACATTATAAGATCCGAATTGGCTACTTCCGATTACCAGTCAGTCCAAGTACATATTTAAGTGGGTGTTTGTATTTTTTTAAAAACACATTTGCCGGCTCTCAAGCAAACGGCAAAACAACAGCTAAGCCCAGAAAGTGACACAGTTATGACCAACCAGAAGCTTGAATTAAATTTAAATTTAAAACAAATGCAGTTAATTATTGGAAGCTATTTAATTCCTAAAAATAGCCTCCAAAAATGGAGGCTATTTAAAAAAATTAAAAAAAACTTTTTTTTAAATCAATATCAAAATTCATTGGGGTTTTCCTTGATTCATTGCCTGTCAGTGTTAAGGACGTAAATTGCATAATTCTGTTGGCTAACAAAGAAATAGAATGAAAACAAGTCGTTTGGGAGATAAAGCTGGCATCCAGTTGTTATGCACTTAATGAATGATTTTATATTTCCCAAAAATTCTGCTGCTGGAGCACCCCTAAAAAAATTTTTTTTTTTTAAAAACTGGAAAATATAGCACAACAGTGACAATACCAAGAACTGGGCATCCTTTCATAATTGATGAAAAGGCGAGAAGAAAACTGGACAGGGGAGGCTGCCAAGAGCATGACGGCAATGTTGAAGGGGCCGCAGGAATTTTTGGCAAGTACTGGCTGTTTAGTAGTAGTAGTATGTGACAACAAGCTCTCTTCGTCTTCGTGTGTGTAAACTCCATTAGGTAAGGCTGACAAGGCAGTGGGGAAGCTTTATCTTATAAAGAAAAGAAAGAAAAAAAACCTCACTTGAAATCTCCCAAACGTGTGAAAATATATTATGGGTAACTGAGGTTGAACGTTTTGGCAATAATTCCAAATGTTATGTTTGGGGCAAACACACAACTGGTCAACACTAAAAGACCGCCATACCGACATTGGAGCATGGTGGTGGCAGCATCATGCTTTGGTCTTCAGATGGAACTGGGGAACTTTGTCAAGAGGGAATTATGAACAGTTCCAAGTAGGAGTCAGTGTTCTAGCACACTCTCAGGCTTCTGCTAAAAAGAAAGAAAAACATGTCAGGAAAAGCCTCCTCGAACATCGTAACTTTATTTGGCGTTAAACATTTAAAATGTGCGGACTCGCATTTAACATAATCGTGAATGTGATTGGTTAACTGTGAACACGTCCGCATGTCCTGTTCGATTGTGAACACACCCTCAACTCACATGACAGGGGGGCAAAAACGCTGATGCGTTATGACAGACGACGCTCGATGGATCTGCCGTGATGACTCCGTAACGGACATGATTGGCTTGAGGCCGCATGCTGATGGTGGAGATGAAAATAAAATGGTGACGCAACACACTCTACATGAAAAGTTTTAATGGCACTGTTCATTGCTCTGTGTGGTTTAAAGTCATAATCCGTCTCTGCGACGGCTGCGGTTAGATACACACAAAAAAAAACAACACGCATGAATAAAACGTTTATTTCGAAATACAGTGAACACCCTTGTTCGTGGTCGGCGTGATGGTCGCCGCCCCCAGCAGGCTTCTTGCAGGAATCTGCCTGGTGGCCTCGGCGATTACATAACGTGCGTGGGCAGCCAGGGGCCGTGAAATAAGGTGCTGCTGTCTCAGGGGCATGAGCGCTTTTAAATAAGAACCGATTGCGGCTGACATTAATCAAACAGATAAAATATGTTTGACGTCCATACTGAACAGCGGACATACTAATCTGTATTTGCACCGCCATGGCCCGTATTTGGAAAAGAAGCAGTACAGACTTGCTCTGACCAAAGCAACGGAAAGTTTAAAGACAATCAGTTTTAAAAAAAATCCCGACTACAAATAATGAGACATGGATCGATTTTCGATCTTTGACAAAAACTATACCTCAGCCAGCTCATATGATGCCAAACACCACATATGTGAAAATGAAACCACTTGATCTTGTCTTCTGTACTGTACAGTATATGCATGTGAAATCAATAGGGCTCGTTGACATGAAAAAAAAATAATCCCTTATAGATCAGTTGTCAACTGCGAGAGCGCCGAATAGAAACCAGGCGTGATGAAACGCGATTTGTCAGAAACTGACAGGTTAAACTGATGTCACTGAAAATGACAATGGAGAAAATACAGAAATGATATTAAAAAGAAGAAGAAGAAGATGAGATGTTCGTGTTTTTAAACACTTAAAACACGAATGACCTATCAGGACAGGATGCGCGTGCAACTACATCCCCACCAAAAATATGGTGGAACGCTCCTCCAGCAAAGTGGACAGCTACCGTATTTTCACGACCATAAGGCGCATTTAAAAGTCTTACATTTTCTCCAAAATGGACGGGGCGCCTTATAATGTGGCGCGCCTTATGTGTGCACTAAGTTCCAACATCTATAAATGTTGTTGTGTGATGAGCGCTCCGTGTGACTTTTTTAAAATGTATTTATTTTTTTTTTTTAGCATTTCCTGCTGACACGCTGCTTACACAGATGAAAAGCGCACGTGGCTGAGGACGGGGAAAGGGTGCGTGAAGTAGGACGCTAAAGCCACGACCCCAGTACGTATATTGCGCCGGGGTGTTTTTTTATTTATTTATTTATTTATTTATTTTTAAATCGCTTGACTGACTGGGAGCATTTCCGGGGTGTGCATTGTGCAAAACAACATCGGTTTGGCTAAATGTCATCTACGAAGAGACGCTTACGAAGCACAGTTTAAACTGCAAGCTATCAGTTACGCGGAGGAACATGGGAATCGAGCCGCCGCGAGATCAGATCAAGATCGACGAATCCATGGTTCGCAAGTGGAGGAAGCAGGAAAACGAGCTTCGCCAACTCAAGAAGACGAAGCTGAGAAAAGAAAACCAAAACGCGCAAACAAGGCGAGGTGGCCCGAGTTGGAAGACCAACTCAAGCAATGGATTAATGAGCAAAGAACAGCCGGGAGAAGCGTCTCTACAGTCGCCATTCGACTGAGTGAAATAACTCGGAGCTTGCCATCATTCCGGGAGGCTTGACGAACCGCTGGACATCCGTGTAAACAGGGCGTTCAAAGTGAAGTTGCGAGCGGCGTGGGAGCCATGGATGACAGATGGCGAACACAGCGTTACTAAGACAGGGAGGCAACGCCGCGCGAGTTACGCCGCCATATGTGAGTGGATTGTGGATGCTTGGGCTAAGGTATCTGCTTTGACTGTTTGAGCTTTCGTGAAAGCCGGCATCATTGCTGAACAGCCCACCCGGCAACGAGACTAACTCTGACAATGACGAGGGGGAACCCGGCGTGTTTGTTGGAGAACTTGCCCAGCTGTTCACTTCGGATACAGAAGATGAGGACTTTGATGGATTTGCGGATGAGGGTTGATCAAAAAATAACACGAGTACATTGTTAAATACTTTAATAGAGTACAACCGAACTCAGTTTTACTCCCGCTGCCTTTTTAAAAACATTGTTTTACCATGCGGTGCGCCCTATGGTCGTGAAAATACGGTACATTATTATTTTCGTTTCAAAATATGCTTGTGAATTAGACTTGGCAGCATAAGCAGTTCTGACAGCGAGTTGGGACATTGCCAACAACAGGCTTGAGATGCATGGTGGCATGTTTTTCTTTTTATTCATCCAGGTCCATGTGACCAGGGAATGTTTAACATTTCCCCAAAGGTTCTACAAAAACAGTGATTGTAAAAATGAACACCCACCCTGCCTGTTGTGTCAGAAATTTCCAGGAATGACTATTTTAGACATGGCGACCTCGGCGCAAGGCTCACATTTCACGCCAATTTCAATGTTGAGAAGTCTCAGTGAAAGGTCTGAACACGCCGTGGGCAAAGAGCCACGCCTCCTGCAACTGTCGATTATTATTGCGTGTGGGGGTGTCACGTGTGCCACCATCCTGACAGCTGGTCATAACGTACGAACGCACTCTGACTCTCACTGAACAAAAAACCACTGCTTTGTAGTTTTCCGGCATGATGAAGTTCCCAAAAAGGCGATTTAATCAAAAGTGAGCGGTATTATCTTTGTAAAGGCAGATTCTTTCTATTGAGCTCCATGCTGAACACTTGCGCCAAATGCTGTAAGCCTTTAAGTTTATTAACCTGTCATAGGGATCCAGTTTCACGTTTGATTCACATTTGTTCAGTGGGATTAGACGTTTGAGCAGAGGGTTACTCGGGGTCAGAGATTTAATTAGACAGAAATACGAGGGCTGCGTTTTCGATGTTCCAAAGACTGTGGAACCAAAAACCCGTCATACAGCTGAGGGTGTTATATTTACCTATACTGTATATTCATACGTTTTCTGTGCGCGCGTTTCAATAAAGTCACATGCCATGCATGACTTGACACCTTTCATGTTTACTCTTTCATTTTTGAGTTACTGTGATGATGTGTGTTTTTTTGTTTTGTTTTTTTCCAATCAACATTTTATACCTACAAGGAAACAAGTTGTGCGTCATTGCTCGAACCGCATGCCTTTCGAAGCAGGTCACTCATCCGCATAACACCCAAAAGGTGCACTCTCTGTCAATTATAGGGACAATGAAGACAGTGTGCAAAAGTACTGAGTGAAACGCTACAGGCAATTGAAAATAACCACTTTTGTTTTGCCTTGCAATGGTTGAATTGTTTGATCAAATCGAAGGAAAATTGACATTGGTCATCATGTGGTGCCCATGTCCATTACACTGACGCAAGATTTTAGATGTGCATACCGCTAGCATTACGACGATGTGCATACCACTAGCATTACAACACGTTTGCACGGTGTATTACAGTATCGTGCACCGCAGCTGTTTGCAGTATCACCCATTGTTAGTGCTCTGTTATAAATTGTTTAGACCAATATAGAGCCTGTAAAGCATGCGGCCGAGAGCGTGTCGGAATGTGAACCGGCGCAAGGTGTAAACAAAGCGTGAATAAAGCGTGTTTATAATACAATGCGACATTTATCATGACTAACTACTTAAGCGTACCCATCAAACCTGGCTGTAATGCATAATTAAACCGCTTGGCGTAACTTTATAAGGACGCGTTGACAACGCAGACGCTTCCCGTCTTGGTGTGTTTAATAGGTCTCGTGTCGTGATCATGGTATACTGCTGGAGGCATTGCTTTTTTGCTTATTATAATTCCTGGTACAGGGGCTCTCGATTATCATATCTCAATGCCGACTCCCAAGAATTGTATTGACTTTGAAACACAGGAACCCTACTGATTTTAAATTTATATAATAAAAAAGTTTCCCCATTTCCCCTGTAAACGCTCATCGAGACCAGATTTTCCATCTATTATAATTTAAGATTATAATTTTTTTCTACACCATAGGAAGAACCCAACTGATATTTAATGTCATATTGATACACGATTCCTTTTTTCCTTTTCATATGACACTTTTTGTTTTTTGTTTTTTTGTGGTAAATTAAGTCTCTGTGCTCGGATGTTACAAATTCCTTCATTGCCGTCTTTCCACTTCCACACAAATCATTACAACCTCAACACGGGGATGGAGAGTTAAGACCAAAAAGTCCTCACAATGACAAGTTTCCAAGATATTTAAGTATACAAACGGTAAACTTTGGTACGTTGTGCAACTACTGGCAAATGCTACTGGAAAGCATATTTCTACGATCAGGAGATTTATCGTTGTAGGGCCACAATATTAGGTCTACAATCTAATAAGATCCAGTAGAAGAGATCCTGTATTATTATTATTGAGTACACCCCTCACATTTTTATAAATATTGAATTATCTTTTCACGGGACAGCACTGAAGATATGATACTTTGCTACAATGTAAAGTAGTCAATGTACAGCTTGTATAACAATGTATATTTGCTGTCCCCTCAAAATAACACATCACACAGCCACTAATGTCTAAAATTCTGGCAACAAAAGTGAGTACACCCTTAAATGAAAATGTCCAAATTGGGCCCAGTGAGCCATTTCCCTTCACCGGTGTCAGTTGTGAATGGACAGCAGGTGTGTTAATTCTGATGTTATCACTCTCTCATAATGATCACTGGAAGTTCCACATGGCACCTCAGGGCAAACTGTTCTGAGGGGGCTGGAAGAACGTTCTGGGGAAAAAAAAATAAAAAAAATGTTATTCTACATAGAGCTGGCCTTGGTGAAAAGAAGATTGCCAACACCCTGAAATTGAGCTTCAGCACGGCGGCCAAGACCGTACAGCGATTCAATAGGACTGGTTCCACTCAGAACAGGCATCGGCATGGTCATCCAAAGAAATTGAATGCATGCACTTAGCGTCATATTCAGAGGTTGTTTTTGGAAAACGTGTACGAGCGCTGCCGACATTGCTGCAGAGGTTGAAGGGGTCGGGGGTTAGCCTGTCAAGTGCTTAGACCACCCTTTACACACTGCATCAAATTGGTCATCACAGGCCTCTTTCATATGTGCATATAAATCGGATTTGTATCCGACGCGAGGGCAGTATGAACGCTGACGGGGCGCGCATCCGACATATAATTTTTCAGGAAAGCAGACACGCCACACAACGCCAATGGCTGGAGCAGCAGCAGAAAACAGTCAATCCTTGAATTCGGCACAATTGCGTCATGATGAGACCTCTGCGAGGGGCCGCATTTACTTCCATAAGCACGCCGCCTCGCACTTGTACGCACGTACACGGTTTTGTGCGCATGTGGACGTGTTCCGTCCACAACAGAAGTGAAATCGCATTTATCTTTGTAATGTGAACGACTGCAGAAAAAGGTCGGATTAAAATAAATATATATTTTTTTTAAATCCGAAATGGGCATCACGCCCTCCAGTGTGAACCAAGCCCAAGATAACCTCATTTGTTTCAGATGGCGTCAAGCAAGTTTCACAGTTGTCAGTGCACATATCTGCTGTACCATAACAGACACAAAAAAATGACACCAGACAGATGTGTAAGGAGCATGGCATCAAAGTATGATGTTCAATTTGAGGATTCACCAAGCAAAAGGTGTTGCATGAGCCAATTCATTGCTGTTAAGAGCTTAAATTTGTTGTTGTTTTTACATTCTTCCATAACCCAAATGTGTTACAGTATGTTTTTTTTTTAAAACATATCTGTATAGATGAAGACAACCATTCTCATTTCAGAGAGTAAAAGAGAGTAGAGGATAAGTGGTCCAAACAATCACACGTCAAGGTCAGGATGTTCCTCCTCATTGAGTAACAGCTGTGACAGAGCCTTGGTGCAATTGTTGTGCTCCTCAGAGACACGCCCTCTCTAGTGACCACTACTGCAGCAGAGGACACTGATGACACCGTCTGTCACACGAACACGCAGCTCACTTTGGCCTCGCAACTGTGAAATGAACCAAAAACAGCGATTTTACAGTGTACAATAATATAAATGACCTATGTCCTGATATTCTTACAGCAAGTGCGCCCAAACTTGTGACTGTTACCGGTATGACATTCTTGATGTTTTTAGAAGTTAAAAATAACTTATTGTAAATTCAGGGTTTCGAATTTCAACTCGGCCTTCCCATGTTGAGTTTGCATGTTCTCCCAGTCAGTCCATCGTACTACAGCGTAGAACCAAAAAAATACCTGCGTGTAACATGCATATTCTGTATTGGTATTACGCATACAGCTTTAAAATGTACATAAATAATAAAATAATTATATAGTTGCTACTTTGTGGATTTTGGTCTATCATAGTAGGTTCTGAAACCTAAGCCCAACCAATGAACGAGGGACCACTTTACCACAAGAATAGATGATCATCCTAGTAAAGGCCTCAGTTTTGTCACTGGTTTTTGCAGGTGTACCTAATGTTGTGTCCAGCGGGTGTGATACCGTCCTCGTGACGTTCAGCAGAAACGGTGCTCGGCTGCAGAGTATCGATCGGTTTCGTGGAAGCAGATGTGGCGTCAGCGCGTGTGAGCGGCAGTCATACGAAGCTGTCACCAAGGTGAAGGCCGCGCAGTGAAACAGCTGGCTGACAGCTCGCCTCCTCCCGATACAAATGAGCTTCTTCGGCATCCTCCCGCTGCCTCGCTTCCTTCTACTACCACGACTATACTGCTGCTCGCACGTCACTGTTAGTTAAACATGCTAGTGTCGAATTAATGTTGATAGTTTCTCTCGCCGCATTTTCCATGGCCGTGTCCATTATTGGTTACAATTTGGGATGAGGCTGTGCAGGGTCTACTTCAAAATTCTTTTCTTCTTTCTTTTCCATTTGTTGTGTCAAACAGATGCTCCATCACACGCTTGCCTGCTCGGCTGAGTACGAAGCCGCCCAAATATATGAGCTGTCACTGTTACCATGAGCCGCTCTTGAGTCTGCGGGACGTGTGTTTGTGCGTGTTTCTGCTCGTGTATCAACGCCCACCACTTGGAAAAGTTGGAACTTTGCGGTAAATTTTGTAATTTGGGCCACAACACGGTGACCGCTTGTATAATCTAATGTGATGCAATGCAAGAGCTGTTGCATTGCGTTTACAAAGGCGAAAAATATGTTATTTGCGTGTATGCACAGTATACACACTACATATTAACAACTGTCTTGTTTGTGTGGATGTAAATATCCTGCCAGTAAAAGGAGGTAGGTTTTGCTTAACTACATGTGGTTGCTGGGCTAATTTTGACTGGTTTCCTTGACAACCAAATGTGACACCACAGCCATTTCCTTATCTGCATTGTTGGTGATTAAGCCACACTCTTGTTAGTGTGATTTATGAGGAACGAGAGGAAAAAAGGGGCCTGCCTCATTTAGCCCCGTTTGACTGTAGTCAGGGAAAGTACAGATTTAAATGTTTTTTTGACCTTCACTGTATCTGCTCTAGGGTTCATTCTGCAACCAGTCACTTGTTTCAACCACATGCCTGTTGTTGATTTGAATGTATTTAATCTGAGTGTGTGTTTACGTGTGGAGATGAAGTCATTTTGACAGTGTGACTAAAACCAGATGTGCTGAAGAAGGACAATGAGGGGAATATAGACACACTGGACTGAACGAACCCCCTTTCGGGTTGTGCCCCAACCATATATTACTATGAAATGGATGAACTATACTTTCTATGAGCAATTTCAAAGATAAGATCCGACACAAAGTGTCACACAAAGGGAATCATAATTCAAATTGGAGATTTACATTAAAACAGATTAGACATTTTGCTGAGCTAAAGGAAAACACACAACTAAATGAGAACAATGTGTGTGGACCTTTCATATGATATCATTGAAAATCAACAGGGTTGCTTTACTACACTCAGCAAAATAACTCCATTGGGGTTGGAAAATTAAGTAGAAAAAATGTGTATTGACCTCAGCTACCTAAGATATGTTTTGAAATCAATAGGATTCTTGCTTTGTGATTTATGGAGACCTGAAAAACTTTGAAAGATGCTTAAAAATGGGCTTAGCAAGGGCCTCTTAGGATAGACATTTTTTTTTTTTTTTTTTTTTTATAAATCAGTTGCATACTTGCATACGTACATATACTGTATGTGACAACAATAAGTGCCCGATGTTTAAAGGACATTTAAATTGGATTCAGTCTGATCTCAAACATCTTTTGTCGGACATCGTTCAAAATTAATCAGGTTCTTCCTCAAAATGAAAATAAAAATGTATCGTAAACATCAACATGTTCTGGAGTGAGTCTCAGAGACCCCACAAGTCTCCAATAACACAACAAAAGGTCTCTAGATTTACAACACAATATCTATAAAATTTGAATTTACATGTGTACTGCACATGGTAGCCATGTTGAGCAATTATTAATTAAAGACCCTGTAAAGTGAATTCAGAGCTTTGTTTCTTATTACACTGAAGATAATTGCTGAAAATGTGCAGAGACTGAGAACTATGTAGTGCTCAACTGTGGAGCTATAGCATCAAAATGTTTTTCAGCATTTCAGTTCTTTATTTTTTGGGGGGGGGGGCGTGGCTAAAACAGGGCCCAGTGATGCACTTTGGAGTCACCCATCACCGCATCAGCGGTTGTCCAGCACAATTTCAGTTGGCTAGCTAGCTATTCCCTTGGATAGTCCGCTGGTGTGACCGCTTTAGAGCGCCCCGTTGTCGGCAATGAGTCAGAAGAGTGAGATTTTTTTTTTAAATGTTTTTTTTTTAAGTCAGACTTGGCAGTCAGCATGTGGGGCCAGGCTGCTTTGGGCTGGTGTGGCCTTTTTAGAGCGCCTCGTTGTAGGAAGTCAGCGCGTGCACATTAAGGGGAGAAGGCGGAAGAGCAAGGCAAAAACATTTCTAAAAAGTAGGTCTAAAACATTCATCTTATCTTCTTCTTTTAATAGTTTTTTTTTTAGATTTCTTTTGTTTCGGTGAAGACGAAATGTCTTACCTTGCTGACAGTTTCAGCTGTCACTCCAGCCTTCATCAGACCCGATCAGCTGTTTTGAGAAACGTCACACCAGGAAGCAGGAACAGCTCTGATGAAGGCTGGAGTGACAGCTGAAACTGTCAGCAAGTTAAGCGATTTCATTTTCACCGGAATAAAATGTGGTTCTGAAAAAAAAAAAAAAAAATTCTTACAAAGTCTTACGTGACAGCCACGTGGACTGGGGCTTCACACTGGAAAGGGGCTTCACACTGGTGTGGCTACTTTAGAGCGACTTATTGTTGCGGTGTGGAAATATATATATATATATATATATATATATATATATATATATATATATATATATATATATACACACACTACCTATTCTGTCAGAAAAATATTTGCCAAAACACAACCCGGAGGTATATATTGTATTTTCCCGCCACCGGAGGTTGTAAGCAGTGACTCAAATGTGTAGACAAAAGACATATGCTAGTCAAAGTAGCCTCCATTTTTCCAGGTTGTAGAAGTGGAATTTGATTACCGGTTGACAGTTGAGCGGGGTTTGATTTCACGCATTCAGCGGCCATGGCCACAGCATTTGAGAGCAGGGAGAACGGCTTGGTTTGATTGATTAGCGTCTATTGGCGTTTTCATTCAAATTTGGCAGGGTTGTTAACAACATTTCTCAAATTTAGAAGACATTTATTTTCACTTTACAGGGATGTTAAAGCTATGTGCATCTACTGTATACCATAATGTCTCGTATATATTATGCATGTGAGTTTCATACTAATATTAATATTTATAACTAATATTATTAATACTGAGGTTTACTTGTTCTTAAATGTTTTTAATATTGGGCGCACCCTAGTGTTTAGTTTTACCACTGCGGCTTTAAAACTAATTTATGGCTGTTCTAAAACACATACATACACATATACCTCATTTTACTGTGAAAAGATTTTTTAACTTTTACCATACCAAGGTATAATACGGGCGGCACGGTACCCGACTGGTTAGAGCGTCTGCCTCAAAGTTCTGAGGACCCGGGTTCAATCCCCGGCCCCGCATGTGTGGAGTTTGCATGTTCTCCCCGTGCCTGCGTGGGTTTTCTCTGGGCACTCTGGTTTCCTCCCACATCCCAAAAACATGCATGGTAGGTTGATCGATGACTCTAAATTGCCCGTAGGTGTGAATGTGAGTGCGAATGGTTGTTTGTTTGTATGTGCCCTGCGATTGGCTGGCAACCAGTTCAGGGTGTACCCCGCCTCCTGCCCGATGACAGCTGGGATAGGCTCCAGCACGCCCGCGACCCCTGTGAGGAGAAGCGGCTCAGTAAATGGATGGATGGATGTATAATACGCGCTATTGGCGTTTGAAGATTTTGAGGGGGGGAATAAAATGCGAATTATACACGAGTATCCAAGGTAATTAAAAATGATATGTAGCAGCATGAATAAATTAGACAAATATTCTTCAGAAAATATTGTCAATGTCACATAAACTCTCTAAGATATTGCTGTGAGAAAGTTAATGAGCTGTGTGCAGTTATTGCGTGTGTGTGTGTGAGTGTGTGTGTGAGCGAGAGCGAGAGAGACAATTGTGCTTCTTCCCCAAGCTGCCATTGAAAACAAAAAATGTTGTTTTTCATCCCTTCTGGCAAAACATAAAATGAAAATGTGAAAATGGTCACTCAGGTGTTGATTTTCAGGTGTTTTATTATGAAATCCGAATCTGCTCTTCTGGCAAATGTTACCCCCCCCCCCACCCCCCTCGGAAGGCAATTAAACAATAGACCCTGTGCTCCTGTTCCTGCCAATATTCAGTAGGCACTTGCCTTCTTCCCACATGCGCGTGCACACACACACTTACAGAGCCACCAATTTTTCTCTCTTTCTTTTTGCATAGTGTCTTTTGAAACACATGCAAATGAAGGTTGTGACAAATTAGCTGGCTCCCCCTCTTATGCCACGCAGGCCCCAAAGGTGTGGACCCGCAGCCGGCACTGCATCGTTTTATTGGACTAATTCCTTCATGCACCACTCAGAGTCACTTCTTTTTCTGGCGGATTACGTTCCGAAAGGCTTGAAGGTTTCATTCTGTTTGTCATGTTGTTTTTAATGAATAATGTTATTTCCTCCATCAGTGAATGGAATCAGCAACATCCAATGATTTAGCCCCCTCTAGTGTCTACAGACATGACGACGTCACAATACAATTACATGTGACAGCTTGAAGTGGCTTATTGAAATATTGCTGACACCAGGTAAAAAGAAAAAAAAGACAATAACCCGCCAAAAGGATTAAAATATATATTTTGGAAGTAATATTGGATTATGGCACACATTTCATCTGAGTCCATCGGTGCCCTAAGGAGCCATTAGCCTCCCGTGGTTCTTGCTCTGCTGCTTTTTGTCACATTTTCCCCTCGCACACATCACGAAAAAAAGCACAAGGGGGCGCTGTGAAGCAATGCAGCCATTGGCCAATTAGCAGGGGACTCATAAAAGATTGCATTTGAGCCTCAATAAAATTTAAAAACAAACAGATCTATTTGGTGCACATAGACATATCTCCTCCTCTTCCTCTTCCAATTTGTCCTTGTACCACTTTCCCCACATCCCTTTCCCTTGTCTTTCCCACTCTTGTGTTGTGCGGAATATGCTAATAAGCCATGCACCGGCAACTCCCTGGGTGAGGATCACTTATTAAAAGCATAGTTGGGAGGGTTTATGCAAATGGTGCCAAATCAAAGCCAGCGCTACCCCCACTTCTCTATTGCATACATTGTAATAGTTTATTCCTCATATTGCTTTTTGTTGTTGTTCTTCCCCCCCCCCCCCCCCCCCCCATCTCACAGGTTTTATCTCTCGTCGTGATGCAAACAGTTTGCTCGTCTGCAAAAAGGAAAACTTTCATTTCCTGTCGGGTGGATTGACAGATTTGTTAGGAGGAAAAGATGGATAATATCCGCCACGGCCGAATGCTGCCATGAAGTAGTCTGACACAGACACTGATTAAGCCTCTCGAGATCTGAGGGGATTGCAGGTCTTAGTTGTGAGAGGAGGTGGTGGGGGGAGGGGGAAAAAAAAGACACACCAAATAATAATAATAATAAAAAAAAAAGAGACGGCTGAAGAACAAAAGTGCAAATTGGATTGGACGGGATGAAAAAAAATCCTGCGGGTGGTCGCCGTTAGCGTGCGGTGCAAACATCATTTGTGTTTATTTGAATCCAGACCATTAGGTAGATGGTCTGGTGTTATTTTCTGGATATTTCTGAGGGGAAGTGTCACTCCTTCTCCAAGTCCGCTCTGCTCATTTTGCATAGAGCCAAGTATTGTAATGAAGGGATTAATTAGACCTCTTGACACCCATACAGGTTTATATTTATACCACTGCAATGTACCTCACCCCACCCGGCCTGTAGCTCACCTCGCGTCGCGCTAATTTGGATTGCAGAGGCGAGTCGGCCATATTCCATATTTACATTTCCACTGTCAAGGAGCAGAGGTCACGTCTCCCTCAGGCAAAGGCGCACGCTCGACAGTCTTTCTTCGGGTGCTGAATATCACCCGATGGGGTCCCCCTCTCCCCATTCGCTGGCCCACACTGGAGTCCTGGTGACGACTCATTGGCTCACTTCAAACTGAGCATACAAATTGATTAACCAGACTGAATTATTGTTCACACTTAAAGGGCACCACAACTCAGTCAGGCCCTACACATAACTGCAGATGGCAATTATTAGTCATGAATATTAGCAGTACAGTACTCTCGTGTTAGTAGAACTGGATACCACCAATAACGATGGGGCACCAGCCACGGTACGAGCAAACTGCATATTACGGTAATTTATCCTCCAACCGCAATATTATGAATTGCAAAGTCAAAAGAAATCAAGTTCACTATAAAACTTCACATCTGAAATCAATTGTTTTGCTTGCTAGTAAGTAGTAGTAATGTGCCTGTAAGCAAGCCATTTTGTATGTCCGCCCTAACGTTACACGACAGTGGGGCTAATTTATTGTACATAATAAAAACACCCACCCACCCACCCACCCACCCACATCCGCACGCATGCACACACATACACACACACACACACACACACACACACCGAGTTTCACTTGTCCAAGTACGGTTGGAGGATTACACAGAAGTACTATTACGTCTAAGGCAAAAGGTAAGCAGAAGTGTAGTGTGAGCACATATAAGCACTAGCGAAAAGTGTTACTAATGCTAGCTTCTGGTAATACAGAATATTCAAGGGGTAAACTGTAAGTGGGATGAGGGGTGTTTGTGTTTTGCGATGTCATGCGCCGCAACACTAATTGGCAAAGTGAAATTCGGTAGCATGGCGACTAAGTGCTGCTTCCACGAGTGAAAATTCAATCGAATTGGTAAAATTAGCCATTGGTGAGTTTTCTAACTATAGTGACTATTGAGTAGCTGCTCGCTTTGTCACATTCTGTAGCTCCATGCCCGGTCGTCATGGTAACAAAAGCCATTTGTATGAGACAGAACCGACCACCCAAAACCGAGCGTTTTCAATAAGTGGATAGTAAGTGTGCTGTCGTCATTCTAATAACCTTTTTTTAAAATTTATTTTGATAAAAGAATTCCAGACATATTAAGACAGTTGGGAACTGTTTTTAAATAGTTAAATGCATTACAGTATATGCATAATGTTATAAGGAGAAGGTTTGACTTGTACGCACGCTAACAACTTGTATTTGTTTTTTTTTAAATCATTGCTCTTTGATGTCAAGAATGTAATCTTTGACAAAGACCACCCTTATAAAGCACACGTGACTCTGTAACGTGTCCAACGTAAAATAAAAGAAAATCCCTCGGGAGTTTTTCTTGTTCTTTACGTCTGAACGTTCAATCGAAGTTATAATGACGTAGCCTGAAGTGCATCATGACGTACTATAAACGAGGTAAAGCCTCCCTTGGGGTGTTGCTGCCATACAGACATTAAAAATGGATGACAGATCGTTGACACAGGGAGGGAAAATATTTAAATAAGCTTCCGCGTGGCAACCGTGACATGTTTCTGTATTCTCAGGAGGATTTAGTGGGAAAATCGAATGTAGAGTTTGTACATTTATAACGGGGCTTTTTTCCCCCTAGTCGCTGGATTACAAATGTAATCGATCTAAATTGTACAATTGGAAATTAGACAAAATCTGTGGGAGAGATGCATTAAAATTTTTGAATTTAAACTGCTATCTTATTGCATGAAACTGTGAGAGGATTAACTGCAGGTTTGCTTTTTCTTTGGCTTTTTTTTGGGGGGGCCACGATTTCGGAAAAAAGGGACAGCATCAGAAACTTGAACTCAAGCAGATCACAGTCCGCACCACCAGTTGTTTTTTTTTTTCCCCTCCCCAAGTGCTTTGTTTTGTGCCACAAGCATGCCGCTATGTGCCGCCAACTCTGATTACTGGAAGTTGGATGGTGGGATGCTGCTCTCGATCGAATAATTAATAATAATAATTCTCCATTAAATAACGAGTGATTTATGCTAGACTAAATATGATTGAACTGTTCAAATTCGTCTGGACTATCAGTATGCGTTTGCATATCCGCGTAAATTGATTTAGGTACGACTAAATCACAGCAGATCCTGCCAAGGCGTATGAATGTAAAACGTTTGGACTTGGCAGGGGAATCGTTTGAGAAAATGTCAATGTTTAACTAAAGCAAACGCCCCACCAACAAGGTGAAAGAAGCTGCGGGGGATTCCGTAATCCAGACCGACACAGAAAGGGCTTCGTGACAGGAAGACGGCTTCCGCGGGCATCATCGCGCCTGTACATCAGCGGGGGGAAATTCCCTGACGTGAATCCAGAAGGGTTTGCTTAATGGAAAGTGTACGTGTAATCGTAATTTCAAAATCAATTACAGCAAATAAAAATTATTGTTTGCACCCCCGCCTCACCGTAACTCCATGCCGTCTTCCCATCATTCCTCCATAGGGTCAATTGAGGTTCCGCTTTATTTTAAATATGACATGATGGTACTTCACGAGAGTACAGAGTAATCTGCACTAATGAATTAGTTTGATCATGCACACGAGTGTAGCATATTGACTGTTTGCTGCACTCACGCTGATATAGTTACACAGAATCAGGCCTACATTAGTGACAAACGCAGTTCAATAATGTCTCCGTCTGGATGAAAGCAGCCCCCCCCCCCCCCATAAAACCATCAGAGGGCAATCGATGTGCTTTCATCCCCAGGACGGAAATTGCACTCATACGACTGCAACTCTGTGACGGTCCCCCATCCAAAGCCAAATCATTAACATCAAGCTCGCGGGAAAGAAATCAAAATGTCAGCCTGCTCTGCAATCTCGGGGCAGATGACGATCGCCGCCATTCCTCAAACGCTTTCATTCTCATCGTATCGGGCGTAGCGCTGTCTCCTGCTGCCAACTCTTAACTGTATTCAACATAGAGAATATGTTGAGCGCGACGCATGTTCAAGAACTTTTTAAAGAATTATTGAACATACGGAAAAGTCGCTCAGACATTCAGCCGCCGTACTTAGAGACAGGCGTCATGAATAATGGCTGCCTGTTCCCCAAAGGCCTCATTACTTTGGCTACATGGTTACTTCACATTAAAGCAAAAAGATGCTAATGTGGCTTTCACCGCAGAAGCAGCAACCTTTGTTGACATAAGTGGTAATTACAGGTGTTTGAATTTGGATGGGCTTCCAAAATGCTCTCAAAACTATTATTCTGAAAACACTCGGTAAGGGTTACAAAAGCATTGGGTCACTTAGACAAAACATTCACTTTGGGTATTGTCGCTATTGTTCCTTTTATGAGTTGGGAAATCACCAAGATATTCTATGTTAAGTCGTAAAAATTCACCAAGATATATTTTACATGCTTAACGTGTGGCGCTGACCTACTTTCGGGCTATTTAATGATTTACGGATGCAGAGTTTTTGACGAATCTTGACAAACTTCAGCTGGCTGGTAGCAGTCAGTTGAATAAATTGCTATTTATGTAGAAGTGAATAAAAGAGAAAACTTATATCGAGGTAATTTTCATATCGAGCAGGCTTAAGAGTAGGACCATGCTACTTACACATTAAAACGGACCCAACAGATCCAAAGGAGCAACCACAATAGCCTGGGTTTTTAACATCTTAACCAATGTTTAAAATGTAAGAGATTCCCCACATGGCAGGGAAAAAGTGTTTGCTTGCTACTGCTGGGAAACATCTTACAGCGTAAGTCCAAACAATATGAGCTTCAGGTGGCAGAATGGATGGAATGGTTATCGTGCCGTTTCACATCACAATCGCAGAGTCTGTTGACCACGCACGTAAGGATTTGCGATCATAAATATTGAAGAGGTTTAACATTTGCGATTGTCAGCCCTGACCGTTTTTGGAGCAGATCGGGGGGCTTTTCATCGTGACGAACCCTTTGTTTTTTTTTAAACATTAGGTATAATTGTTATTTAATTTTTATGTTCAATCGATGCTATTGAATTTCAACATTGGCTACGATGGTGTTACTTGGAGAAACAAACATTTTTTTTTTTAGCTGGTACAGTTTGTTTCAGTTGATAATTGAGTCTTTGCTTACTTTCATCAGAAGATGGTGAATCGAGCTCAAATTAGGCCCGATTATCGGTACGTGTGTAACACCACTTAAGGCGACAGCGGCAAAAGCAAAAGGCGCCTTCTTTTTTGGTTCAAGCAGCGAAAATGACACACTAAGATTTAAAAGAAAGTCGTTTAAACTGTGTTTATCTCAAACGCCATTGTTTCAGTACTTGCTTTTTAAACTAAGAAAAGAGGATTCCTCTCTTTTGTCACTAATGGGGCTGGTAGTCTGCTGCTCTACTAGGCCATGTCCAAAAGAACACGGCTGACAAAAGAAAGTTTTTCCATTTGAAAAGAAAATGACATTTTGTAAAACTCCGACCAAGGAGAACATTTTCCAAACCTCTTGCCAACAGTTTCTAGAGACCGACCTTGTCCCTATAGTTTTTAATGAACTGACAGAATTGTGGGAAATTATGTATGAGTATGAGTGCCACGCGCATATTAAATTTAAGAGCATTACATTGAAGTGTAATGTGAGAAACGTTTGATAGCAGAACAAGACTAAATGTACCATTGATTATAATCAGGTGTAATATTTGTCTAAAAGCCTTCTGGTTACATTATGGTTGGAACAAACCCAACAAGTGTGTCATTCGTTCTCAGGCAGGAACACACCCAACAATAAAACGTTTACATGTAACAAAACATTGACTAGTGCATTGTCACGTCAAGGCCCGTTGAATGTCACAGCGAGTTTGCGTCCAAATATAAAAAAAATCCATGGCGAGCTGACATATGTAAGCTTGGTGTGAAAATCTATTGAAAACCTGCCTTGGGTCTGGTTGTTGTTTACCACCTTATTTGACACTCCAACATGCCCATCCGACATTTTACTTCTTTTAAATGTCAGAAAATAATCAAAAGCCCAATAGGTCCCGTCCTCCTGATAATCCTGACACCTGTTTAAAAGTAATTCCAGCTGGTTGTATTTTACAGAAATGGCGTCGCCGTGTGCGGGAGTGGCGACAGCAAAGCACAAATCAAATCAAGACCCCTATGTCTGTGGACTCTACATACTGCATGTTCCGGTTTTAACGTCTAAGGACTCCCAGCGCACGTTGCGTAAATAAGATGATCACGTATTGCCGTTGCTGCAAATGTTCCAACGTTCACGCTTTTGATCATCTGACATTCAGGGTAAATCCTATGTAAGCCAAGGCCTGTGATGCGTCCTACAAATATAACTTTGCATGTATAGACAGCACAGTACGGTATATAGACAAATACAAACACACGTCTTGGCATCCCTTCCCATTTATCTCATGTTACTCATTGTTCCTCTCGCTTTTTGCAAGATTTGCTCTAATCCAAACACTGCTCACTATGTGCACATATATCATCTCCAAGAAACGATTTGAACGGTTTACTGTTGCACAAGCAATTAGAAATCTAAAAACACCGTCTCCTCTCCTCAACTCACACAAAGCAGATGAAGTGCAATTGCTGTATTTTTTTTCTCAAGCAACAACTTGTAATTATTATAGTAAATCTTCTCACCATTATCAGCTTGAGAGCCATCATGCAAGGCCTCCAATCTGAGCCGTCGATCTGAAATTGTCTACACAGAAATATACAACATAGTTTTGAATCACTCATTTCTACTGCACAGGCATGTTGGATATTAAAACGTAGCTTTGTGATCTTGACATATTACGTGTCCACAAGGATCCAGACTGCCACATTAGGAAAGCCAGGAATAAAACTCTACAGCGTTTTGAAGAAGAAGAAACTTTCCAAAGTTTCACTAGAGGGAAGGTTGTAATAAAAGACTGATAAAATATTCATCATAGTTAAATCAGTGGAAAGGAAAATGAAAATTAAGATGCTATTTCTCTGAGACACTGGAGCTATCTTTGGCATTTATATGGAAATGTTGACTGTTTTCTTCTCCATCTGGTATTTGTTTGCACCATATAAGAAACACTGGAGTATGTATGCCAGGCCACTAGCTGGCAGTGTAGCTTTGGAAAGTAAACACAAAGAGATCTTTTTTCCTGACTGGAGAAATTCGAACCCAATGACTTAAGTAAACTGATATTCAACTGCTTGTACTGACAAGTGTGTGGTTTTACTTTTTTCTTCAAACGCAGAAACTAGAACTTCTCCTTCAAGCTGATGCTGAAGAACTTGACTTTGTATTCTTCATTAGGGTTGTCTTGAAAAACTCAGGCCAGGGTGAGCACATTTTTATTGTGAGTTTTGTTAACTTTTATTTTATTTTTTTTCAAAGTAGGCTACTATAATTGTGTAACTCACCTTCACTATTAGTCGACGTAAAACATATAACTAACTCCTCTGCGCCCATGTTGTTATTAATACTTTTCCCTGAAGCAACTTTCTTCGGGTTCCTGATTAGCGAAACTGGCTTGAGCATAAAAGCGCCACTTGATGCTTTCACATCCTATGAATATATTTTCATACTCGCCAAGCTTTTGGTTGACCTCTAAGAAGGGACAATTCTAAAATAGTAGTCGCTGGTGCTAGTTTGTTTTTGAACTTCTGCAGCAAAAGTACCAAAGTGAATTTTAAGAAACCATTGAATTAAGTGAGTTTTGTTCACACGCAAACGCTGATTTGGATCCTTAGACGCCCAAGCGTCTGGAGGTAAGATTCAAAGTGTTGGATTCTTCACCCACAAATACATATATTAAATCACTAATTTCCTTCCCCATGCTGTTTTGACTGCGGAACTCTACCAAAATCTTTTGCTGCTGTCAATCTGAAATAACCCCACCACCATCTCTCCTATTTGATCGGCGAGTTATCACAATTAAACCTTTTTCAATTCGGGCGTAGCGCACTGTGAGCAGGTGGCCGCCTCGTGCGCTACCAGCCTCAGCGGGAGATCACACACAGTGAATGGGTTAGTTGACGGCCCACTGTGCTGTGCTAAGTGCAGTTTTAAAGAGCCTTCAGAAGAAGAAGTGTTACGGCAACATCTTAGGGTGTTACAAAAACAGCACAAAAATACACTGATAGGTGTACAGTGTTAACCCCGCCTCTCGCTCAAAGTCAGCTGGGATAGGCTCCAACACACCCGCAACCCCAGTGAGGATAAGCGGTATAGAAGATGAATGGATGAATTGGCAAGGGTTTACCGTACTGTGTGCATGTAGACTTGGTTTTCGCTACAAACAGAAGGAAATTCAAGCAGGTAAAATCTTATTTTGCTCAAACACACAAGCTCGGCTTTTTAAATCAGTGCTGACATGTTTTTGCTTCCAGAGCTGAAGTCTATCCCCCCCCCCCCTCAAAAATGAGATGAGCCGTATGAAAACAGCGTGGGCCTCAGCGGCCGATCCAACAGCCGGATGAAGTGACCAGCGGTGCTCAGCGACCCGAGGAGCAAAACGGGAAAGCGGCTGAGCAGACTGCAGTGCCAGCACAGCCCAATCAAACAGCTTTGAGGCTAAAAGGCCAAGACGCAGGCCACAAATTGACTCTGGGTGCGAGGGGGACCAGCGCCCTCCCCAGTCGGCTAACCTTCACAGTTTATAGACTGGCAGGGAGGCGTTTTTGGAGGCGTGCCACAGTCATTAGCAATCCAGTCACTGTTTATGTTCCTTGTTAGCGCGTGTGAAATCTGTAGCTGATAAGCCGAGGGCCACGCTCACCTTTGTGGAGGTCGCAAGAGTACTCACGCTCAATTGAAGTTCAGATACTTGCGTAAAAACGATTGGGAAAAGTAATGATTCAACGACTGTACTTTAGTAAAAGTAAAAAAAAATACAGATTCTGAAATGTACGTTACTGTCAATTACAGTGGATATAAAAAGTCTACCCCTGTTCAAATGCCAGGTTTTCGTGACAATAAAAAAAAAAAAGAGACCAAAATAAATGTTTTTCCAACCATCAATGTGGCCTATATCCCGTCCTATACAACTCAATTGAAGAAAAGAGGGGACGTAAGAGAGGGGAAGTAAAAATAAACAAATTAGATAAAGTGATTGCACAAGTGTGCACACCCTCTTACAACTGGGGATGTGGTTGTGTTCAGAATTAACCAAATACAATCAAACTAATGATAAATGGGTGTCAGAAGACACTTGGCACCGTGTAAAGTCTAAGTGCCTCCTTTTAAACCCCCCCAAGAATTTGTCTGTCCTAGTAGGGTTTTCCTGATATATTTTTATTTTTGCTCTTTCCGGCAGAAGCCTGAAGCTTTTGTGTTAACACTGCCTGCTATTTGGAACTGTACTTCCCAACACTACTCCTTTGCCACCATGCGCCTCTATCACACTACCAATAGAGCAAATTCTACAATTATTACACTCCTAGACCCCCAACACTACTTTTTTTTTTTTTTTTTTTACTACACAGCCACATGCACTTCTTGTAGATTATTTATTGGCAATCAGAAGGCTGTGCTTTACATCACTTTAACCTGAAACAATATGAAAAGTGCCCGATGGAGAATCCTCCGTCTCCTTTTTCCCAGCTCCACTATTTTAAGAACGTTGGAGGATTCCATGCGCAATTAATCTCATAAATCTAACAAGCTCACGATCCTTTTATTTTAACGACGCATGATGTGGAATTAATGGTCCGGCGCACTTAAAGAAAAATGTTTACACGTGCGTGCGCTAATTAGCGACGGAGCAATTTGCAATGTAAATGGCGCACACTCTTGGCGATGAGTTTAAAACGTCAGCCGGGCGGAAGGCCGCCACAATGCTGGAGAAAATAAAGCGCTAATGTGCTTGCGTAGACATCTAAATAAGACCTGCCGAGAAAATAATCTTCCCGTGCCATGTTGCCTCCTATATTGTGATGCCTCGGCTTGTTTGTTTTGTGTTCGCCTGGCTGCTTTCAAAAGGGAAATGATGGCGATATTTTCTCGTCAAGCGTAATGACCTCCCATTTGGAAGTCTTAAAAGTCTGCAAGAGGGCCGCGCGGTGCATTCAGATAAGCTCCAGGCTTGAGCAGGCTTTAGTCTTCAAGACAAAACACTTTTCACGGAACACAAGTGAAAAACAAATAGAGTATTGATGAAACATCCACCACCATACAATGAGTAAAGACATATTGCGCATTTAAAGCAGTTCCCAAGTGCATTAATAAGTCTGCGCCACGCGTTTGTCTCACTACTACAAGGAAGAAGTATTATTGTACTGCATTTCTTGTCTTCCTGAAACTAGCCAGTTTTAAAAAGGGGCCGACCTGGCCCTGTCTCATGAAAGTGATCGACTGTATATCCCGCCCCATATACTGCTGGACCAATGGCGAGTCCGGCTTTTGTTTTCATGAAGACCGGGGACAGAGCCTTGACTACGGCATTTAGACACTACGGCCGCTTGAAAGTGGCTCTGGATCTTTTCAGAAATACTGTATGCAGGAGAAAACCAAAACAAAACTGGTTGTTTAGTTTCATACTAGCTGGATAGGCAGTCACTCCAGAGACCCAATATATTGTATACAAACAATTAAAAAGTAGATTTTGAGTCCAAAACATAACTGAAAACATGCCTTGGTAAAATACTGTGCAGCCATGCCCTAACAAAGTCCTTATCCAGGCCAATCAGCTCCCAGCATGCCCCCTTTGCTCTCCCAAGTGGCTTTTGTGTGATTAATCCATTTTGGATGTTTTTCTGAAGAGAAAAGGAAGCAAGTCATAAGATTAAATGGCTTCTCAACCTCCTGAGCCACCAAGATGGGTTTACCTCCACAGATGAAACCACTACAACTCCAATTTGAAGATTGCGAGGCCTAATTGGTGCCAGAAAATGGACCGAACCCAACTGAGGGTTGCTTTCTGATCATTTGGCTCGCTTTGATGACAGTCGTGGTCATTTTTTTTCTCTGTGGCGTCTGTAGAAAAAGACAAGACACTATGAAGGTAGCACAACTGTTGGAGTATTAAGCACTAAAAAATAACAATTATGAGAAAGGTGATAATATTTTTTTTAATTCTACGACAAGTCATAATGTTAAAATAATAATTTGACAAAACTATTGAAATATTACAAGAAAAATACAGTGTTTAGATTACAGGAATGCAGTTGTAATATAACAAGACAAAAGCAGCAATGCTACAAGAATTAATGTGTAATATTACAAAAAAAGTGGTAATATGAGGGAAATGACTAATGCAGCCCTATGACTCATAATGTTAAGGTAATAAAGTGGTATTTATAGCACAAATAATATTTTGAGAGGAAATGTAATTTTATGGGAAAAAAAATATATAAAATATAATATTACTAGGATTAGGCATCGAGAATCGAGAGGAACCGGGACTAATGTTCGATTCCCAGTTTCGATGCCTAGTCCTCCAGCCGCGAAAAAGTCGTGGCGAAAAACAACGAAGAAGCAGCGTAAACCAACGAAGAAGAACGAGCACGATGACATGCTTGTGCCAAACGTCAGCGGCGGCGAACAAAAGTGTGTTTTAACTTTGTTAAAATGAATGACCAGTCGCCTCAGTGCAAAACTTTTTATATTATATTTTTTTAGATTATATTATGCAAAGGAGTTTTCCCCGATGTGTAGCATCTGACGCGCTCCGAGCCTCAGCCTGAACCGCGTGGAGCTTCAGTGAAGTCAACTGTCAGTCATTTGGGTGAGTGAAAGAGAAAATTGTCTGTCAACATTGAGACAAGTAGCAAGGTAAACGATTGCTTGCACTTTTGCACTGATGGTTTGTAGCGTTTATTTTAGTCTTCAAACCAATGTAAGTGCCAATGACCAAAAAAAAAAAACCCAACAACAACAACAAAAGCTTAATATTGGGCTAAAACATCACCGTAGCAACTTTACATCACAATGAATTGGGACAAAATTCAGAAAACAGGGGCAGCTATATAGCATTGTTAAAATAACTATTTTAAACCGTGCAATCTTTTTTTTTTACCCAGAATCGGGTAAAAAAAGAATCGGAATCGAAAATCGTTTGGAACCGGAATCGAACTAAGGAACCGGAATCGGAACCGCTCAAATTCAAACGATGCCCAACCCTAAATATTACAGGAAAAATGTAAGAGAAGAATCATGTGATAATGAGGAGGAAAAGAAAATTTAGACCTTAAAATTGACATTATGTGTTACAAGTTGTAATGAGTGTCCCAATCACATACATATACATTTTTAAATTGTAATTACAGCTTTATTCTCTTGATTCTATACTCATATGGGTTTTTTTCTTCAGCGCGGCCCTAATATTTCCAAAAGAGCCACGCTTATTGAAAGACACTGGTGAACGTCACGACACGTCAATGGGATGACCGAGTTTGTCGGAGCTGCTTTCGGAGGAAGAGAGGAGCGAATCCATTAATTGAACCGGGTGAAGCAATTATGAAATATGCATGTGGAACTTATTGCGTCACTGGGAGAAAAGTCTATTATTGTCCCAGCTGCTGGTTTTAGCATTGACGTTTTAATTGGTGATTCTCAGCGCTCCTTTTGCGTGGGGTGGGGAGGGCGGCGGAATTAGACTGGGAAACCTTCTAGGACATCTCTGAAAGAACGTTCAGTTCTAAGCTGGTCACGTTCACAACTGTGCACACACACACACAGACACACACACACACACACGCGCGCACGATAGATATGTTTTTAGCACTTCAGTGGACGTACAGCATGTTGATTTAAATTCTCTTCTGGCTCCAAGAGTAAACACACACACACACACACACACACACACCTTGCTTTACAACAAACCCTCTCTGCAAAATGGTGATTTACGTCACACGAAGTTGACGTTTTGTCCTCAAAAAGGAGGTGAGTCACCGCAATGTGCCTGTGTAAACACTTTAATGTCCCCACTGTATAAGGAATAGCTGCTGCGAGCACACACAAGCAGAGTTATTGAAATGGAGTCGACTGATGGAGCTCACTGACGCCGTTGATAAAACATTAAGGAAGAGATATAATGCCATTTTACCATGGTGTGTTTGTGCTATCAATTCATCTCTGACCTTGAACTAAAACAATTGTGGCTGTCTGACAGGATGGAAGGAATAATGATGATAAATTATGTATACGTCGCAACTTGAATTTGTCTTCATTCCAACTTTCGGGAAAGTTGAGCCGGATGTGTGTTTTCATGCAACTGACACGAAACGTTACCACTTGTTAAATGGACTAATGTGAGCCTTAGTTCTAAATGTACAATGCACAGGACCCTGGTCCTGCTAAAGCAAGGTACACACATACTGATAATTGCACTGAATTTGAGCATTCCCACTGACTGTCAAAGCTGATTATCGGCTGTCTGTAAAAGATTATCCTGAGCGATTATTCCATGGTACATTTATGGTATATAGTAATTAAAGCTCAGAGTAATCAAGTAGAGTGGCTAAAAATTGTACTCAAGTAAGAGTACTGTTACTTTACAACAGGGGTCACCAACCTTTTTTGAGACCGAGAGCTACTTTTTGGGTACTGATTATTGCGAAGGGCTACCAGTTCTTCTATTTCTTCTTCTACAACAACTACTGGATGCCATGTAGCATCATGCTGCTGCCTCTTACAGGTTAGTCTTGGTACTACGACAGACATTATGAGTGTGCTGTGATGTGTTGGTCATCTCGAGTACGCCGCACACGATAAGAGCACTTAAGAACACACGCTGATTTCTTCGTCTAGTGTTGAATCTTTCACATTGAAAAAAAATCAATGAAGATGTCAATAATTGATATGCGTTTACCTCGGTTAACTTTTTCTGTTGGTCTGCTTGTGTTTCAAAAGAGAGTGAACCTGGCACATTTGAGTGTTCTATTTTACAACAGCGATCCCGTGGCCGCAATCAGACTCTTTGCCGTGCAGCCGCGTACTTATAGATGCTTTTTATGGATGCATTTTCATTTCTGCCAGACAGTAAAAAGACCGCGGTGCAAAATGAAGATGCTGCAGAAGGAGCAGCGGCAGCATACACCCACCAAGAGGACACCGGAGCGGTGTCCTATTGATTGCTATTATCTTAAATTCATCTGGGTCGCCATACTAGTTACCATATATGCTAATGTGAGGTCAAGCGTGTCTTTTTCTATCCATATGAATGATGTCTCAACTGCAAGCAGGATGCAATCGGAATAATGCAGAAAGGAAATTTGAACCCTGCAACTTAAAACTGAAGAAATATTCTTTTCTACTCCATTTAAGTTACATACAAGTGCTACTTGTAATTTAAATAATGTTTTAGGCCAGTCATTCTCAAAAGTGGAACGCTAAAGTATCAGTGGCTAAGTCTAGTTCAATTGTATTGAAGTTTTTAGTACAACACATTTGTATTTAATCTTCAAAGACGCTGTAAAGTGAATTCGGAGACTTTAAACACGCTTGACGATAACTGCCGAAAACATTTGTGTAATGTTCATGTACAGAAGTCTTAATGTACAATGTAAACATCCCACGGTGTTATGTCTTATTGCGTGTATTTCTTCAAAAGGTTTCTCCACAACCCCTGCTACGTCTGCCAAGTGCAAAAGGCAAGAATTATTTTTCCTTCCCATTTTTTGTTTGTTAGCAGGATTGTGCAAAAACTATATCCAACTTCCATAAAACTTTGTGGAGCAGTAATCCATTACATTTTGGTGCAAACCACATAAAATGCATATGCGGAACATCATGGAGACTTATGATGATGATGATTATAATTATTACCATATTTACTCATACTCATTTTACAGTAGGAAAACAAACTGTAAATTGCAATACTATTAGATTAGATATTATTGTTACTGGGTAAGCAGAGGAAAATGGATGGGACGGATGGATGGAATGTGATGAATATCCTAGATAACTTATCAAGACTCCCGTCATAATATAAACTATCAAAGGTGCTTACTATGGAGGGATGTTGAGCATTTTTACACAATACGGATATTTTACACACTAATTGTGTTCTGTTGTATGCACACAGGCAGTGTGTGTCTCCCTGTGTATGGATGCGTGGGCGACAAGTGAAGACCCCCACACACACTATATGGAGCTTTATTAGCATAACAGCAACGGTTTGACCTTCCGAACGCCAAATGAGCATTAGTGTCAAGATTAAACTGTCTGCTGGTGTATATACAGTTGCGTGTTTACCCTGATGTGGTGTATTTTACAAATTAAATTCTGGAGGCCATGTCCGTGCTGCTGTATAAAAATAAAATTAACTTCGCCAATGATGTGTGCTTGCAAGGAATTAACATATGTTTAATTTTGCATTTCATATTAAACTGCACACAGGGCTGATTTTTTTTTTTTTTAAAGCAGTATTCCTCTCTTACATTAAATATGCATAACACTACAAACTTTTGCCATGATTTATCAAAGACACAAAGCAATTAAATCTTCTGTGTGGCTAAGTCACATCCAGTTTGATTGACACTGCCTCGCCGACATAAAGCACAGCACCAAGAAGCAAAAATCCAAATCTTAATTGTTCCTCAGAAATTTGACATCCTATCCTCCACCCTGCTAAAATACATCAAATATGACTTCAGTAAAGCTTCCAAGCCATATGCCCAAATGGAATTCAAACAAGATTATGTCTCAATCCGCAGAAATTCACTCACTGTCAGGTGATACTTCTGCAAATGGTGTGAAATTTCAGCCCATTGATTATTAAAGAATGAAATATATTCAGCTTTTTCTTAGGCTTTGTTTGTAATGGCAAAGAAAATAACTATGACCATCGAACAAGTAATAGACATGGGAAAGTGCTATTTCAAAACAGATGTGTTATTAACGCACCTGGGAACTGTGACATAATTTTGTCAAAATACCCCAAGCATAAAAAAATAAATACTGCACACGTTACACTACATTGACTTTCCTGATCAAAAGCTAAAATGACACTTGCCATGGTGGGGGCGGTGACGATTGAGTGGGAAGCTAATCGTCTGCGGTGGTGGGTAGAGGGTCCGGTACCAAATGGCCTGCGGATCGGTAGTTGGGGACCACAAGCTGAAACGATGAGTCATGATAAAACAGGACAACACTCTTACACTATTATTCCAACGCTTTATTAAGGTATTATCACACTTATGTCAGTTAAATGATTATTTCAATGATAACGGAATCCTATTGGGTAAATTATTTCGAAATTGTCCAAACACGACCAAACAATAACAACTTCCACCTGTGACTTTCACTTCAGTGCATCCATGATGAGCGCCAAGCAAGGGATAAATTTTTAAAAGCAACACCTCGTCCTCACCATGGAGATGTCTTCATGTAACTCATAACGCCGTCGTTCATGCAACCATATTTTAATTCGCTTGTGCATAGGAAGTGCCTGTGGCTTGATGAAGTTTGCCCTCAACCTCAATTAAAAGCATAATCATGCCAATAGAACATACGCAATTCCTCGATAAAATCAAGGCGGCAGGATTTAATAGACTTCCCAGCATGGGTGGGAGCGGTGGAACAATGTAATTTGTTACAAGACGGCACATGAAGGGAGAAAAAAAAAAAAAAAAAAAAAGAAAAATGGCTCAGGCTCAGATTATTTTTGTGCTCCCACAGAGTGCCTCCCCTGTCCCCTGAGGTGTTGTTTGCCCGCTGTAATCACCCCCAGTATGTGATCTTACAAGTGTGTCATATAAATGGTGGGCAGTGTTTTTTTTTTTCCCCCCTATCCATAATATATCAGGGATCTACAGTAAATCCTGCAGGCGTGTGCAGGAGGGCGATTGAGGGGGGAAGGGGGGGATTTAGAGAGGGGTGACTTGCTAATGGTGTGAGGAATAAAGGCTCAGAACAACGTGGAAGGAATGCGCGCGCGCACACACACGCACACACACACACACACACACAGGCACATACACGAACACATGACCATAAGCCGAGAAGAGTAAAGGAGGCCGTTGCACTGTGGCCCGCTTGCTTGAGAAGTGGTCCTATGAGAATTTGGAGCTCACGGGTGGGCCTTAAGTTAGAGTTTGATAGGCCTCGACTCCATGCTGTTTACAATCATCCGCCGTGCTCAGCTGACTCCAAGGTCATCCAAAAATACATTCGGCTCTTCTACCTCTGCAAAGCCTGAATGTACATTTATCATCGTTGTTCATCCAGCGCTACTACCTGAGAGCGCTTCTCCCCTGAGGAGATGAGCAGCAACATGTCCTCACTTCCTGGTGCGGATGTAACAGCAGGAAGTTGCTCTCTAAAATGTAAATAAATACAAAAGGCAGTCAGAGAATGCAGCATTCATTTGGTCGAACTATTATATACATATATGTATATATATATATATATATATATATATATATATATATATATATACACACACACACACACACACAGTATATATGTTCTGGTGGGCCACATATAGTGACACATTTATCTGTATGTCCTGGATCTACAGTATATTGTACCGCATTGCCAGTAAAAGATCATTGAATATTTGCATTCCATTGTGCTGACGTACCTAATGTTGTGCCCGGTTCAAAAAGATGTCAACCCCGTTTTGCGTCTAGTGTGAATGTACCTTTCATCTCTGTTCATCCAGCGGCACCAGGGAGTGCTCCTGTCCTGCAGAATTGAGAACCAGCATGTCTTCGCTTCCACGTGCAGATACCAGCAGGAAGTTGTGCTGTACTAGAGCAGTTAGGACACCTGTAAAAAGAACATTAAAAGAAAGGGAGGTTGACATTATTGTTTTGAAAAGTACAGGGAACAAAGTCAAAATCCTCTCCATTCATGCAGGCTGCTGGTGTTTATACACATACCGGGCCAATAGATGGTGATGAATCCTCTCTCTTAAAGCTCCTTTTCATCATCGTAGTTTTCAATTTTGACATTTGCAACCACTAGATGCAGTAGCCATGTAGCAAATTTATGTTTTTGCGGAAGAAGCGCTAAAAATGCAAAGGCTGTTGTATGCGTTGTGTGTCGCCATTGGTTGTAATGCTGACATCGTTTTAAAAATGCAATTTGCTGCTTCCATGTAAACGAAATGCTAACACAAAATAGTTTATATCAATTTTCAGTTAAATCGGTCTTGTGTACAGGGGAGCTTGATTTAGAGCAGAGTTTGGTTTCCAGCAATGACGAAACCCAACTTTGCAAGTGAGAATGCTATACGTTAGTAAATAGTCCTATGACAAATACTTCTAATTCATCAATATAAAATAATCAAATGAAAAACAGCAAGTATGGCAGTAACTGAGCATACCTTCTTGTGCCCTATGACAACGTATTCTTATGCCACTGAGCAAATTTCACATTGTTTGTTCAAACCGAGCATGTCGGGACCATTGTAGACTAAGGGGCCCGTGTAAACGTCTCCAACAGTTTAGTCCAGATACAGCTTATCATACATATCCCTCTGAACATCCATCCACCCATCCATTTTCTGAGCCGCTTATCCTCACATGGGTCGCGGGAGTGCTGGAGTCTATCCCAGCTATCATCGGGCAGGAGGCGGGGTACACCCTGAACTGTTGCCAGCCAATCGCAGGGGACATAGAAACAAACAACCATTCAAACAAACCCCTCACATTCACACCTACGGGCAATTTAGAGTCTTCAATTAACCTACCGTGCATGTTTTTGGGATGTGGGAGGAAACCGGAGTTCCTAGTGAAAACCCACGCAGGCACGGGGAGAACATGCAAACTCCACACAGGCGGGGCCGGGATTTGAACCCCGGTCCTCAGAACTGTGAGGCAGACGCTCTAAACAGTCGTCACCGTGCCGCCTACCAGTGAACAAAACAATATTAATAGAAAAAGATGCATTCGCACAACAAATTCGAAGCTCGTTTGATGAGAGGAGTTAGATAACATTGTTGACGTCAGTTGCTAGTGAATTTTCCCATTCCGGTGAAATTGTCTGAAGTATTTCTGCCAATCATAAACCAATTACAGTTGTTATCTTTATAAAAAAAAAAAAAAAAAAAAAATGTAGTCAAGAAGTTGCACACAAAGTAAATCACACAAAACAAATTATTTGAACAAAAAGATTCTCCTATTGATGGAATATTCAAATAATAATCCCCCCCACATACACACACTTATTATTTTTTTTTAAAGTACTCCTAGCATGCATTTTATACTCATTTATGAGGGATGCATTATCCTTAAACTCCATATGTTGGTACTAAGTGTATGGTATCAATTTGGTGTACAGAATTTGAGACAGCTAAATGCTAAACGTAGCTGTAGCCGTATCAATAGCGATTAGCATTTTAGGTCAAACAACGCTAACTACCATTCAGCTCACTCATACTTATCATGTTATAGGAACATTACACATCTAACAGTGTCTTAAAAAGCACTTAAAGACGCTCATTTGTCGTTTTTCACCAAGTTTATAATTGGCCCAATAATGCATCCGTCTGCAATAAATGTCCGTGTGAAACAAGGGTTCCAGCGGCGCAAAAATGTTTCCGGGCATTACTCGACCTGTTTTTGAAGTCGACATTTTTCCTCAAGATTTCACGTGAATCATAAACCAATGATAGTTATCTTTTTTTTTTTTTAAATGTCGTTGAGAAGTTGCATACAAAGAACATCAAACAAAACTAAGAATTTAAACCAAAAGAACACAACAGATTTGAGTCAGATAACATCAGATAACATTATTGATGTCAATTGATGGTGGAGTTCCACATTATTGGAAACTTTTCTAAAGAATATGTACCAGTCATAAACCATTTACAGAATTGTTGTTATTGTAAAAAAAAAAAAAAAAAAAAAATTTTGTCAAGAAGTTTCACACAAAGCAAACCAAACAAAATAAACTATTTAAATAAAAAGAATGAATGAGATTCACATTAAATAACATCAGATTTCAGTTAGATAACTTTATCGAAGGCAATTGATGGTTGATTTTCCACATTCTTGCAAAATCTGTGGAGAAATTATGCCAATCACAAACTAACAATAGAATTTTTTTTTTTTTTTTTTTTTTTTTTTTTAAATGTAGTCAAGAAGTTGCACACAAAGGAAGCCAAACAAAAACAGTTCGAACAAAAATGACAGATTTGAGTTAGATAACATTGATTGTAACTTCATTGTGGATTTTCACATTCTGGGAAAATCATCAAAAATGTGAGCCAATCATAATCCAATTACAGTATAGTTATCTTTTTTTTAAATTATTTTTTAATGGAGTCATGAAGTTGCACACAAAGCAAACTAAACAAACAACTGGAACAAAAAGAAAAAAAAAATCAATAAACAAAACCTGATTGGTGGGGGTTTGGATAACATTCTTTAGCAATCTTCCATGTGTAATATTGTGTACACCACTATCTGCATGGCTGAATATATGATAGTTTGCTTTTTACAAGCCGGTTGACTAAAAGGGAGATGATTGATTGTTGCTGTGTCTTTAGAACCACTGCACCACAACATCAATGAAACATGAATGTCATGTTTTTCCATAGAAGTTAATAAATGTAATTTAAAAATATATAGAATGCAGGGTGGCTCGCATCTTTTAGCTTTTCTTTCCCGGGAGGGACGGTTTATAATTTGTGCGTCTTTATGCAGCTACGTTTTATGCATAAGCTGCTACTGAGGAAAAAAAAAAATAATATTGGTCCTTGTGTCGAACTGGTGTTGCACAGCAAAGGCGGGACACAAACAGGTGCCCCTTTCGAGATTATGCTCTGCAGAAATGAACCATTTTGCAAATGCTTACTGTGCCATGCTCCTCTGACTTTGTGCAGAGTTTATAGAAAGTACAGTAGTGCAGTGTAACCTCTAAATGTGAACGCCTTTAAAGTCGAACCCTTGCAAATTCAACCAAAATGAAAATGTCATACAAAATTATAGAGGCTGAACAACATGATGCCATCAGAAAGTAAAGTAAAAAACTGTTTAGCCATAACTTTAGAAGCAGAATTAGAATGTGGGAAAGTGTACAGTTTTGGGTGCACTGAACATAAAAGTTAAATCCAATTGACCTGCACTTAAGAAATGTACTATCCTAGATTTAAAACATTCCGCAAAATCTGAACATTTAAGTCGGTGATTCTTTCATGTACCACTAGAGGGAGCTAAGATTATCCAATGCGAATATCCTGTGTTCAAAGTGATTTGTCCTCCCCGATCTACAATCGTAAACATTATCCATGGACTCGTGTTGTTGACAAACACAAATAACTGGTCGTGTTGTTGTTTGTGTAACATGTCTCCCAAGTCACGCACCACAGTCAAAATGACAAGGGGAGGAGCTTGCAACCGCAATGTCGTTACAAGCCAACAGTTAAGGCCTCTTTATACTACCGCGGTCGCGGGGCAGACAGCGCCCGCATTGCATCACGTGACCGACAAATTGGCACGCGCGGCCCCTCTGCGTAGCTTGACGCGCACATGGCAAAAATTGTTGCTGCGCGTAGAATGCCGCAGAGATCATCTCTTGTGATTGGTCCGTTTTAGTCACATGCTGTGATGATGTAATCAGCGTTCCTCCCGGTTCCACATAGCACCTACGTCGCCGCCTTCTCGATCGATTTTGCAGCATAATTAAACGTATCATCTGGTCATCTAGGTCCATTTGTTCGAGCAGACTCTGTTCTACGGTCACCATTGTTGTTGCTTTGTTCCTTGTTACGGAAAGGAAAGTAAAAACGGCTACCGGAAATGGCCACAAAATGCAGCAGAAACTCCACCCTGTGGCGTACTAGCCAATACCAGCCGTAGCGGACACCCCTGACTTGGAGGAGAACTGCAGCACACTTTCAAAACAGTGTGCGTGGGTTGCACTTGAGTATCAAGGCAAACTGCGTGCGGGATAGCCACAGTGACGTCCACGGAAGTATGAAGAAGCCTTTAGCCTAGCTTGTTTTCTTCTTCTTTGCATTTTCCAGAAGTCTGGATGCCCAGTGGGACTATGCTGCCTCTCACAGAGATCAGTCTTGGTACTACGAAGTATAGTGTATCTGATTTTGGGCAGGAGACTTGAGATTGTCGGTGGAGATATTGTCATGGGTGTGCTGTGCTGATTTGGTTATTTCGACTACACCGCACACTATAAGTGCAATATTTTGCAACAGTTAAACATTTGTGAAAAAATTGTATGCGAGTACAATGTTTTTTCCGGGATAGGGACTGAGCCCTGAAAAGCGAAAATTTGACCCCCCCACCAAAAGGTTTATAATTGCCTATAGATACCACAAGATGTCAGCAAAACCACTTTTATATTAGACTAAATGAAGCTCCATTCCGAACTTCAACATAGTTTCTTGACATCAAAATGCCACAAGATGGAGTCAAAGCAATAGTAGACATGGCAATGGAACGACAACAAAAACAGAATAGGTACGTGTTTTTTGTTGTTGTTGTTTTTTTTCCAGGAAACTTTGGTCCTGTACCTGTTTTAGAATCTGTAGCATTTTATTAGGCAGGTGCGGGTGTACGTTGTGTGGCATGGGAGTGTATATATGCAGTTCAGGTCCAAAATATATCCTTGCTAAGAAGTGAAAGATGTGTTTCCTAATGCAAAAGCAAAAGTGAGGTTTCCTGATTGACAGCATTGCGGAATGTGTGCAGAAGGGGAGAATGAGAGCGAGTGAACTGGAATAGAAGTGTGATGGGAGGGAAGATGGATCCTGTGCTCTGAGTCGAAAGCTGTCACAAGTGTCCTCAGCATCTGTAAATATGCCTCACGCACACACACACACACACACACACACACACAAGCAGGCCCAGGCAGGAGTTTCCACCAAAGTGTGTCACACTTTTCCATCTCGCCGTG
Organism: Phycodurus eques; assembly: GCF_024500275.1. Taxonomy (NCBI): domain Eukaryota; kingdom Metazoa; phylum Chordata; class Actinopteri; order Syngnathiformes; family Syngnathidae; genus Phycodurus; species Phycodurus eques. The sequence continues at coordinate 6,558,353 of NC_084535.1, forward strand.
TGAGCGAGCTCAGAGGAGGCTGGCCCTCGCAGGGGAAGCTCCTTTCAAATTAGTCCGAACGGGAACGCTTTTAGCCAAGCCAATCTCAGCAGGAATGGAAAGCCTCACCCTTTCACGTCCTGTCACATACACACTGAGGAGGAGTGACCGGGATCACATTTCCTCTTTGCCAACGTTTGTTCTTTAGATACTGTGCAGCTTAATTTGCTACTTTCCCACTGGACTCATTGCATGGAAAGCCACGAGTCACCCAGAACCCCCCTCAACTTTTGACATCAAAATCCACACATACGATCACAACTATTTACTTACAGTTTGTTTAGCTGCAAATGTCTGCAAGTTATCGAAGCCAAAATGATTAATTGTGCGACGTCAACATCTCACTTTGCAAGCAAATTAAATGTGATCCTTCATTAACTCGTGATGTTTCAATTCCAAACAAGCATGTTAGAAGCATTCAGCCATTCTCCAATAAAGCTTCATGAAGCTGAATGCAAGGAGCGTGTAAATGTATGAGAATTTTGCTCCATTTTTCAGTTTAAGTATTGCAGGGAAGTTTTTTTGGGGTACAGGAAAAAAGACAACATTTTGAAATGTCATTATTAGTAATTGTCATTATAATATGCAGTAGCATAGCGAATGAGTGGGTAGCACATCTGCCTCACAGTTCTGAGGTTGGGGTTTCAAACTATTGTTGGAGTTTGCATGTTTTACTTGCGTGGCCTGGCACACACAAGGATTTTTCAAATCTTAAAAGATTCATTTGTGACAGACCCCCACACATGACGATAACAAATCTGGTATTTAACAGTTTTGGTCGTATTGTGTGTGGTGTTCTTCGATAATCTCAACACAGAACACCACACACACACACAGAGAGATTCTGTCCCACCGCCGATCTCGAAATCTCGCGTGATCACACGAGATCTCACAAAACCCAAAAAGATTTTGGATTTTGAATTTTGTATACATTTTACATGATTTTGTGCAAAAAGTAAGGCACTATATTTATCACAAAAAAATCTTTGTTGTACAAAATTTAAAAATACATTTTTATAAACAATATGAAACTATATGTGAACGTACCCATATTGCAGCATTTTTCTTTTTTACAATTTGGTAGCATTTTGCTGAAAAAAAAGTAAGGCACTGTGTTTAATTTTTTTCGTACGTGAAAATATTTATGATTAATCTTGAGAAGAATAGTCCAGTTTTGTGTCAAACATGAATGCTTTCAGTGTTGTGTTGTGGCATTTTTTAGAATGTAACACAGGGTCGAGGGAAAAAAAAGGAGCAATTTTTTTTAGTTTATAGTATGGACCGAATTGAAGAAACAGATGCCCTAAACCATCTTTTTTCCCCCTCCTTTTTTTTGGTCTGCAAATTTACGAAATTAAGGTAATTTGTAGTAATGGGATGGGGATGGTGGACTGAATTTGGCAAGAGAGAACACATATTGTAACTGCAAATGCTGCCATACTTTGAGGACTATGTCAGCAGCAATAGTAATGGTAAGTTGAAAACAAATGTCCAACCATAATGCTATAATTAGAATTATTATGAGCAAAATGAGTATTTTGTGGTAAAAATTTAACGTTTCTGATGAGTATTGCTTTGACTACAATTACACCAATTCCACTTGGACAGAGCAGTGTTTTTGTGCACTTTTATACATGCGGAACCACTTTCCCAGGTAGTCAAGTTTTTAGCTTGCTGCGGCGGTCTTCCAAAGTGCTCATTGGAAGTCCTTCAGTCTGCATTAATGGATTTCTGTCGCTACACAGACACTGCAGAAAACATTGCCAACATACTGTATTGTATCCTAGAGAACTTCTCAACATGCAATGCAAACAGTTACCAAGATAGCAAGGGAGAAATATTATCCTTTAAGTGTAGTAAGTCTGATTTTTACTTCAGCATTTTTCAAACTGTTAGAGTAAGAATTCTTATGACCTTTGGGAGCTCTGGTAAGGCATCAGATGCAGGTGACAATTCTGTTTGTAGATCCCTGCCATGCATCTTATTTGAGCAGCTGAAAATAGAGCTTTATATTCTGGATGAAGGCTATGTCTCTCCATTAGGAGGAACTGCATCAAGAGCGAGCGCCTCATGTGTCCTTGGAGGCAGCTGAATGCCAGACGGAACCTGCAGCTCCTCTCCAAATGAGACGTGCCGACTTCACAGGACTAATGGCGCATTTTGTAAAGTCGCTGTAAAAGTCACAAGTACATTAGTGGGAAGTCGTCCTTGTGGGGTCAACGCTAAAGTCCTACAAGTGCGGTAGTCAATTTCCTTTAAGATGTCAGGTACACCACTACCTGGACAGCAGATACATGTTGGTAAATTGTAAAAGTCTATTCATAGATACTGCCTGGAGATTGACACGTAAGAAAGAGAATGAGAGAGAAAGAGAGCGAGAGATGTGGATTGCATAACGTTGTTTCCCCATTGGCATTTTTTTGTTTTTTTTTTGGTCATTACTTACAGAATGCCATTCAAAAACAAATACAAATGACCAGAATTCCTCGTGAGGACCACCTAAACATGATAGGATAGGTTGTATACAATTACAAGCGACGACCCCCCCAAGGTGAGAACAAAAGAAGACTAGCCGACGACTTGAACACATTCTACTACAGATTTGAAAAGAACACTTTCACACCTCACACCCACCCAGCCGCACCACCGAACACAATCACACCTCTGACTTCTGCGTTGACCATCCACAAACAGGATGTGAGACGCATCTTCAAACAACAAAAGATGAACAAAGCGGCTGGCCCAGACCACGTGTCCCCATCCTGCCTCAAAGTCTGCGCGGACCAGATCGCTCCAGTCTTCACATAGATCTTCAATAGATCTCTGGAACTGTGCGAAGTACCATCCTGTTTCAAACTCTCCACCATCATCCCAGTCCCCAAGAAACCTGGAGTCTCGGGTCTGAATGACTACAGGCCTGTCACCTTGACATATGTGGTCATGAAGTCCTTTGAACGCCTCATGCTGGACCACCTCATGAGCATCACAGGTCCCCTGCTGGACCCCCTGCAGTTTACCTACCGAGCAAACAGATCTGTGGATGATGCAGTCAACATTGGACTGCACTTCATCCTAGAAGACCTCGACGGCACGGGGACCTACGCGAGGATCCTGTTCGTGGACTTCAGCTCAGCGTTCACACCATCATGCCTGAACTCCTTCCCGCCAAGCTTCTCCAGCTCATCATCTCGCCTGCCATCTGCCAGTGGATTTATAGCTTCCTGACGGGCAGGACACAGCAGGTGAGGCTGGGGGAGGCCACCTCATCCACACGCAGCATCACCGCAGGGGCACCCCAAGGTTGTGTCCTCTCTCCACTGCTCTTCTCTCTCTACACGAACGACTGCACCTCAACGCACCCGGCTGTCAAACTCCTGAAGTTTGCAGATGACACCACAGTCGTCGGCCTCATCAAAGACGGTGATGAGTCTGTATAGCAACAGGAAGTGGAGCGGCTGGAGCTGTGATGCAGCCGACACAATCTGGAGCTGAATTGAACTGAAACTTCGACCAATGGTGTTCTTATCATGGAACGGTCACTCCTTTTGCCACATTGTCTGCCTTTACGTATTGCCTTCGTTAATCTGAACAATAGCACAGATACAAGCTAATTTTGCCAAACCAAACTGCGCAGCAAGATCACAAGCACAAACACTTTTCTCATGTTTAGCTATTATTTTTGTAATACAACAGTAATTCAATTAGGCTTCCACATAACACTACTATCACTGAATTGTTTGTATGAAATGATCAACTGTATATGAAACAATCAAATGAAAAGCAGTAAGTGTCAGTAGTATCTGAGCGTATCCTGTTGTTCACTGCGCGTCGCTCGTAGCTTCAGAATCTTGTACACCGAGACCGTCGAAAATCAAGGACCCCTGTATTGGTGCAGGTGTACCTAATAATAAAGTGTCCTATGAGTGCTTATGCGACCACACCCAACAATATAGCCTGTACAGGTCCATAATGCAAATGCTGACATTTATATTTTTATTAATCCATGCACAAAGAATAGAGCATTAGTCATGCATTTCCATGCCGAGGCTTAACGTGATCTTGGATTAAAAAATTATAATAGTAAATAAAAAGAACTGTCTGCTCTCCAAGGATGCATTGCATTTCCACTCTGTGCAGAAACGCTGCAAGAGCTGAGAAACTTTATGATGTCTCCCTCGCACTCCCTTGATCTGTACAGTTTTACTACAAGTTTCATGGCACCGCCTGTAAACACGGCGGCCCGGTTTTCAGAATGAGGCGTTAGGAGAACATTTCGAGTGTAACTCTGTGCGAACTGCTGCCATTAGTCAACTGCTCTGCATTAATGTGAAAGGTGGGGTGTTGGGGATAGGATAATGGCACACATAGATAAAGTGATGACAGTCCAACCAGAAGTAAACATTTTATTTATTTAAAAAGAAATCTCATTTACTTGCTGTATATGTTTTTTTAAAGAATGTTTTAAAGTATGATAAATGATCAAAGCCTCTTTGTATTGCGGCAGACAAAGTTGAAGGATAAAAGCTCTTATCTCTAATTGTGATACATTTTATTAGTTGGACAGAGAGACTGCAAAATCAAAAAGCAACTTTACGTTCCAATTTGACTCAGCTTCTTAGCAGCAATATGCATTAACCGGGAATAACTAAACCAGCTGCCTCACAACAAGAATGTATCCTAGTTCACATACATTCATAGGTATTTTCATTAGGTACATCTGCACAATTGACAATGAGCCAAAACAGTATGCATTTAAAAAAAAAAGAGAGAGATAAAGAAAATCTGCCTTAACAAAGATAATGTTAACTCAAAGATGCTTTACAATTGCCCACATTATTCATTCATCCACAGTCACACCTGGTGGTGGTAAGCTACTTGTGTAGCCACGGAAGCGTGGCTGCCATTCTGCGCCGACGGCGAAATTATAAAAACTACCTCCAATTTGATTATCCAAACACATTTTTACCATAGACAATAAAAGTAACGTTTAAACATTCATAACTGTAACAGAAGTATTTTTTTAAAAATCAATTTGTAATTATAACAAGTGACACCAATGTGTATGGTCACGCTGGACAAGAATACTGTATTGGGCCACACTGATAACTTTCTGTCGTCTTCTTCTACTTTTAACCCTCCTGCTTCATTTGTTTCTCAGGAACAGCAATACAGTATTTTTGTGGGTTTGACTCGGATAAGGTTGAAGTGTCCAAAATCACAATAAACAGTTAATATCCTAACAATTCTATTGAAAATATGTGAAATTACGGTAACCATTTTTATGATACCGGTAAGATGATTAGACATAGCCACGCAGAAGTCGCATACCGAAAAGACTACTTTTAACTCTTCATGGGTCAATTTGACCCACAATATAACTGGAGGGTGTGTGTAGTTGGATGTTGTCTAGTTTAACATGCCCACTCTGTCATAGTAAAATGTTAAGACATATTTTTTTTTAAATTCCAAAATTTAAAAATTTTGTTCAACAGTAAATGGCCATCTTGCAAATTGAATCATGTTGCTAATTAAAAGCCCACCATATGCTCATCAAATGCCAACATTGGCCAAAAATGTCCACCCTGTCAGCAAGCTCATATATTTTTGCTGTTTGCGTGTACATTATCTGCTTGCCATAAATGTATTTTATAAAAAAAAGTGGGAGCTTGACCAAGATGCATCTCTAACAGGATAACATCTGATTGATACAATGACTACGAAGTTCAATGGGAAATTTCAACTTTTAAGGTGGTGATATTGAGTCTTCTGTGACTTTAGAGGCATATTTTTTTCCACAAACTTTGGTGGCATTCCAAACTCTATGACATCAGAGGTTGTAATCACTTGAGAATGGCATGTACAATGCCTTAAAAAAACATTCACAAAAAGAACATTCACTAAGATATATGCATACTGCAGGTTTGATATCAAGCAATTACATCTGTGTGCTGAATGAGTGATTCGGAGGCAAGTTAGCTCAATCACGGAGGGTGTACAATATTTGCTCTTGTTCTCACTCAACTCGTGCATATCTCAGGTATTGTGAATGGCTTTCCATTTTTTTATCGTTAATTATATCCAGCGAGCGAGTGTAGGAGGACAATACATCTTCATATAACACTGTGATGGTTTGAGACTGTACATCATCCTATTCTGGAATCTCTCTCTCTTTGAAAAAATAAAATTTAAGCCCCTCTTTTTTTGAGACATCTCCCCCCCAGCTGCACTGAAAGCCACGATGGATTTGGAGCTGTCTCCAACTTCAAAAGGGTGAGACGGAAGGGGCAGAACCAGTGGAGGTACATCAGCTGGGAGAGTAGCGTGTGGAAATGGACTTGAAAGGAGATAGACAAAGAGGTGTGTATGTGTGCGTGTGTATACTGCATTTGTGTCTATGTGTGTGTGTATGTGTGTGTGTGTGTGTGTGTGTGTGCATGTGTATGTGTGTGTGTGTGCGTGCGCAGGAGACGTAAAAAGGACCTTGGGTAGGGAGCAATCGTCTGTCAGCGGCCCCAGAAAAATGAGGGAGCGGGGATCATGTCACCTTTGGAGCCCTTTCAAAGTGTTCATTTGGACATTTCAGAAAAAGCTGCAGAGGGTTTTTGGAGCAAAGTATAGATTTTTTCCTCTTTCAGCATGCCAGGGAAGCCGCGAGGAATCCCGCTGCAAGTCCGAGGAAACCCAAACGCCAATGATCCCCCAAATAAATAATGGGGGATGCGTTTCTCTCCCCTCCCTGTTGTCAGCATAAAATATATCAGGACAGTAAACTGACATGACCATTACTTGTTTATGGTGCCGAGGAAACGGAAGGAAGCACTTTTTTTTTTTTTTTTTCACTTTTCATTCCCGACACGTATGCCGTGCCCTTTTAATTTTCCATGTTATGTGATAATAAATCTGCCAAACATCATACTAAGGCTAACAGGGGAAGAAGGGGGATGTGTCCGTGTCATGCTGCTTGTTAATATAATCTGCGCCTATTGTTACCATACTTACCATGCAGCCCTACTGGAACTTGCATGCATATATTACTCCCACATTATGGTCTGACATTCTAAACAGCTAGCGATGCCCTCAAGATAGCAACTAGCAATGCAAGACAACAACGTCTCAATTGTTGCCAGCCTTTATAATAAGTCAACATGTAGATTCAGTCCGTGTGTAACAGTGAAAGTGCCAGCCACAACAGTAGATACAGCATATTCTAAGCAATTCCAACAAAAGACAGCCAATAATGCTCACAACTGACAATGACAGAGAGAAAGGTCTTAATTGAACAAGATGTTTATTACAGTATTGTGGTTGTAAAAAAGCAGTGGTACTGCATACTACGAGGCCAACTACTGTATATACTGCACACCAAACTGTACACCTTTAGCGATACCCACGTCAGACGCAGATTCCAAAAATGTTCTATATTTATTATATGAATGTATATTACTGTTTTGTTGTTATTAATGTTTTTACATTATTCGCAAATATTAGTAAACAATAAAAAAATTATTATATAAATAGAACATAAAATATGAAAATATGATAAATATTAAAATATTTGCAAATTTTACAAATGTAGCATAGAAGTCTTTTTTTTTTATTTAATTATGTAAATTAAGAAAATGCCCCCTCTTGAAAGGTAAATTTGATAATGAATAATACCGATTATCAGTAATATAAATAGTAGCAGTATCAGAAAATATTAAAAAAAGACATAGTATATACGTATATTTGAGTATTTTACAATAAGTTTACAATAAAACATTGTACTTCAAAACCCACCTATTTTACAAATTTACCAATACAAATGTAAGAAAATTAATTTTTCCCAAAAACCTTACCAGTCAAACGTTTTAGAAAACACCACCTATTCCAGTTTTTTTGTTTTTGTTTTTTTAAATTGCAAGTCTAGCAGTTCAAGTCTAATGAATACATTAAAATGGTGGTGAACTATCAGAGGTTAAAAAAAGGGAAGGTCATCCAAAACTGAAAAAGAATTTCAAAATTTCAGAATTATACAAAAAGGCAGTCTCCTGATTTAAACCGCATTGAGTTGGTTTGGGATTAAAGGGACAAAACAGTGAAGACAAAACAACGCATTGATGGAAACTTCTGCAACAGAGTTGGGAGGAACCTTCTAAGGAATATTCCATTTCCATTGTCGAAAGAATGCCACGAGTGCGTTCAGCTGTTTGAGCCAAACGTTTCTAATACATTTGTTAATAAATAGATTTTCATGATTTCTTTTGTAACTTCAATTGTTTATTTGTTCTGTGCTTTCATTTCAGAGTGACGTGACAGTGACCGGCATGAATTTCAATTAAAAAAGCTCAAAATAATTGGGGCATTCTAAAGCCTTGGACTTCTGCTTTCACGTCAAGACAACATGATCAAAAACATCTGAAAATGTTGTAATATGCATCCCAGGCCAGTCGTTGGTGATCAATTTGTAACCAGATTAAAAGTTCTCTTAAATACACATTGTTGGCATATATTATATGCATCCATCCATTTTCTATAGTGCTTATCCTCACTCGGGTTGCGATTGCGTTGGAGTTTTATAACCTTCTTAGTGGAGGTACTAACAATTGAACACTGTTGTCTTTGCAAATAAAGTTGTTGACCAAAGTCATCAGTCTCGCTGTGTTGTTTCACCTGAATAATGCCCTCTAAATTTCACTCTCCCATTTACTAATGGAATTACTGTATGCTCAAAATCTCTGGTTGCTTTCATTACATTTAAGCGTTCCTTTAGCGATTCAACACTGGCTTTATCTGCCTGACAATGGCAGACTCCATTCAGTGGATAGAATAGGCGCTAACATGTCTTCTCCCTTGGGAGGGGAAGGAAAGAAAAAAGCTCCCTGCACAGTTAGCGGAATTACGCTAACAAATTGGATACGGTTCAAGTGAGATTAAAGGTTCATTTATACAAGTCAAACTAACCTTTGCATAACAATCGCTTGAGTGTGTCCCCACTTTAACAGTCAGATGCGGGGTATAATTTGCCAAAGTGGGTCAGAAAATGTACAGTGCGTTTGAAAACAGATGGCGTTTGCTCTCCAGTGGCGATACATAAACATCTTCATTAAGATTTAATGGTGCTGCCTTATGATGATTTCATCGTACCTGTTGGTCTCAATAACTGGCCAGGTTGAGGCGGATAAGCACTTCCTCTTCTATCGCACATTCTCTTAGAACTCAATTCGACTTTGTCTATAGAGCACTTAAAACAAACAAAAACACACAGCTAAGACCAAGTGCTGTACAAAAGTGTAATTTGAAAATAAAACAAGGGGAAAAAAATTAATAATGACTAAAATATACCTCTTGAGAAACATAAAACCAGTCGGTGACTCAGAAACTGAATTTAAGAATAATAAAATAATAATAATAATGAATGAACAAACAAAAACAAAAAAACACCTCTTTAAAAACATAAAACCAGTCGGTGACTTGGAAACACTCAGGCAGAATTTTATTTTATTTTTTTTAAACAAGACTGCGGAGGAGTCTTGGGTGGCAACACCAGTTGCCACCCAATGACAATTTCGGCAAGCTCTCGACCTGCGTTTTTTTTTCAGAATGCTAACATCACTAGCGCGATCTGGGTCGATAGCTGAGCTGTGAGATTGTTCTTGCCAAAATGAAATTGCTGTCAACACTATTCTGTCCTGACTGTAGGTGCAGTGGGTAATAAGCGGATGATGCCAATAAACACATGAAGACCCCCCCCCCCTCCCCCCAAAAAAAGAACAGTGACAGCATCATTACCTGTATCCTATAAATACAGTATTTTATGAATGGAACTACAGGCACACATTTTGATCTACAGTAAACAGTATAAATCCAATTGCTGTGGTGCATATTCATACCAAATAACGACTGACTTTCAGGTAAACGTCTCTATAAGTGGATGCTAATGGTGCTAATTTGCTCCATGTGTACAGAATGTTACCTGCTGAGTAATCTCTGGTTTTATACCGCCTTCAATTTGATTGGCAGTTGTGCCATTTTTGTTCTCCGATTTGTGCAGCTGACAAACCGAAATGATTTAAAATGTAAAAACAATATAAGTCTTAACTTTAAAGAAGAAGGAAAAGGACTATTAGTTTGTTATACATTTTACATGTATGTTTTTCTTTTTTTACATTTTGCAAACCTTGTAAAACTTCAAAACCATAAAAAAAATATTTTTTTCAGAGGCATGTACTTGTACATCTTTTGGGATACAAGCCAACATTTGTAAAACTCTCCAAAGAAAAAGCAAGAAATGTACAGAGTTAATCTGATGCTCACTGAACAAAGGTCCTGTGCATTTTGTGCTGTTGAAACCACGAAGTCTTATGTGACTCTCAAAATATTTTGGTCTCATTCCAAATTGTACGCTTCCAGTAACCTTCTGCTTTAAAACTTCCCCTATATGAGTGTTTGCAAGTCCAGTGTCAGTTTTAATGGCGCCAAACAAAACTCATGTGCTCATGGACTCACATTCTCCTATAAAGACCCCCCGCCCCCTCACATTTGACTTTGTTGAAGTGATGTGCTGAGTCCCCCAAATCTCAGCAATTACTTTAACATAAGCGCAGATAGCCGCTGCGGCCAAACTATAAAAATCAGTTCCAAGTTGCAATAAATTACCACAGAACCCTTGAAGCAATATTCCGAGGAGTTAACATAAGGAAATAAGCTCATCCGAGTATTTGTGATCAAACGCGACAAGCGGGAGATGACATTGCGGCAAAGCTAGTGATTGTTTTGTTATTGTCTTGTCAGCAAAATGAATACGTTAATATGCGCCAATGCCACAACGAGGAAGGTTGTACTATAGTGGCAAACTATCATAAAGTCCTCCTCCCGCAGAGATTGTAAAAAGACAATTTTTCCAGTTGACATTTTGTCATTTGCAATAACAAAAAGGACATTTCTCCTTTTTAACAGCGTGGGTATAACCATAGCGGGAAGTGCACCTTGCTGTTGATCCCCCGTATGCGAGCACGAGCTGTCTGGATGATGGCCATTATGGCTCGTCCTAGTGCCTCCGCCGGGATCACTGAAGTGTTGGAACTAACAAGCTTGGGAAGGCAGACAGCAGATGCACAAATGGGATTTTTGTCCAGAAAGCTTTTGAGTTTGCGTCACAAGAGACACAGGCAAGAGAGGACGGCTGCCTGAGTTATGCGCCACCGGAATGAGATGATTGCATCTGATAATCTTGCTAATGATCTACACCGAAGACAGAAGCACATAAAAAAAAAAAAATGGAGAGCGAACCACACTGCCGCACACACTGCTCAGCCTCACGGTCTTGAATTTTTTTTTTACCGCAAAGGCATGTACTCCACCCTGAAAGATGTGCGATACTTCCTTGTTATCAACATCAATCCACCAGGAGATATCTCCCCATTCCTAAAGACACTTTTAGAACTTTCATACACAAGCACAGTCAGTACTTTATAGCGCTCTCTCCCCACCAAAGTTGAATTCGGGTTATTCAGACATGATTCTAAGCAGTACAGTTCAGTTCAGGTCGGCAGAAGAAGGTTCAGAAAAATAAACCCTAATTTGGATTGCTACCACCCCAGGGTGAGTAACCGGGATAATATTAACTTGGGGTCGAACAACTAAACATTTTTTGTAGTCAACTAAAATATGTTGAAAGTCGATTAATCATGACATTGTCAGTCAGTGATTCTCCCCCCCCCCCCCCCCCCCCCCCCCCCAGCACAGTACAGCAGTCCCCAACCTTTTTGCGCCACGAACTGGTTTCATGTAAAGACATAACGCTGAATGTAGTTGTTGCAATTACTGGGAACCCTGCGCATTTTCTTCTTCTTCAACAAACCTGCCGTCTCATCTAGTGCTCCATATTGTGTTCTCAGATGCGATATTATAGCCCAGATAAAAGAAAATGAACCATTTCCCTGTTCAAATTTCATTTGTAATTGTTTTTTGAGTTTCTCTTGTTTAGCTTTTTGGTTCAATCCAACAATTTTCTATAATGCTTAGTTTAGGGTCGCGGGTGAGCGGTTTCCATGTCCAGTGTCTTTCTGAGCACTACAATGCTGCCCAGATTAATTGTGTCACAGCATGGATGTTCTACAGTATATCAAATAATATATACAATATATTGTTCTTCAGAATGCAAACTAGTTGCAACTATATCAACAAAACCTATTATTTTTTAAGATCATGAACGATCAATTTCACACAATCGACCAACTTTGTATCAGTTATAATGTGCATCCCTACAATCATTCTCAACTTCTGACAGTCGACACAAACTGAACAGACGTGGGTCATATCGCTGGCTAGAGACGAGTTTGAGGGTAAGACACCGATGGAGGAGGTTCCACTTCCCTTTGCCAGCTTGCCACAGTTTTATTTGGGAGCAAGCCACTTCATCTTTGCAGCATAATGAGTAAACAGAGAGTGATCAGTCCAATTATTGGCGAGGCGTTCCGGCGGAGGATGGCCTGCGGAGAGAGTGAACTGTCTGCCGTGTGGCCGAGCTGTATCAGTAGCACCTGCTGCCCGCAGCCTTCGCGTTGTATAAATCTAGTTTTGTTTGTACAGAATGGGACTCCGGCAAATAAAAAATGTTGACCAAGATATGATCCCGGTGGGAAGGACGACGGCGGCCAGTACTTTTTCTGTCAACTTGATTTTCTCTGTTGTCTACAAGATTCAAAGGTGAGGACCTGGTGTCAGTGCATTGGTTTGTTTTTGTACTTGCAGATTTCAAGGACAGCAAATGTTCCTTATTTTTTTTTCGACCGACAAAATCTGTTCTTACTGCTCAGAAGATTGTTGCTTTGTGCAACCCAGAGTTCATCCACAGAGCATTACAATGGAGCCTTGAAGCAACTGAATGTAATTAAGACTTTTTTTTTTTTTTTTTTTTTTAACAGTACACCAACCGGTACTCAAACAAAGAATAATTACAGGCCTGTCAAATGACCAGTATGCAAAGTGTAAAGTTGGCAAAATAAAAGAAGCACACAAATATTTACCTAGCAAGTGATTAGCACGTCAGCTTCAGACCATAAGTGTTCGATTCTCAGCCAGTAGCCGCTGCTGGTCCCAAACCTGGATAAATAGTGGCTGGGTTGTGTCAGGAAAGCGATCTAATTCAGAATTTACATCTTTTCGTCATCCCCAGAGGTTGAAAAATTTAACAAGCGTATCTTGACAAAGACAAAAAAAAAAAAAAAAAAAAAAAAAAGGAATTACAGATGTTTTTTGTGTACAGGGTAAAAGTAAAACGTCGTCAGAAAGAAAACAAAAAAAAAAAAAAAAAAAAAAAAAAGATGTTCAAGTGAATTACCAATACCTGAAAAAATATACTTAAGTACAGTAGAAAAGTATTTATACTTTGTTATTTCCCAGCACTCATAAGGACAAGCACTATAGGAAAGGGGCATCTGGATAACTGGTAGCATTGTCTCAGTTTGCCACCATTATGATGTCAAGGAAGCTAAACTTCAGCAAATGTTCCAAAACACACACAAGGCCAATACCACACACCAAGCTAGCAAAAAAACAAAAACAAAAACAAAGTTAGCTTGGCACCTGTACCAAGCTAGCATCTTCTTGTGGCCAATGACAGGGGCTAATGCAAAGATTCCCAACATTAGTGCTTAAGCTACAACGGATATGATGCAGAGTGACACTTTGTATGCACAACTCTACGTCGTGTAGCTAAAATGTATAGGTATAGTAAAGGAACTTTACCAATTTCTATTTTTATAGAGATGATAGCAAGTGTTAATTTACCAGAGTGGATGAAGCTGCGATTTTAAAATGGAGGAATCACTTGCTAGGTATGTCTACTTTGAAAGAAGGGAAACTGTTTGTTTGTTTGTTTTTTGTGTGCATGTGTCAAAGTCCTACTTGGTCAACCACAATTATTAACAAACTAGTTACCAACTCACGATAGCATATCATTGTGAAATATTACCAAAATATACCAACCTAAAATACAAGTATAGTTTAACAAACTCCTGCGACGACTTCCCTACACTTGGTTTGACCCACAGGCACAATCGGATTGGTGGAGAAACAGGAAATGGCTCATCTAAACCTGTTTGATTGTGGACCATTGCAACGTAAGGTATAATACAACTAATATTGTTGGTCTTATTCAGTGAATATACATTTAGTTAAAACATAATCAACTGACTTTAAGATTACAGAACTACATAATAATTAACTTGAGCCAAGTGTGTTGTAAACTAACCCAAAATGTTATTTTCAGTTTATCTAATCTCGTTTACATAGTTCACCTATTTTACCTGTCTTATCTCAGATCTGGATCTCAAACATGGCAGAACAAGCAAATACTGATCATCTGATCAGATTTCAGTGTGATGTCCAGTTCTAGGCTACTGCGCTGCACAAAAACAGAATAAACCAACTATTTTTAAATTCACTTTTATGAGTGTCGAAACTGAGTAGGCTTATTATTTCCCCTGCCAAGAGCAAAGGGTTATAATGTTTTAGTGTTCTGGGTTTTCCTGTTACCATCTGGATTGGAGGGGAAATACAACTCGGAGAACCAATTAACAGGAGCTTGTTTTTTGTCTTCTGTGTACTGGACTGTTTGCGTGCATGGGAGCAATCTACTAATATCTTGACCGAGCTCTTGTGCAGGATCTCATTAGATTGTGCTATACTTAATGAAGTGCCCGGTGAGAGGAGAATGCGTTGTGGTCATTCGATGAACGCGACCTCAGTCGCATTAACAGGCTTTGTCGCTACTTGTCACAGCAGGATACTCGGCTATAGCCTTTGGCCAACGACGACACGTTGACCGAAAGCAATCACGATTGTGGATGTAACTTTCTTGTTGCATTACAAGGTCATAAGAGTTACATTTCTCATCCTGTTGTGATACAAGAATGCACTGGTTATCCTTGAACAACACGCAATGAGTCGCTCATGGTCGGCTGATGCAAATTTGTTTTCATTTCCATAAAATACTACTCTTGTTTTTATAATAAGTCTCATTTCTTTCAGGATTCGTTTCGTTCCAGTAAAGGGAACAAAATTATGGAAAGATGACTTTAATTGCTTGTACACAAATATTTGTCTCGAAAGTGCCACCCATCAAAACCTGCCATTTTCTGTTATTTTCTTGCAAGTGACAGCTGGACTACTCTAAAACACCATCATATCAAAGGTAAAAGCTAAGCAGAGCTACTGTGTTGTTGGATCCGGAACGTTATCAGCATATGGCAGTGTGTCCACTGCACGCGCCACGTGCACATTTCCGCACACTAATTGACAAGTGTCATTCGCCAAATAAACCATGGTACACACGTACTGAATTTTACTATCTTCACTGATTTTTTTTTTTAATTCGTCATGTGTTCTTCTACTGTAGTTTGTGGCGCACTCAAGATGACCCACACTGCACCACACGCATAACAATGTCTCTTGTATTACTCGGACCGACCTGTGAGTGGCAGCAAGGTGCCATAATGCAACCAGACTGATGGAAAGAGGAGAGAGAGTTGTAATAGTAGTAGAAGAAGAATAAATACACAAAGCTAGGCTAACTGTTGCGCCATAACTTCTTGCCCTGCTATTTGGGTCCGACAACAGCGCGAGCTTGAGAGAGCTTCCGAATCGTTTCGGGACTGTAAAGTGAGAGGTAAAAAATTGTGCTGTTATACTTGAAGACAACTAAAGAAAATTGTAAAATGTGATGGACACAAACCGTACACAAAACAAAATATAAAATACTGCAATCACAAATGACCAGACAACATCTTCCTTTCCAATCAAAAACACACTACAGCACCCTTCACATTTCCCTTTTGGATTGCTATCATAAATAGTGAACAGGTTTCACATTTACGGTTTTCGGACCCTACTGTTTTCCGAGCAGTTTGGGGAGGAAAAATCATTCTCCGAGACATATCCGATAATCAGACCTTTGCTGACTTTAATCGCAGGAGAGCAAAAATGCTCAAATCCGGCCTGATTGATTAGTGATGAAGTGCTCCCTCCACGAGTGAAAATACGATTGATACCTTTGCAAAGATCGGGGTGCAAAACAACTCTGTCCCCGATCGTCACGGTAACAAAAAGCTATACCGTACTTGCTTTGGAGCACCCTGCCGGAGGAGAGCGGATGAGCAGTGGCTCATTTGTATGAGACATCACAGCCCACCGGAAAACCGACTGATTTCATCAAGGCTGTAAAAAGAGAGGTCGAAATTGTGTTGTTATTCTTGATCCTTGATGTGTTTTGCGATATTCAGACACTGTTTTGTGTGGGACAATTTCTCGTATTTTTCATATATATCAATAGCATATTGATTCAGAGAAGAGTGTAAAATATGGCGCCAGAAGTCACACAGACGACAGATGATGGAGTTCAAAGCTCTTGCTTCTCGGGACCTTTAGGCCTGGGGCTTTTCGTAGCACCAGTTTAAATTAATTTAAATAAAAAAATTGATTTAGGGTTTGACAGGAATGCACTTCGAGCCATAACAATGTTATGTAGCAATTTTACAACACAGGATTCACCGGAGTGCATTTTAAGTTGAGTGACAGCTTCAAATGATACTGTCGCCACCACGAAAAAAAAGATTTCATGTGTTTTCCCCTCCACTTGTCGCATCCATGCAAGCGTGCAGCGATGCAAGCGCCGAGGCTTCCTGCAGGCGCTCACTCTTCCGCACCCTCCATCAGCGCGCCCGCTTGACGCGCAGCAGCAGCCGCCGCACCTCCCCAACCGCTCCGTCACTTTGACCAAGTCCGGGTTTATACATCGAGCGATTCCCTCCCACCCCACCCACATTCGTCGATTGGCTCCTTTTCTCTCTGTCTCTCTTTTTTTTCCCCCTATTTTTTTTTTTTTTTTACGCGCACAGATGCGACTGTGAATATTTGACAAGTTGCGACTGACTCCCCGGGTGGAAGAATCGAGCACAATGGGACTTGGGTCGTGTGGTACTTTTTCTCTTTTGTTTGCCCTCCTCCTGCACGCCTTTCACGCCAAGTTCGGGGCTCAGGCGGGTGTAAGTTCTGCAGCGGACAGGAGGTTTCACCGGCTGGAGCCTCGCGTTGGTCAAACGGGCGCGGGAGTCTCGTTCCAAGTTTCGGACGCTAACTCCGAGCAAAAGTGGGGTGGAAAGGCAGGACTTGGGAACGAGGCGCCGAAAACGGAACCAATCCGAGAAAACGCATTTTCTGAGATAAGACATGTGCGTAAAAGGAGCGCCCAAGGGGTTTCCAGCTCGAGAACCGAATACCGGCGCGCCGGCGACGAAGCCAAAGGTTCTTACCCGAGGCAAAGCGATCCCTACCTGGACACCTCTACCTTTGCTCTGTCGGGAGATTCTGCACACAACCAGGCGATGGTGCACTGGTCCGGACACAACAGCAGCGTGAGTTTCCACATTGCGCTCAAGTGAGCGCTTATTATTTCGAAGTCTGGACTGAATAGTTTAACGTTGATTTATATCCATGTGGGATGTTTACGCACGGACGTCTCTGTACGTAAAAGCGCATTTCTGCTCCAAATATGGCTACATTTCTGTTCAATACAGCCCTGAAAAGAGCAACACGTGTTGTGTTGTTGTCCTGGATGCACCATTTCGTGCACGTGCTTACCAAACGGTGATGATTGCTGTGCGGAAAGGAAATTGGTTTC
This sequence comes from Phycodurus eques, assembly GCF_024500275.1. Classification (NCBI taxonomy): domain Eukaryota; kingdom Metazoa; phylum Chordata; class Actinopteri; order Syngnathiformes; family Syngnathidae; genus Phycodurus; species Phycodurus eques. Next base: position 6,576,054 of record NC_084535.1, read on the forward strand.
GCCTCCAACCTGTCGTGCCATCATTTATTCTTACGCAGTTTGACTTGAAAATGCCCATTTAACCCCAGCCGGTGAATTATGACACCAGAGTTATGGGATGGCAGGTGTTTGGGAGGCAATCACACACGATCAATTATGCATGGAAACAATCAAGCAACAATCTCTCACTGTAACTCCAATCAAGATGAGAAACTTTGACCTTTGGGGGCGAATTCATCTTGGTCCACATGTGAGTTCCACTTTAGTTGATGGCCCACTCTTGCACTCTCTGCAAGTGCATGTCTTCATGGAGAGTTGTGCTAATCCTATATAAACAATTTAAAACGCCACTTGTACAAAAGGAAGGGAGCTTCCCCCCCCCCCCCCCCCCCCCCACCACCCCCCAACACCCCCCAACACCCCTCAGGTAGTCGCCAAAGCTCACTAGACACAATTGTGCGTGGCAGCAACATTAATCAGGGGGCCACATCTGAATATATTGGTGTCCTAGAAACGGTAAAAATAGCACTGCGTTATCCCCAAAATGCAAATATTACTTCACAGAAATGAGATATCCTTAAAACCCATCCTGGTTGTATTCACTTTTGAGGTTTATGTCCTTTTTATATTCCTGGTGATGCATTATTTCCAGTCAATAAATCCTAAAATGCACCTGATGTGATCTGATTAGTGGGCGACGCGGTGAAATACATGGCTGTCACGAGACGTCTTGAGCAAAGATGGCCTTTTTGTACTGCGGGACACTGTTCATTGGATCATCACTGATGGGCTTGTCACTCTCTCCCGCACATAATTTTAGATTTATACACTCGGAACCCTTCCCGCAGTCCCAAAAGTGCTCCCGAGGCTGCAGCGAGAAAATTGATGGCATTTTACGACTAGATGTTGGCGATCGGGCTACATCCGATGTAAATTACTGATAATATATCCAATCTTAAAGGGGGACATTAAAAGGAAAAAGACTTCATTGCAGTGGTCCGTGCTCTAGTTTGGGGGGGCCTTAGATGTTAGCAAAGATGTGATAGCTCACAGCGGGGGATGGGTGAGGTGGTCGGGGTGTGCGGGGTGACAATATAATGGAAAAAGCGGTTCCGATTTGATACCAATCAGTGTGCAAATCGGACTTTCCAGTGCTGTTTGATTTCTGGGATTGACATGACATGAAAGCACTCTGACTTTAATTGCATTGATTCAGGCTTGATTGGGGAAACTGATCATGAACTCCCCTGTGACTTCATGCTTAACTGCAGGTAGGAGGTCTCAAATAGGGGTCCATTTCTGTCTCTTAATGTACAGTCTTCAATAATGGACTCCATTGGGCCAATCATTCAACCCTGGAGGTTACTCATTCTACCATACTGCCATTGGCAGGGCAAAATGGTGCATGCTCTCGAGCCAAGTCTTGGGGAAACACAAACAATACCAGAAGCCATTTGACTCCTAAGACAACAGTGATGTATTTTGGGCCCGAACACCACACAGTCTCACGCCCCTCTTGGTATTGTTAATGATATTATTGCTACGAACGAATCACCTTTTGATGCTTCTCACCATGCCTGAAAACGCACCAATATTTGCAAGCGGATGAATGCTGATGAAAATGTATGTACAATATTGTATTTTAAGACTCCCAAACTAGCTGCCTATAGAACCTCTACACGTCACATGTGCTAAGCACATGCTTCTTTGTTCACAGTGCTGCCCAAGTAGAAAAGATCAAATCCATCTAATTTCATCTCAACACCTGGAAATTATTTTTACCCAACAGCCCGTTTAGGCAACAAACTACTTGGGCCATCTGCTGCCAGCTGCCAAGTAGTGACAGTCACAGTGCCTCCATTTGAAATGAAAGCAAAAATCACTACGGCTCCATGTTGGGCCCCATGTCATTTTGGGTCACCCATTGTGTTGTATAATGTTATCATCAAGCCGACGTTCATTGTTGTTTTATTGTTCTAAGTTAATGTTATATCAGTTAGGCGATGGAGAAACTGAATAACCTGATTGTTCAAGAATATTTTTATCAACTATGTCTCATTGTTTTGCACATTTTTGTAAATATGTGCGAGAAAATATGTTTCTGGTTTTGGTCCTGAGCACAGATTGATGTTATCATCAAAATTGTTAATGATTATGAATTGAGTGGCTATCCCTTGTGTGTGTGTGTGTGTGGGCCTGTGTGTGCGCGCTGACAGCATGGTCTGGATATATCAAATATATATATATATATATATATATATATATATATATATATATATATATATATATATATATATATATATATATGAGCTCATGTGCGCCATTAAGTGTGTCAAAAAAAAGGTGGCACTTGGCTGCAAATGTCTTGCTGCCTGAATCAATATTTCAATCTTCCGCCTCACTTCGACGCTCAGGAGCTGTGATATGACCGTGTGGATTTCTTATTTTATGTTTTTTTCATTTTTAAGCACATCAGCTCATGTGGCTCTCGGGGACCTCGCTGACCCTCCTCATCAAACCCCCTCTCCCCCGGTCACACCAGCTGAGAGTTGGGTAATCAACATATTATTGGCATGTGAGTAAATTGCTGGTCCTGACGGGACTTGGCCGCTGTTACTCCTGGAAAGACAGCTGAGCAAAGTGGGAACGCCGTGATGCAGATAAGCACCGAGCCTTATTGATAGCCCTGCCCTTCCCCTTGCTTCTGTTGCCGCAATTATACTTTTTATGTTGCACTAAAGAATGTCCAGACATCTTTGAGATGGAGGGTCTTTATTTGCCATGTGCATCGAAATGTCTCGTTTTGTCCAAAGGTGAAGCGAGTCAAATCAATCTGTCAGCTCTGTCGTCTCTTCGCTCGCCTCTGGCTGGAGTCCAGATCAGACTTTTAGGGTGGCGGCGACATGAGCAATACCTAATATCAGAGCCAGGCCGTTATTTGTTGCATGTAATCACATTCTTATGAATAGACAATAAAAGGAGGGGAAATGGCAAGGCACTGGAGGACACCTGTGTTTAAAGCCGCTTCATTAGACAGACGACGCGTTCCATTTAACATGCCAGGCCTGCTTGCGCGGAGACTCTTTGATCCGTAAAATCAAATGGAAGGCGCTCCCAATTCACACAGGCGCTTGACCGGAGTTTTGAGTTCGTTACATGGATGATGAAAAGTGCAATGAACGCCACTGGTTTCAGTTATAGCTGAGGGGGGGGGGGGAAAGTGCTCCTTTTACCACAGTTTTTCATCTTTGGACATTAATGGTATTTTTTTTTTTTTTTAATATATAATTTCAGCCTAAAGTGATAATATTTCACCACGCTTTTTACATAGCTTTGACCTAAAACTGATTTGGATCCTGAATAGTTGATGGGAATCAGTGACAAGCGCTTTGAATATTTTAACATTTCCCTCCTGTGGCATCCTGTATTGGAAAATTGCATTTGTGATTGTCATCATCACAGGGTTGTGGGGGCTATAATCACGTTATATAGTAAGTAAGCTATGCTCAGTCTATAGACACTTTCAGAGAAGTATTCATTTAACAAAATATACATTGTATGGTTGTCACTATCAAATATTTTTTGAATCGATTAAGCTATCGATTATTACATCGAAATAGTAGTTGATTAATTTGATGATCGATTAATTTTGACACCTCTTTCACATTGTGTAGTGGTTTTTTTCTATAACTTCCCAAAAACAGACATCTTCAGATTTCCTCAAAATTGTAAAATTGACAAGCATCGCAAAATCAGAAGGATAAATTTTTGTTGACTGATACCATCGATGCTATCGTCATCATGCTTGACAAATTTATGACATTCATGTTAAAGGCTTAATCATTCCATAGAAACATGTTTTCAATTACATTGTGTTAACTCCTCCAACGGTCCTTTTCCACACTTGTGTATTGGAGAAAATCATAATTGATCGATTGATGAGGGACCAACTTCCTCCCACATTCCAAAAACATAAATGTTATGTTCACTGAACACGACAAATTGTCGTGAGGAGTGAACATGAGTGCAAATAGTTGTACCAAAGCAAAACAAAAAGGCGACCTGGAGCCGAGATTCATACCCCGAACTTCAGAACTGTGAGGCAGATGTGCTAACCACTAGCACGCCGTGCTGTCACATGGTAACATTAAAAACTAAAAATGAATACTAGCACTCAGTATGCGTGCTGTGACAATTCCCCGGTGGTTGGTCATCACAGGTGACACATCATCATCAGCGCAATCGGTTGTAGCCGAATATTCAAGTCTGTTAACCATTGGCAACGAAAAGCAATGACGCTGCTCCCTTCACATTGCGAGTTTAATTCGTTCCAGGACCACTCTTACCACAAAACACTCTTATCTCAAATCATCCAGCCTCCCATTAAACAAAACAACAAAAGATTCTGTAGTGTTTTTTTTTATAAGAAAATTAGCTTTCTATAATATTGTACTTTATGAAGCACAGCGCACGTGTTCATTAATCCAGCTGTCGTCGAGCCTGGCATGGCCTCGCTGCCCACTGAATGTGATTGTAAGCCGCTGATGGAAACGGTTTCCCGAGTTTGAGGGACGCTGCAGGTGACCGCAGGCAAGTAGAAGCAACCGGGGTGGGCTTCATTTTCCTGCGTTTGCCGAGACAAACTGCTGCGTTTTCCCTTGATGGTGTTGGCTTCGGGTTTACAGTGACCCTGCCTTGCCCCCACCCGCCCCTCTAGAAATCATTCAAAGAAATACCACTTTATTATGCCCCTCAAAGCACATGCGCGCTGTCCCTTTTTTTCCATTAATCATTTGTGCTTGGCGATTGCGTGCATGCATCACGTCAGCGTCGCCTGCACTTAGACTGTAGTTTTACCCCAAAGTGCATATCAAGGTCTACCTTCAATTTGATGTTGGCTGCTTGATTTGCCTCGGCACGCACGCTTTCGCTTCAATTAATTAATCAAAGCCACAAAGCGGGCGTAGAACCCTATTTGACAAGTTTGCATGTGATTAATTAGTTTAATAACGATTGGTGGTCGGCGGTAACTCTGTGATTAGGTTGTGAAAACAAATTTATGCATTATTTTGATTGGGAAACTTGTGAGTTTGAAAGTCACATCAGGAGATGACTTGATTAACGCTTGATGAGTGCTTCTCTGCCTTGCTAGATTTACACTTCCGTATCCAATTCCAACTAAATGGTTATATATATATATATATATACATATTTTCTTTTGACTTTTTATCTCCATATACATTTCAAGTGACCCCTTTATAACAGTAAAACTCCATTTATCGTGGGGGGATACATTCCAGTCCCACCCGCGATGTGAAAATCTACAAGAGACATCTTTTTAAATTATTATTATTATTATTATAGTTTTATTATAGTTTGATCCCTCCCACATGCTTTAAACACATTTAAACTTATTAAAATGCACATAAACTTATTGAAACACACTTTTTAAAGTATTTGTTAGCATCTAGTGTCACTCTCTTGCTGTCAAACTTTTAGGAAATGAAAAGAAGACTCTTGCTCTCACTGCAAATAAGAGGCAAAGTGTGTTTGCGTTGTTTGTTTTCTGTAGAATTGACGCCTAAAACTAAAGCGAACTAAGCACTGTATATTTAAACACCAAAATATTAAACCAAACCATATTATAAACTCCGCTAACTTAATGCTAACATAAAATGCAAAATGCCATAGATGGAAAATCAATGGAAAATAATAATCAAACAACTTCTACTTTAATACACAGAGCACAAACATACAAACACCATACCACAAAACTCACAGTCATATATTCTCTCCCGTCTGTGGGAATAAATAAAACAAATATTAATGGAGATCAGTTCGGGCCCTTCTCTGCGTCTTCTTCTTGCTTCTTAATTACACTGCCGCTCTTCCAGGAGACGTAACTGCTGCCCGCCATGTTGCGGCACTACACTGACTTGTCTGTATAATGCACAAACAATTAAGCGCGATGTAACGGGGGAACCGTAATAAAAATATTGAACATTACATTGTGTTTCGTTGGGCTGGGCTCTTTTCCACCTTTGATTAAAGTGAGGCTAACCTCCATATTACTCCACTGGCAATTATTTTACTTTTTGAAGGGTTGGCATGCCTCGAATGTAGTGTATTAAGACCATATTTAATTGTCGATACTTTTCTGTAGTTTACATTTCAGGTGGATCTTTTTTAAATGTTTATTTGTGTTATTTGGGCAGACGTGTATATGTCACTGATTACTGTATTTTGATGACATCCAGCTGACATTGACAATGTATATCCGTTCTGTCTATTTAGGCTGCAGTGACAGTGATAGCTATTCAATATATATCAAATTTTTTGATCCACATTTGGAGGAGGCCATATTCTGATGTGAAGTTAGCCGACTTAGATATGACGTGTATCCGAATTTTACAACTTGAGAGCCAAAAATTCAGATTTGTGTCATTTTAACCTTGCAATCCAGTTTTATTTGTGTGATTTGCATTCATGTTTAAACATGGCTCGGATCGCTGGCACACACAAGTTTGACGTGACAAAAATAAAAAAAATGTTGTCATGAAAAAATTGTTTTTGTCATGAAAATTTTTTTTTTGTCATGAAAAAAATGATTGTTTTCATACACCACAAAAGTGCGAGCTTAAAGCGCCGCACAAGGCTGTGGCGAAATCAAATGATGACGATGGAGCACTTCCAAACACAAAGTGACACGTTTAAAAGCCCCCCCACAAAACTTCACTCAATAGCTTTCTTCGGCGCAAATGCTTTAAAATGACAGGTTGCGTTTGCTTTGAAAAGCAAAACGTTATAGACCAAGCGAGTGTTCATAAAGGAGGGAATGAATATGGATCCAAGGTTATTAAGATATGATGACAATGTGTAAATCAAACCCTTTGTCGGCGAACGACATGACAGACACATTAGCCTGATGAATGATTATTGGGGTAAATGGGAATCTTCATCAATAGGGATGTGACACGAATAAGCCCCGTTTAAATACCGTACCATATCAAATTGTTTTGAACTTTACACACAATTGTAACTTTTGGTACACAGTGGTACGTCCAAAGATTTCCAAAAGATTTTTGTTTTAGGAGCAATGTAAAGTGAATTAGAGGACTAACCAATTCGCAGATTTGTATTTTTATTTTGTTTCCAATATTTTTTATTAAAAAAAATTTTTTTTTTTACCATGTTTCTTTTTTTGCAGCAAAGCGAAACAGCTCGTGTTTACTGAGGTCTGGTGTGACGTCACACACAATAAACATTCAACTTCCGAGTTTCCATTTGACTTCAGAGGCATATTTTGACGGATGTCTTTGGTTGAATGCCAAATTGTTCCACTTCATGTCATTAAATAATATAACATTTGATTGTACAGCCGTGCCATATTAATACTCCAAAGGCGTGTTTATGTGTCGAGTGCACTTTCCACTGATTTGTTATTCCTGAAAGTGTCTGTTTTGTTGGGTCACCGTGTTCAAGCGCTATGATTTGTGCAATTATGACTGGTATACATGACTGTAAAGGTTATTACATTTCCTTAATCCATCCGCCAGGGAGATTAGTTTTTCATTTAGATTTTTATTTGTAACTTCCTCTCTCTGCCTTTTTTTTTTTTTTTTTTTTTAGATATTTTTAAATAAATCAACCTGGACTTTTAATGAGTTGGTGCTCTCCTGTATTATGCTCCCATTAAATTTGGATGAGAATCCACACACACTGACTGATGAAATCTTTCAGTTGATATGATTTGATTTGCATGAAATGTCAAACCAAGTTTAAACGGACATGTAAAATGACTTTGAATCACTCGATTCATTTATTAAAGCGCAAAGTATGTTTCTGTCATCAAAATGGGACAAAAATGGGCAATTTTTACCCTCAAACTGTCATTGATGATCTAGAAAAAAGGTTTTCCCTTGACAATCGGACCCTTAAGAGCCTTGTTTTAGTCGTTTGGCTGCAGACTGATGCAATTGCGTGATTCTCTGCAGTTGTATTCATGTAATTAGTCAAATGAAACAGCCACGGTGAAAGTAACGTAATGAATTAGGAGAAAAAAAGTAGGTCAGCATTTCTCAAAACAATTGCTAACCCCCCGAATTATAAAGCAATGTGACCAACACCCTGTGAACTTAAATACGAAAACAACATTTTGGAAGCGCCAAATGTGATTGATCTGTTCTTCCTAAAACACCACAGTAAACACTTGCTGGACGAAATGAGATTACACTTCATGTTGGTTAACCCTTTTTAGAGTCAAGCCGGTTTTCTCTTTGCATAATGCAAATAAGTGAGCCAGAAAAACACAAACCAAATCCCGTTGGCTTCAGCTCTGACGCCCTCCGAAGCCTCTGCGAAGAGTTTTGACTGAGTTCTATTGAATGTCTCCAAAATGCTAAGCAGTTTGTACCTCGAAATGGAAATAATCCCTTGTAATGCCACTGTCAGGAAAGTCACATTAAAGAGTTACATCATCGTTGATAAGGAGACACATGGATTTGTTTTCACAAATTGAATCAGTTACTAGATGTCCTACTTACAGATCTATCATTCTTTTTCTAAACACCCCAAGGCGCAAAAATTGTAGTACACAATTTCTTGTCTTGAGAGGGTAACCACATAACTGTTTGGCCAATAGCACGTAAGGATTTCGTTACCATGACGACCGGGGGTGGCTGTACCTAAAATGTGCCGGGAATCTGCGAACTGCAACATACGTTACATAACAGTGTTGCAGAAATTGAGAACAACTCACTCGGAAACACATTTTCAGAAATATTAAGCTAATAAAAAATTTACTTGGTTGTTTAACACCAGAGACCCAAGTCATTTTTCCATAAGTCCCCTTTTGACTGCTGTTAATATGAATAATAACCAACCCTAGCCTGCTAGCTAACATCAGCTCTAGTTTAGGCAGTTCTAAGGCATTCAATGCATTTCAGTGTCAAAAGATCTGTGCCATTAACCCGAGCAACAGAAAAGTCAGGCTCAAGCGATCACAGCCTCCTAAGTTGGATAAGAGGGAAATGGACCATCTCCAACCCCAATTCCAATGAAGTTGGGACGTTGTGTTAAACATAAATGAAAACAGAATACAATGATTTGCAAATCATGTTCAACTTATATTGAATTTAATTCACTACAAAGATATTTAATGTTGAAACTGATGAACTTTATTGTTTTTAGCAAATAATCATTAACTTAGAATTTTATTTGATTCTAACTTGATGTACAGCTTCAGCTGTTCAACAGTCTGGGGTCTCCGTTGTCGTATTTTACGCTTCATAATGCGCTACACATTTTCAATGGGAGACAGATCTGGACTGCAGGCAGGCCATTCTAGTACCCGCACTCTTTTACGACGAAGCCACGCTGTTGTAACACGTGCAGAATGTGGTTTGGCATTGTCTTGCTGAAATAAGCAGGGGCGTCCGTGAAAAGAACATCGCTTGGATGGCAGCATATATTTCTCCAAAACCTCTATGTACCTTTCAGCATTAATGGTGCCTTCACAGAGGTGTAATTTACCCATGCCATTGGCACTAACACAGCCCCATACCATCACAGATGCTGGCTTTTGAAGTTTGCGTCCATAACAGTCCGGATGGTTCTTTTTCTCTTTGGCCCGGAGGACACGACGTCCACAATTTCCAAAAACAATTTGAAATGTGGACTCGTCGGACCACAGGACACTTTTCTACACTGCATCAGTCCATCTTAGATGAGCTCGGGCCCAGAGAAGCCGGCGGCGTTTCTGGGTGTTGTTGATAAATGGGTTTTGCTTTGCATAGTAGAGTTTCAAGTTGCACTTACGGATGTAGCGCCGAACTGTCTTTACTGACATTGGTTTTCTGAAGTGTTCCTGAGCCTGTGTGGTGATATTCTTTACACATTGATATTGGTTTTTGATGCAGTGCCGCCTGAGGGATCAAAGGTCACGGGCATTCAATGTTGGTTTTCGGCCTTGCCGCTTACATGCGGTGATTTCTCCAGATTCTCTGAACCTTTTGATAATTTTATGGACCGTAGATGATGAAATCCCTAAATTCCTTGCAATTGTACATTGAGGAACATTGTCCTTAAACTGTTCGACTATTCCTCAACTTTATCAGTCTTTTTTGCCACCTGTCCCAGCTTTTTTGGAACGTGTTGCAGCCATAAAATTCTAAGTTAATGATTATTTGCTAAAAATAATAAAGTTTATCAGTTTGAACATTAAATATCTAGTCTTTGTAGTGTATTCAATTAAATATAGGTTGAACATGATTTGCAAATCATTGTATTCTGTTTTTATTTACGTTTAACACCGCATCCCAACTTCATTGGAATTGGGATTTTACCATAGCCAAATAGATTGTAAGTCAAACGGCATTTGTCACCAAAAGAACCACTGAAAGGGTAGGCTTGGCTCATTTACAAATTATTCTAGTTTGCTAACATTTAGGCCACATATACCATGAGCAAGGTTAAGGTAATTTAATTTACTGTCTTGCTATCTCCTGAATTAAATAGCCGGTCCCTCAATGATCGTAACTGTAATAACTATCTTAAATTTCCACAGTCTATTTTGGAATCAACCTACCTGTTGAAAAGCAATTTACAGCTTGTGATGGGTATCCCTTCCAAGAGGTTTACCTCGCGTATCATCGAATGACACGTTCAAACTACCGTCTAAAATCCTCATTCCAGCCATTTACCCTGTTTTCTCAAGTTCTATGCCTTCTCTGCCTAATTACACCGAAGGGTGTGTTACTAGTTGTGCCATCAGAGAACCCGGAAGGTGTGACGCTATGGTGAAATATCGTCATAAATGGGTTTGCCTTCAAATTTGTCCTCGTCTTCCCACCCTTTTCTACAAATGTTGAAAAAGCAACGCAAACCGAGCATTGTGTCCATTAAACCTAATTTCTCGCTGTTTGTCCCCAACGCACAAGGCAGTGCAATCACATTGTTTAATGACAGACAGCGGTTTTATTGTCTGTTGTTGTTTTTGCGGCATTGGATTCCCACAATGGATCTGTATTTGAAGTAAAACCCTCTTACATTGGGACCATTTCATGAATTTTACACCCCCCCCCCCACATAATGGACCGAATTGATTGCTGAAACCTCTCATGCTCAAAGCATTGGCGCTCAGGAATCATGAGGATGAGCAAACGTACGCACAGCAGACGACGTGTCGTCTCCCGGGACGCGTGCAAGGTTTCATTTGATGAAAAACCGCCTCACTGGTGTATGTCTTCACCCTGGAAAAGTACAAATAATCAATTTGGTCCAATTGGCCTCCCTTCGATCACGCTATTTTTCTTAAAGGACGTTTGTTTTGTGGACTGTCAGACGCTGTGGTTCGATTCCTCCTGACGTTTCAGAGCACCACTATTTCCTCTGCCAGGCTTTAATGAAATCCATGCAAATGGGTTTATTTGGAAAATTCTGTGAGTTCCTGTGATGTTCTTAATGTGTGAGAAAATGACGTTAATTAGCTAGTTAATTCATGATAGCCAGCGGTCGTGGGAATTACTTAATGCTCCTTGCGACTCAACGACTTTCGCAACACAGGCGCTAAAAGGCCAGTGAAAGGTAAAACAGCGAGGTGAGCGATGATTCTGTGCCAGTTTATGGTGTCTGATAATGGACACATGCATTACTTTTGGAGGGGACTGTACACACAGATATAGACATACATATACATATATTGATACATATATACTGTAGATGTGCGGACATGGTGATGTATGGTAGCTCATATTTTTTTGTGGGAAAAACATGTCTTGTCTTGGTTCCTCTGTGATTTCTAGCGTGACTGCATTTTGAACCTGCTGTGATGGATAGAGATGCACGTTTGAAAGCAGTCATGTTTAATTCAGTCCGTCTCTACTGCCTTAACTAACCAGAAGTCAGCTGACAAGGGAGGGGAGTTTGGCTTGATTGGATCTTACGACGTTCGCACGCGGACACCTTTAGAGTTACTTGTTAGTTGTCTGGTTTTTAGCTGAAGGTTCTTTCCGGGAGATTCCCGCATGAAATGTTTACTCTGAGCCGTCATATTCATATGTATACTGTACGAAAGCTTCAGTATTCATGAGAATGTAAATGCTGTGAACTTTTGTGGATGCCACCAAAGGTACAGTAAATAAAGTATCAGTGCATTTTTTTGAGAGCAAAGACGCATGCGTCAATCACTCGTATCAACTCGGTTGGGGTGCGGGTGGGGCGTCACTGGAAATTAATTTAGAACCTTGAGTTGTCGCCTCCGGTTCGGCTGGAAAACATCCACATGAAAGTGGAGGCATTGCTCACAACGTATTTCCTGCTTGCCATCCTCAGAGAAAAGGGCAAAAGCGCAATCAGAAGGTGTTTTCTCTTATTTTTTTTCCCCTCCAATTAGCGAGAAATAATATTTGAAGGGGGTTCATAATGAGGCTTTACTGGGGGTGGAGGGTGTGTGTGTGTGTGGGGGGGGGGGGGTGAGTTAGCAACAGGTTCCATTAGAAGAGAGTTATTAGAGAAAGTGCAGTGTCATTTTATTAATAGCTGTATTGCAGTATGTACAATATGAATCATAGCTAAATTGCGGGCCGTGTAGGAAAAAAGTGGTGTTGAGAAGCCTCTCACGTCCCACAGAAAGCACTTTAAAAATTTGAGCATTTCTGTTTCAGAAAAAAAATAAAAAATAGATTGATGTTGGATGTTTTTTTTTTGGTTGCTTTTTTTTTGTTGAAAGATTTGATTTGGTCCAGGAGTCATTGTGGTGCTGCAGTGCATGCGCTGCCTCCATGCTGAAATGTTTATGTAAGAGCGCTCGCATGAGCGGCTGCGACATGCTTGTTGCCATGGAGGCTTTCAGCCCGCGGGGGTCAAAGTGCGCATGATTTTGACAGGCCTTTAATGTTTTCTGTTTTCTGTGTGTGTGTGTGTGTATTCCTCATTGGAATTGTGATGCAAGTGAGAAAAGCTGGAAAAGAAAGAGAAAAGAGACAGACCAGAATAGAAGATTTGGATAAACGGATGAGTTAAAACCAACTCCTTGGAGGGTGCATGGGGAGCCCATCTGAAGAAATGATTGGTTGACTTTCCCGGGGCAAAAGCTCCCTTTGCGCACATCAATAAAACATAAACATGAATAAATGCACTGCTTTTGCCCTCGCCGGGTTCTTACTTAATTTCATGTTTGCAAGTGAGCGACGAGATGCATGGAAATGGTGTTTACCTTGAAGCTTTTTGGAATTATACCGGAAGCCATTTTTGGCCTTGTTTGCTCCCCTTTATTTGCATAAAAAGCCAACCCGCCACACAAACGCGTAGCATTTGTGCGACTAATTCGGCTTCATTTGTAGTGTTATTTTGTGGCACTGGTGATGGGCCCCGCTGCCATTTGCATATATAGTAGTGCCTCCCTATTGACTGCATCCACGGTTACAGAACCTATCAATAACAGTGAAGACGTGGAAACAGTCTCCAGCGATGTACACTTGATGTATCCACTCAGGGACAAATCATGCAAACAGTCATCTGCCTCACTAGTTTGTTGGTCTCCGAGGTAGCTCTTTGCTGACCCAATTAAAAGGGTCGCCTTTTGTTAATGAGCCAGACGCACAAACATGATGCCAGATAGAGACAGCGAGAAAGCGCCTCAGTCTTTTTGTCAAGCTATTTTCACTTCCCCCCCCCTCCCAACCGACTTTGCACAACATCCGATTAAATCCTCGTAATCGAAAGCCATAAACGTTACAGTTAAACCTCAATAAATTTGTTTGCATCCGTTTGCCACGCTCGGATCAAATCAATTCTGGGTTGGCTTTAGCTCGTGGTAGCTGCGCAGCGAGGAGACAAACGATCAACAGATCTTTTCTCTTTGTATCGCTTCTCTCAAAGCGGGCATTTAGGCCTGACATCACAGCTGTTTAAGCAAATCTTTACACCAAATTGATTCCGACTCAGGCCCCTCAGACCTGGCAGACATGATGCATTTAGTTATGCAAATGCTTATCTCTCTGTGTGATTGGTTAATTAACCCGTAATGTGGCTAGTCCCGGCCGAGCGCACGGGCTGTGTTTGAAGGCTGCGCGGCGGGTCAATTGGGTTTTTAACGTCTTCAAAGGCGACTTAAAGACGCGTCTTTTGTTCCGCCGAATGCGACGCGGCTTTTTCCTCACTTTAATGAGTCGTTCGGCAGGTCCCGCAAGGTTAATGTGTTTAAACTAACTGTAATTGAGCTTGTGACCAATCTTCCAGGCTTTATGAAATTTAGTCCTGATATGCCATGTTTCTCGTTCTTGATTGTTATTCCAACTCCCTCCTTCCCTCCAGTCTCTCTGTTAAACCCCCCCCCCCCCACCCCACCACTACTTCCGAGGCTGAGTTATGATCATCCCCATGGGGTGGTCTTTTATACCATTACTATTGGAGTGACAATAATTTGTTTGCACACTATTTCACTGCGCCCTCTGTGCCTTGGCAGCCTTTTATGGGCCACAATTCCGGTTCCCCAGAAACACATTGTCCAGAGAACATGCATGTACTGGACGTCCTCCATTTAGTCAAAATCATCACGTTCGGCTAACAGACACAAGTGTATGAAAAAGCAACGCAGAGCTATTTTCATTGTTCACTGAATAATTATGTTTTGTGCAGACTTTTTTTTTTGCTGTCACTCCAAAAGAGACACACTCACATACATACAACCCTTGCATGGTTTCTGTTAACGTGCCAGCACACTGACGTTAAGTCACAACACGAGCTTGCCTTGTCATTGTTATGCACATTGAGATGATACCTATTAGGTGTGTGGCAGGCGTGAAGAATTAATTGGAATAGGGTTTCAAATGTTGTGGCAAATTTTAGGTAGATTATAGGTAATGTTTTCCAAGGATAGTGTGTGACACTATTATCTAGCCTTCACTTGGTGGATTGTTTTTTGCTTTGTGTTGAGAGCCAAAATTTGACTTAAAAGCAGGCTTCAGATATACTTTAAGCCGTTTATTGAAAATGACAACCAGCCAAACACACAAATACAATATGAAAACCGTCACAAGGAGCACGGAGCAGACACTAACACACACACTAACCATGTGGTAAACCAACTTGACTCACTCAAGGCTCATGATGTGACTCAATAGGCCACTCCACACCATAAAGGCACATGTCAACACACTAATACAAAACTGTAAAACTTGTGTCTTTTAGCATAATTTCTAAGGCTCGGGCTCACCCTCAAAATCCTGATTCGCTATTTGTATTGCGAGTAACAAATGACTAAAGAATCAGAATCCAATTGTGACTCGTTATACTATTCCAAAATAATAGCCCAACAAATGAAAAATCCAGTTTGATTATTTGAAGACTATTCAGTTGAACTGTAAAGAGAGTACGCTGGCACATTTTGGCTGTTGCTTCGCTCTCCGGAAAACGTTTCTTTTTAGTTTAAAATGGCTTACTTTAACCAGTATCGCTCGCCGCACCGTGGCCAAAGGTACACGTTGGTTTTGCACTTGTAGGTGTCGTAAATCCTAGCTGCCTTGGACCAGCTGCCTTCTTTGTACCTAGCCAGGGCTACGTAACCTGTTGCCTATCTACCACGCTGTGTTGGGTCAACTTTCTCCCATTCATCCTGCTGTGGTCGTTGTGCACCTCGGCGATGGCTCCTTTTCACTTTTGGTTGTGGCGCTGCAGTGAATATCCTCGGGGCTAACTTAATGGATGCCTCTTTCCGCTGAGTACTTTGTGGAGGGTTACACTGTAGCTACAATACATGTCTGCACAGAAACTGGGCGCAATAAGTCCAAATGGTGTCAAAATCATGAAATAGTTTGTATTTTCTGAAGTAAATGTGGAGTGGCAGCAGTTGCAGCTCTTGTCACAATAAAGTAAGTAGTATGTTATCCTTTGATTTGTTGTCATTTGATTTCGAAAATTCAGACTCGGCGTTTCAGCAGCCTCGAATATCAATTGGAGTCACCACCGATTGGTACATAGCCCTAGTAATTACATGCCATAATCCTTCGAACTAACATGGCAGACTTTTTGGGCATGGGTTCGTGAAACTTTTTTTCTTTTTTTCTTTTTTAAAATCAATCCACTCATGGTAGACATGCCAAGCAAATTTCATTTTCACAAGTTAAACTGATTTCAGGTGGTGAAGTTGGAAAAAATTCTGGGGGTCACGCCTGTCTGCCATAATCTGCCCACACAAATGACACAAAGTAAAATTTATCAAAGTGTTGCATCCCTTATTCGTCCTAATTTGTAGCGTTTGGAAAAAATCTCTAGGACAAGTTTGCTTTAGAAAGATGCCTGAGAATGGCCAAAATGACAAGAATTGAGGCTTAGAAAAAAAAAAAAATCTTTTTGGACATACGTTTATGAGACGTTTTGTTGGTTGACTCATGATAGACGTTCCTACCAAATTTCATGTTGGGAAGTGAAACTGACTTTGAGGACGGAATTTTCCCCAAAAAATTCTGGGAAGAAAGTGACTTTTTAAAGAGCTTTTGTATGGAATTGCATTAGATAATGCAGGTGTACCTATTAAAAACATCAGGTGTACATTTTCTAACAAGTTAAAAAGCACGGAATCTCCCCCTCCTATCTAACAAAATGATGCTCTTATGTTGCAGGTGATCCTGATCCTGACTAAGCTGTACGACTTCAACCTGGGCGCCGTTACCGAGAGCTCTCTTTGGAGGTACGTTGCCTTGAATCAAATACGCAGAGAGGTGACGGCGCACCGCTGCCTCTAATTTGATAAACATGCAAAAGCACAAAGCAAAGGAAAATATATTCATAGGCAGTAGCGGCATCCGGTGTGATTTATAGCGCGATCGCCAGAGTATGAAGGATGATGATACGTTGGAAGCCCGTATGACGTATGTTTTAATAAAGCACCCACGGTGAAGCCAACCTATTCTCAGTGGTGTACTGTACATAAGTAAATTTTTCAGGTATGTGTACTTTACTTATTTATTTTTGTCTAATTTTGATTTTATAATTTTTTTTACTTGGTTCTCTACGTTAGCAAGTATCAGTACATTTGTAATAAGTAGAGTGCGAGTACCTTTGTCACCTCTGCCTATTCAAAACACCTTAGCTCTGAGAGACATCGGGTACTCTCTCCAGTTGACCAAATAAACTACTTGAAATATCGTGAACTGTCAGGAGTCATAAGCATCTAAAAATGAGGTTTGCGTGGAGATGGTAAAGCAGCAGCAGCAGATGGATAGCAGTAGAGCTTTTGTCCATTTGCACATTAACTTTGCTAGCGGGACTAACAAAAAAGTGTGTGCTCAACAGTGTGACCGCGTTGCCTGCTGCTACCAGCACCTCTCACCACACACACAGACACACGCGCGCGCAAAAGAAAACATTCAAATTTAATTTCAGTCATGCAAGCGCAACACTGCTGGTGTTCAATGACAGTTTAAAAAATGAACTAATATAAACACCAAGGTTTAAGATTGTGAGTAGAAAGTGGTGAAAAATCACCTATGCTAGTCTCAGTATTGGAGCAAACAAAGCTATACTTTTTAAAAAAAAAAAAAAATTTGTAATAACATGTCCTGTTCAGCTGCATGGCCTTGCAGAATGTTTGATCTGTATGCCTTTGTGCTGGAACCGTTTCGCTGTGCAACAGGGGGCTGTGAAATACTCCCTCTGTTTATTTTTTAATTATTCTGATGTTTATTGAAAATACAGCCAGACAGAAAAGGGTTTTAGGAGGGGACAGACAGAGGGACAGAGTGGACAGGGGCCCATGGGGTGAAAACCACAGCAGAACAATAGTGAGACAGTCTTGATATTTGAACATAAGTAACATTACAACAGTTATTTGTAGATTAGGAGGAGAGGGTGAAGACATGCAATAACTAACCAAGAGAACCAGACAAGAGGGGACAGAAAAGGACAGGACAGGACAGGATGTGGGAAAATGAGCAAGGCAGTGTTACTGGTGAGTGGCGGGGTGGGATTCTTTTTTAGTGTCTTAACACCTGTAAGAACCTGTGAGTTGATATGTTAGTATAATCTGTGTTGTTATTAGTGATCCTAGGCACAAGTAATTAAAGTGTATAGTTTCTGTCGAATTTTTTAGTGAATGAACACTTTATCACATGCATGTTAGTCAATTGGTGTACGGAGTTGCTGTGCCGGCGCATCGAGGGAGGGTGAGCCCGTCCAGCAGGAGACCCTGCGAGGCGACGCTAAACTCTTTTAATATGGAAGACATGCTGCAACATTAGGTACAATTATAATTTCAGTAATTACAATGCAAATGATGTGGTTTTCATAAATTTATTCAGGGAGATATTCATTTAAAGGAACATTATTTGTCACAATTTAAAACAGTTCCCAGGTGTCTCGATAACATGTAACGTGACATGCTTTAATCAGCCCCCCAAAAAACACCACCATTTTTTTTTTTATGTTTTTAATTCAGAAGAGCATTCCATTGTAAAATCAAAATATAAAAACATAATGAAACATAATAAGAGAATGAAATTAACTGGTTTCATAAAGTGTAATTAAACTGAAAGTCAAACACACGCGCACACACACACACACACAGCGTTGAGTTGTTTTCAAGTGGCACGACCAAGTGAGTGACGTTCAATCAACGGCCAAAAGTGCATCAGCAACTGTTGCTAATCTTTTTTTAAATTTTTTTATTTGTAATTTACTGTGCATACTGTAATATTCGTGTGTTGGATTTCTGTCTTTAAGGGCCATGGCCTAGTGAGTGATGTCAGGTACTGGAGTTGGGATTGGCTGGTTAGTCTGCGTGTGAGTGTCTGGGCGTGAGCTGTGCCTTCCAGCAGCTCCTTGCGAGTGTTCTTATTTAGTATTTGTGTGTTTGACTCCTTAACCTGTTCCATAAATGTCTGAATGTGCATGGCTGTGGTTCTCCTTGCCCACATGCGAGGGCATTACAGTACCTTAACTCATTCACTGCCATGGACGTATATAGTCATCAACTAGAACGCAACCGTTCACTGCTATGGACGTCTATCTTTGAAGTACATTTTTCAACCTGTTGGTGTGGAGTATGGGCTCATGCAGCTTGTCTGTGGATATCAAGTTTCTAAATGACTGTAATGATGGTCCCTGTAGATGGCAGTGTTGCAGCGCTTTGGATTTGAGATCAGCACAGTTTTTGAGTAGAAGATGGAGATTAAGGGGTGAATTTCGGCTTGTCACGTCGATTATGAGGAAGAGAAATGCCAAGACCTTACAAGTCAGACAACATTAGGCACTCAATATATACATATACATATACACACTGTTTGAGTGTGTATATGTATAGTTTAAACTAGGTAGAAAGTGTGTGTCACAATCGTGAGCAAAAATGATGCATTTCTTGGAGTGAATGACAAACGGCATGTAAAAAAGCCACTAATGTGCAACTCAAGCCATGCGGTGAGTCAAAGTCGCTAACAGTGCGCATCTAAACAGTAGACAAATTATTTTGCTATCAAAAGACCTTTAGTGTCTCTGACACTAAAATATTAGTGTCAGAGTCACTTCCGCTGGATATGTCTCTTTCCAGAAAAAGTTTGTTTTCTCCATTTACTTGGTCAGAAACGGGTATTTTTGGTAAAACCAACCTACTGTATGTTCTACTGCTGATTACTAGAAAAAAGTTTTTTCTGGTACAAGAAGAGAGGCTTCTCTTTTTTTGGGGTAGGTTCAGTACTTACATTATCACAGACTGCAACATTCCGTGGGTCTTAAAATAAAAATGCTCTAAAACGTCTGGCAATATGAGGAATTGCTCTGAAAACGGCTGGCCGTGAGTATTCACTACTCCATTTTTTTCCCCACTTCACCCAAGCGGGGGTTTATATCAGAAGCTCGCTTGTTACACAGATTTAATTTTAATTAGTGGTCGAACCGACGCCATCTTGTTCACACGCTAACTTAATTCTGCCGGGTTTGCCATCCAAACAGTTTCCCACTGAAGCAACCGTCATAAGTAATTGAGTCGCCACTATAGTACTTGTGTCATGTGGTAATTATACTGAAGGAGAGATTTTTGTCTGTGCGCCTGTCAGCCTCATAAATAAGAATTCATTTCATCAAGGATAATACCACAGAACTCAATCCAGTCTCTTACGAGTTACTTCTTATTTCCACCCTCGCCTTCTCACAGACTGAAGAGAACTCATTTCACTGTGAAACACACCAGTCCATAGAGTTTCAAATTAATGTCTGTTTCACCAGAGGCACTGCGAGATTTACACTCAACTTGACGCGTTTTTGAAATCCCCATATACCAGAGGTCTTCCATCATGCATCACATTGCCGTACCCCTAAGTAATTTAGTGCGCACCTAAGGCGCTTAGTGCAGATAAATGTTATGAAAAGAAGTGTGCATGCATGTTTTCTGTGATAAGAGTATAAATGATTAACGGTCACAATAGCTTCCAGTCACAGTCGGTGGCAACATATGTGATGTTTGGATCGATGTGGCAACTCGGAGAAGTCATCTTGTGTTTTCAGATGACTGCCTCTTTTCTGCTAAATCAACATCACCATGCAATAACATCACATAAGACGTATCCCAACCCCACCTCATTCCGATGTGGCAGCTGAAAGCACCACTTAGGCCGCACAAATGTGTTTAGGGGGTTAGTCTGAAAACAATGTCAACGGCAAATGGGACACTTCAGATTAATGCACAGACAATGATAGCAGACATTGCTCGGGTATCTATCCAATTATGTTGTGAAATTATATTTGCAGGCACTCAGGTAGAACGGAGAGTGCGGATTGGTGGTGGTGCTATGGGGAGGGGGGGGGGGCGGTTATGAGGATTGGGATGACAAGCGCATTTACCCTTGTCATGGATGCGTGCACAAGGAAGGGACATGGACAAGTGACAGCAACATGTGACTGAACGAAGCCCAGGAGATAATTTGCTAGGTTTCACACGGAATACTTTCATGATGTCACCAATATAAATCAAGAAGCAGTGTAGTGTACAATGGAACCTTGAGGATGGACACGTTGGAGGTTGATGAACCTCTTTGCAACTGTCACCATCCAAACATTTTTTATTATCTGTTCAGGCAAACGCAGATGGAAGATGGAGTTTTTCAAGATACGAGTCAACAATTGGCTGATTTTTTGTTGTTGTTGTTGCTGTGACTTCGTTGCAAAAATTTGAGAAATGAGCACTGTATGGGGCGGCACGGTGGTCGACTGGTTAGAGCGTCAGCCTCACAGTTCTGAGGAGCGGGGTTCAATCCCGGCCCCGCCCGTGTGGAGTTTGCATGTTCTCCCCGTGCCTGCGTGGGTTTTCTCCGGGCACTCCGGTTTCCTCCCACATCCCAAAAACATGCATGTTAATTGAACACTCTAAATTGCCCGTAGGTGTGAATGGGAGTGCGAATGGATGTTTGTTTCTATGTGCCCTGCGATTGGCTGGCAACCAGTTCAGGTTGTACCCCGCCTTCTGCCCCATGATAGCTGGGATGGGCTCCAGCACGCCCGCGACCCATGTGAGGAGAAGCGGCTCAGAAAATGGATGGATGGATTTGATATATGGGTGTTTTGCGTGACAAGCATGGTCATGGAAAGAATATAACTCCTATCTCAAGGCACCACTGTACAGTATATCAAAACAATTATTACATGAAAAAAATAGATAGAATAGATAGACCGGGGGAATCCGACTGTTTAATTAAAACAAAGCATCGCGAAGGCCTGCGGCGGGTGTTGATGCAATGTGATTTCTGCCCAGTGCTCTGAATGTCAAAGTGAAGAAAATCAATGAGCTAGTTATGGCATATTTCATATCCACATTTCAGCTCTTTGATATTAGATTCCTCTTCTCCAGAATGGAAAATGGTTGTATCATTGTCATGCGTGTTCTCCTGTGAACCTGGACGCGATCAAGGTCGACATGCTACTAAATAATAATTTCAAAATACAAACCTTGTACTGGCCCTCAGTTGACTGCAATGGCCTGACTGTGTTGAAATATCCTCAGAAGTAACACATTTTGAATCTATATGCTCTTATTTACCTGCACCGTGTGTTTTTGTGTGCAGATCCAGCGACTATGGGAGCACCTACACTAAACTCAATGACAAAGTGGGCTCGAGGACCGTGCTGAGCTATCTTTACGTGTGCCCCACCAACAAACAGAAGGTCGTCACATCCTGACATTGCTTTTTGTTTTTCTTTTTTTAATCTCTTTAACAATTGAGCCACTGAGAACAAGAGTGGGCTAATTCCATTGTCACCCCTTATTTTGCAGAAGAGTATTTTTTTATTTTATGACTGCCCTACAATCTGAGGGAGTTATAGCTTGGTGATTTATATGACAATAACTACTTCTGGATACCTGTTTTTGCACATATTGTGGTTCAAAACTATCAATATTACATGAAAGATAATAAATATCATTCTCTTATACTAACATGCAGATGCACTGTGACCCAAACAAAAGCACTACTTACTTTCTGAGTCTTCTTTTGACCTCTGAAGCCCACTTTCTGGGATGTTTTTGCGGGAGGTGAGACCTGGTTTCATGGGCGCGGCCATCTTGGAAACGGGAGTCGGCCACGTGTTGCACTGATCAATCAGGAAAAGGGCTGAGTGCAATAATGGACGGCCCCCTATATGTCAAAATTGGAACTTAGTAAATAATTTCAACCAGTAGTCATTATTATTCATGTTTGTTAAAAAAAAATTATTGTTTTCCAAAAATGTGGAAAAAAAATTACAGGCAATGATGCTATTAGGCTAACCAAATGACAACAATTATGGACTGGCCCCTATATGTAAAAATTAGAACTTAAACTTGATTTTGGCCAGTATTCATCTGGACTCAACTAAACTTTAAAACCGTTAGCATTTTAGCAAAATTGACATTCAAAGTAATTTTTAACTTGCTGTCACAGTATCACAGTATCAGTATCAGTATCAATAAGATACTTTTAACTTGCTGTCACAGTATCAATTCAAAAAGTGCTCAAAATAGTTTGTTCTTTTTGTTATTTACATGTACATTTATCACATAGATTTACATTTATGTCATGTTAATCCGTAAAGGTAGAATTGAGATCACTGGACTCTTGTTTTTTTTTTTTTAATTTGTTAAGATGTTTTCTTTCCTTTGGCAATTATGCTAATAAGCTAACGAAATGACAAAATGATAAAAATAATGGACTGCCCTCTATATGTCAAATATGGAACTTTGATTTACCAACATTCATCTGGAAGATATGCCTTTTCTCGATTCCTTACTGCACTTAATTAAAAAATTGTTAGCATATTAGTATAAACGCCCAAGTCATTTTGAATTTACTCGTCATGGTAATCCGCAAACGTTGAATCGAGGCAACCTGACTCTTCTTGTTAGTTTTTTGTACTTGTTTTCTGAAACTGTTCAAAAATGACTCAGGCAATTATGCTAGCAGGCCAACGAAATGACAGAAATGGAGTTAGCCCACTCTAGTTGTCAGTTGCTCAATTGCTGTGAGACGACTGTCGCTGTAACGCCGCATCCCTGGTCTGTACTTCAGATAATGATGCTGAGCGACCCGGAGGTGGAGAGCGCCGTTCTGATCAGCTCGGACGAGGGGGCGAGCTTCGAGAAGTATCCCATTAGCTTCAACGTCCTCAGCCTTCTCTTCCATCCGGCGCAGGAGAACTGGATCCTGGCCTACAGCCACGGCAGCAAGGTGGCTTTTAAGAGTCGATCCGCTGGCGAAATTGTTTGGATTGTCATGTACTGTAGATGCCTTGATTGCGGTGGTGGTTGCTCGCTATCGACTTCCTCGCTGTTGTTACCATAGCTATTATCTTGCAGCTGTACAGCTCCATGGACTTCGGGAAGAAGTGGCAGCTTGTGCACGACAACGTGATGCCGGGTCGATTCTACTGGTACGAATACACACGCAAACATACACGCACACAGACAGGAGTGTTAGAGCCATGCTGAGAAGAATAATAAAGATACACAATGAAACTGATTTTGTCATCTTCAAAGAATTAAGTTGTACATTTTTTGATGGGAAAAAGTAGAAAAGATTCAAAAACGAAAACTGTATTTTCAAGTCAAGTAATAATGTTTAGATAACTCTTATATTTTCTAGATTAGTCGTATATATAAAGAGAATTTATTTATTTTCAAGAAGTTTTGTATTTTC
Organism: Phycodurus eques; assembly: GCF_024500275.1. Lineage (NCBI taxonomy): Eukaryota > Metazoa > Chordata > Actinopteri > Syngnathiformes > Syngnathidae > Phycodurus > Phycodurus eques. Next base: position 6,600,185 of record NC_084535.1, read on the forward strand.
AAGGTAAAAAGTATTAAGTCATAATAATGTGTGGTTAAAGTTGTTCATTTTTAAAACAATGTATATTTTTTAGATAACATTTTTTTTTTAGATCAAAGTCGTAATTATTGCGAGAATAGACAGATCTTATTGAGAAAAAGGTTACTTTTTTTGAATAAAGTCCTAACATTTTCAAATTAGTCATAACATTGAGGGGAAAAAAGTATTCTTTTTGGGGATAAAAAGTGGTACTTTTTTCAGATTAAAAAATGAAGTTGTAATATTACAAATAACGTCTCATGTTTATTTAAAATAAAGTCGTAATATTTCGAGAATGTTTTGAGAATTTAAAAATATATATTTTTTTAGATTAAAGTTGTAACAAGGAAAAAAAGTTGACAGTGTTATTACGAGAATAAAGTTGTGTAATTTTGAAAAAAACGTTTTAAAGTGTTTGAGTTAAAATCTCATATTTTTTAGGTAATGATTCATATATTTTCAAGATTAAAGCCATTACCTGTATATTATGCTGTAAATTGTATATTTTCCAGAAATCTTACAATAAAGTGATTTATTATTGAGATTAAATGCCATATATTTTTGGGAAAAAAGTGATATATACTTTTTAACCTCCAATTTTTAACTATTTCGTTTCATTCTCGTAATATTGAGACTTTAATCTTGAAGCGTGATGATTTGTGTTGTCTTTTCGGGGTGGCACTAATACGCCTTCGTGCAAAGTAGAACAAACGCTCGTCATGTCCACTTGAAGCACGACTGTCCTCTTTGTTTTTTTCCCCCCTCCTTTTGAGCACAAACACAAGATGCTGCTTTTGCCGTCGCTGTCATTTCGTCGAACTGCTCTGGCACAAGCCAGTGAATATTGATGCCAGCCTCGATTCCTTTTTACTATAGTATGTTTTGTCACGCATGTTGCCGCCGTGGCTGGATTTGAAAGGCAATAGTTCGAGTGACAATTTGACCTATGCTCATGAGCACTTTCATTGTAATACTTTGCAGTTGTACCACAGAGAACAGCATGTATTTTTGTTGCACGCCAAACAATATTGCAATCATTTTCAACTGTTACGTGCAAGGCTTACGTCACCTGCTGTTTATTCTCCTTTTCCTTTGTTTGTCTCCCACTCTGGTGAATTGAAATGTAATAGGCGTTCATTTAGCGGTTCAGAAATATGCTGTTATGACTTTCAGATTATAAGACTCTCCCATCTTCTTTTCCTCTCGCCAGGGCCGTAATGGGGCTGGACAGAGAGTCGGACGCGGTCCACATCGAGACGCGGGTCGCCAAAGGCCGTGAGTGCTCCACGCCGAGGACCGCCTCGCCTTTTATTCGGAGCGAGGTCGCGGGCCTGCTCCTTCACATCGCTCTCGCTGAAGTGCAGTAAAGCAGAATAGGTGCAGCTGACAAAAATGACGGAGGGGGGGTAGGCGAAGAGAGTTTTAGGGCTGTTGACGGATGTTTCTTCTAATTAACGCGTCTGCCACGTGTCGCCCTTTCAAATCCGCACGCCGCTCTAATGCGCAGTCAGTGCGATCGGAAGCTTTGTCTTCATTGGAGGGATGGCGCTCGCAATCCACATGTGGCTTTAATGTTTATTGTGTGAGTCGCTGTGGAATCTTTCACCGTACTGAGTTTTTAATGAACATCCAGGGCTGGACCTGGACACTGAGTGCATCCAGAAAGTATTTACAGCGCTTCACTTTTTTCACATTTTATGTTAGCAGGGGTGTCAAACTCAATTTGGTGGCGGGCCACATCGTAAGATTGCCCGCTATGACCGTGGTACCTTGACTTAAGAGTTTTTTCCCCATTTAAATGAATTGAAATGCCATTAATTAATTCAACAATCCAAATAAACACCACCATTTTTTAAAAACGTTTTAAATGAAGCAAAATAGCACGGAATGCAGTGGCGGTTGGACAATATATGGGCTACCGCGCCGTCCCACCACACTACTTTCTTTGAAGACAAAAAAATATATATATTGAAGTAAAAACATTTCCAAATATACAGTATGTGTAACTATTTTTACATCAGCAAGATAACTAGTATATAGTTAATGATGAGTAAGGTTGTTTCGCTCATGCTGACAGATAAAAGAATGTTTGGGAATAAACCGTTTTTTTCACATAATCATCAATTGTTTTGGGGGCACCAGCATGGTGCGTTGGTGATTTGCGCAAAACAACCAACGACACTCACATTCACACCTATAAAAAATTTAGAGTTTTCAATAAATCTGAGCATGTTTTTGAAAAATAACACTTAATCCCGGGAAGAACATACATTGCAAACTTCACACAGGAAAGTCCGAGCCGAGATTCTGACTTAGAACCTCCGAACTGTGAGGCCCGGTGTTATAATATTTCCCTTCAACTGTACAGTTGAAAGATCCTTTGAAAGATTTGATGACCTACAAGCTCATTTTGCATGGCGTCTCCAGTGCGCACAAGCGCGACCTCAGGCTAAACCCTCGTAATTTACTCCCAATTGATTTCCTTTGCTGTCGTCTTCCCAGGCGCTCAGTACGTGAAGTGCAGAGCCCAACGGTGCAAGGAGGCCAACAGGCAGTACCTCTTCCTGGGACACGTGGACACCAACTCCTTGGTTGTGCAGGATGAATACGTTTTCACTCAGGTCTGTGTCGCAATAGCTTACTTTGTCCTTTTTATTGCACTATTGAGGTCATCTTTTCTTTTTTTTGTTTCCCGCCTCTTGTTTTTCTGTTCACTCTACATCCAATTCATGGTTTTCCATCAAAATTCTTATAATGGCTTCCTGAAACACACCTGTTCCCCAATGTGCTTTGTGATTATGTTTCATCTCATCTTCATCATCAAGGCGCACTCTGTGTTTCCACACACGGACACACACATAAAAAAATAAAAAATAAAAAAGTGTTTCTAAAATGAGATAGAAGGTGGAAAATGAGCTGTGAATAAAATAAAACGCTTGTTGTCCTTAATGCCATTCACTTAGCGTTCGACTCCAATTAGACAGCAGCCGTCATTGCCGTTATTAGTAATGAAATTTCCAAATGACCTCCGGTCTCATTGATCTCCATCCACCGGTGAGCCGTTCTCCTCCTGTTTGCAGCCCTGCTGCATTTAGTCACGCATGTTATGCTGAACTTAAGAGTGAGCAATATAAGGATCCAGTGCAGCGTTTTTGTATATTTTAGGGCAGAGCTTCTCACCTGGTCAACCCGAGACCTCCATTTTTACCACGGCCATTAAGTCGTAGCCCGCTTTGAAAGCACTGTAACGTGAATTCAGAGATTTGTTTCTAAATACATTATACATGGTTGACGATAATTGCTGAATTATTTGTGTTTGTTTTTTGTGTTTTGTTTTTTTTGTTGTTTTGTTTTTTTCCATGGCTAATACGGTGCCCCCTGATGCACTTTGGCGATGGGATGTGTAGGCATAAGAAAGATGCTCGATGAAGTAGCGTTCAGCAGACACACCCACAGCATTTGAGAGCGGAGACAATGGCTTGATTTTTGACGATTTCAAAGCCTCATTTAAAGTCATTTTATATACATGCTTGATTTTTTATTTTTTTAATCATTCAAATTTGGCAGGGTTGTTTTCAACATTTCTCCGTGGTGTGTCAAATCTACACTGCATATTCATTTTCGCTTAACATGGACTTTAATAGAAGTAATACCTTGGTTCAGCAGGCCCACCTATTAAGAGTGAAATTACACAACTGAGTAAAAATTTTTGTGAGCTGCCTTATGTCAGAAAATTGGTACACACACATCAATTTTTAACATCTTAACCCATTTTTGATATGCGAGTGCTCCCCACACAATGAGGAAAAAATGGCAAGTGTTTTCTTACCATTCTTAGTGTGCAGTGTACTCGATGACCAGCCTAGCACACCACACATACAGTAACAGTGACAATCCTGAGGCTCCTCCCCCAAACCAGATGGCTGGTGTAGTACCAAGACTGTCCCGCGAGAAGCGGCATGGTGCCACAGGGGATCCAGTGTGCCAGAAAATAGAAGAAGAAAGAGAAGTCATACTTTTGGCTCAGCCAAACTTGCGTTGACCACACACATAGGGCCCTGCCATCGTAAATATTTAACAGGTTTAACATTTACGATTGTACCAAGACATCCCTGTGAGAGGCAACATGGTGCCAGAGGGGTCTTCTAGGCTGTGTATTTGTGTTCGGGCTTCCTAATTCGCTAATGTTTCGTTTCAAGTCACTACACAGACAAGGATTTGCTATCGTAAATATTGAACAGGTTTAACATTTACGATTGTAGGCTCATATTGTTTACTGAGCAGCTCGGGGAGGAATCACTCTTAACACAAGATAATTTTCAGATACATCTGAGAATCTGGCTTTGCTGACTTTGATCACAAGACCGATTGTCAGTATGCGTGTTTATGGGGTCTCGGGTTACTCTTTTTGGAAACTAAAATTCAGATTCGGGGCTGAAAGCAATTCCATCACTCGTCATCATGGCAATGAAAAGATTCCATTCCTCCAAGTTCCACTTGGGGGAGGCAGGCGAGCAGTGGCTCGTTTGCATGAGACAAGATAGCACCCCCAAAAGTGGGCTGTCATGTGTGTCACAGTTTATAAAGAAGCTTTGAAATGTTTCAAATGACCATTACAACAATTTTTTCGTGTCGACCGTTTGTTAACTTTATTTGATTCTCACGCTATCGTGCTCCATTGGTTGAATAAACTGTGAAATTACTACTCCATTTAGTCAGCTTTGGGTTCCGAGATTTGGCATTTACACCCCATTTCAATATGTTTACTTTTTAAATAATTGAATATAATTGTATTGTGTTGTATTTTCATTTAATTATTTAGTTACAGATGTAATCTTTTAATTTAAAATGATGTTGCAGAACCAACACCAGTACTAGCAGTGACCCAGTTTCACTTCATTCGTAGACTTGATTGGAATGTCTGCATCCTAAGACTGAGGGAGGGGGGGGGATGCATCAATTGGAGACTCGAAATTGCCCGTAGGTGTGAATGGTTGTTTGTTTGTATGTGCCCTGCGATTGGCTGGCAACCAGTTCAGGGTGTACCCCGCCTCCTGCCCGATGATAGCTGGGATAGGCTCCAGCACGCCCGTGACCCTAGTGAGGAGAAGCGGCTCAGAAAATGGATGGATGGATATATATATATATATATATATATATATATATATATATATATATATATATATATATATATATATATACACATAGACAGAGAGAGAGAGAGAGATAGTCATTCAACAAAATTGCATTTAGCAAAGGTGAGATTGCGAGCGCAACGCGGGACTCGCGGGCGCCCACCGACGACTTTCCGGTGACTTTCATTGCCAGGGGCAGTTGGATTTAACTTGACAAAGAGTAATGAGGTTATCGATTGGGGCTACAACGGAATAAGCAGTCTTCAACACCTCTACGGTCCCACGGGAAAAGAAGGAATGGTCGAGTGCAACATCCTCAAAAAATGTGGCCTTATAAAAGGCAACTCATTGATTTTCGATAGATTATTCCATTAGAGCCCTAATGTAGTATGTAGGGGGACAAACACCATCTTTCTACTTGATTGGAAAATAAGCAAGCTCGCGTTGCCCTGGGCCTCTAAATGGATGGGAAAATGCGAGTGCATTAAGGTCCTCCAGATGCGTTGTAGATAAAGTCAACATCATTTCCAGCTCCTCTTAGCTTAGGACTAATTGAGATAATGACGAGCGTTTCTGTTGTGCTTGCATTTCGGCATGCTCTCGACACCGCACGGAGGGTTTTGGAGCGGCAGTCATAAACTTTGAAATAAATACAGTACACTTCCTTCAGGAGATGCCTTGGACTCGGCGTCCTTGTTTTGCAGGATCTGGGGTGCCTGAAAATTCTCTCACATATGTCTCAGGGAGAAGAGGGGGGAAAAAAGCGACGCACGTCCCATTTCTTTTCTGCTTTTTTTTTTTTTATCTTTATCAGACAGCCTCCATAGAAATAAATACAAAGTCGTCCTCATGTTATGTCAGGTTACCCAGTGAAGCCATAAAGAGTGTTGCTGTCAAAAGTTTAGCAATGCTACAGTTGCCCCAGTTGTTATTGACACGTTGAAAGCATGTGTGTCTCATTTAGCCATTGCAGCGAGGTCTCCCGCTTCTTCTGCTACTCTACCTGTCAAACCTGCAAGTCTCTCCCAGACTCAAAAACACTTTCTGAACCCTCGTTGCGCTTTGCCGACGGGGTTTGTCACTTTCCTCCAGGAACCTCGCAGAAGCATACTCGCTGAAAATGTGACTTTCCTTGCACTCTCTTCTTTGCTGCGCACTGTATGGCTTCATGCGGAAATATCGACAATAGAATGCTTTCCTGGGGCCAGAACCGCGTTCTGATGTTCAACAGACAAGAACATGAGTGTTTAAAAAGCTTAAATGCCAAATGTGACTGATTTAAGTATATAAAATGAGTTCTCTCTCGAATGCTGTCCACGCTGACCACGTCCAGTTTATCTGTCAATCAAATACCAGTACTTTGACCTGAAAAAAATTATACTACTTCATCTACATGTTTGAACTTTAAAGATATATCCACTTAAAGCCCCCCGGTGGCTGGAATATATCCCACCGAGTCGTCACAGGGCTTTTCTACGCTGCAACGACGACGTTATATCTCCACGAGTACTACATAGATGTGGGTGCTTCAGTACGTGACAATGGGACGGAGGCAGAGAAGATACACTTGGTTAATATCACACTTGATGTGTGCGCACTCAACCAGTCACATACAAGCCATTAAAGATGTAAAATCTCCATAATATTTCCGATTTAAAAAATCTCCCTCTCGTGTCGCCATTTCAACACAGTCCTTCCCAAGAGGCTGTTTGACCTTCATTTATTCATCTTTTATGCCACATTTGCTGCCTGATTTTCTGCCCTTTTTGAAATGTTAACTATAAACTGCCTCGCCATTTTATCTTTTGTGGTTTAACATCAAATTATTAGCAGAACAGCTTCCCTTCCAATCAAACAGATAAGTGATTGGTGGTGCGATGGTAAAGTGACGCACGCTTGTTTGTTTTTCATTACCAAGGTAACCAAGTCGGGACGAGCCAGCTACTTTGTGTCCTACATGAGAGAACCATTCAAACGCATGCAATTACCCAAATATTGTCTGCCCAAGGTAAGTGCCACTAACCAACAGATACTGTACATGCTGGACAATCCTGTAATGATTTATTTTCTGTTAAATGTCCCCCTAATAGAAAGGTTCGAATTGGTTTTAACATTTTAATTAAACGTGTTAGAGTAATTTGAGGCATTATACTGGTAATTCATCACTTTTAAATCCTATTTTAAAAAAAAATTTACTTGAAGCAAAGTTTTTCCAAAGTCAAATTAATGGACATATCTGAATAGGACTGTCACTATCAAATCTTTTTAGTATTGAATACCATGCAGCTCACTCATACTTATCATGTTATACTGTTTGTACAACACATCTGACAGTGTCTTTAAAATCATTTACAGGCCCTCCTTTGTCGTTTTTGGCTAAGTTTTTCATTGGCCCAACAATGCGTCCGTCAGCAATAAATGTCCGTGTGAAACATGGGTCTGGAGGCGCAAACACAAATTTTGTGTCCACCTACTTTTGAAGTCGACTTTGCCAAGTTATTCTATTTTTATTAAGCTGTGTTTTCAGCAGACAATATTCACAAGGCTCTTATACATTCAGTTCGCTACAATCAAGCTTTTAAGGGATGTTTTGTTCCTTCAACCTCCTTCAGGGTCCTTAAAACAGATTTGTATTACATTCCAAAACAGTGGAAATGCTCATATATCCTCGAACAAAAGTAAACAGGCTTCGAGTTTCATATAAAGTACTTTTTCTACGGTTTAATATGGTTAAAAACATTTTTATTTTTTTTTAAAACACCAATAATTTGTCTTGTGCATGTGTGAGGTAAGAGGCAAGTGAGAGAGAGTGTGAAGGGGGTGTAGCTCTGTGTGCACCCAGTATCGTCAGCAAAAAAAAGTATTATCAAATTCCAATTCCACATGGAGTGCTGAAGAAAAAAAATATTATTATTTTTTTAACCACATACTTTTCTTCTACAATCAGTCCCAATGAATACATTAAAGTCCCAGCCCCAGTTTAAATACATCAATAAGCCCTTTGGAATTTTACAGACTTTGTGAGCAAATGCTACAGTACGTGCGTCCCATCACCTTTGTGGCCTTCTCGTGTAGGACATGCATATAATCAGCACAGACGAAAAGCAGGTGTTTGCCGCGGTCCAGGAGTGGAACCAGAACCACACGTACAGCCTATACATCTCGGACTCGCCTGGCGTCTACTTCACCCTCTCGCTGGAAAATTTGAGGACCACCAGGGGACCCACTGGAAACCTGCTGGTCGACTTCTACAAGGTAGCCACGTTGCCTGCTTAATATTTTTCGTCCTCTGTGATAATCGATCGACACTCAATCCACCACTATCACGTCGCAATTATAGGTGGGCGTGTCGATACTGCGGTGGGCTGCTCATTTGGCATCGATTTCCTGAAACAAATATCAATATTAACTAACAAATAAGAATTTGGGGTGCATGGATCACTTTCAACTGTCCTGGATAATTTACGTCAACCACAATGTGCTGATACAGGCCCATACACGGCAGTGTCTTACACTGGTCCTTGCGAAACATGCGACGTGACGCCAAATGGGCAAACATGGTGCACAAAAAAAACAAAAAAAAGAAAACAAAACGAAGCGTGGTGCAATTTAACACCACTCAATAAAGTTACGGCAAGGTACCGAGTCTGTGACGGAAGGTTTACAAAACAGCAGCAACACAAACAATTTGTTCAATCACCTGAAAGATCACGCACACACATCCCGAGAGCCACTATGAGCTTTAAAACAGACGAGCTGCATCCAAATGTGTGCTTTTGTGTTTGAACTTTTTATTAGATTTCCACCCTGCGGGAAAGCCTCTTCCAAATAATCCCTTGTATGTACATTAGAACATTTTGTGACTGTCCAGGTCGAGGGGATAAACGGCATGTATCTGGCTAACAAGCTGGTGGACTACCGTGTCAAGACGTTCATCACCTACAACAAAGGACAAACGTGGGCCCTGCTGCCGGCGCCCGCCGCCGACGTGGCCGGGAATAACATCCACTGCGTGACGGTGAGCCAACGATGCTCTCGCTCACGGGAAACGACGCTTATGCCACATATTGTGCGGCACAAGTTTCGAACCAAATGTGCGCGAGTTCGGCCGTGGCGGGCGCGTTTGGTTCGCAGTTCCCAGCCTCCCTAAATAACCAATGGGGAGGCTCGGGCAGTGGAATAGTTTTATTATCCGTGTAAGTCACGCCGTGTCATTAGGTGTCGTTTCAGGAGTACAGACTTTCCATTAACCTGCGTGACTTCAATTCACCAAATGTAGTCACGCCGGGCTAATGAATGTTAGATTACACTGAATTATATTACATAGCAGTGTTGCCAGCGAGTCAGCAGGTGAGATTGCGACTTATTTTTTCACTATATATCAGACACCATATGTTGTTGTTTTTTTGTTTGTTTGTTTTGGTCCCCCCACCACCACCCCCATCCTGTTCGGCTGCTAGGTCATACAGTACAGTGGATTTGTATACCTTTTTATGCCGTAACAGTTTTGCTGTGAAGAACGCGGGGTTTGTTGTTATTCGTATTGTGATTTATATTTTGGGAAATGTGGTCAAACAAAACGAGCTTTAAGGGACAGGCGGAGAGAAAAAAGAGAACAGAACAAAAACAACAGAGAACCTTGATGCGATAACAACACTAGATGACAATAATGTTACATAGGAGTTGTATTATATCTATAGTGATCCCCCGTTTATCGCTGGGGATACACGTTCCAGAAATCTAAATCTGAATAACCAAATATATATATTTTTTTATAGTTCTAACTTTAACCTTTTAAAAACACACTTCTTAAACATATCGTAAATGTATCAGAAAAAAAAAAAAAAAAAACATCATCAAGTCTGGGGGAGTGACATGTGACGTCTGCAAGTCTGCGTGTGAGTGTCTCGGTGTGAGCAGTGGCCAAGAGCAGCTCCTGCATCCAGTGTGCTCACTGGGTTAATGTTTTACTCATCTCCTGGTGTTCCATAAATGGCTCTCCTTTCCCCACATCTGAGGGCATTAATGTTAGTAATAACCGTATACTGTGAAAACAAAGTATATATAATAGCTCTTTAAAAACACAGCACATTGGGGGCTCAAATAATAAACCGCGGTACTGAACCACACAGTGCTACTGGTGTCCGATACCGTAGGTTCACACTGGAGATTTTACTGTCAAATTGTTTTGGTTTACGGAGTTCCATTCCTATAGTGGCGACATAATCAGTATTTGTACATACTGTAAGTCCGAATGCGCCGTAGTATATAAATATAAAACATAAATATAAAACAACCACATAAAAAAAGAGTAAATACGGCGGAAACTGAGCATGCCTGACCACACACTACGACCACATCAAAATACATTTAAAACTTAAAAAAAATCCTAAATGTATCATCAACGGAAACTTGCCAGAAAAATGTCAGCCCTCTGTTCTGTACTCCACTGTAATTGGCCAGTCTGACTTTCAGGGTGCGGCGTAGCAATATTTTAACTTAACTTTTAAACATTTGTAAACATACTTGAAAAATAATCGGCCTATCGAAAATACGAAAAATGCAAATCCTGTGAAACAGCTTAAATGTTTATTATTTTGTATACATTTTGACCTTTTATTGCATTTTAATCAATAATATTTTCAATACTGTGCAATATTTATGTTCCCATTAAAAAAAAAAAGAAGAAAAATCAGTGGCCGCGTTATAAAGGGGACTCCCACAACAGATTTGTACCCCCCTCCAAAAAGACAAATAGCACGGCCACAATAGATTACAGGCTTCCCAGTGAAATTCAACTATACGCTGTAACTCACCTACGGCAATATTTCATTTTGTTGCAGAGATGACCCCAATCCTAACCTCTGACCCCTCCCAAGCTCCATTGCACCACCTGCCTTAACCACGGTGGCCTTATTGATGTTTTCCAATATGCTGTGGAAATGATTAGGAGTGGAAATTATTTTCCGTTTCTTAGCGTCGCATCCTGGGAGTCTTTAATTACACGCTTGTTTGCATTCAAAAGAAGAAGAAAAAAGGGAAAAATTAAAAGCACTCAATTTCCTCATTGTTTTTTCTGGGAGACAACAAATGTCTTTTGCTTCCTCCCTAAAAACGAGAGCACTTTTGCTCTAGTGTTGCAGACAGGACCGCTTCCGATTGATGATACATAATTATGTCCTTATGTGATATGATTATATTAAGAATCTTTTTTTTTTATTATTTTTTTTTTTTTTGTTGACAGCCTTTTTGTTCGTTGCATCTTCACCTGGAGATGTCTGAGAATCCCTACACATCCGGACCCATCACCAGCAAAAAGTCAGTACCGGGAATCATTGTGGCAACAGGTACGATATTTTTGTCATTGACATTTATGGATTAGTAACATATTATATATGTCTACTGTTTTTATTCATCATATTTGGTTTTGTTCACCTATTCTGTTGACAATCCACATTTTGATGAAAAACTAATCCCAAAAAATACTTTCTACTTACACTTTACATTATGGCCAAAATAAAATCTCAAATTTAAACAAAAAAAAAGAAACATAATTTGACAAAGTGTAAAAACTATATTTAATTTTTTTTTTTAAATAACTAAAATCGATTGACATGTTTATTGCATCTCATCTCTTCATTTTACCAATGAAACCATAAAACGGTTGCTGTTTAAAGAGGTAGAAGGATTAATAACTGCAATTATTTAATAACTAAGGACACCTGAGAGAAATAAAATGGACATCAGTTCTTTAGCGCTTGTCCTCATTCGGGTCACGGGTGAGCTGGAGCCCGTTCCATGCGACAATCGGGCCTTTGAGCGGAACGATTTGGTCACATTTGGTCCGATTGTCAATATGTGTGTACTGTATGCGGCTTTAAAAAGCAGTTTTTATCACATGCCTCCAAGCTTGAATCTCAGTTGACAACAAAAAGTTGTATTAATGTGTCCTCTGTTGGAGAATGAGGGTGTACAAAGATTCACCAAATAACTCAATATTTTATCTGTTGATGCTACATTTAGGTCTATTGTCTTTTTTTTTTTCCAGTGTGAAATGATTTTTTTTTTTTCTCCCTCACCTTTCAACTAGGGAATATTGGAACGGAATTGTCCTCTGCCAACCTTGGCATGTTCATAACGTCTGACGCAGGAAATAGCTGGCGACAGGTGGGCGTGTGCACACAAATGCGCACAGCACTTAAGGGGGAAAAAAAATACAAAAATGGTGTCATTAGCACAACTGTTGTTTTCCCTTCTCTGCGCAAAGATATTTGATGAAGAGCACAACATTTGGTTCCTGGACAACGGAGGAGCTTTGCTGGCTGTGCTGCACGTGCCAACGCCTATTCGACACTTATGGTGCGTACAGCTAAATATATATTATAAAGTTCTTTTTTTTTGTTTTATTCCAAGTTTGAGTTAGAGCCCCGCTGTATGGAAACACATATATTCAATATCCATAATAACTAGCTCAAAGTCCTCTTTGTCCTCATTAGAAAGACAATTCAGTGCACTAGTAGAATGACTAGGCCCCATAAGTACAGTGCAACAACTACTGTATGTTCTCTTGGTTAAATTTTTTGACATTTATGCACACTAGTAGGACAACTTTGGCATACTAGTTGGACAACTACAAGTTCAGGTGTAATTGCATAATAAAAGGCTAGATGTGGCACTAGTATCGGGAATTTTTTTTTTTATTGATAAGACAGTCGTTCTTCTCGTGCGCTGTGTTGTCTTACTAGTGAAGATTACTACGAATGCATGGACCTTAAGCTGAATATCAAGGATATCGAATAAATACTCATACGGCTTTCTATATTTAATGCTCAAATGGTTACACACAACTCGTAGGACATTCTGTACACTAGTATGACAACTTGGGCACACTAATAGGGCAACTACGTTACTAGTAAGGCAAAACAGCAACTGCGTGCTACCAGTACTGCTAATAACATTATATCGTTCTGGTAGTTAACATCTACTGCTTTACTAGTAGTACTCTCAGCGAGCAGATGTCCACTAGTGTGCAGTTTTGCCTCACTAGTAACATGTAGTTGTCCTACTACTATGGTAGAGTTGTCCAAATAACGTGGAGACAAGTCACATGTAGTGGAAAAAAACATTACGAGTTAGACACAATCGTTTTACTTGTGTGCCAAATTGTCTTACTAGTGAGGACAAATACTGCAGCGTACTAGTAGACCAACCTAAAAACGGCCATCAAGGATGTGGAATAAATGCTCAAACAACTTCCCCTTTCGCTGCTCCTCAACTGTCACAATCATTTCCAGCAGAGAAGAGTCAGTTACAGCCGGATGCCCGCGCCGGGATGCGACGAGTGCTTTTATGTAAATCCGACGTACAACAAGGTGGAAATGTGAGGCGGAAAACGGCCTCCTCGCTCGCTCGCATTGCGGCAGCTTTGTAACGCCGTCTACTTTGGCGTCCCCGCACTCGCCAGCCCCCCTGTCAAAAGTGATTAAGCTGCTCAAGAGGTGATTTCCGCGGCGGCCCAAATCTATTCCGAGTGCTACAGCCTGAGTCATATCTCTCTTTGCGAGCGTTTTGTCACTTGCATGTGGTGGGAACATTTATCCTTTTGTTTTTTGGCTGTCTTGAAATGTTCTCACCTTGAGGAGCATCCAAAGCGCTTTATTTTTTTTTTTTTTTTGCAAAACAAAAAACGTTTATCATATTTCACTTCCCCCTCTCATTTCTCTTGTTGTTTAATGTTCTACACCTGAACGTCACACTCTATTGTGTCACATGAAGGATCAGTCTAGACGAAGGCAAGAAGTGGGACCGTCACACTTTCTCCCTGGCACCTCTCTACGTGGACGGAGTCCTGATGGAGTCGGAATCGGATAATCACATTATCACGTAAGTAACGGGAAGTCATGTCTCTGGGAATTAAGCACCTATCAGACAGCAAGGAACAGACTTTATGCCACTAATGGAGTACTTTGGGCACAAGAGCCTATTTGACTGAAACATAATTAGAAGAATATGACACTTATAAAAAATGTCTCAAACTATAAATTTTTGAAAATGATAACATTACTGTTTCCATCTAGATGCTTAAACAAAGAACATTGTCTGCAAAAAAAAAATGTCCTACATACTGTATGAAGTGTAATGGATATTACAAGCATTTCAGTTTTACATTTTTTTCCTGTATTTTCAGTAGCTAGTTGTCATGAAATTGTAGCCACAGTGTCTGTCTGACTTCCTGTTTTGGGGCAGTTATGACTAAGCCCTACGAACTGTGCCAAGCAACAAGCAACCAAGTTAATGTTTGGCGTGAGCAGGAAAGACAATCTGACCAATACTGTGCATTTGTAACGTTTTGAAACAATTTCTCTTCCGTATTTGAAACGCATTTTGCATGTCATCCTGTAGTTTCTTTGGACACTTCAGCCATCGGTCAGAGTGGCAGCTGATGAAGATCGACTACAAGGGCCTTTTCAGTCAGAGGTGCATGGATGGAGACTATCAGACATGGTCCCTGCACAACAAGGTAACAGGAAGAATTCTTCTCTCGTCGTGTTCTTAAAACACTTTAGTTTTCCTCAGTTCTCACTCTCGCATAGATCCATCCATCCCTTTACATCTGCTTGTCTGGGGTCGGCTCACTGGGGCAGCAGCTTCGGCAGGGAAGCCCAGACTTCCCTCTCCCCAGCCACTTCGTCCGGCTCTTCCGGGGGGATCCCGAGGCGTTCCCCTGCCAGCCGGGAGACATGGTCTCTTCAATGTGTCCTGGGTCGACCCTGGTTTCTCCTCCTGGTGGGACATGCCCAGAATACCTCATCAGGAAGGCGTCCGGGGGCATCCTAACCAGATGCCTTAGCCACCTCATACGGCTCTTCTTGATGCGGAGGAGCAGCGGACTTGCTTTGTGGACTTGGAGAACCAAGTCCACAAAGCACACTTTGAGTGGGTGGGCGAATTCCCATGCACCCTCGACGACCCTGTCAAGGGTGTAGAGCTGGTCCACTGTTCCACAGCCAGGACGAAAACCAAACTGCTCCTCCTGAATCTGATATTCGACTTCCTGACGGACCCCCCCTCTCCAGCACCCCTGAATAGACCTTACCAGGGAGGCTGACAAGCGTGATCCCCCTGTAGTGGGAACACACCCTTCTTAAAAAGGGGGGCCACCACCCCAGTCTGCCAATCCAGACACACTGTCCCCGATGTCCACGCAATGTTGCAAAGGCTTGACAGTCAGGACAGCCCCACAACATCGCACGCACAAATAAGACCCCAACTGGGATATTTTCAAAATTCCGCAGATTAACTTTCCATGGAAATTTACCAGAAGCTTTACACAAATTCACCATATATTTTCCACCCCTTTGGAACCCTACTAACTAATGTGTTTTTTAACTCATGCAAAAAAGGTGTATGCGTGCTACTAACAATGCATTCATTATTGTACAAAATCCTACGAAATGGAACTAAAAAGTAATCTCTTTTGTTTTGTCACTGTCAACACCTTTGTTTGTTTGTCTTGTCTTGAAAGGGTGAGCTTTGCGTGATGGGTGAGAAGCAGATTTTCATGAAGCGCAGACCTGGAAACCGCTGCATGTTGTCCCAGGACTATTCCAGAATCTATTCATCCGAGCCATGCCAGTGCACCGCCTACGACTTTGAATGGTGACCACTTCTTTTCCCCATTAAACACTTCTAAAATTCCCAAAGTTATGACTAATCGCTTCTCTGATGTGTTTGCAAAGACTTGAGTATCAAGTGGCCGTTAATTAAAGACACAAGGATCTGTTTGCATGCATTAATACAGTATCACTTTCCTAGAGTAGCAAATATGACTGTGTTCTTTTAATCTAATTATAGCAAGAACTTTTCATCACTCCCCTGCAATTTGCATAATGTCAAATCGCTTATTAGAATTCAATTAATAATGAATTGCTCAATTAAATTTAAATGTCTGTCAGAAATTCTGTTTGATCAGGCTTGTCTGACAAGCTTATCGCTATTTATGGCGTTAAAATATGCTCATTTGCAAGGCATTATAAAAAGTTCGGATTATTTGACTTTGCCAGTTTGGCGAATTTGATAAAAGTGCTTTTTTTTTTTTCCTTTCTTTCTTTTTTTTTTTTGCATGCAGCGACTACGGCTGGGAGCGTCGCACCGATGGGAAGTGTTCTCCTGCTTTTTGGTTCGATCCAAACGGTGCGGCCAAAAGCTGCAGTGCAGGCCTGAGCTTCCTCAACAGCACTGGGTAAGTGTTCCCCGACGTTCAGTCCATCAAAAAACAATATGGTTCCATGCCAGCTGATGTGTTACTGTAGGTTCGACATAGACAACTGGAGATATACTCATTTCATCTTCGTGGTGCCTCCAAGGGCTGAAAAAAATGGATGTTAAATCAATGTTGGTAACCACAGAAAGAGGAGTATACAGTAGCTCAGACCTCGATGAGAGTATTTATTGGATATCCTTATTCCGATTACTTTGGCATACTAGTGGTACATACATGTTACTCGTGATGTGCACTACTAGTGAAGAGAATTGTGCATCATTTGAACAATTGTTAAAAAAAAACATCAGCATTACCGGCAACCTTTCATTGGTCAGCGACCCTGCATACTATGTTTTTATGTCTTAAAGGTATTTTCTGTCAAATAGCTGTCTGTTGTCGTACTAGTGCGGCTCCAACGAGCGGAGACAAATTCCTTGTGTTTTTGACATACTTGGCAAATATAGATGATTCTGACGAGTATAATTTCACAAATTTGTAGAAGTACAAGTTTCCTCACTAGTAACATGTCGTTGTCCTATTAGTATGCCAAAGATTAAAAAAAAAATGTTCAGCAGTTAGTGGATTTTTTTATTTACTAATAAGACACAGTCGTTGTACTAGTACACTGTCTTGTCTTACCAGTGAGGAAACATTTCATACTAGTACATAGAGCTTAAGAATATTTAATAAATGCTCAAGTGGCTTTCCATACTTGTCCTCATTCGGGTTGCAGGCGCTAGCTCGCTAGCTGCTTAGACTGCTAGCTACCTAGCTGACTCTTGTCATCTTTCGCGCTGTGTTGGCTGAACTTTTTCCCATTCATTCTGCCGCGGTCACCCCCACCACACAGCCACAGCTAAAAAAATTTAAATAAAAGGAGTCACTTTTTTCATGGCAAATGCAAATGGAAAGAACAAACGACACACATTCGGTGCAAGTTGATCATCTTTGGCATTTGTTTGCTTTCTTAGGTATCGCAAGGTTTTGTCCAATAACTGCAAAGAGGTCGGTAGGAACGCGTACTCGCCCAGACGCCAGGGTTGTCGCCCCAGACCGCCCAGAGGTCTCCGCTTGACCACCTATGGCGGTGAGCTGAGCGCCCGCGTCGGAAGCAACGTGACGTTCATGGTGCATCTCCAAGACGTAAGTCGTAGTTTCACACGATTTAAAATGTGCAAAGCTGAAGCAATGTGTAGCGTGTTGTCTCATGTTCACCCTGTTCGTCACGCTTGCTGATAAGTTCTAATTACCACGTGCAAGCTAATTAGTAGCTGCGATTAGCATCGCTAATTAGCCCTATGGACAGCGCAGCTCAGAATGAGAAGGCTTGAGTTAATCAGGTCAAATCAGAACCAACCTGAAAGCAACATAACTTGTATGACTAGTGGAAAAAGACATCTAAATAGACACGTGAATGGTTACAGGTGCATTTATAGCTCGTGTGTGTTTTTGCTGATGTAAGGTTGGCAATATTTGATCCACTATACAGGACCAATTATGACTCTTAAACATACATGTGAAGAACATTAATGCCGTCACGTGTGAATACTCCCGAATAAATCTTGTCTTCATCGAGAGATGAAAAGATGGAAAAGTTCAGTCCCTTGAAGCATATACAGGATGATTGTAAATGAGAGCGGCTTAGTAGTAATTCTCAGTGAAGGTCAGCGTGGATTGATGAAGTGTAATTAAAGTGAAAACACACCGGCACACGGGTCTATCTTTTATGAGTAAACATTAGCTATAAGATATTTTTATGCATTAGAATATTGTATTTTTTTCTGAAAATATTAGGGCCAGAGCATGCAGTGTGACATTTTTTTTGGGGTGTCCCTGCGGAGCTTTGAAGCAGAAATTTTGTGTCAACCTATTTTTGAAGTCGACTTAGTTATTTAGTTATTAGCTTATTCTTATTCTTATTATGTTACTAGCTTAGTTATTCGATTAGATTTTTTTCTCCCCTAGCCCTACCAGGATGCAAACCTTTCCGAGTTTTCAGGCATGTTGAGGCCCGAAATTATAATTAACAGAGGGCCTAAATGCTAACGCCAGAGTGATGTAACTTTAATGAACTGATTGCTTATATTAGTACTTCTACTACTAATAATGATTAATGCAGTAGTGTTGCTCTTAGCAAGTCTTTGTGTGGCCTCTCGTGGAAAAGCATTTGGCAGCAGCCAATGTGTTCTTGCGTCTTCTTTGCGAGTATATCCAGCTTTTATATTTTTAAGTATTCACCAAGTATATTTTAAGTCATTTCAAGTATTCACCATAAAAAAAAGCAGGGGACCTCTGGAAAGTTTGAATAAGTGAGCCCCCAATGCCAGTTTTACAGATCGACACAAAATTGGGTGAAGATGTCTATCATAATAGCATGTATGAAAAAGTCTCAAGGACCCATGACCGAAATTAAAACAGGAAGTCGGACATTTTGGTTTGAAGCAGCCATTTGGGCAAACTTCAAGATTAATGCTGTACTTAAAAAAAAATAATAATAAATACAAAAAATGTAATTCAAATGAGCCACAACTGGAAGCAGGTATACGAGACAGCTGGGTGAGACTCATTTACCGAGCATTTTTGCCTTGATTCGGTTTCATCAGGGGTTTTTGGGGCCCGTTCAATGCTGCTTGCATCATTAAGTACTTACTGCGATTAAAGGTGAAAACATGTTAAAATGTGAAATTATTTCCATGCTCCTGGTGATATAATCGTAAAAGAGTGCAGCAGATAATAAAGCCCTCTACCTCGAGATACTTTGAGAACACTTTTCTTTTTTTTTATGATCTCGAGTTGTATTTTCTCACTCGATTGCCTGTCATCGTCAGTGTGTAACCGGCGACAAAGCCTTTGTGACACACCCGACAGGACGGCTCAGGCCGCACACTTTAGCGTCGCAGTGCGTGGACGTGCTCCATTACGAGGCTGAGCCGCGCTGACAGGTGTTGTTTTCCACCCCCCCTCCCGTCCTCAGGGAGACTCGCCGAGGACCAGCGTCCAGCTCGACTTCGGCGACGGCATCCGGATTACTTATTCAAACCTGAGCCGCACCGACGACGGCATCCAGCACGTCTACCGAGCGACGGGGATTTACCGCTTGACGGCGGCGGTCGAGAACAGCCAGGGATCTGACAGCACCGTCCTCTACCTGCACATCACCAGTACGCGTAGACCCAATAATCACACATTGTCTCTTCTGCTTTTCACTTATTCATGTCGTACTTTTAGGACCTTGGAAGTATCTATGGTGCTCTGTGAGATGGTAAAATGTCGCAGGTTTTGGACCCGCGATATGAAACGAGAGGTGTCAATTAGGACATATGTTAAACTCATAGTAATTTCAAAATGTTAAATAAATAAATTCATGTGAGCCTTCAGTATAAAACAATGATGAGGAATCTTCTGCACAAATTAAGATAAATCAGTGAATGCGGGAGACGGATGAATCCGCGTAAATCCAATCTTCAATCAAATAATACTTCATTATATATGTTTGAACTAATTTGCATGTGCGTTGCCTACCACAGGTCCAGTGGAGCGCGTGTACCTCTCGGCTCCTCTGGTGACCGTCAGGGGGAAGGAGACCAACCTGACGGCGGTGGTTTGGCCGAGTCAAGTCAGGATGATGACGTTCTTCTGGTGGATCACCAACAGCTCCGAGGTGACAAGCTCCGCCTCGTTCTCCTTCTGCAAATGCATCTCGGGTCCCTGTTTCTCCGCGTCTCCTCCCCTTGGCGTCCACACACTGCACATGAATTTTGTATGAGGTCACGTTTGTGGAGCAGCCTTAGTTTGACGGTGGATGTTTGAAAAAAATTTGCCCCTGACATCGGTTTTACAGAACAACACGACATTGGGTGGACATGTCTATCATAACAGGAAGCAGGGAAAAGTCTCAAGGACCCAATGCAGGATATTGAACAAGAAGTCAACCATTTTAGTTTGAAGGGGGCATTTTGGGCGAACTCCAGAGTTTGTAGCTCGAAGGACTCCGACTATGGAATTCACCCGAATGTTTCCCAGTTGGAAGCCACAGCAGATATTCTAGACAGATAGGCGATTATTTTTAGCCTATGTCCTCTAATGTAGGCAGAGCAGGTTTGATGATTATTTCCATTTACCATTAAAAAAAACTAACTCGCCTCCGAAGGTTTGAAAAAAATAACCCCCAACATGAGTTTCACTGATCGACACAAAATTGGGTGGATGTGTCTATCATAACAAGACTCACAAAAAAAGTCTCAAGGATCCGTTTGACATTGAACAGCAAGTCAGCCATTTTGGTTTGAAGCAACTATTTCGAATGATTTCCAGTCTTCGTACTTTACGTACTCTACGAAGAATTTAGCCCAAATGAGTCCCCATCAGGAAGGCACGGTGGACGACTGGTTAGAGCATCTGCCTCGCAGTTCTGAGGACCGGGGTTGAATCCCAGGCCCCGCCTGTGTGGAGTTTGCATGTTCTCCCCGTGCCTGCGTGGGTTTCCTCCCACATCCCAAAAACATGCACGGTCGGTTAAGTGACAACTCTAAATTGCCCGTAGGTGTGAATGTCCGTGCGAATGGTTGTTTGTTTGTATGCGCCCTGCAATTGGCTGGCGACCAGTGCAGGGTGTACCCCGCCTCCTGCCCGATGATAGCTGGGATAGGCTCCAGCACGCCCGCGACCCTAGTGAGGAGAAGTGGCTCAGAAAATGGATGGATGGATGGATGGAGTCCCCATCAGAAGCAGGTATGCTAAACAGATTAGATTTCTCACCCGCGCTGTCTAATGTGGGCTGAGCTTGACATCAAAGTTCCATGATCATTTTGAGCAATCACAATGAAAATCACAAAACTGGGTGGGTGGACATGTCCATCATAAGACGACACACAAAAAAAGGCTCAAGGACCCAGGTCCTTAATTGAACAGGAAGTGTTCCATTTTAGTTTGAAGCAGATATTTTGGGTCTTGTTTATGGAGGAATGTATGAGTCCCTTTCTGCTCTCTCTTTTCCAATGCAGCCTATTATAACGTTGGATGGGAGTATCTCGTACATGTTCCAGAAGGAAGGAACAAATAAGGTCACGGTCCAGGTGGCTTCTGGGAGCACGGTGATGCAGGATTCCAGGGATATAACAGTTAAAGGTTAGCGTGCAACTTTAATTGGTGACATGAATATGCAACATGTGGTCCGTGCTCGCCGACGTGGATGAAATGTCACAGCGAGCGAACACGGAAAATCTTGACGCCAATTAATTCCGACTTTTGGGGATATGAGTCCAGTGCGGGAAAAAAAACTGTTACTTCTTGTTTTTGTTTGCCAGAGTTTTTCAGGTCGCTCCCGCTGTCCTTTTCGCCGACGCTTGACGAGCACAATCCTGACATCCCCGAGTGGCGGGAGGACATAGGCCGCGTGGCCCAGACAGCCCTGTCACAGGTACCTCAACTCCCTACCGCATTGCGCCGGACCACCGACACCTCTCTCGGTCATTACTCTTTCATACCATTGTGCACTACCTGTACAGCGCTTGTCATGTTTTATGGACCGTGACGGAAATGTTGCCTATTTTTTTTTTTTCTTACTTTATATGTGATGACAGCAAGGAGACATTGGGTACATTTCAATGGTTGTCATTGTAAAGTTCAGTAAAGTTGAGTTTCGGCTCGGTTCAGCTCTATTACAATCGTTCCCCCACCTTTAAAGTAGTAACGAGTGAAAAGGTTTGGGGGGTAAGAAATGCAGACTTGAACACATTTGTCAGAATGAAGACATGCTCGCAGATTGAGGGTGTCCTTTATTAAAAAAAAATTTTGAAGAAGAGACTGAGGGCAGCAACATGACCTCCCACTGTGACAACTTTTTATTCGGTGTAAGCCGGAGGCTAGACTCATTTGCTGTCTGAACATGCTGCAGAACATATCAAAACACACCGGAAGAGGAGCAAGAGCCAGAGAGTGAAGTTTTTGTGACTACATTCTACCACAAAAATGCATTATTCAGCAAGGTGATGAATTTCATCAAAGAAGAGACTGAGGGCAGCAAAAACAGACCACTGTGACATCAATAATTGTCTGCCAGAGGCAAGACTAGTTTGCTGTCTGGGCTGCGGAAAACGTCAAATTGCAAGGAAAAGACGAAGAGATTTAAGTTTTTGTGACTGTTCTGTTTGTTGTCGAATGGCTAACATGCCCCCTCTTAGTTCTGAGGTTTGGGGTTCCAATCTTGACTCTGACCCTTCCTTTATTCAAAAGGAGACTGAGGGCAGCTGGAAAACTGTGATAAGAGCTTTACAGTGTTTGCTTGGAGGCTCGACAATTTTGCTGCCTTAACGGGCTGCAGTAGGGATCGAAATGCAATGTAAACAAGGAAGAAAGTCAGGTTAGTGTGACTATTTTGAAACACAAAAGGACATTCTTTAGTAAGGAGACACATTTTATCCCTGAGGAGACTGAGGGCAGCAAGCACTGTGACAACAGCTCTGCCAGAGGGTCAACTACTTCGCAGCCTGAACAGGCAGCAGCAGATATCAAAACGCAAAATCAAAATGGCAGTTTTTGTCATTATTTTGGACTACATGATAAGAACGTGACAATTTTTATCCGAGAGGAGACTGAGGGCTGCAAGAAAATCGACTCATGTGACAAGAAAGGGTCAGCAAACAGCTGAGGTTGAAATCAATTCTGGCTAGTCTCGTTTGCTGTCTTAGCAGGCTGTGATATCCAAAACATAAAGAGTATAAAAAAAGTTTTCAAACTATTTTGTAACACATAATAACAAACCGCATTCTATGATAAGGAGACACATTTTATCCAAGTGCCCCTGCCGCAAAGTGGTTACTGTGGAGTGTAGCAGCTGTCATTATCTTTATCATTGACAACTCAAACTGGTATCTTCTCAAGGTTCTTGGAACCCACGATACAAGAAGCCCGCATTACATCCTGGTTCATGTTTTGTTGTCAGGTTTCTGGCGTTCCCTCCCATCAGCTGCTGGTGTGTTTGTATCCTGGACTTCCAACCACGGCGGAACTCTTCATCTTGCCAAATGAGCACAAGAGGCAAACACCGGAGGAACTGCAGATGGTAGGAAGAACCGTATCCCCTGCTATAAACAGTTTTTAACTTTATATGTGTTTGTTTTATTATTATTAATTCTAAACAGATATCTGATGTTTTCGTCACCATCCTCAACCAAGACCTGGTCCACTTTGAGCTGAAGGTTGACACTCGCATCACCGTCTACATCACTCAGCAAACTCTAGGTATGTTCGTTTCTGATTGGAGTTTCACACCCTTGACTATTCAGCTGACAAAATGGACGTCCTCTCTGAAACTGTGCATCACTGCGCACTGCTCTTAAAAGTCGTCGATCGATGACGTGATCGACAGGAAGGCGTCCAAGACCGCCAGGGTCACGTCGTCGTTAGCATATCGCGAAAGCGTGTCAAAGGGGTCCTACGTGGCTTTACCCTTTTCATCCACCGAGGGATCTGTCTTCATTTGTGTCGCCGTACAGAGGCCCGCATTGCCTTTTAAGATGATCCTGAAAAGGTCACAAGCTTCATAGTCTTTCCTTTCTGAAGGAGACGGGGGCGGGGGTGACAAACTTTGAATATTGCATCTCAGCATTTAAAAAGCCATGATGGTGCAAAATGGACTTGTACATGACAGACCCCAGGGAAAGCCTGCGGCCCTCCTAGATGTTCCTTCAGTACCCCGAGGAGGTCAAATAGTGTCTGCCTCATAGTGATAGATGTGATAAATTGATATATCCATTCTTAATTGTTCAGAGTTCAGTCGTTCATTTAGAAAATGATCAATCTACTATTTGGGTTGTATGAAGCTACACCTTGAAACAATTGTGGAATAATGGATTTTACGACTTCACATTAACCAGCAGAGAGCACAATTAATTAAACATAGTCTGCTGCCTCAACGGGCTGTAGAAAATATCAAAACACCAAGTGAACAGGAAGACATTGACGTTGTTACGATAATTTTGTAACAAATGATAATGAGGAATTAAGCCCAGCAAGCTTGCTGCCTAACTGGTTGCAGAACGTGTCCAAACGCAAAGTAACCTGTAAGAGATTGAGATATTTTTTGGATCATTTTGAACCAAATAATAATGACCTTCTTGGTCCAACTGGTTTTCTGCCTAAACGGGTTGCAAACAGTATCAAAACACAAAGTAAACGAGGAGAGAGTGAAGGTTTTGCAACTATTCTGTTCTACATGACAATGATACATTCGGCCCAAACAGTTTTCCTCTCAGAACATGTCAAAACACAAACAGGAAGTGATTATTGATATCATTTTGTACCAAATAATAATAACCTTTTAGGCCCAACTATTTTGCTGTCTAAATGGGCAGCAGAAAATACGTATCAAAACAAAGTAACCAGGAAAAGAAGGACGTTTTTGCAACTATTTTTGACCAAAAAATTGGTGTCATCTGCGAACAGAACACATTTCAGAATGTTAGATACTATACATATATCATTTTTATGAAGTATAAATAACTTGAGACTTAATACGGAACCTTGTGGAACACCATGTTACTCTTCTATTCTTCCTGCATTTTTTTGTTTTTTTAGCACCACTCGTGGATTCGAGCGCCCTCCACAGTGGGTCGGCCATGTTGGTGCTCATCTCCGTGGTGTTTCTCGGTTTGGTGGCGTTCTTCATCTACAAGTTCAAAAGGTGAGGTCCCCACAATTTAGAAAGCTCATCCTCTTTTCTCTTGTTATCAAATCCTCACATGGTTGTCCTGCTCTCTGCCCGTCCAAAAAAAGGAAAATCCCTTGGATCCACGTGGAGACCGAGGACAGTCGGGAGAAGGAATCGGAGGTGATCAGCACGGTCAGTCAGAACGACAACATGTCCAAAGTGAACCTCCGTGACTTTCCCTCGGGCAAGGACTTCATGGAAAAGGAGCAGGAGCCCAGGAAAGGAGGTACACTTTTTTTTTTTAATGCAGTCACTTGACAAAGGGCAGCATGAAATGGAGCACAGGACTATTTGTGACACGTTAATATGGGATTTAAAGTGTGGCTGTCACCGCAAGAGGCTTATGAATGTCATTTATTTAAAGCATGCTCACTCACTGTCCACAGTTTATGGTACACCTGCTTACTCTTAAGCAGGAGTGCTCAAACTTGAAATTGTTTTTCCCTAGTCCACACCATAATCCGAACAGCAATTAAATATAACTGCCAAATGCACCCTAAATGTCATCGGAATTATTAGTATATATTATTTAATAGTTCAACCTAAATATTCATGTACTGTTTGATAAAAAGGAACCTAACCAAAAATTTTTTTTTTTCATTAAATTCAATATTTATCCACTGTCGCTAGCTGATGTGGACTGGTTACACTAACAATATGGCTGCGAACATAAAAAGTCTAAAACCCGCCCCGTTCAATCATTTCAAAACTTTTCTTTACACCATTAATGTGATCTATAACCTGTACAACTCAATTGGAAATACATTTTAAATAGGGGAGAATCACAACATTGTACCTTATACAGTTAATACAAGAAAAAAACTCAAATCAATCAAATGACATCAACATAAATACAAATAATCAAAAACGGAAGCCAGAGTTCTCGCTTAACAGTGAGCCAGACCTGCTAACCACTACAAAACCGTGCTGTCCTATAATGAGATTAAATACATAAACACGTCAGCCTTTTCACAGATAAGAATACTCACTTTTGATTGACACAGGTATTCATTTCCTTCCCCACACAGGAGACGATTGCTGCAGACTTTTTTTTTTTTTTTTTGCACGTTTTCTTCTTCTGCTATTTCTTTCTTTCCAAATAGTCGCCGGTGTGAAACAAGCGACGCTTGTTGACGAGAGATTTTTTTTTTTTTTCAGTCTCGCAGGGTGAAAGTCATTTACCTTTTTTTTCTCATCAAATTCCTCAAGTCTCACTTTGAGTCTTCTTTCGAGATGGCAGTGTTTCCAATCCGTTGCGCAACAAGCGTCAGATCTCTCACTGTTGTAGGGTCGACCCTTACGTGAGGATTAACAAAAAAATTAAAATGCAGAAAAAATGGTTTACGAATATGCAGACAAATGAATAAGTAAAAAAAATCAATAAAAAGAAAAATAATCCAATAAAATATATTTTTGAAAATGGTATCTAAAAACATGCAGAAAAAATAAAATAATACAATGAAATAATGACAAGACAAATAAATACAAAAGAAAAAAACTTTTGAATAAAAATGCAGAAAAAACAAAAAAACAATACAATGTAAAAATACACAGAAAATATAAAATCCAATGAAAAACAATAATGCTGGCTTCTGCTGCGTAGTAACTACAAGTTAACCATTTAGGACTGTATTAAGATGCAAAAAAATGTTTAAACATTTGTTTTAAATGTCTGTTCACTGCATAGACATTTTCACTCTCCCTCTCACTCATTAGTCAGCACGAAGACACTTAACGATCACCACAGAGGTTTTATGGTTTTGGATCTTTGTACTATTGTCTAAGCAACAAAATCCAGTTATTGCACCAAGGGATGATGTAATGACCAAAAAACACGTTTTGGATTAAGTTCAGTAATAAGGTCAGAAATGTATTTGCAACAAACCACAAACTAAAGGTTTTGATGCGGGCTCTCAAGATCTGTGGTTATTTTGTCACTATGCGCTCATGTGATGGCCCAATGTTCGTTTTTTGTTTTTTTTCCTACTCTGGTGTCCCTCCTGTTGTGCCATTTATTGTTAAATTCAGTTTATAAATCTTCATACTGACCTTAACGTGTGCCCACTACTGTGAGATTGTCAAGTTTCACCTTTCAAACAAGCCGGCGTCCGTACGTTTACGTTTATTCCGACCTCATCAGCTCGCCATCAGCAACTTGGCGATATGCCACGCCCCCTCAGTGCTTCCATTTGTCTGCTTGATGTGCGGAGAAGTTGCCCAAATTGGATTGTGAGCAAGTAATTATTGTTTGTCTTGTTGCTTTCCAGGATCAATGGCGAGGAATATGGATAGAATTGTAACGAGGGAATATCCAAACTGTACTAACGTCTAAAGACACGCACACTGTTACCCAGTAAGTACACAATGTTGTGTTTCAGTTGTGCTGCAATTGTTGACTTTGTTGGCTTATCTTTTTAATAATAGTTATTTCATGCCGATCGTCGCTATCGTTCCGAGTAATGTTTTCACACTCTTAACGAATAGAGTTGAGTATCTACTTTATAGTACTTAAGCAGAACGATTCATATGCCAAGCGAGACTGAAGGAAATGTTTCAGAAAAACATGAGCGATTTAGTAGGAAATGGTACAAAAGATGAAGCTCGAGATTGTGTTTTAAACTCAACAACTCTACAAATAACGGCAATGTCAAAACCTTTATTGTGCCGAAAAGCAGTTGTATCGCCATTTATCGCGGGGGGATACGTTTCGGATCCACCCACAATTGGTAAAAATCTGTGATATACACAAACAGTATAAAATATACAGTTTTAACCCTCTGAAACGGATTAAACACATTTCAACTGACAAGTTCACAAATGTATTTGAATAAAAAAAAAAAAATTTTTTTTTTAAAGTATTCCTTCGCACTTGTTTCAACTTTTCTGGCAGTCACAAAACTAGAGCCCTGTATGTTTAAACACCAAAATGTTCAAACAAATCATAATTTCAACTAGCGAAAGCCCACTAGCTTAATGCTAACATAAAATACAAAACGCCATAGCTGAGCTATGCCGTTATTCAGATGCATACTGCACAGTGCTCTCTCTCTCACACACACACACACATTCAACATTTTAAGCGATAAAAAACAGGTGTGTCACAGCAAGCATTGTGGGTAAATTAAACACCTTTAGAAGAGTTGCGTGTGTGTGATGCAATGCTTCCTGTCACACTATGGCCCCGCCTCCAAGTTGTGGTCCACCCTATGACGTACCGTCAGGTTTAGTTGCGCACCGTGATTGCCGTGGAAAATATCTTGACAATTTTGAGATCACGGCGGGCCTGGTAAACGTAGCTTTAATACGCATGGAGCAGCAACACATACAAACAGCATACAACAATACACACAGGCATATATTCTATTCTGTCTGCTCGGCGGGAACAACGAATGATAAAATGGCATATAAAGTGGTACTCCACTGAAGGTGTTTTATGAGTAAAAACTCCTAAGAACAATCGCTGAAGAAAAACGCCGAACCGTGCTATAGCGGTGGGTTCACTGGACTTGGAAAAGCCCAATAGTGTGCCAATTTTCTACTAATTACGTCTCAATCAGGTTTAGTGCAAAATCCAACTAAATTCTCATGATTAAACACTGCAAGATGAGTCTGAATGCGGAGTCAGGCCACTATCGGCAGACATTTTGTAACTGGAGAGGTGTACATAGAATAAAGGGAAGGAACTTAAATCTCTATAGCTTCATTTCAACTCATTGTAAACTTCTGAACAATGTTTCCATGTTTAATAATGTCTCACTATGAACTACTGTCAGCATTTTTACGCTAGCATGCCCTAATTAATTGTAAAAAAAAAAAAATTATACATTTAAGACTACATTAGGGTGAGCAATTGTTCTCTGTCATATTGATTTTAAAGCCTTTCTTGGGACATAAATAATAAACATAAATAAAACACCTTGTTCTATAGTGAACTTGTGATATGGCCAAGCAATGTGCATGATCTCTATTATTACTGATTACTTTTTGTGTTTGTCTTTTTTCTTACTGTGAGTACATTTTAAAACTGTTCAGAATAAATGTATTTTTATATGACCTTATGTTTTTTTTCTCTGTTATGTGTCACATGTTGCACTGTTGTGTAACACATACAGCACATAAGACAAAATTTTCACAAGCCAAATTTTGTTGTTGTCATTGAATATGTATCTGGTCTCTCGGTACTGTCTTGAGACAGTGGCAAAAAAATTGTAATATTATATAACATAATATATATATATATATATATATATATATATATATATATATATATATATATATATATAAGAAAATGTGATGTTTAAATTGTTAAAGGCTTTAAATGTAACTTTGGAAGATAATCTAGCATTTTAATGAATTTATATACTGTCTTGGCTCTGTATAAGTATTGAAAAAGATAGGAAAATGAAGAAAAAATTAAATGTTAAAGAATAACAAGAACAAAAAAAGCTAAAAAATGTCAGGTTTTTGCAAAAAATGAGACCAAGATCAGCCATTTCAAAATTTGCCACCATTAACGTGAACTACTGTATAACCTGTACGACTCAATAGAAATGTTCTAAAAATACTGTATTTTTGAGACTGCAACTAAAAATAATCAAATGAAATAATGTGGTTCTATAAGTGTGCACACCCTCTTATAATTGGGATAAAACAATCACATTCAAACTCTTGATAATTGGTAGGCATTAGTCACCTACCATCATTTAAAGTGCCACTGATTAACCAAAGTTCTGTTCTAGTAGGCTTTTGCTGCCCTTTTTAAAAAAGATTCGAGCAGAAGCCTTAATGTTTTGTGCTAACACGGGCTGCTATTTCAAACAGTTCATGATTCCTTCCACCTTCTCTAACTTCCTTCTTCAGTCTTTTGTCACTTTCTCGTGTAATTTCCGGCTAAAAGACACAAATCAAAATTTGGCCCGGGTTTTGAATAATTTCACTTGTACGTCACAGCTGTCAATGTCAACTTGATCAGTTTAGTCATCAACTCGGACTCAAAGTGCGTCAACTTTGCAAAAGTGAGCTTTCCTTCATATTTCCAGTGAACAATGCTTTCTACTTAAATTGGCGCAATCCCTGAGCGACTTCTGTATACGAAGAGCATAATCAAAATATTCTCGGCGCGTCAAAGAGGCCAAATTAACTTCCACCCCAATTGACCTGCTGCAGCCTTTTATCGTTTTGCTACTCCAAACATCTCACACCAATCTTCATCCCTCCCGTTTGCCATGCGCACCCTGGGAGCCTTCTTGGAGGTGCCCACGCTCTATCTTCTCTCTCTCTCTCTCTAACTGCTCTGGGATGTGCTGCCAGAGTCCAATCTAATTGAACGGCGACAACAATCGCTAATGGATGCTCTGCCGTCGTAATGTCGCACTCGATGAAAGGAAACGCGCTCATCAATTCCGCATTGTGGCGCCCGGCGATTGCTGCAGGTTATTGTGCCTTGAACATTACTCATTCAAGGTGCGACTCCCTGACTTTCTCCCCAGTTTCTTCCCCCGGGAAAGAGATAATTAATTTGTCGCGCAGCGGGAGAGTCGGTGGAATTGGCCCATTTGATTCCCGCCGCTACGTGCTGCTAATTGTCCTCAGATGTCATCGGACAACCGTGGAACCTTTTGCAACTTTTGTTGAGAGATAAAGCAAAGTTAGTCTCCAATTCCCACTGTTTTCGCCCTTGTGACATAGAGGAGACATAAGAATTCGTGTCGGGCGGTGCATTTGGTACCTGGGCCTTCAGTGGGGACTTAATACCACTACTTTCACATCATATCACAATACAATACAGACCATCAATATTGAACAAAATTGAAATATAACGTACAACTGGAATGGTTCAGAATCAATATTTATCTAACAACATGACAAACAATACAAAATTCAAATCAAATACATCATACTCACCAGAGATGCTGATTGGTAAATTTATTAACATGTGCCGATTGCTACAGATGTATTTTGCTGTCGCAGTTTTGCTCCGACCAACCAATCACAGGACTGATAAATGCTGATGTCATCAAGGGCCACTACTGTGACCCTGAAAGGACACATTTGCAAATGAACAATGAAGTTGGGACGTTGTGTTCAACATAAATAAAAACAGAATACAATGATTTGCAAATCATGTTCAACCTATATTTAATTGAATACACTACAAAGACAAGCTATTTAACGTTCAAACTGACAGACTTGATTGTTTTTAGCAAATAATCATTAACTTAGAACTTTATGGCTGCAACACGTTCCAGAAAAGCTGGGTCAGGTGGCAAAAAAGACTGAGAAAGTTGAGGAATGCTCATCAAACATTTGGAACATCCCGCAGATGAACAGGCTAATTGGGAACAGGTGGGTGCCATGATTGGGTAGAAAAGGAGCTTCCTTGAATTGCTCAGTCATTCACAAGCAAAGATGGGGCAAGGTTCACCTCTTTGTGAACAAGTGCGTGAGAAAATAGTCAAACAGTTTAAGGACAGTGTTCCTCAATTTACAATTGCAAGACATTTAGGGATTTCATCATCTACGGTCCATAATATCATCAAAAGGTTCAGAGAATCTGGAGAAATCACTGCACGTAAGCGGCAAGGCCGAAAACCAAAAGTGAATGCCCGTGACCTTCGAGCCCTCAGGCGGCACTGCATCAAAAACCGACATCAATGTGGAAAGGATATCACCACATGGGCTCAGAAAGACTCCAGAAAACCAATGTCAGTAAATCCAGTTCGGCGCTACATCCGTAAGTGCAACTTGAAACTCTACTATGCAAAGCAAAAGCCATTTATCAACAACATCCAGAAACGCCGCCGGCTTCTCTGGGCTCGAGCTCATCTAAGAAGGACTGATGCAAAGTGGAAAAGTGTTCTGTGGTCCGATGAGTCCACGTTTCAGACTGCTTTTGGAAATTGTGGACGTCGTGTCCTCGGGGCCAAAGAGGAAAAGAACCATCCGGACTGTTATGGACGCAAAGTTGAAAAGCCAGCAGCTGTGATGGTATGGGGCTGTGTTAGTGCCAATGGCATGGGTAACTTACACATCTGTGAAGGCACCATTAATGCTGAAAGGTACATACAGGTTTTGGAGAGACATAGGCTACCATCCAAACGTCTTTTTCATATTCTGCTTATTTCAGCAAGACAATGCAAAACCACCCTCTGCACGTGTTACAACAGCCTGCCTTCGTAGTAAAAGAGTGCGGGTACTAGACTGGCCTGCCTGCAGTCCAGACCTGTCTCCCATTGAAAATGTGTGGCGCATTATGAAGCGTAAAATACGAGACCCCAGACTGTTGAACAGCTGAAGCTGTACATCAAGCTAGAATGGGAAAGAATACCACCTACAAAGCTTCAACAATTAGTGTCCTCAGTTCCCAAACGTTTATTGAATGTTGTTCAAAGAAAAGGTGATGTAACACAGTGGTCAACATGACCCTGTCCCAGCTTTTTTGGAACGTGTTGCAGCCATAAAATCCTAAGTTAATGATTATTTGCTAAAAACAATAAAGTTTGAACATTAAATATCTTGTCTTTGTAGTGTATTCAATTAAATATAGGTTGAACATGATTTGGAAATCATTGTATTCTGTTTTTATTTATGTTTAACACAACGTCCCAACTTCATTGGAAGTGGGGTTTTATTTAAAAGTTAAATTCAACTGAAAATGTACTTAACAAATGGATTTAAATTTATGAATTTATGGATTTAAATTTTTTTTAAAATAGTTTAAAATTTATGGATTTTTACTGGATTTAAAAAAAAAAAAAAAAAAAAAGTTGTAGCCACTAACAGTTTGCACAGTTTTAACACTTATTTCAGTGATTTTTCATGTACCACACTTTAAGAATCACCGGTTTAGTTGAGGTGATGTCAGGGTCAAACAAAGCAATCAAGTACTAAAGCTTTCAGCAGATTGAAGAGAAATACACGATGTGATGTTTTGGCTTTATTCTGCAAAAAATAAACACCAACAACGCACTGAATAATCACGTCACTTAAACTGAATGAGTCACTGAAAACTGAACATACTGCAATTTACATTCTTTTTTTTTTTTAACAATATATAAAAATGTACAAAGCAGCAGGGAACTAAACATCATGCAAATAAGTCAACAAGTAAGTGTATTCACATGAAAATAAACAAGCCGAAAAGTCTTCAGTGATGGCTTTCATTCCGCGACGAGCACGTTTGTTTCAAGTTCTCGGGGCTCGACCGCAGGATGCGAAGTTCCAAAAAAACTCTTTCGTCCATTTGTCTTACTGACACATAAAGCTGACAACACTAAGAACAGGAACAAAAAAAAAGCTTGATAGAATTCCAGCATTCATCCCAAAGAGATGGTAGCAAACCACGCTCGGCCGCCGCGTAGGCTGCGCTCGGTTGACAGGAGATACGTCTTCTCCGTGTAAGCCGCCCTCGCGGCGACGTAGGTGGACAAATTTGCAACCTTTTCTCCGCCGACTCCCCGAGAGCCGACCTTGAGTAGACGGCAGGATTCTTTGCATGGATGTAAACTTAGGCAACGCCACCATTTCCATGCTGGTATGTTGCCATGATCAATAGTTTTCATTGCGACAAAGTAGAATGCATTTAATATAGATCCTTTATAGCAACAACGAATAAATGGAATTGGTGGTTTTGGGAACCAGGGCTCCCCCTACAGTTTTGAAGTGTCATTTATTATAGTTATGGTAAAATGATGATCCACTGAAACGGTCAAAGGTGTTAGACTCATCATTTTTATGTGGCCCACAAAAGCAAATTGTTTACTTCATGTTTTTTGGTAAATGGATTTGTTCTTTTCATTTTGACAGAAAATCCATTTTGGGGAATCTAAATCTCTTTTTTTTTGCCTTTTCTGAAATACCCAAAGATGCCACAAGACGGCGCCAAATCCTAGTCAAAAATAAAAGTAGTGCTTTGGCATCAATCTTTGTTATCTACAGGCCATAAGGGGGACGGCAATTCTTCTTCCAAAATTGCAATTTGTATTAACTTTTTACAGATATTACAAGCATTTTTTCCCCCTCAAAATCCCTTATTGACATCAATTGTATAATTAAAATATGGTTGTATATTTAAATATATGGTTGTCACTATTTTCCATGACTACTGATTTCACATTCAATTTGTTCTTCAAAAATGAGCCAACTACAAAGTTCAAGAAACTACTAAAAAGCTCAAGAAAACGAAGCCTCGTGACATGTGAAATGTTTCAAGACATTCCTCAAACCATGGCTTTACTTTCACATTTATTGTTTTGTTTGGCTCAAAAACCATCGTACGATTCCTTTCAGTTTCGTGCATAAGAAAATATGTCATTCTAAACCTTTTTGGCAGGCGCTTTTTTCATACATGTCACAAGATGGCAGCAAAGCACGACATGAAGGTCCTCAACTCAGTTCAACATAGTTCCTCGGCAAAAATTGGCCACATTTTTATTGCTCTGGCCTAAGCGCAAAAAGTGACTTTTTCAGTGAATAACAGAAAGTAGCTTTTTTTTAAAAAAACAAAAAATAACACCCACTAAGAGGCGAATTTGTCGATTCCGAACTGCGACTATGCAGAAGTTCAGTGTGTTACAACAAAATCCTTACTGTGACAAAGTGGACTGCACCGCTTGGTGGACCCGTGGAAGTTTTAAGCTTTCAAGGTGAGTGAGTTCAAGGTAAACACAAGAAACCGTGTCAAATTAATTGAATTCCTAATGGCGATAAAAACCATCACTGGAGCCGTTTGTGCTGCACTACGGCAAATAATATGATGCACTTTGGCTGTCTTGCTGACAATATATGAGACTGTTCCCTCTGTAGGGAAAATTACAGGTTGCCTTGTTTTACATGTCAAATTGGCTGTAAAAAGATCCACTTGTGCAACACTAATGTCTTTTTGAAGAGGTGTAATGTTGAGTTTTGCAATCAAGAATTTTGTGAGTCCACTCAACAAGACAGATGTCTCATCCCAAAGTAGAGTTTGGCTTTAATCTTCCATTCCGCTCGCACTTTTGTTATGACACGCAGAACAATTTGAGCGTCAGCCGCGAAGACGGCCGTGATGGAACGCACAAATGTGGAAGTGGCGGCCAGCCTTCCTCTACTGGATATTGCCAGCCTTCATTTGATGACAATCTCGGCGATAAGATTTTCCTGATTGCGGCGAGCTTAATGAATCCGGTTCTCTTCACTGTCTTGGAGTAGCGATAAGCTGCTTCCACGTCAAAGTAAACAAACTCGAGAAAAGTGCGGGGAAACGGAAACATATTTAGACACACCCTCTCTGAAAGTATTTGAACAGTGAGGCCAATTCCTTTATTTTTGCTGTAGACCGATTACAATTGAATTTGACTTAAAAACGTGAACACGGTGATACTGACTGGTAGTGAATTACCAGTGTAATAACTATATATCAATTTAACTGTAAATCAAATCGATTTTCCCCACTGAAGTTAATTGAAATGCCATTAATCCAAAAAACAACTAAAAAAGAAAAACAGCACCGCATTGTGTAAAATATAAACGAGGGTTGAAATCCAGCCTTGTGATACAAGTGACCTGACGTTCGGATTTTTCGAGATATGAGCGCAAACTTGTGTTACGAGCGCTGAACTCCACTCAGTTCACAGCAAGCAGCACTTTGGCGGATAGTGAATAATTCTTCCAAAAAAAAAAGAGGCTTAAAGCTCTTTAATGCCACTCCCGGTTGAAGTTTACTCTCAAACTAAACATAAAACAAAGTGTATTACACATTTAAATCACCAACATAACTTTGCCTTAAAGTCCACTAGCTTAATGCTAACACATAATGGAAAAATCCATAGATGGGTTGAGAAATTACATCAATGTCATCATGAGTGAGTTACCTTTTAAGCAATGCATATTTAAACAAAAGTGTTGTTTGTATGTAGACAGACAATACCGACAACAATACTGAGAGGCATATATTCTTTATCCTCTGCGAAGAACTCCGGCTTACTGAGGAGCTGAGATTGGCTTCATGTACAGTATATCCATATGTCTGTATTATACTGCCCCCAGGTGGCCAAGGCGCGTACACCAGATGGAGCTGAAACAAAAACTTTGGCAAAAACATTGTAATTTATTTACATTCTATTTATGAAGTACAAGTTTGCAGAGCACTATTTGTCTTGGAAAACATTACACACTTTCATATTTTTTGGGGGGGAGGGGGGTTGGAACGGATTAATGGGATTTGCATCAATTTCAATGGGGAAAGAAGATTTGTTTTGAGCCTGGTCACGGAACAAATTCAATTTACATCTTAAGACATCACTGTATGCAGCTTTTGTTAATTTAAAGGAATTTAGTGGGTCACGGAACAAATTCAATTTATATCTTAAGACATCACTGTATGCAACTTTTGTTAATTTAAAGGAATGTAGTGGGGGGAAATGCTTGTAATATGCAAAGAGTAACATTTTGGTGTATTTTCTGCCAAAAGTAAAAGTACAAATCTGTCTAGCAAGAAACTGTGGAAGATGCACTTTGTGGGCCACATAGAATTACGTGTCAGGCCTGATCTGGCCCCCCAGGCCTCGAGTTTGACACCTGTGCTGTTGCGTATCCGATCCAGATGTAAATACTCTTGTCCCATATTCCTCTTTTGATGGACTCAAATGTTTTCAGTCTACAGAAAGAAGAGCAAAAAGCAATAACGCAATTGGCCTCACTTGTTCCAATACTTTTTAGAGAGGCGCGCGTGTCCAAACCTCTGTCGGCCATTTTGGGAGACCAACACATTTCTTCCATTCTGACTGCACTGTACACTATTTACATAAAAAGATCAAGGTCCTTGCAAAAATACAAGTATCTCCAGTCAAAAAAAAAAAAAGTCCAATTTGGAGAGTCGGCGAGTATAAATCTGTACAGTCTCCTCAGAGAGATTAGGCGCACGCGGCACAGTGTGAGCCGATCCATCCATGCATGGGTAGCAAAACACTCGAGAGCATTCATCGTGACCGCGCTGGAAGTAACTGCCAGGGAAGATGTATTGCTTTGGCGCCGGTCATAGACGCTCTACATTAAAACACATGGGGCGCTTCATCAGAGAGCTTGATGTCTGTGTGCGATGGCAGGTAGCCTGGCGAGGGACAAGAGAGACAGGAGGAGTTTTATGTTTCTATTTGCATAAGGAGCCTTGTTGTTGTTGTTGTTGTTGTTGTTTCCCTCCGTGTGTGTATGTGTACACGCAAACACATTTATCTTGGACGGGTCAACTGTTAAGCTGCGGCAGGTGCGAGTAAATCAAGCGAGGGCCGTGAGGATGTTCCTTGATGAAAATGCTTTCACCCTCTTCGGTGTGCTCCCTGCGCACTAATTATTTTATTGGGACAAATAACTCGTGTCGCTCGACGCTACGCCCCCCCCCCAGACGAGCGTCTTCGCTTTACCTGCGGACGCACACGACGGCCGACACCATAAACTACTCGCTGCGTTAACTCAGAAGAATACAGGACGACTCCGGTGAATGGAGGTGTATCTGTGTAAATGCATTTTCAGTGTCAACTTCAATTAACTGCATTAAATTTATTTATTTGTATTTTTTTCCACATTATTTATTTGGTGATTCTATTTATTCATTTATTTTTCATTCTCGAAACACAATTTTGGACTTGCACTCAAATTCCGTTGTATCCGCGCTGTACAATGACAATCAAGGCATTCGATTCTCTTCTAGCCAGCATCGCAGCTATCTAGTCTGCAATTCGCCACACTAGTAAAACATTGGCTGAACAGAAAATAACGGTTTTATAATGGCAGAGTTTCAACCAAGGACAGATTCCATTTCCATTCTTTCCTATTGGAAATATTGTTTATTCTAACAGATCGTGTTTTACCATAGAGGTTCCACTGTCTTCATCCTTATGCTGCAGTTTGTTAACATAAGTGTAACGTGATGTTTTTTTCAATTGGCTTTTATTTTTAAAGATCACCATGGTGCTAAGATCATCAGTTCTGTCGGAACAAGAAACAATTGAGGACTGAGTGGATTCCTTTTTCCAAACAGTCTCTTTTGATAGCTTGATAAAGTGAAATTATTTCTTTTCATCAAATGACTTTGAATCAAGCTTTTAAAATGTCACAAACTGGGGCAATATTACCTTCAATTTTCAAAGGAATCAACGGCTTCTCTGTTTAGTCAAAGGTTAAGTTATGCATGCGAGTAATAAAGAAGCGAGGCCATTAAGCGCGAGAGATGGCAAGGTGTTTTGTTTCTTGTCATGATCCTATCTCGTCCGCCCGTATTAATCACGTGCCGCGCTCTGATAAAGCTCGCTTTGAAGTCTTTTCATTGCCCTTCCTGTTGGCCTCCTTTTTGTAGTTTTAGTAGTCAAGTCAGCGCCGATGTCAAGCGTGGTGAATAGCTTCTTTTTTGTAATGTCGCGCAGAAAACAAAAACATACCTCTGCTCTTCGAATCCAGCTGTACATCCACGCGATCCAGTGAGGTCGTCTTGTCCGCCTCGGGCTTCGTGTCCGCCATGGAGGTCACTGTGGGTACAACTTCCTTTTCTTTGTCAGGCTGCTCCGCCGTGTACGTGTTGAGGCCTGGGATCTTCCTGGAGGTTATTTTCAAAGGGGACATTTTATAGGAAAATGACTTTTTAATGGCTTGCATACAAACAGTCGGGTTTGCCTTCCCACCCATCAAGTTGGTCAGTATCACCATGAAGTGCCTTAATTTGGTGTCCTCATCAGAATACCGTTTTTTGATTTGGGCAGAAAATCTGCACCAAAGTTGCATTTTTCCTCACATATTACAAATATTACAAGCATTTATCTCCACCAAATCCCTTCTTTAAGTAAATTTGAGGCATGTCGTCATACTGGATACGAAGCGCGACGCACATCGAGCAACACAGCAGAACGTGACTGAAGTGGATCGTCACGGAAAAATGGCGACTCTTTGCCCCGCCTCAAGTAATCGAGCACCGCACATGTACCGAAGTGCTGCAATGGAAAAATTGTGACTATTTTAAGTTTTGAGGCTCAACATACAATACACTGTACTGTATTCCTTTTTCATCAAACCACAAAAACATGGCGCAATTGTCAAGGAAGACGCCAATTGGCCAAAAAGTAGAGGAATCAGGCGGGAATAAGCAGTGTTGATACTTTGAGAAGCTGTTGGCAATAACACAGTAATAAAATGGTGATAATACATTTACAGTATATGATTTCATTTTTTTTTTTTCTACAGTCATAACAAAATGTGAAAGTACTCCGAAACTGTTAAAAATTATACAATTCCCGGTTCATTTATAATTTGTATTTAAACACTCCTCTCCGTCATTCTCTTCACATTTTGACCTCATGAGACCAAGTTGACGCCTAACAATTGATTAACAGTACCTCGCCATTGTGAGAGAAACAGAGACTGAAGGAGTCACAGAAAGGCATAGATGGGATTCCCTAAACAGCTCTTGTGAATTCTGTCATTCAGCTCCTTGTTATCGAACAGCAACTTGTGCAAAAGGTACTGAAACATTGAAGCGAAGGTTTAGAGAAAGTCAATTTAAGTTTATCTGTGTAGGTTATAGTCCATTTTCCATTTTCCATCCTGAAATTCCATCTGAAAGGCCAATATCCCTAACTTCTTGTGACTAATGTAAGTCTCCTTTAAAAAAATAATAAGATTGAAGAAAAAAAAAAATCAAGTTAATGGAGAGCTGCCATCAAGTGCACCGCGCTAATGCTTCCACTAAACATAATGCGTCGCACTCTATTTTTAAGGACGCCGGAGGATTGCTTGAAAGCGGGGGAACTGGGGCACTTTGCGTTCCACTGGGCATCGCACTTGCACTTTCGCATTGTTCACCTCCCGTCTTCAATCAATTTTTCATCCCCTCAGACGCACACCACCGTTCTGCCTCAAACTTTTCTTTTTTTTTTTTCCTGCATTTCACAGACTCCCATTGCATGTTTGTTCGCATTTTCAGTTGAATGCCTAATAAAAGAGCATACCGATGAAGTGCCGTATTTCCTCAAATAGTGGCCGTCCTTTTAATAGACGCCATACCCCAAATAGTCACAGGGTGCGTCATCCAGTAAGAGATAGTAAGCCTGACTAATTGTCTCAGTGCATAGATGCAATTGTTCATTATACAGTACCTATTCGCTGTTTTTGTACTCTGGCCATAGCTCTGTCTAATAGAAGAGTAGTGCTTTGCCGCCATCTTATGGAAGCTATACAATTATTAACCTATTTAGGTGGGCAACAATTACTCGTTGTGAGTCGGTGGGGAGAATACTTCGAAGACCTCCTCATTCCCACTGACACGCCTTCCCATGAGGAAGCAGAGTCTGGGTTCTCTGAGGCGGGCTCTCCTATCTCTGGGGTTGAGGTCACCGAGACGGTTAAAAAGCTCCTCGGTGGCAAGGCCCCGGGGGTGGATGAGATTCGCACGGAGTTCCTCAAGGCTCTGGATGTTGTGGGGCTGTCCCGGTTGACACGCCTCTGCAACATCGCGTGGACATCGGGGACAGTGCCTCTGGATTGGCAGACTGGGGTGGCGGTCCCCCTTTTTAAGAAGAGGGACCGGAGGGTGTGTTCCAACTACAGCGGGATCACACTGCACAACCTCCCTGGTCAGGTCTATTCAGGGGTGCTGGAGAGGAGGGTCCGTCGGGAAGTCGAATCTCAGAATCAGGAGGAGCAGTGTGGCTTTCGTCCTGGCCGAGGAACAGTGGACCAGTTCTACACCCTCGACAGAGTCCTCGAGGGTGCATGGGAGTTCGCCCAACCAGTCTACATGTGTTTTGTGGACTTGGAGAAGGCGTTCGACCGTATCCCTCAGGGGGGTCCTGTCGGGGGTGCTTCGGGAGGATGGGGTACCGAACCCCCTGATACGGGCTGTTCGGTCCCTGTACGACCGGAGTCAGAGTTTGGTCCGCTTATCCGGCAGTAAGTCGGACTCGTTTCCGGTGAGTGTTTAACCGGCAGTAAGTCGGACTCGTTTCCGGTGAGTGTTTAAAGAATGCTGTAATTCAAGCTGAATTTTGAGAATTGCCATAATACTAAATCATATTTTGTATAGAAATCTGTTTTTCTTACTTTTGAAGAGTACAATTTGTCTTATAAATAAACTTACAATTTTACAATTACAACAGCTGGAAAGGATTAATGGCATTTCCATTCATTTCAATGGGGATAGTTGATTTGAGATAAGAGTCATTTGAGTTATGGCATGGTCACGGATTAACAAATTGAACTTGTAAATCAAGGTACCACTGCACTAAGTACTAATTCCATAATTCCAAATTCCTACAGTGACTAAAGGACGTCTCCCCAGATGTGTGTCTCTGTGGGACTCCATGCGGCGGTGCAGGCTACTTACTGTACATCCCAGACTGTATAATCCACGTTGTCTCAGGATTTATCTCGTCACCCTTTGCTGCCATTCCGGCGTGCGACGCGTCACCTTGTTTAGCATTTCCTAAAGGTCAAGCCTCACATTGTCACACAGATGAATATTGATAACTGCGGGGCTCTGACACCCATTTGGCACTTGGGGTGGGGGAGAATTGATTAGGCTGTCATTGGCTGTAATATTGCGCAGATTGAGACAGAGGGGAATTGTCTTATTCTTGCAGCTATTATTGTGTCGCCGGTGTCCATAACTCAGAGATATGTGGCGGCTAAATACTTGTGGGGAAGTTTTGAGGGAGTTCAGCGGTGAGGTGCTTGCTGCTAGGTGGTGGGATGAATTTAAATGTGGCAATTATGACAAAATATGCGCACGCACACACACACACACATCTTTCAGAAGGAACCTTGCAAAAAAAAAAAGTAGGTTTTTTTGTGCTCTATAAACAGTATGCAGTAAGCATGTTAGATCAAGTGTAAAAAAAAAAAAAACATCACCCATGGCATAATAGACAATGCCCGAATTTAATTGGCTATACATACAGCGAGTGGTACTTTAAATTACAAGTTTAATTCATTCAATTTTCTCCATTGAGATGAACTAAACCCCCCCCCCCCCCCCCCGAAAAAACATAATTTTTGTTACATTTTTAATTAAGAAAAATAGCCGTGTAGTTCATATAAAAAATAAAAAAAAACAATAAAAGAAAATGTAGCTGATAACAATAAACTGGTTTCATAAAGTATATTCAATGTACTGTAAAAGTGGAGCACAAGATGTGTGCCATTGAGAGGCGTGGCATAATGAGTGACATCAGCAGCTGGAATCGGTTAGCGTGCGCGTGAGCGTCTGGGCGTGAGTTGTGGCCTACAGCACCTCCTTGCGATTGTTCTCATTTTGTATTTGTGCGTTTGACTTTTCATTCCATTCAATAAACGACAAAGTGCATCAGCGACTGTGACTCTCCTTGCCCACATGCCAGGGCATTACAGTGCCTTAGCTGCTCCACTTTTCACTCCAGTGGAGGAGTAGCAGAAGTGCTCGTAACTAAAATTTTGGCTCTCAACGCAAAGAAAAATTGACCAAGCGACAGCTTGTAAACTGAAAAACTCGTAAGCGGGGGCACTTGCAAATCCAGGTACCATTGTTTAGGGGCCGTTACACTCAATCAGTGACATTTGCGTCCCCAGGAATTTTTTTGTAGAAACACACGAATGAAGCATATATATATATATATATATATATATATATATATATATATATATATATATATATATTTAAGTTAAACAGTGTACTGCAAAGTGAAAACTGAAAAAATGTCATGAATACAATTTCAAAGATTACTTTAAACTACCGGGACCTTGAACACAGGAAAAAGTAGCATTTGTTGCCTATCCCCACTTCCTAAAATTAGACTTTAGAATTAGAGTCCTTATTGTCATTGCACTGTACAGGATAATATATAATAAATGTAATCGTTTCGAAATGTTACAGATTTTTGTGCCGGAACGTATCCCAGCCGTCATCGGGCAGGAGGCGGGGTACACCCTGAACTGGTCGCCAGCCAATCGCGGGCCACATACAAACAAACAACCATTCGCACTCACATTCACACCTACGGGCAATTTAGAGTCGTCAATTAACCTTACTGGCATATTTTGTTGTGTTGTTTGTACTGTACCTTTTGAATTTAAATATGGCAAAGACAACCAGACCCATCAGGGCCACCGACACGAGCATTATAATTGCAGTGCTGCTGTGGCTGCTATCGCTGCTGTCC
The DNA here is from genome assembly GCF_024500275.1 of Phycodurus eques. Lineage (NCBI taxonomy): Eukaryota > Metazoa > Chordata > Actinopteri > Syngnathiformes > Syngnathidae > Phycodurus > Phycodurus eques. The sequence goes on from NC_084535.1 coordinate 6,643,466, forward strand.
ACCAGAGGAGCTTCAAAAGATCAGAGGAGAAAGAGCCAAAAATGCAATTAATTACAAGAACACAAACACATGAATAAAAAATATGTTGTTATTTTTGTGCGGTCACCTGAATTGAACCTGTGTGTCCCCGAGGTGTGCATGTGCACTCACCTGGCGACAGTCTACTGGCGTAGACGTTCACCTGCACTCCCGCTTTGAGTGTGAACTGGACGAGGTCCTGGTTTAGAGCACTCAGCAGCACCTGAGAGAGCTGCGAGAACGGAGGAGTGGAAAACGGTTAGCGGCAACGGCGCCACCGCCGCCGCCATCAATATTTCAGCCCTAGTCATTTTCCTTTAGCCGCTTGAATTATGAATTTTTCTTCTCCTTCTGAAAAGGAGCAAATGTGGCACAGGGAGGAAAAAAACAAAAACAAATCGCAAGCAGCCAGCACGCTTTTGATGCTGATGGAAGCCCTGTCAGGTAAAGGCCGTTTTGCTTTGGTGAGTCTGTGACATTTGAAAATAAATATATATTTGCTTTGTCTTCCATCATGACAGATGTGCTTTCTCTTTTGAAACGCATTTAAGCCAAGTCATGAAAAGAGTACTATTACTTTAAAATAACATAACTATTAAGTACAAGTAAAAGGTAGTCTTCCAAATAGTTACTCGAATAAGAGTAACTAAGTAGTCAGGGGGAAAAAAACGACTCAAATAATGAGTAACTGGTGGATAATCTATTTATTTAGTTGGTTTTTTTTTAATCAAAGCATAATTGTTAATTAGACAAAAATATAAAACGGTAATGTGCAAATTCAGATATTGGCCGACAATATCACTTTAACTGAAACAATAACAAATGTTATCTTCATAAAATAACATAAATTAAGGATAATTCTGCCACAAGAAATTGTCTTAAAATGGCTTTGTTAAAACTCACAAAATAGACAAAAACAAAAGTAACGAGTGGAATGTAGTTCAAGACTGGCTGACTCCAAAGTACAGTAATCAATAATCAGCATCTTTGGAGAGTATGATATATTTTATTTATTTATTTATTCAGGTTATTATATAAAAAGGGTTTCGAAAACTCTTCCAGATGATGGCCCAGGTATCGAACCCACAGGCCCCGCCACTGCTTTGAACGGACTACAGAAGCCTACACGAGGCCATCATACAACAAGCGAAGCCATCCGAGTTGTCAGCTTATGCCTCAATAAATCCATCTCACTCCATCTAAAATCTTTCCACAAGTTAAAATTAGAGCGCTCCACGCAGTATGAATAATTACTTTTTTGTTCTAGTGGCATATCAGGGTCAGTAAATCTATTACACATTTTAATAAGCCCGCTGCACACATGCACTCCAAGCATGATTGTGTGTGTGTGTGTGTGTGTTTTGGGGGGGGGGGGGGGGGGGGGGGGCTCAGTGAACTAAAGATTTATTACCCTATTGTCCGGGTAGTTTCTGCCAGGTAATCAGACAGGCTTTAGATAAATGCATCACTTCAATTCCCAATCCAGGCCTCCTGCCCCAGTTTGTCTCCTCGTTTACTGCCAATTATTCGATGCATCAATGTAATTAAATACCGATTAACTTTTGTTCAAGACTGAGCGTGAGCCCGAAGAGTCGTGTTTACTCAGGCCACGCTGAGGTGTATTCGCTCGCGGGGGGCGGGGGGGGGAATTAGCTGGCCTCGCTTTTTTATCGATCGTTTTTTTTAACAGAGGACATATGTAGAAGATTAGAATTAGCATTTTTGGAACGATACAACCGTCCATTTTCTGTGGTGATTGTCCTCATTAGGGTCACGGGTGATCTGCAGCCTATCCCAACTGACTTTGGGCAAGACGCAGGGCGTACCCCGGACTGGTTGCCAGCCCATCACAGGGCACACATAGGCAAACAACCAATCACACCTAAGGGAAATTTAGAGTCTTAAATAAACCGGACATGGATGTTTTTGGAACTCGGAGTAGTCCACACAGGAAGGCCGGCGCCCGGATTCAACCCCACAACCTCTGAACTGTGAGGCAGATGTGCTAACCACTCTTTCACAGTGTGAACAATAAATTAGAAATAAATATCATAATTGTTATGTCAAGTTGCAGTCTAAAATGACTAAAAAACGTCAAACACCCGTCATGATGTACACTAATTCTACCCCTGTACACTCTAGTATGCAGGACAGAATCGGGACGCACTAGTGGCTGCCGATGTGCTTCTCCACTTAAGTGTGACGACACTGCCCTCTTGTGGTGAGCTGGTGCATTACAGTCAAATGCTCACTATCAGGTCACAATATTAGGCACACCCGCTCCTCTACATCTACTGTCAATTGAAATATACTCCCAGTTTTGGGAAGATTACTTTGGAAATGTAGTTGTTTACAATCATGTAAAACTTTTTTTTATAGTAGTGTAACTAGTTCAATTATGTTCTCAAACTAATAATAACTAATTACATGTTGATTACATTTTAAAATTTTGCATGAATGCATCAACAGGACCCCAGTATGTTTCCTCTATTTAAAAAAATAAAAAATAAAAAGCGGATTAAAACCATAGATCCTTATTTTTAGAATTAACCACGTTAGTTCTTTACACAAATAATAAACTGAGAACAAAAACATGATGAATTGTAAATACATATTTATACATATATTTTTATATCTAGATATACACAATGTGTATAGGATGATGAAAACACGGTAGTACCATGTTGACTTAATGACAAATGGACACAATTTAGACAATACTGCTTCAAAACAGATGAGTGAATATTCCACAAAATTATGAAGATGAAACTGTTGAAAAAAATGTTTAATGCTCTGTTATGTGTTCAAAATTGTAACTATGACTCAACCTTTACAAAATCTCAGATAAACTAATAGATTACACCACAAGGTGGCGCTTTGAGGTCATCTTTGTACAAATATGTTACGCGCGAGACTATAGCACATGACCATAGAGAGCCAATCACAAGCTTCGGCTTTAGGAGGAAGTGATATGAAAACAAAAACTGAGCCGTTGCAGCTATTCTTCAAATGGAACAAATTGTAATCATGGAAATCTCCAAAAGCAACTGTAATTTAACTACACCTTCTCCCAGTAACGTCATGGATTAATATTACTTCAATTATGTAATCTCGTTACATGCAATTATTTACTTTCAACACCACACAATTAACAAACAGAAGGAAATGTATTGCACCGGCTCTGGCAATGATTTAAAAAAAAAAAGATTAAAGATTATGCTCTTAAAATGCTGAGTGTGTTTTTTTTTTTTTTATAGAGTTATAGAGTATGCAGTGTTAGAGCTCATTTCAGAGTGAATGTGTACCTAATGACGTGGTGGAGACAAATTGACAAGATTCATTGTAACTAATCATGCAATTTAGATAATACTGCGTGGATGAATGAGCATTAAGTGGTAATAATTTAGGATGAATTGCTTGTCGATTAAACTACTATTCAGATGTTTCCCTCTTGTTTTACCAACCACAGTGGAATTTGGTGTTTACCCGCTAATTTGTTCTGCAATGAAGCACATTGTCGGTGCAAGTTACAAAGCAATGCAGATGATCCCAATCCAAATTGGGTTTCTATGTTTAGAAGCAAAAGCTCACAGAGAATTACTTATTTAAAAACAAATGACACTTTTTACATTCCACACCCAGTCCCTCGAAGAACACGATACCTGTTGTTCTAGGTCTTGCCGCTTTGCACCCACGGCGCCTCCTCTGTGCCTCTTCTCGGGAACAATAAAGATCTCGGCTGTGGTTGGCAGACCGGGAAGCACGGTGACCAGCAGCCGATCCTCACTGATCCCGGTGACCTTCAGTAAAACGACAACAATCCCAATAAATTCATCCAAATCTGATACAACTGTAAAAAATGACTGCTGGCTTTGTGCTGCCAGTATCATTTGCCTAAGTAGGATTCGCTGTCAAGTCAGAATGCACAAATCACCACAAATGTGCACGTTCAATCTGACAGTCTTTGGTAGAAGAAGAAAAAAACAACGCAGCTTTTAGTGCATTTATGCCGTAACCACGGGTCTGCTGTCAGAGTATTCCACGTTCTGACAAGACAGAAGGTCAAAGTGAATGTTTTATACACGGGGATATATTTAGAGCTCACTATCCAGGTCTTTTAGATAACCGGTCGCCTTTTGTACAAGCGACATCGAAGGTTCCGTTGCGCTCTGCGCTCTTGGCGCACGGTCAGTGATGTCGAGAGCAAACGGCAAGTGTCACGACACGGATTTAACTGCCCTTTTGTGTAGCTTCGGAAAATCTGGGGTGCTAATAACACCGCCGTGAAATTATGCCGACCTTGACGTTCAAGGCCGGGATTTACACCGCCAAGATTCAAGTCACACATTTGGGATGTCTTTTGTTTTTCTTTTTGTCATATTCTGAGATAAATATTGATCGGGAACTGCTCCAGATGATGTACGTGGCACAGCTGCCTGCTGTTATAGTCCGGTTTTGTATTGTATTTAGGGTTTCTGTAACGTGACGTGATTGTGGCACTATTTAAGAGATGGATTAAGTCGAATGAGTAAACACATACAGTAGATCGGATATACCCTGTCAATGCCAGCATGACGTGATCGAAATACGGGTCACTAATTGGTGACGTATACACACCCGCGTCTGCCCAAACAGCACAAATAAAAACATTAAAATACACCCGCTGTGAACTAAACTACAGTGAAAGCATATACAATTAAACATGATGTCAATTGTGGTGCATTAGTATCATAAGGTGATAAGAGTCCATTGCTCTTAAATATGCTTCCTTTTGAGCTAAGAAAATGGTTATTCTTCTGTGGGCATTTTGAAAAAGCAGTTAAACTTGTCACTGTCGCACAAACGCTAAAGTAAGTGATATTTGTAAGATTTCTGACCTGGACCACGGAGCGCTTCACCGCCCTCCCGATGTCCGAGCGCCACTCAGAGAGGCCGGGATTGGCGTCATCCAGATTAGAGGAAAAAGACAAAATATGCGACTGGAAATAATCTGAAAAGCAAAGAAATAACATACTTTTTAATGTATGTTATCAAGAGTCGTCATATCTTTCACTGCAGCGCGGCACCCAAAGCTAGTGCCATTAACATCTTAACGTCACGTGGTTTGCGCGTCTGCCTCACAGTCAGATGTTTCAGGTTTGAATCTCAGTTTGGCTATTTTATTGTGACGTGTATATATATGCGGCCACCATTTAATGCTAGCAACTCAAATCTTCGCTCAAACGCAATAATAAAAAAGAAAAAGAAAAAAAAAGAAAAATTCGACCAAGAGATAACTCATACATGGGGTCACTTGTCAGCAGAGGTATTATGACCAAAATGTTGGAAAACAACACAAACAAATGGACAAAAAGACTTAATACGAGATGAAAAATACACAAATGTTTGGAAAAATGCAACAATTGACAACAATTGACCCAAAAAAAAGGGAGACAAAAATTCAAACATATTTGATGGAAAACTGTTAGGGTCAGCACGTCTTGGAAAAGTAATTTTGGTCCTCTGTATGTTCCACATATATATATATATATATATATATATATAGGTCGGACAATAAAATGCTACCATACGCAAGGTATTGAGTTCGAAGCTGGGCTCGGGCCTTGCTGCAGACCATGCTTGCGTGGGTGTTCTACATTCCAAAAACATTGCTTGTCCGGTTAATTGCAGACTTGTAAATTGCCCATAGGTGTGAATGGTTATTTGTCTACATGAACTACGGCCAGTCCAGGGTGTAGCCCCGCCTCCTGGCTGCAGTCAGCTGGAAGAGGCCCCAGCTCACTGCTGACCTTGACCATAAGTGGCAGAGATGGTTTCATTATGGTGTGAAAAAGAAATCAAACATAACGCAGAGTTTACCATAAACTGCCACCGTCATGTGGTCCTGATGAACCGTGTTCCCGACTGAAGCCTGAACGGTGACCATGTGACTTCCCTCCTGGGAGAAGGTGAAGGACATCCCTCCATCCAGACTCAGCAAAGGCTGAAAGACCAAGGATGTGGCGTATGAACGGTGCCACTCATCTTAATTGAACAACAGGGAGGTAAATTACCTCGGTTTTGTTGTCAAACCACCAGTAGTACGTGACCGTCCCCACGGCGACAGGGCGCAACGTCGTCGTGAAGTTTACGGCTTTGTTCTTCAGGGCCACGGACGGAGCGGAGAGCTGGACCTGCTCCAGCTGACCTGCGAGCAGGAAACACAAGTTAATGAGCTCGAGTTTTATATTTTATGACCGTCTACAAGGCAACATAGGGGTCCGAATGTGAACGGACGAGCGCGCGTGTCAATGTGATTGGATGAACGAATCCGGGGGGTTGGGGCAAAAAATATCAACGAGATTTCTGTGTTGCTCTCCTTTGCTGTGAAATGATTTTAGCGTGTCAAACGTTTGTAGAAGCGCTACACCAGTAAAGACAGTAAAGTTAACAATGATGCTAGTTCTAACACAGCATGAGAGTTGAGACATGCAAAATTCTCCTTAGGGAAAGTCAGCATACAGTTACATTCATTTGAAAGCTAATAATCACACTATTGTTTTTAATACCATATTACTGAACTCTTCTTTAAGGCCCAAATTAGAAATTGCTTCATCAGTTTCTTAGCCCAAGGACAGGGATTATACTCAATATAATACTGAATCCAAGAATTGACGCTGGTAACTCACAGGTGACGTGGAGGTAGAGTGTCACCCTGTCGAAGCCCAGAACATTGCTCGCTATCGCAGAAACGTGGTAGATGCCCACTTTACTGTAGACATGCTTGACCCCATCCTCTATGGAGCTAATATTCACGTAGGATATCGCGGTGCCGTCGCCAAAGTCCACCGTTATGCTCGTCGTAGAGCTCAGACCCTTCAAACCAGGGAAAGGAAACACGATGATTTACAAAACACAACCATGTAATGCTCATCGCTTGCGTCTTTTAGAGAAGTCGGCACCTCTTCGAGAAACACCAAAAAGGTGACGTTCTTGTACAGTGTCGCGACCAGTATGCCTTCGCTGGTGAAAAGCTGCAGGCCCTTGGGGACTTGACTGGGACATTTCTGCCGCCTGGGGCTGTATTTTAGCAGAGTCCCCTCTGTGCAGTTGTTCGACAAAGCTCTGCGATATCTGCGATAGAAGCCAGTGAAGACACGAGTGAGAATATATTTTCCACCAAGAAAAAAACCCTTAGACCAGTAAGATTGCTCAATTAACGAATCTAACCCCTAAGCATTACCCAAACACTAACCCTAATCATTACATTTGCCATATCCTTAACCATGACACAAACTCTAAAACCTACACCGTAACAATTACCAAAAAACAGTGAACCCGTTGGAGCTTGGCTAACCATTACCCAAGCTGCAACCCTTACCATTTACCTAACCTTAACCACGATGCTAACCTAACTGCTACCACTAACACTTACCCAAAGAATAATTGTATTAGCCTCATCCCAACCCTCTAAACATTACCCTAACACTAACCGTCAACCCCCTAAACCTAATACCCTGACAATAAACATTGCCCTAACACAAACCCTTACCCCTTACCATTACCCTAACGCTAATATTAACCATAGCCCTAACCCCCTAACCATTACCCTGACCTTGACCACTACATTTCCTAATACCATATATTCCATACAACCTTTTATGGTTGTTGTTGTTTTTTTGTTTTTTTAAATACTGTATACATACTGAAGATGACAAGAAAGACATCTTTACCATCTGTGCTCCCCGCTACACTTGACATTACAGTGAAACGAAGTGAGCGCGTACCCCGTGGAATTGAGGAAGCTGTCCCCAGTGATGCAATCTCTGGATGTGGCCAACGGAACAAACCAGAACGCCGGAGTGCAGCTCCCATCGACCTGCCTCTCAAATCCATAGTCACTGTTGCATGTGGAACACAAAGACGCACTGGGTCTGAGGAAAGCTTCCATGCACTTTATCCAAAAGTCAGATCTTAAGCAAGCTAGAGCGGAATTCATAGTATCTCGCCTCGGACCGTACTTGAGGTTTGATGCGTAAATGGTTAAACTTGGGGCCACCGTAACAAAGCGTAGATTCTTCTTCTTTATAAAAAAAAAAAAAAACAAACAAAAAAAAAAAAAAAAAAAAGACGTAATTATGACTATGCCAAGTCAGAGAGACATTTTAGGCTCTTTTCATCGCAGAATTTGACAAAGTGGTGTTAAGGACCACTAAATATGCACACAAGTGCCTTTCATTTCGCTCTTGATCAGAGAGATAAAAGCAAGTACAAGACAGTCTTGTCGGAGACAAACACTTGATGCGTGTGAGCCTGTCAGATGAATTATACTTAAACCGTTAAGAGAAATAACTCCTAATTAAGTCAGGAGATGTTACAATACACAGCTGTCAAACGAGCTCTTTGTATCATTTTTTTTTTTTTTTTTTGTCATGTTAAAATGATCTCCTTTAAATTGTTCAGCGTAGATTCCTCGTTTCCATACGCTGATTGCATACTTCTTCTTAACCGGCCACCAGTCAGGATAATATTTTAGGATGATTATCGTTCTGTAGCTAAGCCACAAAAAAAAAAAAAAAAAAAAAAAAAGAAAAACAAGAACAGAGCAATGTAAGGACTGCAAAATTTAAGTCACTTTGTAAAGAAACACGACACACATTAAACAGTCAGGCAAAGTTGTTGGTATATTTCAGTTTAAGAACCCCAAAATGTTTTTAATTAAAAAAAAAAAAAAAAAAAAAAAGTGAAAGTTTTTTCAACTGAAAGTCTGCAAACCCAGGTTAAGGCAGTTAAGGTCAAAGGTTCATTTATTCATGACCTTTTTTTTTCCAGTCTTAATTTTTAACTGGTCTCCACTGAAAACTGTATTATTTGAATTTTTGATGCTGAAACCTCAATATAACAGAAAGTCATATCAGCGCATATTGAACAGATATATTGTTTTCATAATCAGTAGCTCATTTTACACCGCCCATCAAAGCCTTTGTGAGGCCTTTTTCCTCAACCGGCTGCCCTTTGTGCAAAAGTACTGAGACAGCATGGTGTGTTTCATATTTGATATTAATTTTCTGTCAACAACTAATTCAATAATCCATCTGCTCTACCGAAACATGCAAAAGCCCGTTATTCACATACACACTGCACTTGTGCTTTTAGCATTTGTGATTAAGCGTTATAAACCGGCGGGCATTGGAGGCACAAATTAAACAAACGGCTAAGCTTGAAAAGAGATGGAAGTCTATTGCTACAACTGAGATAAAGTATCAGCAGTGATCATTTTAAACTAGACACAAAGAAATCAGAGGCTTGAGCACGACGTCCAACGTTTCAAAGGCTTCTCTATGTTGTTATTATGTGTTACAGTTGAGAGAAAATGTGTTTCCATTGAAGAGACGCTGCGAAGGAGGAGTAGGAGACTCACCACTCAAAATCGGCCTCTGTGCATGGGCAGGAGTCTGACATCTGAGAGATGTACTGTTCTCTCGCCTTGACACATCTAGCGTTTACTCGCAGTTTCTGGAAGATTCTCTTCATTCCCATGATGCACACTTCTCCCTGCAATGAATAATGGATCATAACCATTTCACAGGCTTCTTCTTCTTCTTCTTCTTCTCCTGTCTTTGTCTTCCTCGCAGCTCGTGTTCACGGCGCCGCCCAGTAAAAGGAAGCATCGCCTATCGACGGTTCAGAGCCCTGAAGAGTGACTTACCTCGTCGTCCAACTGCCATGTCACGTAATCTTCGGAAGTGCAGCGGTGTTGAAAAATGGACCGGAAATCAATTTTGACAAGTTGCCACTCGGATCGGTGACTGAAGTGACCAAAGATTCTGCACATAAGAAGTCAAAAGAGGAGTGTGGGGGGGGGAACTAGGTCAGAACTTTTGGTGCACGGAAGATTAAAACAATTATTATTTTGGCCAACAGACAGGCTTTAATCAATTGCAGGCGGATGGAAACGAAAAAAGACATATCTAGGGCGAAATTACACGCATTCGAAGGGACACGGAGTGGAAAAGTCTTCAAAGGCTGATTTGTCATTGTGCCTCAATTAACAGTGCGGCAACACGTCAATTAGTTGTGCTCTCTTCATCTCTTACGTCATGATGAGGGTGTCCTCTCCGGGCTCCCCCAGCACCCCGTCCACATACAGCGGCAAGGAGGTGAAGCTAAATTTGTCCCAGTTTCTGCCCTCGTCAAAACTCAGCCTGGGGGGGGAGAGAAGAGTGAAGAGAGAACGATGGATGGATCACTAACAGCCCAGCCACAAAAAGAGCTGCAGTCTCGTGTGAAGATTGATGGTCGGCGTGGTAGCAGACTGGGATGCTTACCAAATGTGTCTAATAGGCAGAGGTGTGTGTCGGATGGCCACCAGAGATCCTCCTTGATTCAGAAAGAACACGCTGTACTCTTCCTGAAAAACCTGTACACATACACAGACAGCTTTATTTTAGGGTTGTTTTGTTTGTTTGTTTGGTTTTTTTTTTACTTCTAAATTCTCGCAGCAGCTGGCGACGACCTAACAAACGTGCATACTTAAATGGAAGAAACAACAAGACACCGACTCATCTTCGGTTGTTTGAACTAAAGAGCTCATCGAGTTGGGTTGACTTTACAGAGAATCAGGCCCTCGGCAAAAAAGAAAATCTGCTCGCTCACTCCGTTTTATTTGTTCGCTTTTGAAAGCTCCATATTCTTTTTATTTGGGAAACGAGAAAGCAAACAGTGATGAAGTTGCATTCAATTTCTCCTTTAATACCGACTGCCAGTTTAATAGGGGATCAGCCATCGTTTATGAGCACTCTCACATGAGTCATAGTTGGCGATGGAATACATTTCATCTACACTCACGGGACAATTCATTAGGCACCGTATCATGAGAGTAAATAAAGAAATGAAGATAATTAAAGCTGCAGTGCTGACTGAGCCGTCATGCACTTTTTTCTTTTCAAAATGATCATCAAACTTTGACGCCGTGCTCCACCCGCATTATATAACGCCAAAAGGCTTCACAATTTAGCGTTGCCCATCCGTCTTGTATACTTGACTCCAGTTGGGGCTCATTTGGTTGATTTCTTTCGGAAGTAAGAGGCCTAACATTTTCTCCAAATGGCGGCTTTAAGCCAAAATGGCCGACTTCCTGTTCAGATTTCTGTCATATATTGGTCTATCTGTACTTAATGCATATTTACGTTGTTTCCTTTATATGCTGTGTGCAGATGGCTTTTATTTTTAACGACTGGCTATTCTGTCGGGCTAAATTACCGCAGTGCGTACATCGATTCAAGCTGTAGTAAACATCCACCTTGGTGTGTGTGTCTCCCTTTTACTTGAGTTAACAGGCCAGCAAGCTTGACCATTTTTCGACACGCATCATTCTATACCTCTTTCCACGTGTTGCCAGCATCAGATGTGATGAAGACGCTGACATTAGTGGTGGAGAGCTCGGGTCCGACCACACCTGTAAACCAAAAAGGTAGAGTTGATTATTATGCAAGAAGGAAATGTTACAACAACAGGACAACAATCGGGTTGTCTGTTTTATTTTTCACCCAAAGAAAAACGGGCGGAAAAGCTGAATATCTCTAACATTTGCGAGTCTTAGGATAAGAAGAATAATATCCTCACCTGACGCGATGATAATTCCAGGTGCTGTCTCTTTGCTCACGATGTTTCCAGAGGTGTACGGGTTCTCAGATACGTGAAGGTGCAGATGTAAGGAGCAGTACGGCTGTAAGAAAACGCACATATCATCACGCCCAAGGCAAACTACACTCTTGGGTTCGGTTTTATGTCCATTGTCTTGTTAGCAGATTAAAGACAGAGTAGAATTTTACTGGCAGCGGCCCACTTACTTGCTCACAATCGACCCACTTTCCTTGGAGATCCGTTGCCGGGGCCCGCAAAAGCCGCCAGTCTCTGCCTTTATTGTATGTGATGTAAGTTTTCACTTGGTTCTCGACAACTTTATTTGACAGAAAAACCCCTTTAATCCCGGCAACCTGCAAAACAAACACAAGAGCGGAGTGGAGAAAAAAAATAACATACAAAAAAAAAAAAAAAAAAAAAGGTGCTTTGGGGCAGGGGAAGAAATACAAAAAAAAAAAAGCATATATTATTCAAACTAAAGACAACTGGAGCTCTGGTTTGGGGAGAAAGACGTCAGAACGAGATGAGATGTTTCCCTGACAGGGAGCACTATTTCGGACCATCTGTAGGACTGTGCGGAATCAAACCAACATCTGGCGTAGCCCTAAGATATTTAGACATGATTTTATTATTATTATAATTCACGTGCAAAGAGATGGCGACTCACAAGAGAGCACCGGTGTCAAACTACGTTCCTAGATTTCTGATTTCAAAACCGCACTGAATAAAAATATAAATGCAACAGTTTTGCTTTTGCTGTCATTTTTCCTGACCTGAATTCCAAGCTCTAAGACTATTTCGATGTAGGGGAGGGGGCGGTCAGAACACGATTGGAGTCCCTATCTGTGACTGGTGTGACCACCATTTGCCTCACGCAGTGTATCAAGATGTGGCCTACGATGCAAATGAGTGTGACACCCCTTGCACTGAATGAAGCGTCATCACATTATTATTATTATTATTTATTTTTTTAAACACTCTCATGCTGCTGAGTCACAGCAGCTAAATAATTGCGGGCGGAGTGGTCAATGAATGACGCACTCGCCAGCCGAGCTGCTTGAGTGTTAAATTGCAAACAGGGATTAATCAGGCCTGTTACACACAAACAAGAGTACGCAGTTATGTGTGACCTCACTTGACATCTGTCAACACACATCCACAGAAAATGCAGTTTGCAGGCCTGGTGGCTACAAGCGCTGCTGCTTCTGCTGGTGCTTGCTCGCTGACACAAACCTACTTGTTCCTTATATAAGAGGAGCTGGCACAGTCAAAACTTGCAGTCCATCAGCATCTGTTCCATTATAGCGAAAACACAGCAGAATAAGTGAAGACGCTTGTGATGCCCTGTTGATGCTCTGTGCTTGTCAAAGGCAGATTCTTGTTTTTTGTTGCGTGATCAACCGGAACGTATTTTAGGAAAGTTATTTTCTCCTCCTGTTATTTGCCTTCCCAGTAATAGTAATATTAGTCGTTCTTCACAGAGGATAAAGAATACACACCTGTGAATATTGTTATATGTCTACATGTGTTGCGCCATCATTTGCGTTAAAATATCCTTCCTTAAAAGGTTAAAACACTGCGACACTGATGCTATTCTTTAGCCTGTCTATTGCGTCTTGCATTGTTTATTAGCATTAAGTTCAGCACACTTTCCTAGATCAACGCAATATGGTAGTTTTAAATTCACTTACCGTAATTTCGCGCGTGTAATGCGTGATGTGTACAATTCTTGAAAGAAAACATGAAGGACCAGGCGAAACACATTGAATCCCATTAAAATAAATTCTAATTAAACTGTGTAGCATTTCAGAAAAGCATAATCATTAAACAAAACATAACCATAAAGAAATAATGGTTGTTGTTCAGTCATCAGTCGTATTTTAAAAACTAAATAAATACATACAAATATTATTTCACAAATTGTGCCTGGGTATGTATACTTATGAGCACAATTGTACATATATGCAGTCATATGCACCCCTGTCATATTGGAATGAAAGTGTAGGCGACACCTTTTTCATAACCTCTGGGTGGCATACTAGAATGAAAGTGTACAACTTTTTCATAACCTCTAGGGGGCGGTGGCATATTGGAATGAAAGTGTATAGCTTTTTCATAACCTCTCGATGTCGGCATACATTTATAAAATGTGAAAGTCTTTTTCATTTTCCCCTATACCTATGTATAATGCGCACTATTGACAATTTAGGGGGGACGTGAATTATACACAAGAAATTACGGTAAGTCCCCTACCACCATACAGCGCTTGTCAAGTCAAAGCAAAGAAAATCGGCTAAACAGCTGGTATCTCGAAAAACCCAAATGTTGGGTCACTCGTATCTCAAGGCAGCATTGAAAGAAGACGTGTGTCATGATACACGTTGTGACATCTTTCAATTGTACTGTAAAACGTGAGCGATCACAGTAGACCGAGCGCCAGAATAAGATGAATTCATCACAGCGGCCACCCACCTCATAAAGGTCGATCATGATGTTGCCTTCCGGTCCTCCGCTGCTCACCACGTTCTCCAGCATCAGCGTGAAGAACAGACCCCTGGACTCGGACATGTACAGGTTGTACGAGTCGTTCTGGTGCCAGTCTTGAATGGCCGCCACCACCTGGTTGTCGTCCGTGCTTATGATCTGCAAGTCCTAAACGGGAAAAGGTGTTGCAAAGTAACAAAGCCCTGGAGTCAAAAGACGTAGTGCACAGTGGAACATGCTTGTGATTTTTCACTTGATAATTGACAGTCAGATAATGATAATTGACAGTCATCGAAAATAACAATGTCCGGTGATGAGCGTCCTCGGGTTTGTGACAAAGATGGATGAATATGTGCAATGTTATGCTGCAACTCTCTCGACCCCCCCACCCCGTCTCACACCCACCATCTTAATGCACTACATGATTCCGCACTAAATGGTGTAAGAACACAGTTCGAATGCAAATGGGCTTTTCAGCTTCAAAAGTCTCCTTTGGGCATGTGGGGGAGCATACACACACAGAACCATTCAAGTCTGAATGAATTTAAGAAAATTGTAAGAGGACCGCCACCATGCAGGTAAATTATGCATCCTGTAGTTTTGAGGACTAGAGAATTTGGAAGAAAACAAAAAAATATCCAATATGACTTTAGTACTTAAAGTATATTGGACCAGAGTGACATAATTCAAACTCAGTAGGGTTATTAATCTGAACCAGTGGCAGGCAGTCAGGCCAGTAAGTCTGAAAGTCCAACATTCTATTATCATCATTTCGTAGCATTTCTTTTGGCTGCATTGGTTCCAACACGTGGATGTGGGTCTTTTTTTCCCTCCTCGATCAGATTTCAGCCTCTATGAGTTTCCATGACAGTCTCATT
This sequence comes from Phycodurus eques, assembly GCF_024500275.1. Lineage (NCBI taxonomy): Eukaryota > Metazoa > Chordata > Actinopteri > Syngnathiformes > Syngnathidae > Phycodurus > Phycodurus eques. The sequence goes on from NC_084535.1 coordinate 6,658,471, forward strand.
TGCCCAGGGCCTTCAGAATCAGTAGTCCTGGCCCACGTAACAAACTGGATGAGCAATTAAACTGCTCTTTAACCGCATTTCAAATTCCTCCTCCCAAGCCCTCCAACCTGGCCATCAATAACGTCAGCATTTTTCTGTCCTTTGATTGGTTAATAAGAGCAAGTCAAATTCAACTAGAAAAACACATCTTTAACAATAAGCATTTCTGGTAATTATGATATATTTATATTTCCATTTTTGATGTTGTTCGATAAATAACAACATTAAAGATATTATTTTAAAACAAGCAGGTTTGGGCTTTTATATAGGAAAGTAATGCAACAACTATCCCTCTCCATCCATGCACTGCAAACATTTTGAAAATGAATGTATGTCGTAAACTAAAAAGTGAAATTGGGAAAATTCTCCTATTTCCTGAGGCGGATCGTCCTTGAAATCCTTCTTCATGATATTATCTTACAAGTAAATGATCTCAACACATTAAATGTAATTGATAAGAACATTAATCAAGACTTAATATAATTTAACATTTCAACTGCCTCGAAACTCGCAGCTTCATGATGAATTGTGTCACTCGTGTCACGCTCCACTTCATCTCTATTTTGCATCCTCCTCGGCTGACACTAACCGCAGCGCTACTACTACCGGAAAGAGTTCCTGGCTCTTGCTGTTGTAGGTTTACGCAGGTTCGGTGCAACTGTGAAACAAAAGTTGAAACCTTTGGTAGTTTGAATTTTTGCGAATTGCAACCCCTCTTCCTGAATCAAGTCTGCACACGCTCAGTAAGAAGCTGGAATAGCCCATTGCATGAAAAGGGAGGGGGGAGCAGTTGAAAAGATCATGATAGATTATACATTAGAATTAGTTTTTTTTTCAGCATGTGAATTAAGACTAAAACAATAATAACCGTTTTAAATAGAAGAACATTTTATTAACCAGTTTTTATGAGATGTTTGGGGGCCCCAGGAAATTGCCTGTGTTTGCCTAATGGTCAGTCTGCCCCTGCTTGGTAAAGCACTGAAAATGAACACGAAGCATTTTGACCGATTTAGTGTCGGACAGCATGTCAAATCAGAAGAGGTCTTGGCACAGAAGTAATCCTGGGTTGAGCTATCGACTCATCTACCCCCGTGTGTCTTGTCTCGGCTGCCGCTGCTATTGTTTATGCCTCAACGTAGGGGCGGGAACCCACGGCGGGAACCCATCCCTTTTGAGAATCTTAACAAGTAGACAAGAAACCTCAACGGATTTGGCGGATTTAGTTCAAATCCTTTGTAGTGTCGTCTCTGCAAGAGTGCAAACATCAAACCATCCAGAAATACAGTAAGGCTCGATGGGCAAACGCCGCGTCGTGTCATCTTACTTTCGGCAGCGTGTACTTTGGAAGCTTGACTGGGTAGAACGAGTGCCTTCGATAGGACACATAATGGACGGACTGCCCTCCTGTCAGCACCTAGAAAAAGGAACACAGGTAATCACATTTGAGCCAAGTGTTGACAAACTTCACCGCGCACCCTTGAATGTTCACAGCGTGTGTCAAACAAGTCACACTGTGCTAAAAAGTGCCCGATTAGGACGTGGCGCATTGTAAGGGAGATGAGCTTTAACAAGCAAAACAGACATTTCCAATCTCACGCCCTCCCCTCCCAGGATAATGCCCCCCTTTGACTTAATGAAAAACATGACTGTGCATTAAGACGCAATTAGATGTGACGCTTTTTACGGCTTTTAATTGACTTTTAATGAAGCCAGACCTTGCAATAAAAAACCCACCTGGATAAAAACGTATTCATCCTGAACCACCAGGGAGTTGGGGATGATAAACCCGGGGAAAGGCTTGCCCTTGTTTCCCTCGGAACAATTTTGAAGTTTGCAAGTGATGTACTGCGACCCTGTGGGCAAAGCGAGACAAGAGTGCTAAAAATACAACAAAGGGGGGAAAGAGAAAACAAACAAACTCGTGTGGGCCACGATCAAGGTTTTAGCTATGCTAATGCTGATGCTTTAAGTGGCGAAAAGTTTGGCGGTCGCGACTGGCTCTCACGAATAAAGTGGCGAGAGCTGTCCCGGGTTGTTAGCATCAGCCTAACGAGACATCTCCGGGGACACGACATTAACACACTGGGCTTTAGAGGAGTGCCCTTCTCTCTGCACCACGGCCGAGAAAAGAGCCAAGTGGCAGCCTGGCCTTTGAAAAATAAATTAATAAAGATAAATCCAACCAAAGAGCTGCCATTTCAGTCGAGGGAGAGAGTCCAATTTTTAAGGGCATTGAAAAAGAAGGTTTATGGACACATTAAGAGAGATGGTAGACCAATTACTGACGTCCATCAGAGACGCTGATCTCCAGGTGGATCATTCCTTGCTCCTTGTCCAATCCCAATCTGGACCTGAAACAAACAAAAAAAACACAGGAAAACTAACTAGTAATTAACGAAGTAAGTCATTAATTAGTAATTAACTCATTCACTGCCAGCCTTCCCAGTTAACATGGATATTTGACTTCTAAAGCCGTCAATGGCAGTGAATGTGTTAATTAGTAGATTTGAAATTCAGGTTTGAAAACCACCATAATGTCGAAAACAGAGTCCTGCAGATGGCGGCGTATGGATTTGTGATCAACACAGCTTTTGAGTAGAAGCTAACAATTAGGGGGTCAATCTCAGAATTGTCACATTGATTTTGAGAGAGAGGAATGACAACACGGAGGATGGACAAGTTTTGGCAGCTCACACTTGAACAGAGTACGCACAGTATATGTATGGTATAAACAGCTAGGTAGGTAGGAGAAAGTGTGTGTCACAATTGTGAGCAAAGATGACACAGTTGACGGAGTGAAGTCTGCTCCTGTCTTTCCCTCTGCCCGCATAACACTTCATGTCTAACTCAAATAGAGGCTGAGAGCATCCATTATTGGATCCATCTCATATTTAAGTGAAGTAGCTGAATTACAGCAAATCAATAAGGCAAGTCATGCCAGATGGGGAACATGCAATACATACAACAGTGTTACCGTAGCAACCAGGAGCTGTCCGAAATGACCGGACCGTAAGCAAGTCCACGGAGAGAAAGGTGACAGCTGAATAATTTTCTGGCGCTCTAGACTTGTATGCATTTCATTAAAAAGAAAGTATTGGCCAGATGCAATCAATATAAAAAAAATCTGATTTCAAGTTTAAATATAAGACACCAAATTTAAGCAGCGGGAAACAGACAATTCATTAGGTACAACTTATAATTAGTTCCAACAGAAGAGCTGTATTAAACATTCACAAATACAGTACAAAAAAATAATAATAAAAGATATATATTCATTAATATTATGGAGGTGTGGAGGTGTACCTAATGAAGTGTCCAGTACCAGTTTTTTTCACTCCTTAAATGAAACATGCATCAGTGGGTTGTAATAAAAATGCAGGTAAATAATAAATAATAATCTGTCATTGTTGGATAAATGTCTGAAATGTCTATGCAATCCATATTTAGCTGTCCTATTTGATGAATCTATGTGATAATGAGTGTCCTTGCGGGAGCACTAATACAAAGCGGCTCATGTATAAAAGTGATGGACTTGTGAGCTGAAGTGTGCTTTATGGCGAAGGTGTATTTGTCCATTTCACAGGGCTTTTGGGGGAGGTTTTTCAAGCCGGCACTAATGCGCAGACTGGCGGCAGTGACCACTTGTTGTATTAATAGCGGCTGTTTTGACACACCGGCGGGCTTCTTCTCATTTTCCATAGCGCGCCCGGACTCTAATATAACAAGCCGGCGTCCTGCCTCCCTCAGCACTCTGTAATTGCTTCCCAGCTCCATCTCTTTTAATGGACTTTCTGTCCAATACTTCATCCTATTCTATCAGCAAACAGCAGCCCCTTGCTCCGAGGTGGAAACCCGGCGATGTTAAACTGCCCACCGGCCCATAACTAATACACACATACAAAGGACGTGTCCACGCAGACACACACACACACACACAAAAGGGGGATGCAGGGATGCAACAACGTAATTCCTTCATAGAGACCTCAATGTTAAAGAGAATTTATGGGAATGTTCCCGTTGAATTTACTTCCTGAGGAGAAATCAAATATGACATAAAAACGAGGCCGTTCGTCATGCTTGACTTCACGATGCAATACCAAAGAGCAACAAATGTTTGAATTCCAAAGCCTGACTTCAATTCCTAACCATGTCTAGAAACCTTATTTCCAAACTCTAACCCTTGTCTGAAACCCTTACATGTGTGTGAATTCCTCATTTGAAACCCTAACCCTAGTTTAAAACTCTAACCAATTGAGGTTTGAAACCCTAACATTGGCTTGACACCCCAATTTGAAACCCTAAGCCTTTTTTAAAACCCTAACCCAGGCTTGAAACCCCCGACCCTTATTTGAAACACTAACATGGGTGTGAAACCCAGATTGGAAACCCTAAACCTGGTTTTAAAACTCAAATTTGAAACTCAGACCTCAGCTTAAAACCTTAATTTGAAACCCTAAAACAGGGTTAAAACTTGAAACCTGAACCCTGGCATTAAAACCAGTATTTCAAAACCTAACCCTTGCTTAAAACATTACCACAGGCTGGATAATTTAACCCTTGATTCAAATCCTAACACGAGCTAGAAACCCTAACTCTGGCTGGAAACCCTCACGTGAAAGCCTAAACCTTGTTTAAAACCTAAACACAGGCTTGAAACCCAAATTTGAAACCTGAACTCCATCTTATTTTGAAATTATAACACAGGCTTAAAAGCCTACTTTGATAACCTAACACTTGTTTAAAACCATAACACAGGCTTGAAACCCAAATTTCAAACCCTATCCTAACTTGAAACCCTAAACCAGGCTTGAAACCTTAATTTGAAACCCTAACACTGACATGGAACCCTGGCTCGAAACCCTAATTTAAAACCCTCCCCCTGAAATGAAACCCTACTTTGAAACCCTCAACCTTGACTTGAAACCCTAATTTCCAGGATGCATTGCAAACAGGACTCCTATTTTCCCTTATTTACCTTACAAAGCTGCAAATGGCCATTAAAGAAGAGTGTGCCAGTGCAGAGTAATGCTTTAACACCTTAACCATGACCTACTTTAATACTTCCCTCTCTTCGAATCTGTAATTGGGTTGTTTGCGGCCGTCTGCAGTATTTAGCTCCACGTTGTCTTTGTGCTTAGCTGGGCATCAAATTCACAAGTCCTCAACACTTCCCCTTCAGTATTCTCCAACCGACAATAAAATTTAAAAAAAAAAGGCATTTTCTATTAAACATTCATCGTGGCCCTTTTAATCCTCGTATTTACACTGATAAAACGCTCCGACGTGCGCAGACGCCTCGGGTCAGTTATGAATATTCATCCGCTACCAAACCCAAAAGACGGGATGGACAGCGTATGGACATGATTACTTGATATTTCATGAGGTGAATGTTTTTACCGCATCAAATATTAACCTTCGTGTGTAAAGTAGATGCTCATTACATTATGCAAAAAAAATAATAATAAAAGAAAGGAAGGGAGAGATATATGATTTTCCAAAATAAGAAGTCCTTCCCTAAACTCCTTCTCAGTGCCTTCTGTAATCTTATTATGTACAATTACCCACTGTAAACGGTATTTAAATCAATTTGTATTTCTTACAGCTAAATGTCATCAGATTAAACGAAATTCATCGATTCGGAGCGTACGCAATGCTGCAGTATGAGTCATTCCGCAATTTATGGAGCATGTAAGTACAATTAGTTCCTCTGTAGTGTATTGATGCTGTGTGCGTAAACCAAAAAGGGAGGGGGGCTGGGGGGAGAGTCCATGTAAATGACGGTAGTGTTGCATTGTATGCGTTTTACGTGTGCATATTTTTTAGGCTCACCAGTAGAATCTGTTCGGGACAACGTTGTCGTGCACAAGCTGCCACCTCCTCCCAAATTCCACGGAGACATACAGCTGGAAAGAAAGGAGCACATTCAAAGATGGCATTCACAGGATGATCACGGCCAACTCGCGCTGCAAAAAAAAAAAGAAAAAAAAAACGGATTTGTTCGATTCGATGTGTTTAGGAAAGTGATGCGAGAAGATGAAAAATAGTCCGGTAGTGCGAATTGAACGCGAAAGATGAAATGCTCTGCAGAAAGGCGGCGCTTTTTTTGATATGCAAATCTGCTTCTGTGTTTATAAAGTCTTCCTCCACTGACTCAGCGGCCTTCCAGCTTATTAATTGGCAAGCGGGAATACATTATTTTTCTGTCATTGTAAACTTTTTTTTTTCGCTCCTCCTTGCTGAGCCACGAGATGCCTTTTTTTTTTTTTTCCTGGCTCTCAGAATTTGCACACCGTTCTATTTTTAGGACTGTTCTTTTTCAATTCCGAGGTCACCTATAGTGCAGTGGGGTACATTCCCACTCAGGGTCTGTGCTTGTGAATGGTTGCCAAACTGGTGACCAATCCATGGTGTAGTCTGCATTTTGCCTCCAGTCGGCTGGGATAGGCTCCAATTTCCCGGCGACGCCTAAAAGGATAAACGGTCGATAAAAAAAAAATATGTTTTTAAATTCCATCCCACGCTGCGCGACAGAAAGTCATAGCCGACGGCTGGCACAGTAAGAGAGTCACGACTTGACGATGTACTGTACGTTGTCATTGTTGCTATTCTACTTAATCCCTGTAGGTGTCAGTAATGTGTGTTTGCTACATAAATACTGTCCAGATCAAGACGTTTTAACCATCAGCTGTTACAGTATAGTGCCTTGAGATTAATTTTGAGTTGAGTCACTCAAGACACCACTGTACAACATGAGAGTCAGAAACGTGTGTTTTATCCTGAAAGACTCTCAAAACAAATCAAGACGACGCTTCCACCATCAGCTAATCCAACAAGGTCTCGATCTGTGCTGAAAACCCAAAAGTAAGACACATATACATATACGGGCATATGAAATCACACTTCTGGCACATCATTGACCCCCGTCAGTGAGTTCTGTCTGAAAGCCGCAGTCAGAAAAAAAATACGGGCTCTATTGTCACACCTCTGAAGCAGGCACACGTCGTCAAGGTTTACCGGGTTTCTGACGCATCTGAATTTCAGCCCATTCTCAAACGGCCGGTCCTGTGCCGCCAATCACTCTTCGTCCCCTCAAGTACACTGCACAATGCGGCTTGAAATCGACCCAAATTCAAAAGTCATCCAGGTGATTCAAAATCAACCTTGAAACGGGTTTCATTCGAACAGTGCATGCCGAGCTTTCTGGCGCTTTTACAGTTGCAGTTTTCCGTTACAAATCAGTCGATGGCTACCAAAATGCATTTCAACAAACCGTCCCTTCTCTTAACGGTCATAACAAAGTCAAAAGAAAGAAGCATTAGTGCAGTTGCGAGAGCTCATAAACAGTAAAATTGAGATTTCTTGATTAACTTTCATTAAAATGATATTCATAACAACTTATAAAAACAAACAGTAATGACACACTTAAATAGAATGTCAACATTTTTGTCACATTTTGTGGCTCAATTCAATGAACATTTCATTTCTCAGTAAGCCAGAGTAATATTAGTCGCTCTTCGCAGAGGATAAAGACTATATTTCTGTTTACGTGTGCTGTTTCACCATTTGAGTTCAAATATCTATTGCTGAAAGGGTTACTGTAGCATGAAGCTAAGATGAAGCTATGTAGTTGTGGTTCAAATACATTTACAATGTATTGAAAAGTGTGTTTTAAAAAGTTCCCGTGAATTTTAATAGGCTTAAAGCATGCGGGAAGTCTAAACAGACTTTACGTTGGTTCTAGTCTCATTTAAATTAGGCTGTTTCAAGGGGGCGGTTCTGTCTCGTGCAAATGAGACACCGCCCAACCGGCCCCCTTCTACTGCGGGGCCGATGCAGGTCATTTTTTCAGAAGCAAATGATTCTCCTTCACTCATTTAAGAGATGCTAAGCAAACCACATGTGTTTGGTGAATTAAGGGTCTGACAATTTACATGCGGTTACATCATCAGCATGATGCTATAGGGACAACCCTAATTGGTTCATTTGCGATGTGGCTCAGATCAAAGTCCAATTAGGCTTTCTCGCCGAAAACGAAAACTAACCAAAGGGATTGTGAAAGCGCCCGTTTAACTATTCAGACAGTTTGCCTGTAAGCGGCAAAAGGCTGTAACGAGGATTCACATCATTTTGGTCTCATCGCAGCACTTGCAATTTTTAAAAGACAAGACAATCGATAAATGGAAAATGAAACCAATCCAAGAGTAATCGCGCCCCGGGAGTGATGAAAGAAACGCTGAAATTGGGCTTCACAAAGACATACGGAATGACCGCGGGGGAAAACTTGTCAAGTGCATCTTTATTGGGGCGGTGGATGGTTTGTCCATGTGGCTTTCATCTCCTCACCGCACCATTTATCTCACTTCTCACCCCTCGCCTGCTTGGCTCTCTCCATATCAAGTCGTACAACAGCCGGCTGGGGGGGCCACGGTTTGATGTCTGCGGTGTTGAGCGAAGCAGACAGTGGGCTTCTCGCCAACTAATGAAGGCTGCATGCGCGTTCGTGTTTGTGTTTGCCTGTGTGCGTGCGTGCATCAATATCACATAAAGTCGTTTGCAAGGTCACAACGTGGTAACCCCGCCCTCATTTATTCTGGCTGTGATGTCACCAGCGGTTACATTTTAGCATGAAGACCTGATTTGAGATTATTATTGGGGTTAATGGAAACAAAGCGAATGTGAGTCTTTGTGACGTGTTGTGAAAATATGAGAACATGCCTCGAGAATGTGACCATTAGTGCATGTTAACTGCGCTCAAGCGGTTAAATTTAAATGAAAAAAATGGAAAATTGACTTTTTAATGGCTTGCATACAAATAGTTGGGTCTCTGGAGTGCCTGCCCACCCATCAAGGGGAAAATGAAATAACCAAAATTGCCTATTCGCAGATTTTTGTTTTGGGAACCTATCCTCTGTTATGCACTGAACAACCTTTCATACTCAGGTCATAGCAATAAAAGTGTTGTTTTGGTGCCGAAGAACTATGTTGAAGTCAGTTGGAGAGCTTCAAGTTGTGCTTTGTTACCATCTCGTAGCATCTATAGGCAATTATAAACCTTCTTAGGTGGGGTGTTAAATATTCAATGGGCTATCTGGCAGCTATGTCAGTGGAAGATCCAGAACCACGGAATGCAATGACAAAAAGAATACTTTTGAGGCCTGATTTTGTGAAGGAAAAAAAAAAAAAAAAAAAACTCGATTGCTCACACAAACAGATTTGGAAGCTGATATAGCAACCGTGCTCAACCTGGATTGTGTCTATCAAATGCTCTAAATTTCTGCGCTGTTCATTTTATGTATTACTAGAGGAGTAGATGCAAATACCTGTAGATGAATTTAGCAATGTGATTTCTCAAACCTGAGCTGAAGTGCGGTGGGCTGATTTTGTGTCTTTAAATAGCGCGTCTGAAAGGCGGGCACAAACCAGCACGCAAAGTGGTGCCAGCATAGCACAGGCAAAATGAGCATTAACATTAAGCTATGGAATAGCATTAAGTAAGCGGACAATAGGCTAAGCTATGTGTTTGTTTTAAATACACAATGTGTAATACTCCTCGTTTTACAGTGTGTTTAGTTTGATGGCAAACTTCAACTGGGAGTGGCAGCTTGACGCCTCTTTTTTTTTTTGAAGAATTGTTGTTGTCAAAGTGCTGCTTATTGTGAAGTGAGTTGAGTTCATTGCCGCCATACAGCGCTCGTATATCAAGTTTGCGCTCGCAAGTCAAAACAAAATAAATAAATGAAATAAAATCGGACAAAAAACTCGCATGCCGGGTCACTCGTATCTCAAGGCACCGCTGTATCCGTTGCCCTTGTGGGACACGTGATTTAAAATCTGACTGAACTAACAAGCGCACGATCAGCATCACCTTTTGCTCCCATCCAGACATTGCGTTAACTCTTGCTTTTTTTTTCCCCCCCCTGGTTTGACACATTCCGACAGCTTTCGGTGTTACCTTTTGGTCGTGGCTGTAAGCCAGGATCCAGTCCTCCTGCTCGGGGTGGAAAAGAAGACTGAGGATATCAAAGGCTAAGCTGTGTTTCTGATAGGACGCCCCCTCGTCAAGGCTAATGAGCAGGCTGCTCTCCACCTCCGGGTCGGTCAGTAGCATGATCTGAAATGAGAGGAGAAAGGAGACGGCGGGGATCAGCGGCCCAACCTGACAGCTACCACGCTGCAGGGCTTGGTTGCGCTCGTGCAGTGTGCTGTTCTCACTCACACACATACATACACACTCATGCCGCAGCATCCCGCGGGGCTGCTTTGCAGTGAAAATGATAGCAACTCGCACACAGTTATGATGAGCTCTGACAGGGGAGATATTTTTTTTTTCTTCCCTTCACAAGAGCGGGAATACTTACCTTGCGCTTGTTGTTGGGACTGACGTACAAGTAGCTCAGGATGGTTTTGGGCCCCACTTTCTCATTAAGTTTCTCGTAGGTGGTGCCGTAATCGGTGGATCTAAAATTCAATTAGGGATACGGTGAAGGGGAGAGAACGGAGCAACACCTAGCGGTTAGGATGCTGATGGTATCATTACGCATGTCAGGCAGGCGGAAAATTGCAACAGCAGAAGTCAGGAGGCAATTTGCTAGATGAATGGAGATTTCTCTAATTATCAAAATAAACAGGAATATCCCGTGTAGCATGCATAGTGAGGGGATGGGTTTGTATTATTATTATTACTATTATTATTATTAGTGTTGATGCTTGGGGCCACCCACTTTTTGACTTCTAACATTGTTGATGCTTCAAAATGTATAATGTTGCACTTCATTAAAAAAAAAAGAAAAAGGGTGTACCCCGCCTCTCACCCACCACCATAATGAGACCAAGCGCTATAGCAAATGGATGGATGGAGGGATTTTCTTAGCTTACTTGGGACGTCATTTGTTCAAAGCCGCTCAGATACAAGACTCGATTTATTAGAGACAATTACAGCATTAAGAGTTTACACATCCATCTTCAAACAGGATGTGGTCCGATTGCAAAGTTTTATTTCCGTCTATTTGTTTGGAGAGGATCTTACCTCCACAAAGAACTCTCCGTCACTCTGCCTGAGCTGAAGTCGTAGTATTTGGTCAACATGAGGATCACCTAGGAAACACAGCACACATATTACTATATTGAGTTGATCTTCACTTTGAATCTATTCTCTTTATATCTAAAAATACATGCAACCATGTCATATATTCACATTGTCACAGCAATGACGCCATCATTCAACTGGCACGGACAGTGGGCCTCGTAAATATCAGGGACATCTTTTCAAGTAGGCCATCATAAAAGCTGTCACAGGATGCACATGCCTTTACTGTATGGGCATGTAAAACTGTCCATTTTCTTGTTCGTGACTTACGGTATTAAGGTGAATAAACTGCAAACAGCAGATCTTATTTTGTCTTGGATGCTTTGAGAGAAACAGGCTAAAAGTAGGTGAGTTTTAATATGGTGACATCACAAGAGTTCGTTTCCCTCCGCGAGTCCTTACCAGACCTCAAAAGTAACACAGAGGCAGTGCGTCAACGCTGTGCCCTTCACCTTTACGTACAAATTAACATCTCGAGTGGGGACGCGTCCCGCACGGAGCAATCATAAAATCTGCTGATGGCATCGCTCTCCTGTGTTCGCTTCCATTGTGCTTCCTCTGCTTCTTTTTTTTTTCTTTCCATCTTCTGATTATCAATTGTTACGACTGTTTGGAGGGTGTGTGATGCCCCACGAGAGACCAATGACTCATTGTGGAAAGAAACAGGCTGGTAACTCATTTTTATTTACTTCACCAAGCTCAAATTTTAAAGAATCATCTCTGGCATGTGCTGTATAGACACACTTGACTGTGTAGTCTTTATTTATTTATTCCTATAAATAACATGCATGCGGATATAAATTTAGATCTCAAACAATACATTTTTACATTACCTTTTGCATGCCTTACTTACTTTTTTCTTTATTTCAGCCCCAGGGGGATCGATAACACAGTATCACAGAGTAAACATTTTAAAAGAAACAAGAAAGAATAAATAGTAAAAATAAATAAATGAATAAGGTATTGATGTGATTTGATTTTTCTTTACTTACAGCATGTAGTCTTTTGGGGTAAGTAATATAAACCATGCAAGGTGTATCAGAAAAGCACTGGACTGATGGGCATACTCCTATTTTGACAGGAGTCCTGGAATTTTTATGACATACTTTGTATTAACCTAAAATGATGCTATAATCAATAGTATAATTATTTATCTCTGTATGGCACTATCGTTAGAATTTGTCAAGCACTATATAAAAAAAAAAAACATTTTTTTTTTTGAAACTGGAGCACTTTCCAAGCTTGGGCGCAACACATCAAAATCCGTTGGAACCCACTTCCAATAAAATGCCCGTTGCATCCTCCATGTGCTGCTCCCTGATGGACATGACACACTCATTGCAAAACACGACAAAAAAAAAAGTCCCGCGTGAGGACATATCGTTCAAACACCCACCCCCTGAGTGTGTCAGTCATTTTACTGCAGTTATTTGGGCGCAATTAATCCGAATCTCACTTGCGTGCGTCATTTGCAGAAACTTTCCGGGGGCGGGGGAATTTTAAACACATCAATGCGTCGATACATTATTCACTTTGTAGATGTTTCTGAGAGAAGCAGGTGTTTGAAGCAGCTCGACAAACACAACATTAAATCACACAACACAGCGGGCATGGCACTGAATTCAAACCCGATGTCTTATTTATAAGCACATATTTCCCCTTTGCCTTGCAACAAAGGTGTCATATTTAATGTGAGCGACCCTGTCACTGCGCCGCCCATTCAAGTGCAGTACCATCAACATATCCGATGGATTACCGAACATACAAGAGCAAGCAAATAGATTCTCCGATCTGTAATCCTTTGTAAATCTTAAACCTTGGAGGTTAAATGGACTGGGATGCGTGCAGTCATTATGCAGGAATGAATAGAGGCTTAATGGAGGTTTAAAGGGATTAGGCTTGAGAGATGACTCGCGCCAAACGAAGGTGTTGCACGGGGAAAAGAATGAACGACATACGGTTATCAATAAAGCATAAGGGGTGGGTGTTTTGTTGAGGGGATACCGGTGGGTAGTGGGGGTCTCGCTTCTATTAGTCAAGTATGAACGAACACCTGTGACAAATGAGAGCAGAGAAGCCGAACGCATTAAAATTCACCACAACGCCCAGTAAGCCGCTGATCCGCTCCTATCAGCCATTGGAATGAAGTTGGCTCATCAATAAAAGTGTCATTGCTTTAGGCAACTGAAATTAAACAGATGGATGACTCTATGAAAGCAATCAGAGCAGGCATTGATGATGGGAATATTAATAAATAAGAAATATTTATCGGGTCCAACGCGTGTATACGCGCTACCACCGCTGCGACCCTGGACTAGGCAAGCTGTCCGCACCCAACATGGGAAATACAGGCTCCAGAAGTGTTCATTATTTAATGAATCAACAGTGCTGCATCTGGATCCTATACACCATTTGATGGCTTTTTCCTTGGGCCATCCTTCAACCCTCCAGAATTTGGTGGAATATGCAGTCAGGACCTGCAACTCTTCTATGCTGGCCTCGACACTATCGGAAGCGCCGATCTACACTTGCAACCTACAGTAAATCCGAATGCAGGGGTGCGTTTACTTACGAGTTGAATGAATTCCCAACTTACTAGTACAGTGGATCCCCGCTATTCGCAGGAGCTAGGGAACGAGCCGGACTGCGAATTAGGAAAATCAGCGGATAAATGACGGCCATTATAATTGCATTGAAAATATATATATGGGCTGCATGGGGGTCGACTGATGTAGGTTAATTGAAAACTCTAAACTGCCCATAGGTGTGAATGTGAGTGCAAATGGTTGTTTGTTGATATGTGCCCTGTGATTGGCTGGCGACCAGTGCAGGGTGTACCCCGCGCCTCCTGCCCGATGATAGCTGGGATAGGCTCCAGCACGCCCGCGACCCTAGTGTGGAGAAGCGGCTCAGAAAATGGATGGATGGATGGATATCTTATATATATTTTACCTATAAAAATCTGGAAAAAAAAAGTGGAAATAAATTTCCAATAAGCGTTTTCAGGGTTGGTTTATGAAGTTCATGTCGTGTGTGTGCCTTTAAGGGGGGTGCGGCTATGAGTGACCTAAGGCGCACTCAGCTAATGTTAAGCCATTTTCCAAGCGGGTAACGCCTCTCCATGCTCCTTAGGAGTGCGTTCATTTTGTATGTAGGTGTTCGACTGCTTGTTCCCTTCAATAAATGGCTGAAAAGGTTCCCTGCCGACTGTGGCTGTCCTTTTCCCCCCCAATTGAAGTTACTGTACATACTGTAGTATCAGTGTGTGTTGGATGTGTGCCTGAAAGGGGTGTGGCCTATTGAGTGATGTCAGTTGTATAAGTACTGAACGGTGCACTGACCCCGATTAGTTCATCATGAGTGTCTGGGCGTGAGCTGTGGCCTACAGGAGGTCCTTGCCAGTGTTTTCATTTTGTATTTGTATGTGTTGACTCCTTGTCACGTTCAATAAACAGCGGAAAGTGCATGGGCAACTGTGGCTCTCCTTCCCCATTTGCGTTAGGGGGGTAATGTGTGACCTTCCCTGCTGCAATTCAATTCATTGTGCTGGTCCTCCTGGTTTTCCTTTCTTGGCCACCAGTAAGCAGTATAATATAGTTATGCAGACACAATCAAAGAAAAATGGTACGTCTTCATCTGCAACTACTGTGACTCTTTAAAATGCTAAAATATTTTTTCTAGAGGATAAAGAATATTTGCATGCGAGTATTGTTTTTATTATCTGTCTACATGTGTTGCTTCACTGTTTGTGTATAAGTCCATTGCTTAAAGTGTTCTAAAACCGCAACTATCAGTGCAAACCATTAGCATGTCAATGGTGTGTTTCATTATACAGTATGCCACCATTAAGCTGGCGGGCAATTCTTAAGGCAAAATTGTTGGGTTGTTTTAAATACACAACATGTAATTCTCTTTGTTTGATGTTTAGTTGGACAGTAAACTTCAACTGGAGGTGGCGTGAAGCAGCTTGAAACCTTTTTTTATGAATTGTTCACGATATGCCAACCTGCTGCTTATTGTGAAGCGAGTTCAATTGAGCACATACAGCGCTTGCATCTGAAGGGCACCACTGTATTTAAACATTGAGGCCTATTCCTTTATTTTTGCTGGAAATATTTGGGGTGGTCATAATTGTTGTTTGGGGGGGGGGGCTACTCCTTTCATTCTCATCTTTAGCAACTAATATGCATGCTCTATAGGCTTTAAATTTGGAGATTACATTGGGCAAGTCTAAAACATTCCACTTATTCTCCTGGTGAAAGACGTTTTGGGAGTGTGTTTTGTGTTATCGGGCTGCAGGGTGGCTGCATTGGCCTTTAAATTGGCAGGCAAAATGTTTCTGTCGACTTCTCGCTTCACGTTGCTTGGTGTCAAACCCAAATGTTTTTCAGTCTGCAGCAAAAGTAAACGAATTGGCTTCACTGTTCCAATACTTCTGGAGGGATTGTACCACAAACCACACACGGTGGGTTGCACACAAACAAGATAATGAGCAGCAATACAAGTCGACACTACTACAGCTGCTTGTGACCGATAGTCTGGCTTCAGTGGGCGAATGAAGTGAGGGCAGCATCCCTGAACGCAAACATGCTTGAGAAGCCATCCGAAACAGTTTGCTTCTCACTTTTAAATGAGGTCGAGCTGATGAAGCAACCTGCTGAGAGTGGAGCCTTTATCCTGCTCGAGGGAAGGTTGATCAGTTCAGGCCAGATTAGACAGTCAAACCGTACAGTGGCGCCCACTGCGTATACTAAAACATGTTTGCAAAGTCAGCTGGATGGAAATTGCTTCTTACAAAATTGGAGGCATCTGGACGTTGGATAGAGAGGATTTTGTTAAGGATCTGATGAATTTCCTTACAACAGCATTAAATAAAACTATCATAGTAACATTGCAGTAAATTGGCTGGACCGCCTACATAGCAGATGAAACAAAATACATTTCCCCATAGCTGCCACGGTAATGATAAAAATGCACATCATTAAATGACGAGCCAATGTACCATAAAAATAACTCTGTCCCTTTTTATTTTCGACATACAGTAGTTGCTTTAATGACGGTAATTACACTGCGAGCACATCTACCCAATGTCCATTAGACCCATTGCAGCACTTACATGTTGACTGAAAATGAATCTTAGTTGATCTATCTATGCCAGTGAATGGCTGAGCAATTAAATGCTCTTCCATTAAATGCGAGAAGGTACAATTAAGCAGTGTGTCCACCTGTTGCCACACCCACCAAAGACTAAATCATGGTTATCTGTAAGTTTATCAGCCGAAAGTTCTACTCATTTCTTAACACAGTAAGAAAATTTGGTGGAGTAAATTGAGATGTGTGCCTTGTTATTTCAGTATACAGTAATCCCCCCCCCAAAAAAAAATTGAGGCCACCAAAATGTTTTTCTTATAATTGCCTATATTAATGGTTTAAATCGTAAATATAGCAAACTATGATCCCCCAAAAAACTAACATCCTAACATAATCTCAAGTTCATATTGTATTACCCAAAAAAAAAATGCCTTGCAGATGCTTGAGCCTTTTAATAGCCACTCACAGAGCAAAAACATACACATGCGGCCAAGACTCCACGCTAACAACCCAGGCTAATCTTACATTCTCCCTGAAATACAAAGATCTTAGAACAGTCAAGACGTATCACTTCAACATACTTCCTTGACACAAAACAGCAAATAGGGGAGTTTTTCAGGCAATAACAGAGGATAGGTTATTAAAAAAATAAAACAAAAATAAAAAAAAACAGTAACGAAGTGAATTCGCACGTAGATACTCATAAATATGCAGGGACACACTTGTTTAGTGTAGTGAGAATTAAACTAAGAGTTTGTAATCTTTGGTAAATTTTTTGCTTTGACTTGAGAGCAAAAATTTTATATACAAGCACTATATGGTGGCAGTGAGCTCAACTCACTTTGGAACAAGCAGCAGTTTGGCAGATAGTGAATTGTTTAAAAAGAGGCTTCAAGCTGTTTGTTGCCATTCCCAGTTGAAATTTACTGTCACACTGAACACAAAAATAATTACATCTGAATTTAAAACGACCACTGAAGCTTTACTTTACGATAGTCTGTTGAGCTTAATATCCCCCCCAAAAAAAAAAAAAAAATATATATATATATATATATATATATATATATATATATATATATATATATATATATAAAATGCCATAGAAGGGTAAACAAATATCAGCGTTGCGGTGATATCACCCTTTGAGCAATGGATATTTTGAACACAAACTGTAGAGTAACACATGTAGACCGACAATATAATACTCACAGGCTTATATTCATTATCCTTTTCAAAAAATAATATCACTGCAAACTACTCAGTCAGTTTTTTAACTCATTGTGTCTGTCCCTTTATCTGCACTATACTGCAACCAGAATGAGCACCACAATGTCCATTTAATTAACGCAAAAAGGTAGCAAAAAGCTGTTTCATTCTTTACATTCTATTTAATTGTGCCATTACTGTGTATTTGTATAAAGTACAATATTGTAGTGATATCTTTCTTATTCAAAAACACATTACAAAGATTTGGGTTTATTTGGGAGGCTGGAACAAATTAATGGCATTTCCATTCTATTCAAATGGGAAAGATGATTTGAGGTTTATTTTTTTTTAATTTACAATTTCATTCGTATCTCAAGGCACCACTGTACGTGCTGTGGCTCAATAAACGTTGGGGAGCATTGCACAACAGAGCATCATTAAAATCAGACGTAATGAGAACAGGTTTGGTTGAGACAGAGTGTAGCACTGCAGCACAAAGTTGATACAACACGCCATCCAAATCATCATAACCTGATTTTATGGAATTTTTCTGCTCAGCCTTCAGCGAAGAAGCGAGAGAGCCCTTGAACGGAAGAAAACTTGCCAATAAACAGCACACACTGCAGGATGGCGAGGCGTTCGGGAACTTCACCGCAGGAAGGCGTGGTGGATTTGCAGAGCTGAACTCAACCGACCGCTGTTCCTAAAACAGCCCTTTTTATTTCATACAAAACAGGTACTTGTCAAGAAAAGCACATCTTTTATTCTCAGGTTGTCTATGCCGCAGTCGAAGAGTTGTATTAGCTGCCTTGGAGAATTCAATGAATGCACTTGTTCCTTTTGGTGTCTTTGATGCTAAACCCTGTTGTAACCCTCTACAGCCTGTCCATCACAGAGACACCTGGAGGGCCTGTCCACATATCCATAAGCTTCCACTTGTCTGAGGGGTCTGCTCACAGTGGGGAAGGCAGCAAGCATTAAATAGTACAAAGCTGATTAAGAATTGCAGCACGGTGGACGAGTGGTTAGAGCCTCTGCCACACAGTTCTGAGGACCGGGGTTCAATCCCCGGCCCCGCCTGTGTGGAGTTTGCATGTTCACCCCGTGGCTGCGTGGGTTTTCTCCGGGCACTCGGGTTTCCTCCCACATCCCCAAAACATGCATGGCTAATTAATGGGCTAATGCGAAAAGAATATGGCACTACTTTTATTTTGCAAGCACATTTCTGTACAGTATCATTGCAAATATTCTTTGCACACTGCTAAGACATTTTTATTAGACCCTTGCGCTTTATTGTGCTTTAAATCTACTTAGCAGCGCATATGTTTAGCACTAATCATATTCCGCATGTAGTATTTTTCTTTGTCTAAGGCACAGTGCCGCCCGTATAACATTGTCACTCTATCTATAAACATTTATGCGCACTGCTGTCTCAGGCGGGAGCTGCAAAGGGATCAGAAATAACAAAGCACAGGCGGCCTTATTCATTTCAAGGCTTGTCGTCTATTTTACATACCTTACATTCCCACTGATTTTGTTTGCCTAAAATTCAATCTGGCTTTGCACAAAATTTGCACATTATTAATATTATTATTATGGCTGTTCAAATGGCTTCCGACAATAGTTTTGCTAAAATTGTAGCGATGTCTATTGTGACGCAAAGAGAGGGGGAAAAAATGTAAATAAAAAAAAGTCCATCAAATCCATGCTGCGAAATGAAGAGGTCAGCAATTATGGGTTGAAGTAGCCAATTTGAGATAAGTTTAGCCATTTCAAGTGGTGGTACTTCAACTCCTCCTCGGACTGGTTATCCAATCGTTACCAATTTTGAACCGCGTAGAAAAGACAGATGGAGAGACGCTAGATTGCAAACCTTTTGAGTTTTTGCCACGGGGTGTGGGTCTGAACAGGTATTTACTTTTGTACTTACTGTAAGTACATTTCAGAATCTTTACTTGGAAGATGAAAATAAGTCTTATTGAGTGGACACACCACAGAAAAGAGTGTTGTTAACCACCCTGCCAAATTTGAAAGATATCCCCAAGTACCGCTATACAAAATGAGGCCTGAAATTCCTGAAAAATCTAACTGTTGTCTCCACTCACCAACGCTGTGAGCGGGTCGGCTCAATACGTGGAAAGTGGATGCTACTTCGTCTAGCAACTCTTATACACCTGCAAACCTGCTGCAGAATGCTCTTCTTCTAAAACAGTATGTATGCAAAGTGTCACTCTCCTCCATGTCAGTCCTTATTAGACCAAAGTTGGCTCCCCAAGATGCTGTAAGACTAAAGTTCACGCGCTGCCGTATATCACCCAACCCAGCTGATTGCTTTTCGACATCCTCTCAAGCATGTTCTTGAAGAGTCAAATGTTCCCGACGTGCGGAGAGTTCAGCATCGAGGTAAACCGCTGCATGACATTTGCATCCGCTCTGAACCCCCCCCCCGCCCCCTCCTTCCACATACCCTTTAAGTGATCATTCATCCTTGTTGGACAGTGCTGTTAACTTTGCTGCTGAGCCACGTGAATCAATCGCTTAACATTTGGCCTTTCAAATGATTTAAAGTCAAGATATGACGTGTTTTGCATGTAGCGTTCCGCCTATACGAGATACACCCCGCTAATATAAATTTGACTCGAAAAAGGCCTACTTTTGCATTGACATTTTTGACTTTTATACTGAATCAGACTAGAATGAAAAACTAAAAAAATATATATAGTTACCAGACAATGCGGTACTCGATGACGGAACTTGTGATAAGTGGAATAATAAATGAATGATAAAAAAACGATCGCTTCAACAAAATATATCGATAGCGTAAACAACATCCGATTTATTGAGAAAAGAGCGACCATAGCTAAAAGGTGGTGGTAGAACAGAAACGTGAGTCATAATGCAATGTAAACATACTCTTACGGAGTGGTCCTATAAAGTAAAAAAGATACATTATTTTGGTAGATTTTGCGGCTTCTGATGATGAAACGGCCACAAATGGACGATTATACAAAACTTTACTGGAGGAAAATGGGGCTTCAAGGCATTAAAAATGCAGCCAGTTGGTAGTAAAAAGAGAAGATTAGGAGGCTATGACTTGTTAGTGTTATACTTTGTGATGTTCCATCCATCAAATAATGTCAAGAAGTGATGAGAAGCAAACCGGCAAGATTGGTTAAAAACAGAGGAATTTAAAATTCAACGCTGTAATTGAGGAGCAGAACTGGTCGTGAATGTTTAAGGCTGGGAGATCAAGGCAGCTTATTAAAAATCTGGCCTTAGGTTCCTCCAGGGCAGCTCGAGGCAGGCAAAAAGATATATATTTTTTTAACCCAAGATAAGGAAGCCAAAAGATGGATAAACCAATCACAGTATGCCGACATGAAAGTTTTTAAGAAGCCACAAGCTTTTGGGATCAGCTCAATATTCGCCCTTTTGGCAAGTTGGAGCAATGAAACACGCTGCTGTTGGCAAATCATTTAAGCTTAAGGTGGTGCCAGATCCACCCCCCCCCCCCCCCCCACCTCAATTAAACTTACATTTTACTCCCGAATAAAGAAAACACTCAAACACGTCTTCTCAGTGTTCTGCGGGCTCACTTGTGAAACCTCGAAGCATGCCGTTTGCTTAGTGCAGCGACTATGAACAAATGGGGTGCAACTAAATGGAAACAGACACGACAGACCGACCGAGCATCGAGATAGATGTGCACATGCAACGCTACCTTGAAATGATCAGGAACATTTTAAATCAAGAGCGATGAGCCCTTCAGCGAGGTGAAATTTGCACTCGCGTACACAAATTGCATTTTAATACACAAGCGACTAAGCTTCCACCGCTGTAATTGCCAGATACATGCACACTCTATTGAGAGCGCATGTGAAGTTGTATAAAAAAAATTCACTTTAAGGAAACAAAAAATGTTCTCTCGCTCGCACAGTTCTCCAAATCAGAACCTAAGTGTGCTTGCTTAAAGCTGTTTATTTTACGAATAACATATCGTGCAAAATGCCATAGAAGGGCTAACAGAAATTGGCATAGATGGTACTGTAATAATAAACCTTAAAACAACTGCTACTTTAACACAAACGGAGAGGCAATACATACAAACACCACAATGTTCAACCAAACCATAAAACATTGTCTAACTAAAGTCCGCTAGCTTGATGCTAACATATAATGTGAAACACCATAGACGGGCTCATGGAATTTAGCATGGATATTATGCTAATTACAAACCTCTAAACAATTGCTACATACAGAGCATACTCACAGGCATACAGTACATTCTCTCTGTGGGAACCATGACTATTACAGGAGCTTAGTTGGGGACCTTCCCTGCCTTTTGTTCTTGCTCTTAACTATGGCGCATCTGCAGTACATCCAAAGTGCTGCCTGGCATGCTCCAGCACAACATGGTACCACACTGAAGGTGCGCAACTCTAAATTTCGACTTGGCTGTAGTCAGTTATCTGCCGCATAATTGCAATTGGCTACTCGCGGATGCACGTATTCACATTTTTTGTTTTTTTAAGCTATCCTCCATTATTTGCTGAAAAACTTAGGTTTGTGCTTTGTCTAACATGAAGGTATTACTTTGGAGTCATCTTGTGGAATCTTGGTGATACGAAACTATGTTGAAGTTGGTTGAGGCGCTTCGTGCAACGTTTTGCCACCATCGTGTGGCATATATAGGCAATTATAAATCTTTTGGGTGGGGAGACGTCCATTGGTGAACACTGTACTGCAAAAACCCAAAGAAAACGATAGCTTAAAAATCTTTGACATAGCGAAGGTTCACTGCGTTAACTTTGCAAGCATCCCAAGAATTTTTTTAATAAATTCTAAACACCTGCGGGGCTTTCTACTAAAAGTTTAATCGTAAAATGCTTCAAAGAAAGTTAGCAATGGCCACTAGGGGGAAGATACGCCATCTTTGTGGTATGTGAATTTTAGCTAGATCAGTGATTCTCTAATGGGCTCCCTTCGTGGTACACAAAAGAATCACTGAATTAAATGTTTAAAGTGTGCGTAATGTTACAGTATACCTTTTTATCTTTTATACAGTACATTGATGAAGTAAATTTCACTTGTATTTAACTGAAGGGCAATGCATTTTCCATTGAATCTTTAAGAGCCGTTTGTTTTTTCGAATTTATGTGCATAAACCGCTGCCTCATTTTTGATGAATGCCGTACTTAGGCCTACTACTGTGCTGTACTATATTTTAATGTTGGCCGTTGTGGCGGTACTTGTAGAGCTAAGTATTTTTTGAGGCGGTACTCGGTGTAAAAGTTTTGAGAACCGCTAGCTAGATGATTGACAGGTGTCTGGGATGCCGCATTGGCTTCCATTCCGATTCCGCTTTGAAACCATCCTGGCGCATCTCCTTTATAGCAAGGCCACGTCAGTCGTAAGCGAGCAAGAAAATGCCTTAAAACATTTTCATGCATATTTGAAGAGGCCCGGGATAAACTAGTGCCCTTTTCACCGGTCCGCACGAAAAACCCTATTAATGGGATTACCGGGACCGGCTGCCCTGAGTCTGCTGCTTGGTTTCTTTACAGAAGAAAGAAAGAAAAAGGCAACATATTCCTCTGAGCCTGAACGTCGCACACAGTGCCCGTAAGCTATAGAATTGATTTGAACTGAGCCCCTCCTGCTGGTGTGGAAATCTCCAAGAGGCTATGTGGCATCTTTTTTTGTGCAATCAACATCACTGGAGCGCCTCTCTCTCTCTCTCTCTCTCTCTCTCTCTCTCTCTCTCTCTCTCTCAAGTGGCCTGTTGAATTATTAAAAGCACATAATCACACGGACCCAATGAAACGGATTTATTGAAGAGCACTTCATTTGCACTCATGGGCCATACCATTAGGTACACCTGCATTCAAGAACACTCCGATTTGATGGACACTGTCAGAAAGGTATTTATTAATGCGGTTTTGGTTTGCACTCAGGGCTGTTTCTGATATTTTGATTTCTGTCATTGAGCTCGCAGCGTGATGCAGTGCACTACAACCGCAACAATAATTTGTAATTTTATGGTTGTTTTTTTACAAAAATCTTAATATCTGATGAAGCAGATCGTTGTTATTTTTGTAAAGGTTGGTTGTTGTTTTTTTTTCAACTTGAAGTAAAGCCCCAAGAGATCATCAGGTGGGCCACGGGAAATTGTCCGATGTCACTTCATTGGTCTGAAACATGTTTATTTATTTACTACAAACAATGTATCTTTATTCATCTATCTATGCCAGCGACTTATAGGAACAAGCGGAACAATTCAATTATCTGTGTCGTGTGTCCACTTTTTGTGACATTTTTGTCTTGCAGAGTTTCAAGATATTATTTCATGTAAGATTTTTATTTATTCCCCCCCATATACAATACTGTCATTTTCCTTGAGATAATGAAGGTAGGGAAACACTGGCGTAGTGAACAAAGTGTGCCACAACGAAGGTGCTGACATCTTATATACATTCCGGTTAAATCTGCACATGTAATTCATTATTCTGACTACTATGAATGCTTGTGTGTCAGTTAACCCCCCAAAAATGAGCGCCTCCACTGCGCCAAAACACATCCGTGCGTAAATTTCGAGCGCGTTTCGAACGCAGACACTCACGCTGCTGTTCTGGCCGGACCAGTGCACCATCGCCTGGTTGTGCGCGGTGTCCCCGGCCAGGGCGAAGGTGGTGCTGGCCAGCTGGACCTCAACCGGGTCGGGATACGAAGCTTCGTGCGCGCCCTCGCCTCCCAAATCGACCCAAGTCTCTGCTCCCCTCGCGCTTCTCCTCCTCCGGGCGTCATCCGCGTTAGAATCCGCATCATCCCAATTTTCCTGGCTACCCGCATCGCTTTGGTAATCAGGGAGGGAAAGTTTGGAGCGGCCGTCCGTCGCCTCCTCTTGGGGGCAACATGCGTCTTCCACCCACCCGGAGGGGGGCTCGACTTTTGTTGAACTTTCTGTGATCTCAGCAGTGACTTCGGAGCTCGCTTCGCCTCCGGTATATCCGAAAAAGTCCCCGGTTTGAAGCGCTCCCGAATGCGCCAAATCCTGGGGACGGAGCTCCCGGCGGGGTGCGCTGATGTGCGCCAAATGACCGGAGGAACTGCACCTTACGTCCGGCGTGCAAGTTGAGGCGGAGAAGGCAAGCGTCCACTCGGAGGAGAACAAAAACAAGAGGCAAAAAGCGAAGCGCGGCTCCATGCTAAAACGGGGTTAGAAAGGCTTCATCATTTTTTGGGGGGGTGGGGGTGGAGGGGGTGGGCTGCAGTGGTGCGTTTGTGTGTCATCCACCTGGTGGAGTGGAGCCGGTGAATGTGCGGAGGGGCGGTACAGGCAGCAAGTGTTCCCCTCCTGATGTGGGAAAGGAGGAGCTGGAGGCTGGATCCTGCATCAGCCAGGCTCATTTATTTATTTACTTAGTTGTCCATTTAGGTGGCATAGTACTTAGTACTACATAGCTCTATACTTACGTAGAGGTCCAGATGTGTAATAATCATCATCATCATGACAATAAGACTTGGGTAAAAGGATATTTGATTAAAAAAAAAAAAAAACATGGCATGTCATTATGACTTGACAGATGTACATGAGAAATCTGGCCCCATTCTTGTGCCTCTAATTCGATATGCAAGAAACCACCACGCCTGAGGAAAAAACAACCAATCGGAGGCAAAAAGCGTAAATCGCGAGGTGTCAATCATTTGCCGCGCGCAGTCATTGCGGGCACAAACCCAAACAGCCTCGTTCTGTGCCGTTACCGCAGAAGAGCCACTTTTTAGTAGCGGAGGGTTACTGTAACAATAAATGTTATGTCGGAAATTTTTGTTTTTGTGAGACTGCATGGGGGCATCTGCAATGAATGTGCCAGCAAGCGCACAGCAAATGATTGAAATGGATGGGTGGAATTATGATCACTTTTTGGGTGACGCAGTACTCAGATACCTTAAAATTGAAATAAAATAAATAAATAAATAAAAATCAACTTAAGTACAGTAAACAAAGTATTTATACTTCCCACCACTGGTTTTAAAAAAACATCCACTTGAGTTTTCTGGAGGCGTGTGAGCGTGAGTACTTTTTCCACCTCTGCATTACTCTACTTGTATCATTTGGATAACTTTAGGTTCAAGTGTGATATTCAGGGGTAAGTCCATCGCTTCATGCATATGATTCCTCAATCCTCCATTATTGTTATTGCTCCTTTTCTGGACATGTTTTTCTTCGGGTTTCGGATTGTCAGAAATAGCTCGCGGGGGTTATTCGGATGATAGCGTCATCTTGTTGCTTGGGAGTGCATTAGTCTGCGAATGGACTGGGTCACATTTAATGGATTGTTACTTTTGCATTTTTCCACACCTCATCTGAAAAGGACTCCTTGTTTTTGCGCCCTCTTCTCAGGTTATTACCCGACATAAAATAACGAGAAGTCAAAGGTGAGCCGTAAGCTCGCTGCGGCGTCGCTGTGTAAAACATCCCGGCGTCGGCCCCACCGCCGAAGATAATTGGGACGTCATTATGGCCAAACAATATACCCGCCTGGGCGTGTGCTGTCATATTTCTCGACTTTGGGCTGGGTTCCAGGCACATAATGTTAAACCATTAGGAGAAGTGTGGCCCGTTTGCATCGAGCGATTAGATTCTACTTCTGGGCAACGTAAAGTCAATAGAGGATGCTGTTGACTGGTGAGCGATGCCGAAGAGACTCCTCATATTGAGTCGTGTTCCTCCCACCGCTGATCCCGATCCGCATTCGGGGTCAACAGCACAGAGACGCCTTTCACTGGCAGCCATTAGCGATGCAGCGAGCACGAGCTGTCTCAATCTGTTTCAGTTAGCCCGCACCAGACAAGGGGAAACCAGTCTATAATGCAGATTGATGGCTGACTTGGAATTTTAATCACGGAGAACACCGAGCTAAAAAGCTTGAGTCTTGACTGAGATGCGGCGCTGGGGCGGAGCTCGCCCATTAAAATGGAGATGATGGCGTGCAGGAAATAATGACTTTTTACGTGTGTTTTTACCCTGTGGTGGTCATGATGGCTTTCTGTCTGGCCTGTCGCTGTAGCTTAGACATGGATGGTTGTGCACGTGTGTGACCTGTTTTGATAATCTGACTCCCTATGGTAACGCAACTCAACTTTATTCATTTATAGTGCACTTTAAAAAAAAAAAAAAAAAAAAAAAAGAACTACCATGGCTGAAACAAAGTCCCGTACATCAACTCAGACATAAAACACTAATAATAATAATAATAATAATAAAACAGTGGCGCCTTGAGGTACGATTTTAATTCAATTATTTTCACGATTTTTTTTTAATGAACGCAAACACCATTAACCCATTCCAGCCTCCCCCCAAAAAAACAACAAAAATTTTTGTAATTTGTTTTTAACAAGAAAAATAATACTTTCTACAAATATACAGTATTGACGTAATTAAATACAATGTAAATTAAGTTTTGCCACATTTTTTTGCTTCAGTTCGGTAGACATTGTGCTGCTGCTCCTGGTGTGTGCAAATGAAAATACATTTTAAAAATGAAATATGAATCAGTGGCAATCGCTTCCCCAGGAAATAAAATCTATAAATTCACCCCAAAAAATTTATTATAAAATACATTTTACACTCCAGATGAACCCATGTCATGTGCGTGTTTTGTTTCTAAATACTTTAAATGTGTGTGAAGGCCGATGATGAAAATGTGTGCAAAGACTGCGAACAACTTCGTGCTGAATTGTTGAGGTACAGCTTCAAACTGTTTTTCACCTTCTATATTTTGTAAAATTTTTGGGTGGCGATAAAACGGGGTCGCGTTGACGTCACGAGACATCGGCATGAGTCGGCCCGCCCCCAATATGTAAACACCAAGCGCCCTTATTCCATGCAGTGGCCATTCGGCGGAATTGCCACTTCCTTATTCATAAGGAACGACCCAGTTCTAGAAATATAGTGTGCAGTTAGCCATTAAATTATGCCCACAACTCGAAAAAATACATCTTCCCTGATGTGTAATGTGTTTTTTACGTACGAGGAGGGGCAAAAAAAAAAAAATCTTCCTGCTGCTGGTCATTACGCCGGGGTTGCTCTGCAGCGCATGAGAGCGTGTGCAATAAGAAAGTGTGCGCATATTTGATTGACAGCTGAGGGAGGAAGGGGGTTTTCAGCGCATTCATCAACACGCCCGGAAGCTGAAACGATGCGTCTATTCTCGACCATGTCTGATTTCACATCCTTTCCAATTTTTTGGATTCATTCATGAATTGTCCGGCTTGTTAGCGATACTCTTCTATGTGGTGTGTCAAATTTACAAGACATTTTTTGATCTCTTATGTGAGTCTTTCAGCAAAGTGTCCTGCAAGTCGATGTCATTTGTTAATGTTAGTAGTAGTAGCAGTATTTAAATATATTAAATTATACTTATTATAATCCTTTAAGGGAAAGCAATGTATTATCAGTTTATGCTTTTTATATAGTTACAACGGTAAGCATTCTTTACATCGTATTATTTATTATTTTATTTCACTTTATATTTGGTGTCAGTACTTTTTTAACTCTCAAATGTGTGTTTGTCAAAATGATCGTATAATATATGTAATAGTCTGCAAGTATTCTCGAACAAAGCTATTTCCCAAATTAACATCTCCGTTGTTGAGTTCTTACTATCCAAAATGACATCAATTTGTTAAAACCAAATTTTCCTTTACAATATTTCTGCGTTTTGTTTGTTTGATTTTCAAGAACTTCTGAGTGCTTCTTACTGCATCATATCCATAATTTGGAATGATGAGAAATGACATAATCCAGCAGAGACAGCTTGAAAAGACAACGCAAGCAAATATGATTCAGAGTTATGACTGTCATACAGGGAAGGCAAGTTTTGTCATGACAGCATCAAATGATTAAATACATAATCAGGTGGGCACAACCTCTTTGGGTGGTGATTTAGAGTTCTGTCTGTCTTGCGGTCGCATCATGGGGGGAGATGAAGCACAAGCAGACTTTTAGATGCATGTCGTATGCATTAAAAAATTCAAATACCCACTGCAGGATCTGCTTTATTTTATCCTTCTCGCACTTTTAGTCACTTCATCGCAAGGTGACAGATTTCCGGACTAATGCCTGCAGCACATTTGTGTGCACAACATGGCAGCTGTGGAATCATTGTCTCCCTCCTAAGACAAGATTGCTGCTTTGCCGCCTGTCACACACTCTGAATACAAACTGCGTGCTCCTCCCACAGCTCGTCTCTCTGATGGCAAACTTGTGAGCTGGCAGTGTAGGGGTGGGGGGCATAAACAAAAAGTATGCAAAGGAACCAAAGGTGAGTTTCATGTATGGCGATTGCTGTGCATTTTTTGATTGAATACGATCAGGAGCAGAGGAAGAAAGGGGAGTTCTAATTAGTCTCGTGTGTGTGTGTGTGTAGCATCTTAAAAGGGATCAAAACCACTTTGGCCATTAGTCATGCGCTGTGCATCGTGTCACCCTTGTGACACATCTAAAAAAGACTTTGTTTGACTTCATCTTGCAGCTGCCATATATAACAAAAGCCACATATTGAATGAAGCCATAGTGCATTAGTCATTGCCTCAGCCAGAGAGGGTGTCTTTTCAGCGGTGCTTCTTTTTGTTTGTCTTTCGTCATTAAAACGAAGGTCGAATGTTTTATTGCTGCGTGGCTTTCATATAGTTCTTTTTTTTTTTTTTGGTTGTTGTTCGCTTCTTTTTCAGAATTTATTTTGTTTCTTTCTGATCAAACCAATGTTGTTTTAAGTCACAGTACAAACGGTAAGAGAACAGAGTGTAAAAGGTCATTACTTCATCACTGCTTTTGGTCTTGTTTTATTCCAACCTTCAAGGTATCGCTTCATGACTAGAATAATATTGCTCCTTTTTGCATAGTTACCTGAAGTGGAGAGAATTTGCTGCGAGGCGGCTCTCAGTACAACAGCTGCTTATTATTTTTATGACGCAATTCATCTTCATTTAGTAGGACGCAGTCTTGACATGTGCTAAGGTTTCGAGCAGGGGTGTGCAAACTTTTGTGCTCAGGGGCCACATTTGAATTTTAAAACAGAAAGAGGTCAGTTGTAAATAAGGGATTTGTTTCTTGATTTTTCTGTTTCTTTGAGGATATTTCAACTGGGAGTGGGGGGTTAAAATCTCCGCAGTCCCGTTACTTAAATTATTGATTTCATTTGTCTATTTTTTAAATATTTTGCTTTTGTTAAGTCACTGTAATATGTTTAGTGTCAGCATGCTACTAGCCTGAATGCCATGTGGCTAGAGTTCATGAATTTGCTAATGCGAATATGCTAAAAACTCACTTGTGTTACTTTCAGTCCTGTCACTCAAAAGAGGAGTTTCAGTTCAGACGAGTCTCACCCCAAAGACATAAAAAAAATCTAAATAATAATACATTTGCCTGAGATGGGCCAACACACATATTGAGTCGTTCAATATGTGCATTATCGGATTTAGAGTTGAAAAAATAAAACGAAAAAAAGTTTATTTTTGAGCGATAAACAAACATGAAACCGATTCGATGGAAAAGCCCATATGTATTATTGTATTACAATCCATTAAGCAATTACTTCTTAACATTAATGAATAAATACAACTTCAACAAGCAATTTTAGGATAAATGAATGCAGTCCTTATGGGGGGGAAAAAAAGTATAGAAAATGGAAATACATACAACTACAAATTGTAGTGTTCATAATTGATTCGTGATTTAAATAATTACGTTTTTTAACAGATACAGTTCTCTTTTTTGCTAGGTTGTTGTTGCGAAATAATAAATTGCATTGATTTTTCTAA
The DNA here is from genome assembly GCF_024500275.1 of Phycodurus eques. Taxonomy (NCBI): domain Eukaryota; kingdom Metazoa; phylum Chordata; class Actinopteri; order Syngnathiformes; family Syngnathidae; genus Phycodurus; species Phycodurus eques. The sequence continues at coordinate 6,688,715 of NC_084535.1, forward strand.
CGTTTGACTGTAGAATTGATTTGGAGAGTTGAGTAATAAATGAAATGTATTGATTTCTTACATTGCTGTTACACTTTTGTAAACAGTGAGGCTGGCTTGTGTTTGTGTCTATCCATGCACTAGGAACACTGTGTAATTAAAGACATGAAGAGTTGGGGGGGGGAATTAATTGGAAAACTCTTCGACTGACACAGATGTTAATTAAAGTATTTTCTTCAAGGCTGCAATGGAAATTCAACAAACATAACAACCTTGAGTGGATCAAATGTAAGAATGAAATTGGTCTCTTCATAATATTTGATCATTTAAGAGGACCTTTGTTTCCATCAAAAGCTGTGTTGACAAAAGCTCGGGGAGCTTGCTGATTGTGTCACCGTGTTTCATTATCTCCCCACTTCTCTTCAGATACATCGTAATTTGAATGTGACGGGCACAACAGACAGCGTGACGGTTGGTATCTCGAAAAACAAATGTGTAAAAATATCAGAAAGGAACCGGATGGACATTGTGCAGCTGGACCTGACACAGTGGGGCCTTGAGATATGCGGGACCCCACTTAACGTGGTTTTCCAGATACGAGCCGTAGTTTGGCAGTTTTTTGGGGTTTTCTTTGCTTTGACTTGCGAGCGCAAAGTTCAAACAGGCTTCAAGCCGTTCATTGCCACTCTCACTTGAAGTTTACTGTCACACTAAACATAAAACAGAGAATTACTAGTTGTGTATTCAAAACAACCACATAGCTTAGCCTTTCGTCTGCTATCTGAAGGCTAATGCTACCATAGCAAATGATTAGCATCTATGTGGCTGGGTTATAACCCTTTAAGGTACGGATATTTGCACACAAACGGTGCAGCGACTCATGTAGACAGACAACATAACAGCACTCAGTCATCTACTGTATTTATTTATTCACTGCAAAGAACGGCACACTTGAGTTCTAAGCATGACATGCCCCGCTGCAATATGATTGACCGCTGAATCCTGCCAACAAATTAAGTGTGAAGCATAAACTGGCCTTTGCACTGCCCCCAGGTGGCCAAGCCTCCCACACCCAAATGAGCAGTACAATGTGCATTGAATTGAATGAGAAAATGTGACCCAAAAAGTTTTTTATGAGTATAATATAACAGAATGCTATTTGTCTAATTAAAAAAGACATTGCAGCATTGTTGTTGTTTTTTTGTGGTGGGGGGCAGGAACAGATTAATGGCATTTCCATTCAATTCAATTGGGAGGATGATTTGAGATACTGCGACGGGTTATTTATTTTTTTATACATGTGTCTGCACTTAATACTTAAGTACAGAGCGTGAAAACTTTTGCGACCTCTGGTAGTTTGTTGTATTTAGGGAGACGTGTTGGCACCCCGTGTCAAAATGTGTCATTTTGTACATTTTGGCTTTAGTTGGAATTAAACAAATGAGATGGCGTGTGGCGGCACGGTTGCCGACTGGTTAGAGCGTCAGCCTCACAGTTCTGAGGACCCGGGTTCAATCCCCGGCCCCGCCTGTGTGGAGTTTGCATGTTCTCCCCGTGCCTGCGTGGGTTTTCTCCGGGCACTCCGGTTTCCTCCCACATCCCACAAACATGCATTAATTGGAGACTCTAAATTGCCCGTAGGTGTGAATGTGAGTACGGCTGGTTGTTTGTTTGTATGTGCCCTGCGATTGGCTGGCAACCAGTTCGGGGTGTACCCCGCCTCCTGCCCGATGACAGCTGGGATAGGCTCCAGCACGCCCGCGACCCTAGTGAGGAGAAGCGGCTCAGAAAATGGATGGATGGATGGAGATGGCGTGTTTGGTGGGGAAGGTGAGGCGCTTGTCACAGGCGTTTAGTCACCTCCAGGTAAAGTCAGGCTAGTTTTGTTTCATCACGCATCCCGTTGGCGCGCTAAGCTAAGCAAGCGCGGCTACATGGGAGGCCCAGAATATTCCAAAGAAATCTCAGTGTGATGCAGCACTTCTTCGGTGTTGCAAACCACAACCCAAACTCGAAACCATAACAATTGTTTTCATCTTTAACCCATGCCCTAACCATACTCTAATTGAAAACCCTAACCTTGTCTTGAAACCCTACCCATGTTTGAAATTCCAAGTTGAAATCCTAACTTGAAACCCTAACTCATGTTTAAAACCCTAAATTTGAGACTCTAATATGAAACCTTAATTTGAACTCTTAACCCAGGTTTGAAACCCTAATCTGAACCCCTACCCTATGTGTTCAACCCGTTGGAAACCCTAACACTGCATTCATTCCCTAATTTAAAACCCTAACCGTTGTTTGAAACCCTAATCCAGGCTTGAAACCATAATTTGAAACCATAACTGCATTTGGAATCCCTAATGTAAATTTGAGCTGGTGTCAGACAAGGCCACGCCCACCCTAAAAGGCAAACGTCAACACTTGAATACGCTACAGTACTACTCTGTGTGTGGGTGTGCGTGCATGCGATTTTTGGCTAGGTAACAAGATTTTTTCTGGACAGTCTTTTTATTATATTTTGTTATGTTTTTAATTTATACAATTCTTGGTTAAAAATGAAACAAAAGTGCATTTTTGGGAGGGGCTGGGAAAGACAAATGGCATTTAAATTCATTTTAACAGGGAACATTGATTTTTTTGTTATTCTCATTTAAAAAAAAAAAAAAAAAAAAATCGCTTACAAAAAAGCCACATTTAAATGATGCTATCCTTCGTTCGCAGCATGTAAACTTTTGATTACATCGTGCTGCTGCCATGTTTCTCCAAGCAAAGCAGTCATGGCGCCCTACCCCCCGCCGTCGCCATTTGGCTTAATTAGCCGGGGCGTGAATAAGAGAAGGTCATTTAGGTAATTTAGCCGACTGAAAAGAAACTTCCTGATCACACGCTGCAGGTGAGATGCGGCCAGCGCTAATGAGGTCAGCGCAGCCTTTCCCTCGACAAGCGGAAAGGCCATGCGTCGCACAACTTAAAAACACGGAACTTTCTCCACAATAACAAGAGCGCCGAGAGGGTGCAGGCGAGGAGAGGCGAGGGCTGAGAATTCCTACACGGCGCAGCAAGAATTCACAAAGTGCATTAGCTCATCCTGTGAAGGACCCCCTCTTATTTTCAAGAATGTCACTTTAGAGTCGTGTGAACGAGCCGGAGAGACATCCTTCCACACATCAATTATTAACCAAAGCTTATATCACAACTTCACGCAGATCAAAACAGAAATCTTGTAAGATACTAGAGGGCATCTCATATATTTAGTGCTGCCAGAGAGACGTCAACGGCAGACAGTAAGGTTAGGCGTTTGAAATGTGACGCCGAGCTCGCGAGTCTTTGTAATTTCCCTGACAGGTACACGACGTGGCAGACGAGCACTGTAGGCTACGGGAGTCTATCTTTGTAGCTCTCCATCACAGGCAAAAGGATGCTGCAACATCACCACCACAGAATAGGGTTCCTGTGCAAATGAATATTTTATGACATTGCGACCAGGCTACCATCGGTAGCGTCGCATTTGCATTCCAAAACTGCTTCTTCTGCAGAAAATTCGTCATCATCAAAACTTAAGACATTATGTAAGGTCCAAAAAACATTGGGTGGGGTGCGTTCTGTTCATACAAAATGTAAAAAAATAAATAAATAAAAAACATCCACAAAGCAGGTAAATATGTCCTCGGGTAATAACCTCAAGAAGGGCTGACTCATTACAGTTATATTTAGATGTCAAAGCATGCTTTGTTTCATTGTGCTGCCAGATGATCCGAGGTGATAACAAGACTCTTCCTCTCCGTGTGGGCGCGTTGAAAAGTCAGGAGACACACGCTTCTCTCCCACACAAAAAAAATAAATAAATAAATATTTTTAGAAAATTCAGGCAACTTTATCTGATTTTTCATGTCAGCTTCTCACAGATGAGACATCTCATGAGACATCTCAAGGTGCTTATCTTGTTCTGCTTTGAGCACTGCCACATGCAGGTATTTTCACCGGATTTCTCAATTCTCAATCATCCTTTTTTTTTTCTGACATGTACTCTAAAAGACAGGCCAAGAGAAGAAGAATACATACCAGAACTTTGTGACGTAAATCAAACTCCAGCTTCGTCACAATACTTTTGTCCACAATCGTCGTCGTCAAAGTTCCGTTTTCTAGGGCAGGGTTTCTCAAATCTTCTGGATCCAAACATTTTTTCTAAGGCACCCCTTTTATAATCTTAATGCCAATTTAACATAAACTATTTGGGGACACCTAAATGTTTAAAAAAAAAAGTTTCCACTTCAAGCAAATTCTAATTGAATTAAATTCAGTATTTAACCATATTCGCGAGTTGACGTGCACTGCTTCCACTGACAACAGGGCTGCGAACCGAGAGGAACTAAGTTACAAAAGCACACTTTGTGTTGCTACTGTGTATTTAGCAACTCTTCCAAATGCTCCAGCAACTTTTTTTTCCTTTTTTTTCTTTTTTTAAAGTGACTAGTGAGTTTAACTCCCGCAAAGAAACAGACATTAGCAGAATTATTTTAAAATTGTTTTCCATGTGACAAAGAAGGAGCGCGGTGGAAGGCAATCACAGAGTCAGTCACTCTCAACATTATGACAGACGTGGTGCACATTTGTATGTTGCAAAAGCAGCGATTTACCGACATGTTGGAAACTCTTGAACCGAGGTATGTGCGTCCAAGTCACACATACTGCCAGTTCTCCACTCAGTATTGATTGTTCCCTAGTGGAAAATGTCAGGTTATCTTGAGTTATGACCTTAGCAGCAAACAACATATTGCTAAAGGGTAGAGGTTACCGTCGAGCTGTAAAAGTCAAGTGCCAAGTTACCCCTTAAAAGTACTATGGTGCACTTTTTGTGAGGGTGCACTACTATGTAGAGTCCACTTTTGTCCCTCAACACCATGAGGTCCAATTATTAGATTTCAAGGTGAAGTTTAGAAATGTTGCCCAAGTAGCATCCAGTCATGAGTCAGTGCAGCTCACAAGTTACCCTGAAGTCTAAGAATGTACAGAACACATCCACACTGGACTGACTCCCTTGACTGAGATTTGCACTCGTGTTGGGCGCCGTCTATTTTAACAATGTCACACATTCCCACTCACCGATGTGAAAAGCCTTGCCTGTAAATCTGTGACTGTTTGAAAGTCAAATACAGAAATAACTCCGGCCCCTCGGGGCATGTGTTGCGCTCATCCTAGTGACACAAACCTACTGGACCCTCGAGTTGCTCGATGGTGATTTGCATTTTCTATTAGGTTGCTTGGTCCACCGCCAGCCGGCATGTGGAGAAAAAAAAAAAAAAAAATACAAAAAAAAAAATAATAATCTCTGCTCCCCCAGATATGCGATAGCTGATAGAAACCATAGGCTCTGTGTGAGGCTGTCTATCTATATTGAGAGCTCATTAGCTGGAGAGACCTGTGCACATTGTTGCTAGCGTGCAGAGTCAGCGAGAGTGCCACTCATCACACCTTGCAATCTAAACTCCAGCACATCTGCTCTGGCAGCTTCAGGGTGACCTCACACCCTCACAAATGCAAATGTAAAGCAGGTTACACACAGAGCTTTTTTAACATCTTACCTTTTTGTTTGTTTGTTTCCTTTAAGTGAGAGAGACAACATATGACGAGGAAAACCATCGCCACATACAGTGGCACCTTGACTAACGAGTTGAATTCGTTCTGCGACCAACCTAAATCAATTTATGGTACAATCATTTTTTTTTTAATTAAATGATATGCAATTTATGCGTTCCAGCCCCCCAAAACACCACATTTGTTTTAATAGGAGAAACAAGAACCCTATGTATAAAAACAACATAAAACATAAATAAAATAGAATGTAAAGAAAAACTTTTTTCAAACCTCTAATTACAGTACATACTGTAGTATTTGCGTGTTGGAAGTGTGCCTTTAAGGGTCATGAGTGACGTCAGGAGCTGGAGTCGGGTTACTTTAGTGTGAGCATCTGGGCCAGAGTTGTGGCCAACAGCAGCCACAGCTTGTACAGTTCAGGTACAATTAAATGTGAACAATATATGTTTGATATATTTAAAGAGTTGAAGTTGTAGACTACAAAATCAGATAAAAATCCCCAACATTCGAAAGTTTCATTGCATTTGCATTACCACAGCTAGAATGGTTATAAAAAAAAAAAAATAAAAAAAATAAAAAGGAAAGGAAAGGAGGTGGACACAAATGGCCAGCATACAGCCCAGACACTTAACTATAATGGCAAAAAAAAACAACAACAACAAAACTATAATGGAGAGTGGTCTGTGTGTTCTTGAGTTTCGATTCTCTGCCCACTTATCAACACACCGATGTCTGGCTCCATCCTACCACTACCGTACCACAGCACTAGTTGTTAACCGTTTTTCTGCACAGCTCATTATATATTGTAGACAGATTTAATAAAGAGTTGACCTGTACTGTGACAGTCTTCACCATGCATATTTTGATATGCTTGCTCCCACAATAATGTCAAGAAAGCCACCATTATGCAAGCGGCTGTCATGAGTGGCATACGAGGGAGAGGGGAAATGTTACAAATCAATTGGTTTGCCCAGACAGAGGGCAGGTCTCTAATGAGAACGTGTCACTGTGAATTCTCGAGACAGACACGTTTTATGTGACTACATCATCACCGAGCACACAGAGCCCCAGCTGAAAAGATAGAGAGGAGAGGGAGAGAGAAAAAAAGGAGACTTGAAAAGCTGAGAACAATAGTAAAGTAGCCTGTTTATTGACTGCATCAGCATACAAAAAAGTACACTTTCATGTTCGGCTACTGCAATTTCAAAAGACAAAATTAATCAATAGGGCCCTGTGGAGCAGCTTTCATGAAAGCGCCATTCACAGAGAGCTGCTATTTATCAATAAGGCCGTCATTTGAAATCACTTCTGATTTGCTCAGTACTGATTTTCTTTGAAACGCACCAGATGTTTGGGAGGTCACAATGGCATCGCCTTTATATCCATGTTTATTATACTAGATTTATACATGAAAATTTCACCAGATGTTGGGAACAACCCAAGTAATCCATACATACAAAGAAAGTAGAACAAAGAAACTCAGACATTAAGTTATGTGTAATATTGTGAAACGACACAGGGGAAAAGTATTGAACATGCCACCTGCTATTCATTTAATACTTTGTACGAAAGCCTTTGTTTGCAATGACAGCTTCAGGACGCCTCCTGTATGGAGAAACTAGTCGCATGCATTGCTCTGGTGTGATTTTGGCCCTTTCCTCCACACAAGCAGTCTTCAAATCTTGAAGGTTCCGTGGGCTTCTTTTATGGACCTTGAGTTTCAGTTCTTTCAATAGATTTTCAATTGGATTCAAGTGAGGTGATTGGCTGGGCCATTCTAGCAGCTTTATTTTTTTTCTTTGAAACCAATTGAGAGTTTCCTTGGCAGTATGTTTTGATCATTATCCTGCTAAAATGTCCGCCCTCGTTTCATTTTCATCATCCTCATAGAGGGCAGCATATTTTTGGCAAGAATGTCTCGGTATATTTGCCCATTCATCCTTCATTCAATAAAGTGACTTTTACCATTACCATTTGCTGAAAAGCAGCCCCTCACCATCATGTTCCCACCTCCAAACTTCACTGTTGGTATGGTGTTTTTATGGTGATGTGCAGTGCCATTTCTCCTCCAAACGTGGTGTGCATTACGGCATCCAAAGAGTTCAATTTTGTTCTCATCCGACCAGACTATATTCTCCCAGTATTTTACTGGCTTGTCTAAATGTTATTCAAATGAGCTTTGACATGATTTTAAGCAATGGGGTCTTGCGTGGTGAGCGTCCATAGAGGCCATGGCGCCGGAGTACATTACTCACTGTTTTCCTTGTGACAACAGTACCTGCTAATTCCAGGTCTTTTTGGACAACTCTTCTGATTATTCTTTGCACTCCTCTGTCAGAAATCTTGCGAGGAGCAACTGATTGAGGCAAATCAATGGTGGTATGATTGGCTTTCTACTTACGTATTATGGCCCAAACCGTGCTCAGTGGAACGTTCAGAAACTTCGATATGCGCCTGTAACCAATGCCATCGTTATGTTTTGCAACAATTACTTTGCGATGGTCTTGAGACAGCTATTTGCTCTTCTCCATCATGAGATGTGTCTTGACTCACACCTTGGCAATGAGACCTTTTGGTAGGCCATCAATTAGGACTGAACCAGCTGATATTCATTTGCATTGACAAGGGGCTGGATTGCTGTTTGATTATTGATCGATTTTAGGTGTTGTCCTTGCTTTCCATGCCTTGTTGCACCTCTCTTTCTTCATGTGTTCAATACTTTCCCCCTGTGTCATTTCACATTATTACATACAACTTAATTTCTGATCTTATTTGTTCTACTTTCTTTGTAAGAGGGGATTACTTGGGTTGTTCCCAACATCTGGTGAAAATTTCATGTCAATAGCACCTTTGGAAATATATTTAGTGAGAAAAACTGTGAAGTGTTAAATACTTATTTCAGCCGCTGTATATGCAATTATAAACCTTTTCAGGGTTAGCGTCAATTACTCACGTATTTTCTCGGCAGGGCTCGGGCCCTAGTGCAATGTTTCTGTACGTGAAACTTTTTAAAAACTAAACCGTTCCCATTTTTACTCGGTCGATGTTACGTAGGCGTACCCCACGTCAGGATTTTTTCCCCCTTGGTGAAGGTCTAATCTCACCAGAGTATCATTCTCATTATTTTTGTGTCCCGGTTGTAATTCTTTCCCTCAGTGATGATGCTGAGGTCGCACAGCCGCTGAAAGCAAGCATGTGTGATTTGTAGTAGGGTCATATTATCTGGCAGGAAAGTTCTGAAGGAATGTTAATGCACCTTGCACACATTAAGATTAGATACCAAACATCATTTTATGGTTGGTATGGAATATAATCAAGCACAAACAAGGTCTTTAGATAAGCTTGCATTAATTGTATTCCCGGAATTTGGCAATACCTTGTCAGACGTCTGCTAATTAGGAAGAGTCTTGGTGTTCTCAGAGATCATAAAAAATACATTTAAAAAAAAGAAGACGACAACGAGAACAAAGTGAGACGTCGACATGCCGAGCTCGTCTGTCATGACAAAACTCAGCGCTGCTCTTCTGAGATTCGCCTAGGTGAAAAGCGCGCACAAAGGCTTTACAGACTCCAGGCTGGTGTTTTATCAGAGGTGTGAGAAAAGCAAGAGCTGTCAAGCCTATTAGAAATGTATTTATTTCCGCTCTGACGATTGCGTGCGAGTTTCATTGTGACGCCAGTAAGCTATTTTTGGAGGCATCAGTATGCAGTGTAACTGCACGATCAGGCCATCGCTGACACTTTGACTCTCAAGCAAAAAACTGTCATGATTGAGGGCAATGTATGCCACGTGGGAGAGAGCTCACTTGATGCTCAGAACATTTTTGATGTGGCAGCATATTGGAAATATTGCTGCCATGGATGCGGCTTATTTCCGGAGAGACCGGGATTTCAGACATTTGATGACTTTGTGGACAATTGTTGCATTTTTACATTTGTTATATTTTGGTTATCGGGGTTAAAGCTGTCCTGGGTTTTTTTCCCCGTCAACATTTTCTTGAAGAGTAAAGCACGAATTTTAATGATAAAATCCAGGCGTTATTCACAAAGCAGTTATGTATGTATAAAGAAGTTAAGGCCATACTAAAAGGGAACAAAACAAAAACAGCAGTGCAGTAAGTCAGGGCAATATTGTAAAATATGTAATTTTACAAGAATAAAGTTGTAATATTGCAAGCATACAATGCTTTATACATGCTCAGCTTTAATAACATTTTGACATTTTTCATTATATCTGATGTACAACAACACATTTCTACAATTGTCTCATGACTACTCTCATAAATGTAAAACTTTCTTTTAGGACTTTATTTCCATAATATTAGTACTTTCGTCCTCATAATATTATGACTTTATTTGCATGCTACGCCTATGTTGTTCTCGTAACATTCCAACTTTTTTCTAGTAATGTTACACTTTATACTCATCGTACTGCAACTGCAATTCTCATAACTTTAGATCTGAGTCTCTGAATTTTCCTTCGCCACCCCCCACCCAATATCAATCAATTCAATTTAGAGGTGTATTAAAAATAACCTTGTGAGCCAAACAGACCAAAACCTTTATGGGCGGTATACTTATTATTATTTTTTTTTCCCTCTTTCTTTTTGGCAGAGCCTTCTCTGTGGCACACTTTCCAGGCGTTATAAATAAAATATGTTCACATGGGCATGCTTAAGCAACAAAAAGAACCGATGTCTGAGCTGTTCTACAATGATTTTCTGCAGATCCTTTTGCAAGGGATGGTGGGAGAAAAAAAAAAAAAAAAAAAAACTCACCGTCACATTCAAAGCGAGCTGTTCTCTTTTTGATGATCACGCCATCTCTCAGCATAATGGCCCCGCATCAATCACTCGCCAGTTAAGTTTTGTGCAGGCTGCGAGCTGAAAATGTATTGTGATGCGGAGAAAATATTAACCAGGCCAGCCCAACTCCGCTGTGGTTGTTTTGATGTTTTGATTCTGATTCTGATGAAGTCATTTCAAACACACGGAGGCCATTAAGTCGTCTCATCTAAGTATTGGTAACGACCGTTGTCACACACACACCGCATGTCACGATAGAAAAAAAAAAAATAACAAGACTTTAACGAAGCACGCTTGATGCCCATTAAATGTCAAATTATCGAGTCACGCATGGCCTGCTTTGACACGACTGACTTAATGCGGGAAGGAATAGATAACCATTACCACGGCTTACTCAAATGTTCAGACAGTAACATGGTATGAAATATACTACGATCAAAAGTATTGAAACAGACCGTTTTGTGGGCGAATTAATCAAACAAGAGTTAGACTATACCCCTTGGTTGCCTCTGAATCCTAAAGAAAACAGTATGCATCTCAATAACATGTATGTGATAAGCTTTCGCAAAAAATAATAGCAAGAATAAAACATTACCGTGAACATCCATTCATCTTGTGGCATCTTGGTGCAGAGAAACTATGTTGAAGTGAGTTGAGGAGCTTTAGCTAAAAAAAAAAAAAAAAAAAGTAGTGCTTTGCTGCCATCTTGTGGCATCTCACTGCCAAGGTACTAAGTTGAAGTGAGTTGAAGAGCTTCCATCCATTTTCTGAGCCGCTTCTCCTCACTAGGGTCGCGGGCGTGCTGGAGCCTATCCCAGCTGTCATCGGGCAGGAGGCGGGGTACACCCTGAACTGGTTGCCAGCCAATCGCAGGGCACATACAAACAAACAACCATTCGCACTCACAGTCACACCTACGGGCAAATTAGAGTCTCCAATTAATGCATGTTTTTGGGATGTGGGAGGAAACCGGAGTGCCCGGAGAAAACCCACGCAGGCACGGGGAGAACATGCAAACTCCACACAGGCAGGGCCGGGGATTGAACCCGGGTCCTCAGAACTGTGAGGCTAACGCTCTAACCAGTCATCCACCGTGCCGCCGAGTTGAAGAGCTCCATTGAGAAAAAAGGGAGTGCTTTGCTGCCATCTTTTTCAATCCTCTGGTAATTGTAAACCGTTTTAGGATGTCAATTACTCGCAGATTTTGTATAATTGCAGGAGCTTTTTTTTTTTTTTTTTAAATTCGAGCTAAACTGATATTAGCCTGTTTTGTGGGGGTGATCCCATCTCATGCAAATGAGCCACAGCTCACCGTAATATTACTGCTGGGCTAAGGCCGCGTACAATTTTCCTTACCATGACTTAGGCGGTGCTACTTATTGAGTCTTAATTTAAAAAAAATTTAAAAAACACGTGCCCCCAAAAAGACAGTAAACACACGGCTTGTATTTAGCGTGTGGATCCGTGTATGTGTATGCAGCAGACACATGGCCACAGCAGTGTGGGGGCAATATTTGTACACGTACTTCATTGTGTAATTTCACTAGTGATTTATGGCCAAACACTCCAGAGACCCAACTATTTGTAAGCCATTAAAAAGTTAATTTTCCATAATATGTAACCTTAAATTCTTCATCATAGTAAGGCCTTTTGAACAACTGGATTCTTCCTACTTTGTGGGTGCAGTCTGGTGAAGCCATCTTCTCCAGCATGACAAAAAACAAGGTCCTTGAAGTCATGCTTGGTTGACTCTGGTGTGGAAGAACTTGACTTAACAACCCTGTCAAACACCTTAGGGAGGAACAGAGTTTGTGAGCCAGGACCTCTCTTCTGGATGAAAAGTCTAATACAAAGTCTTCCCTGAAGAGTGGAAGCCGTTAGATAATTCACTATGGCAGATACAGTATTGTCTCTTTGGCATTAGTAGTGCAAGCTATTGTTGCAATCAAGCAGAAAGTGCTCTAATGTCTGCTCTCGCTACATTGTAGCCTCTTTCGCAAGCCGGTTGAAGGTCACTGCTTCCTGTCTAAATGTGGCAGGCTGCCTGAAAACTGTGCGCTTTGACACTATTGGGAAAAAGGATGGGGAAGCATTATTTCAGGATAGGAGCTGACCTTTCTACCTCATATTCAAAGTTAAATAGGCTGCAGAGTCTGTGGAAGTTGGCGGAGTGCCTTCCTAATCCCAAACAGCCAACAGGTTTTGTGTTCAAATGCACCTTGCCCCCGATATGCCAAGTAGCAAATGGTAGGGTAGGGTGCAGTTACTTTGCATGATAACGCAATAGCTTTCAAAAACATTACAATTAAAACATCAAGGTCAGGCCCGTATCAAATTACCAAAATAGACTGACATCACTGAAGCATGATACAGAGACTCACCAATGCAAAGCGAAACAATAAACAAAGGACATCAGCAGAAATGCAATTAGCCTGCTGCTCCGTGGAGCAGTTGACTCGGCTGATTTCTGTGCAGACAGCTTGGTTCAGTTCTCACTCAGGGATGGTGTAACTGTCTGTGTGAAAGGTTGTCTGTCACTTTATCTGTGATTGACTGGTGATGAGTCTCGCCTGTACATTAATCCCCTCTGAATATTGGCAGTTCACTATTCACAAATTCTTGTGCTCTTTCTGAAACACCCTAAGAGGCTGCCAATGCTCTGTCACAATAGGAAGGTGGTACTGTACATTAATTGGTGTCGAGGGTGTATATTTAGTAAGTGAACCATTGTCATGCAACATACAAGCAAATCCCATTAATCTCAACATGTTTGTGTTATGCTTTTGTCAAAACAGCCCAAAGATCACGAATTACATCATACATAAGGCTTTTCGTTTTCGCTCCAAAACCTCAGAAACAAAACCGCCGTTATGCGTCTTAACAGGAAATCGCGTGAGAAGTCAGTTCATCGAGCATCAAAGATTAACAGCAAGTGTGTTTTGCTTGTTGTTCAGGTTTTTGTGGCTTTTTCATCACATGCTCCATTCCAAAAGATGGAGCACCCTCAAGGGGGAGAGATGTGGTGAGCAGACTCACATTCAGAGTGGTAAGTCACCATGTGTGATATTACTTAGTTGCTTCTGTTTTACTATCAACAGTGGTTATAACTTACTTTTAAGACTTTGAAAGAAAAGAGAATAACCTTGGCATTACACCCGTGTCATTGAAGTTAAGCCAGTTTTATTGTTTTTCTATTCATCCATGCAGTATCTACCCAGCTATCTGTCTTAACAACTAGAGCTGTGTCCCACTGGTGCACCACAGCGAATTGGACCGCATGTGTTATTTTAATTCTCTCAGTGGGGCTACACAACCAAGCTCATTAAAAAGGAGCGTTTCGGTAGGAGAAGCGAAAAAACTATTATTTTTTTTAAATCAATGGTTACAACAATGTAATACATATAGTGTGGACATCTCCGTCAGCGGCGGTATGATGTATTCATTATCATGATTGAAGTTGGTGCACAGTTCAAATCCCAAGACAGCAGGCTGACACAAATCAAAGCCAGGATAGTGAAGTCATGACCTGAATTCTTTCATTTAACCGTGTGCCTCTCCGATAACGACTATGACATCTAACAAGTTGGTTATATTTCAGGAACCGCGACATCGCAAAATGTCCATGTACAACCATTATGAGTGTGAATTATGGGTAAAGATCTATCGGAGGTCTCCTCTTTACATCTGTCCTTTCTCCGGAGGAAATAACGCAAAAGAGAGGGGCAATAAGGGAGCGCATATACTGCAATGGCTGGAGTAACATGCTTTTTCTTTGGCTCACCGACTAAAGTTTGAAACTTACAACTGTGCGGGAATCAGCGCAAAAATATAATTATTATCTATATTAATCATTTCAACTAGGGGTGCGGTGTATGTGGGGTATGTGTGGGTATATACTTGCGCCGCCCCTGCTACGAGCTGCGGCTGGGCTAGTTAGCATGGCCAAAAACTGACTTTACACGGTGCAGAGCAGCTACTCCAAGTAACCTTTCCTCGCTTTTATTTCTAACAAGTGTGGTTGTCATTAAAGTAGAACAAGAAGTAGCAAATCATGCTACACACAGAGAAGAGGACAAAAAGGGAGAAGCCATGCTAAGCTAACGTTAAATGTAGAGTAGCAAAACACCAGAATAAGTGCTTATGTGAAACAGTACACTTAACTGAAGTCTGGCTGGAACCGCGTTACAGTGGATACTAATCAACTATTAAGAGAAAATAATACAACCTCTACACAGCAAGCACGCATCCAAAAACCGGAAATGAACTAGTATATTACTGCATATGTCAGCCAAGAGAAGCCTATAATGTCTATGATCCCAAAACACTTCAATATCATTTCAAACTCATCTGACAACATCGCCCTTAAAAAATGAATGGAGATTCTCTTTAACTTCCTCAAACAACCCAGGCTAAACGTAGCTCCTCCCCATACAGTACAAAGATGCTCGTCTCTCAGTCGAGATGTATCACTGCAACATAGTGCATTGACACCAACTACTACTTTCAGGGCTTTGGCACCATCCTGTGTCATCCTATAGCACTATAGAATGTGCACAACAAACAAAAATAGGTGAGTTTTTCAGCAAATAGTTAAATAGGTTCGACTTCAACACTCCATCCCGCATCGGTACATTACACGCAGGACAGCGAGCCAGGGAAATAGCTGTGAAAATGCCAACTAAGATGGCTAGTGTGGAAGACGCTAATAAAGCCATGACTGCTGTTCCAGGCTATATATTGACTGGTTCTAATAAAACTGCCTCTCGGTTGCTGGAATCTTTTTTTTTTTTACAATATAGCTATATCACGGTTGTGTAACTACCAGTGCTACTAGGAGTTGTGTGCAAGTACATTTTGATTTCAATACAGGAAAAAAAATGTTTCATCGGTCTTGTATATAAAGTAAATCTCCAACAATGAGACATTGAATAGTTTAATCATCCAGTCAACAAAAGAAAAATGATCATTAAGGCCTCTTTTTCACCTCCTGGTGAGTGTGTGCACAGCTGTGTTGTCGCTGAGATGAATTGTGTGTAACGAAAAATGTGAACGGTCAGCTGCAACCAAAGTTAGAGTTGAAGTTTGAACTCAGCACCCCCGACTTCATTGTGCATTGACGGTCCCTCGCTCACTACTTTATGTGACTCTCGCTCCCCTTGAATCCGTACAGTCGCACGGTCAAAGAGTCGTACACAAGTCAGACTGCATTTAATTATAAATCTCGCAGCTCTTCTCCGCCAGCGGAGCTTCTGCAGGCATCGCGGCAAAACACCAGCTTGTATCAAAATGACTCCTACAGTATTTATTTGGAGAAAAACAGCCCGAGATCTGCTGTGACTCCAATTGGGCGGAGGGACCCCATTGCTGCCTGGATCCTTGGATGTGCCGACCTCTTGCCTGGTCAACTGCTACCAAATTCAGATTAAAATACTTCAGTAAAAGCTGCTTCAAATCCCTGTAAAGAAAATACACATCGGATGTCTTCTGAATTTGACACAAAACAGAGAAGAGTGTTGTTAACAACACTACCAAATTTAAATCATAATTTAAAAAAAATAATTGGCAAATATATAAAATGTATGTAAAATCAACCACGCCTCGCTTGACTGTCAACTGTCAATCAAATGTCACTATTCCGACCTGGAAAAATGCATCTTTTGTATGTATTATTTTTATCCCTACACATAAGTCCATGTTTGTGCCGCAAAAATATATCTGCTCAAAGCCTGCAGGGCAGGTATATATACTTCACTGGGCTTTTCCACTCATGACAACGAAGCGCTTTAAAGCAGCCACACCAGCGCAAAGCCCGGTCCAAACGCTGGCTATCACGTCTGCACGTCACAACAAAGGTGCTCAAGTTCTTATATAGTGGGGGAAGGCCGACTCATGCCGGACTACAAAGTGCATCGTGCAAAACTGCCACTTCAGATGTTTAAAAGTTCATCCTGAGTGCCGCTCAGAAAACCTCAATACAGGAAAATTCTAAATTTAGCATAGCAGGAAAGCTACCTATTTTACAGCGCAAACTGGTGTCCTAATTGTAACAGGTCAATGAAACATTTTGGATCCCAAGCTTGTTTGAAAAGTTTGCAGGGGGGGAGGGGATAAAAAAGCAGCGGCACTTTAACAAGGCTTTTTAAATGTTGATGAGAAGTCTGTTTCCGCACACTGACACGTCATCCAAAAAACATGTGCAATCATGCAAATATGAATCCAACCATTCAATATCCGAAAATGAATAATGATGGTCCTGAAAGGAGAATAAAAAGGTAAAAGAGTCTTATAGTTAAATTCTGTTCTTACATGAGAATATTTAAATTATATATTATTTCAAAGTAGCTCAAATCTTTCACGGGCGACCATCCACATCATCGTCTCGGTCATTAAAAGTCACGGAAAGTAACTTTTAATGGCGTGTTCCCTTGTTATTTTACTGGAAATAAATACGAGATGATGATATTTAAAAACTCAATCTTAAAAAGCATCCTTTGACCTAGAAAGTACGTTCCTCAGCATGTTTAAAGTTGTATTAAGGTGTCTTTGCAGGCCATAATATTCACTCCAGTAGGCAGCCCTGGAAGAGTGCTTGTGTTGAAGCACCAGTGGTATGTTACATCTATATTGAAGTAGTGGTATTATGCACATTGGTACACTAGTGAAAAATATTCAGAAAATGACAATTCATTGTTATAATCTTTTTTTTTTTTTTTTTTTTTTTTTTTTTTTACACACCACCAATCAAGAAACAATAAAGATGTGATTGAATTGCAACATTTCATCGGCATCTTCCATTTATCAGTTACAACCTTTTTTGCAGAGTACGTCTATTTTCAGGGCCTCAAAGGTATTTAGGCAAGTGACTCACAGCAGGTTAACTGGCCAGACAAATGAAGCAGGTATTGAGTTGGCATTTGGCAGCTGTTTTTACTGGAGCTACCAGTGTGAAATCCAAGGAGATTTTGATGCAAGTGAAGAAGGTTGTCGATAGCCTGAAAAGAACAGCGTTAATGTTCAAGAGAGATAAAAAATAAAATATAGGACCGCTAATCACAAACATTTAATTCAGTATAATGGGGAGTTGTATATTTAATCATATGTGTTTATTATGTTTATGTGCCAGTCCGTCAAAATATGTCTACGTGAAACAAAAAACAACTTAATCCTTGGCCCAAAAAAGGTTGGGGTCAGTTGATCTAGAGTAGGCAGGCTCCCTTTTTAATTGATGGAACGCCAAACATCCATTTAATCATAAACACAGTATTCTAATTATATTACTTTTATTAGATTGATTTCATCCAGGATTTTTAAAATACATGCTCTCCTTGGAAGTGAACGTTTGACACGTCCCAACTGGCCGACTACATACTGCACGCTAACATAGGGCCTTTTCAAAATTTGAAATGTTATTAATTTCAATGACATTCTCAAATCTCAGAAGAAGTACATTTTTCAGGATTTCCAGGCAGCCTGCACTGTGAATGAATCACCGCTTTTTGGTGTTTCAGCATTCATTCTCAGGTTATGCGTCAGAAAGTCTGGACGGTGAAATCCACGTAAATTACATTCGGGTAAATCCAGGCACTTCCAAAACGACTTAGACGCAATCGGGAGAATAAGGCAATGAATGTCAGTAAAAAAAAAAAGATTTACAAAGAGGTATCTCAGATTCTTTGACAAGATAAAACCAAGGTTAAATTGCAGTAGAATGATGGGATTAGAAAAGAATGGAGAAGGAACAGAACAGCTCATGAACCAAAGCAAAACACATCATGCGGTGAACATGGTGGAGGCAGTGGTGAGGAAAACGACAATTAAAAAGGGACATTGTTGTTGCTTTGTTTTTTATAATGAAGTGTGTGTTTCTCAACGCAACTGAGATTTTGCACTCCAAGAGATACTGCCTCATATACCCACCTGCACCTTTTGTTCTTTGGGTAATTACATTTTGGAGACAACCCAAGAGATACCCGTGGCTCCCCAAACACTGTGCCTGCTCGCTCTATAATGCAGGAGATTGTTTGTGCAAATGTGTGCTTGAAGGTCGTCTCCGACGTGTGACACGGGTGATGAAATAAGGAGATTTTATTGGGGCAAAGTTCAAATGTGGGCTAACACACAGTGCCAAAGTTAGGAAAAGTGCCTCGAGTTCTCCTGAGGAAACCTGTCAAAGCCTATTGGTAATGTCCCAGCTGATGAAGCGTAATTGTTTCAAATAAAGAGATGGGCTATTTTTGTCTCTCTAATGGTAGTGCAGAAGGAAATGACCCGATATCTGCAACAAGAATTAGTACTATTTCAACAACGGGCTCATAATGCTGTATAATCTGGGGCACACAGGTAATGAATCCATTTTGGGCGGAGATCTACATCATACTGAAAATTCTTTGAGATGACATTTGTTATGAACTGACTATGTACTCTACTTCAGCTACAACATTGTCAGTAACAAATTAGATTTACGAGCTGTCTAATTGTCCACATGCACGTCATAGCAAGATCTCTTTACATTAATGAACCAATAACAGGTGCCTTTTCAGAGCTCTACCATATTTTTCTTTTTTGTCGTTTTGTGTTGGTTCAAAGTAAGGATTCGAGTTGCTCGTGCTAGTTTAAAGCAAGGATTCTGCATTCTTAAAAAAAAAAAAACTCTCTTTTTCAACGCAAACATAAAAATCAGTCCTTTTGTATGCCTGTGTGACATGGCACACCACTGAAAAATCTGCAGTGGCATCTTGACTTACATGTTCAATTTGTTGTTTGACCAAGATTGTGATTTAAATTTACAAACCAACAAATAATTTTTCCCCCACTGAAATTTAGTGAAATTCCATTTATCCGTTCTAGCCCCTCAAAACCATCACATTTTCTGTGATAGCACTGCACTGTACAATGTAAATCTCGCTAATCTCCCGGAGAAAATTATACTTTTATTGCGAAAGCTCATGTGATACGACATGGCATATTTGATCAGCAGTTACATCTGCAACATTGCGACGCTGTTCACCAGCAATTCAAATTTTAAATCGCAGCAAAATTTACGACTGATGGTCGATCACCCATGAAAACTCACTCACTAAGCAACAGTACAATCGGAATCGCTCAGTGTGCGGCGTGCCTTATAGTATACTATATGAAATGTATCATTTAATGTGAAACAACTCAGATGCATTTATTTGGGCGGAACTGGAGAATGACTTCTTGTACATTTTTTATATTGTCAGTGATACAAACAGACAGGAGCTGCAATAACAGATGAGGTTTTTATTGAAAAAGTATCAAAAATCCTATTTGCATAATTATTTGCTGTTATTTGCTGTGTAAAGTGCTTTCAGTAATGCTAGATGATGTGTATGTTTGTTGAATTTACTCCATTTCTTCTAGCTTCTTTTTATCTATTTATTTCTGCTCAAATTATAGGACACTTGTGAATCATGGCCATACACTATCTGAATCCCTTCCCATTTATCATCTGTTGACATATCACTTGTTTTTACTCACTGCACCTGTTATTTGAGGTACATGCAACATTTCTGTTATCCTGTATTATAACAGATTGTATTGAGGGATTCTAATCCAGCGGAATTTGAGAGTTGCCAGTGTACATGTGTAGCCGGTAGCACTCTGTGTAATCATGTGGCAGCATTTCTCTACCAAACAGTTCTCTACTCTTAGATGTCCCTCATCTGTGTTCTTCCAGTGGACAGTTGGCAGAAAGACAGATAGATGTCATATAGTGGCACTTGTTTAATCACTGCCAGCCTTCCCAGTTAACATGGATATTTGACTTCTAAAGCCGTCAATGGCAGTGAATGTGTTAAGTAGTCGCAAAACTACTGTACATGAAACAAGGGATTAGTGTACGTGCAAAACTGAGTAAACAGCCAAGTGCATTGGATATGTCAAGCAGGTAAAAGACAGGTTAAACATCTGAGCACATATTTAATCATTTAAGCAAACCAATTAAATGGTCTGCGCTAATTAAAAGAGAGAGGAAAGCAACGAAATCCACTGTGGTCCCATTCAACAATGTGGAGAGAAAAGGAGTATTCTGAGGACATGAAGAAGAGGGTATTGATAGCCCCTCCACCCGGAGAGCGCTATGAGATCCATCAATCCACTGTAAGACAAATAATTGACAAATGGAGGGTCTTCAACATGACAGCAACTCTGCATAGAAGTGGAGGACCATCAAAACTATCACTCAGAAAAATGATAAATAATGTTAAGACCAACCCATACATCACCTCTAAAGAGTTGCAGACCTTTTTGGTACCATCTGAGAGAAATATGCATGACTCTACTATCAGAGGAAAAATTAATAGCCATTACATTCAACGGAGGTTTGCTACAAGAAAGCCTCTGTTTTAAAAAAGAGCAAAGCTGCATGTTTCAACTTGGCCTGAGAGTACTTTGACAAGCCAGAGGCCTTATGGAAGTCCATTCTCCAGAGAGACGAATCCAACATAGAATTATTTGGTCGGAATCAAAAGCATCATGTTTGAAGAAAACCCTACATGGCATATGAAGAAAAGAACCTCCTCCCAATAGTGAAGCATGAAAGGATCTTGGTGGAAATGTGAAGGCCTGGGGCTGCTTTTCCTCTTCTGGACCTGGGCGATGCCATGTTATCTAATGAGCCAATCATTTTCAGGCAAATCAATAAATTCTTGACCTGAATCCCCTGTCATCACTCAGGGAGCTGAAGCTGGGACTTAAATGCATTATGCAACAAGATATGACCAAAAGCACTCCAGCAAATCTATAAAGGAATGGCTTAAAAGAAAGAGGATTCACACCCTGGATTGGCACAGTCAAAGTGCACACCTTAATCATACTGAAATATCGTGGCAAGACCTGAAGATGTAGGTACGTGCCAGATGTCAGTCCAACATCAGTCAACCAGCTGAGTTCTGCAAGAATGGACAAACATCCCCAACGGCAGATCGATGAAGAGATGTTTTGGTCAAAGTAATTGGTGCAAAAGGTTGCGCCACAAGGTGCTAATAAAAGAGTTCAGGTTTTGTGAAATAAACCACCTATGTTGAATTTTTAAAAAAAATTAAAATATATTTCCATTTGTGTGCGACTGTGCGTGTCCACTTTTATAAGGGTGGCCTTATGGCAATGAGCTAATCAACATAAGTAAGGCACCCATTATCACAACTGGCTATTTCCCAACATACACTACAAGTTGACTGACTGTTTGGCACTGTTCAAGAGGGAAGTGTGCTTTCTTATTAGATGGAAGCACCCTCAACCTCCCAGCACACAGATTACCCCCCCCCCCACACACACACACACACAACTGCCACTCTTATAGCACAAGCTTGGACCGTCCTGCCTGTTCCTTTGTCTTAACACACCACCAACACATGACCCTCGAAACACGTCTAGAGATGGCCCACAAGCTTGAACACGAGACAAAGGAGTTCCTGGTCTGAATGGCACCAACTCAAGCGGCCTCACATAACATGAAC
This sequence comes from Phycodurus eques, assembly GCF_024500275.1. Taxonomy (NCBI): domain Eukaryota; kingdom Metazoa; phylum Chordata; class Actinopteri; order Syngnathiformes; family Syngnathidae; genus Phycodurus; species Phycodurus eques. The sequence goes on from NC_084535.1 coordinate 6,710,577, forward strand.
AAAATTTAGAGAAGTCTGCAACGCCAAGAGAGATAGTTCAGCTGAGAGTCTTGCTAGGAGGCTTTTCAGACACAAACATCAGACGGCAGACATGCAGAGTGGGGGGTGGGGGGGGGCTTCACCTGGAGTCTGCCGCAGTCGAGAGGTACTGCGGGGGAATGGATGTGAATCATTACTCGTGCGAGTTCCTCATGCATCCTGATGCCCCATGGATGGGCACATCCTCTAATGGTATAGTGTTTGAGCCAAAGGGACAGCCAGTGTTCGGGCTTCTTGAGGTTCAGTGCCTAACATACTGAGTTATGTGGACTGTCCATACGGTATATTGTAAGCAGCAAAGGCAAACGCTACCTGTGAAAAAGGCATCCTTACTTCTGGCAAATTCAGGACCGGATGCTGAGTTCTGGGTGCCAGTAGTCCGACTTTGTGATCTACATACAGGAAGACCTGTTCATCCAGACCATTGTGATGATGAAAATGTTAGGTGTCAAGGAGAAAGTTGATTTTGTTTTCTTCTATTGTTAACTCAGCCCTTTCTTGGCCAATTAGATAACACATTTAATAGACACATTTAATTTCAACCTATATTCAAATGAGTACACGACAAGGACAATATATTTAATGTTCAAAGAGATTAACGTTGCTGTTTTGTTCAAATATTCTCTCATTTTGAAAGTGATTCCTGCAACACATTCCAAAAAAGCTGGGACAGAGGCAAGAAAAGACTGGGCGAATTGAGGAATGCTCAAAAAGCACCTGTTTGAAAGTGTCCCAGTGCTCCTAAACACTGGACATATTGTAGAGGTGTTTTGTTTTTTTCAGCAATTTGAAAAATTTGACTTTTTGGATATGAGACATGCTTTCGAAACTGACGACAACAACAAACAGCACATCTTGCTCTAAAGTGGAGGTTCGTCAACTGGGTCTTTCCTAGAACCGAATGGAGGCCACGGCTCAGGACCGAGTAATGTGGAGTAACCTCATTGGTGACCCAAGCCCCACTTGGGGTACGAAGGTCTCAGAAGAAGTACATTTGTTGGTTGAGAATTCTTTTACCTACAACGTTGTCAGTAACAAATTAGATTTACTTCATAATTGTCCACATGCACATCAAAGCAAGTAAAATTTAATGAATCTATCAACACAGGTGCGCAATCACTCAGAAGTTGCTGTCAGCCACAGCTCGCACCCAAACACTCACACACAGAACCGCTGATGTCAAATGCCACCCGACAAGGCCCCGCCTCTTAAAGGCACATGCGTGATCACAGACACACATACTATGTACAGTATTTTCAATCAATTTTTACAACTTGTTTACAACTTGTTTTTAAATACATTTACATAGTTTTTTTTTAAAGTGTATATTAATGTTTAAATGAGTTCAAAGCATAAAACTATTTTTTTTAATTATATGGTCTCTTCCCCTATTGTGGGTGGGTCTGGAACGTATCAGCTGCAGTAAACGGGTTCACACTTTACAGTAGTTCAAAGCAAGGATTCCATCAATTTTGAATGATATCCAAAATGCAAAAATTCTTATTCTTAGGATTCTTGGGTTAAATACATCCTTTCCTTAACCAGTTCCAATTTTGCAATTTGGAAAAAAAATCTTCAACATTATGCATTAATGTCCTTGTTCAAACCAAGTCTTCGCAATTTTTACGTCAAGCAATTCATAACTTTGCTTCTTCCAAATTTCAATAATATTCAATGTCCGTGTACAAATTCGACATCCCAGCAGGAATTCTGCAGATTTTGACATCAGATATGAAGAGAACGGCGCCGCCACTTGCAACTTTTAACCGGGTTTCCTCACTGCTAATTAGCGAATAGCAGACCACGGACACACTTTGACAGTTTTCTAGTTTAGGAAGCCTTGCCAGTAAATTGCATTGTGCCTGAAGGAGCACTGTGAACACACCTGTCCTCATCCAGCTGGACTTTATTTTGCAACGCCACTCTCCTTTCAGCGTGGCGAGCGCAGTGAATGGAGAGATCCAATAAAGGGAGACTGATTAACATTTGGATCCAATATAAATGTGTCAGTTGGCGGCATCGAGGCCAAACGCGACCGCGAGAACCACACAGGAACTGCAGGCTGCGAAGGCTTCGGAATACAGAAGCGCATACCCGCCGCGAGGGAGAAACTTTGATTTATTTACAAGCAGCTCGGGCTGTGCGCTCAGGAGCAGCAGTGGAGGTACACGCTTGTGTCTGTGCCAAAAACACGAAAAGCAGCAACTGGCATTTTGACAAGAGACAGCTCATTTGTCCTATACCATCTGTGCCAGCAGCTATTAGATAATCCGCCTTGAGGTGGCGCAATGAAGCCCTTCTTCACTGTTTATGATTGCTTACGTGTCAGCTTTGACGCCACTCCATCTGACAAGTCGCTGTCACAAGTCCAAATGCTCTCAAAAGATCTGGAGGAAAAATACTCTTTAATAAGAATTCTCTTTCATTTCCATGGTCTTACGTGGTCGTACGTTACACATTACGTTGTCACTGATGAATACCTCGTTTCACAGGACAGCAGAACAACTTCAGTCAGCACGCCACTGCTCCAGGCCGCAGGATCACAGGACAATCAGCATAGAAAAATGGATGGGCGCCTTTATTTGTGTCAGGCTCCAAAAGTCACCCTCATAAACCCTTTATTAACTCTAGTCAACAGGTAATTTTTAAGTAACGTTCCGAAATGTCATACAAGTCTAAAATAAGCCTAGAGTAAATTAAAAAAAAAAAAATAAGTAAAAATAGACCTTCAAAGATACCTGACGTAACGGAGCTGGAACATAATGGGATTGACATTACTATCTGCTTGGCAAAATGAATTTGTGTATGTACTGTAATTGATGCTTAGTTTTTTTTTTACATTGCTTACAGTATAAAGTACAGAAAGTGGTGTAGTGAAATAGTGGTTAGCACCCCTGCCTCGTCGTTCAGTTCGGGATTCGAATCTTCGGTCCAACTTTCCTGTGAATGTCATCTGTGCTTGTGTGTGTGTTTTTCCAGGTTCTGTGGCTTATAAAACATGCATGTTGGATTAATTGAAGACTAAATTGCCCATACGTGCGAATGTAAGTCTGAATTGTTGTTTGTCTAAATGTGCCCCGTGATTGGCTGGAGACCAGTCAGGGGTGTACCCCACCTCTTGCCCAAATTCGGGTGGAATAGTTTGCAACTCATGTCATTAAGTTCCATTTCCTGTACATTTCCCCTCTAATTTTGGTTGAACTCTAAATTGTACGACTTCTGAGACAGTTAAGGTTGCACCGTACTTATATTCCTCTAACAGTGAAGCTTACAGGCAACTTCAACATTTAATTCACATATCTCAAGGTCATTTCATGTAGTTTACATCACAGTGAAAGTCAATGTCAGGTGAAAATCGCACAGGAGTTGTCGTCTCATCTTTGTCCCATCTGTTCCATCTGCACACCTAACAAGGATGCTTGTAGGCAATTTTTGTGATCATGTCGCTACTTTTCTCCGTCACCTAAAGATGTTCCCTGACTCTTTGAGAATGTGTTTATATTTAAATTCATGAATCGGGTATATCCGAAAGGGGAATTTCAAATCTATTTTAAAGTGGCAGAGTTGCTGTGAACACTAATCCTCAACCTGTCAATGTTCTGATAGGAAAACTTTGGATCGGAAAAAAAAGCAAGCACTTTCTCTGACCCCAGTACCCATCTATTATCTAACATATACTGTGTATTTTTGATATGATGTGGTATTTTATATGTCGATTTCAGTACTGTTTCAGTTGAAGACGCCTGAAAGACACGTAATACAGAGGAAATAAGGTGTTTGCAGAGTGGTACTCTGCCCCTGAGGCATTTTATAGGTATTAATTGATAATTCATTTGCGCCCTTGGAGTGCAGTAAAATTAAACGGCTCTTTTGGAAACTAAGGATATTACATGAAATTGCTCCCTCCTCACAAAATTTATTAATTATGTAATCTGGTAGGAGACATATTTAAAAAAATAATAATAATTGAAAAAAAAGTGCAGTGTCTAGAATGAAGCAGAGTTGCGAAGATTACTTTGGAAATGTCGTTGGTTACGATTAATTAACAAGTTAACAGTAACGGAAAACGTAACAGTAGTGTAACTATTTCAATTACTTTCTCAAAGTAATATAATTAATGATATATGATTCCATTTTGATTACTTTTCTTAATTTTGAATGGATCCAGCAACAGGACCTTTAGATGTTTCCTCAAAAAATTTTTATTAAAACTATAGATAATTATTTTGGGATTAAGCACATATTTGTTCTTTACCACAATAATAAACTGATAACGAAAGTGATGAAATGTAAAGACATAACAGAAAATGTGTTCTTTGCATTACATGTGTACAGCATGTGGAAAACCACCATACAATACCATGTTGACCTAAGGACAAATGTGCACAATTTAGACAATATCGCTTCATGAGAACCCAGATAAGTGAAGGGCCATAAAAAGTACAAAATTATAAAGATGAAAGTCAATATTCTGTTGTGTTTCAAAGTGTAACTATGAGTCTAACCGTTTCAAAATATCAGACAAACTAATAGATTGCACCACAAGGTGGCGCTATGAGGTAATACAGTATTTGGAAAAATATGTCATATTTTGTAATTATGTAACCTTGTTACATGTAATTAGTTTCTCCCCAACGCTGGAATTACGCATATTTTACCCAAATCAGATGAGTCAATAAAGTAAATGAGGAACAAGAGGGGTAATGTCAGTAGAAGATGGCTAGATTGGAATAAGAATTCGGTGAGCTACTTTATTGCCAATGTCTTCTACAAATTTTGTGAAGCAAACAAAAAAGCAAAACAAAACAAAAAAATTAAACCTGACGTTATTGTCTGAGGTATTTATACTAAAATGTCTGGGATGGAACATGCATTGAATCAAAAACTCGGACCAACTTGTACCTGCAATTCCACTCTCCCCAAACAAGTCCCAGCAGCGATAAGTCGCTGACAACTCGTCACTGAAAAGAACATGAATTGTCCAAATCTGATGCACGAAATCTCGGGGGCCCACAGCTACCAGCCAGCAGAGTGACACTTCCCCCAAACAAGTTGTTATTTTCTTGATGTTTCCAGATAGTTGCCTCTGCCTCAGCAAGATGAAATGAGAGAGAGAGAGAGAGAGAGAGAGAGAGAGAGAGAGAGAGAGAGAGGGAGAGTTTGTGGCAGCAAGTGACGAGAACAAGGGAGACGTCCTGTAATGTCACTAGATGGCAGTATTGAGCAGTGGACGGTAGATATGCGAGGTCAGATCCGGTACATGAACTGTATGGGATGGAAACATGCCAGTGAGGATGTGCATGACGAAGAAGTAATCTGACCTTCCTATATGCTTGGGTGTTTATTTTAATAACATAATGTCCTTGTGTGACTGTTACCTTTGACCTTAAACGGGTGAGCTGGGCTTTAGGGAGGATGTCCGCAAACGACAGGGTGTGGCTACACAACTGCAAAACACTCAGGAAATGAATGTTTTATCAGGCTGTGGAAAGACGTCAACAACAACAGACGAGATGGGGTGGGGGGTATCTAAATTTAACTCATTAGTGGGCTCTTTCCCAAAAGCAGATGTAAACATGTATCCATGCACCACAGCCAGCGCAGTGAAATAGTGGTTAGCACGTCTGCCTCACGGTTCTAAGGATTGGGAATCAAATCACTGCTCCAGCTTCCTTGTGTGGTTTGCATTCACCCACATTCCAAAAACATATTGTGCATGTTAGGAAGACTAAATCAGGCGCGGGCAATGTGTGGCCCGTGGGCCACACACAGTATGGCCTGCTCTGTTCTTTAAAGACCCTTGACAGTAAAAATAAATGTCTTATAAATGTGTCACACCACAGAGTGTTGTTAACTGCCCTGCCAAATCTGGATTACTCCTAAATAAAAATAAATAAAAGAAAGAAAGAAAAAGCCGTTGTCTCCACTCTCAAGTGGTGTGGGCGTGTACGCAGAATGAGCTGAAAGCGTGCTAACTGTCAATCAAATACCACTACTGTCGATTGCACTGTGTACGTGCAGGATGAAAACAACTGTAGCCTACATGATGGAAAATCACGTTACGAGGCTCACCTTCAAAATTGAATTGCTACTGTGGACTATAATCACAAAATAAGCACACAAGCCAATTTACACTCATTGACGGAGATAATGTGACTGTTGATCTTTCGGCCAACTATGTCACTGGGCAGCTCAAGCTCTTATAGAGTGAGGTAGGGGCAACTCATGTCAGAAACCCAACTACATCACTGGGCGCCATTTTAGCCGCACCATGGAAGAAATAAATGAAAAACTCAAAAGCCAAACGTCCACGATACGGTACTATGTAGTTTTCAGTCTTTGCACATTTTCAGCAATTTCAAAACGTATAATGTACAGTATTTAGAAACAAATCAATGCTTTCACTTTACAGGGACGTTAAACCCGGCCCACCTGTATTATGTCTTGCATTAATTTAATTATGTAATTAATTTTAATTATATAATTATGTCTTGCATTAATTTTTAAAAAAATTCCTAAAATATAAACAATAACAAAAAATATTAATAAACAAAAAAAACATTCTCAATATTGCAATTTAAAAAAAAATCATTTTATATATGTAATATTGTTTATTTGTATTATTTTGTTTAAATAATTCCATATTTTGTTAATTAATCGTCATTAATTATAAATATATTTATATGTACATTTTAACGGTTTTCTTTTTAACTTCATCTATAAATGATCTGGCCCGTCTTGTCAGTTTTAAAAAGCGAATGTGGCCTTCGAGCATAAAAGTTTGCCCACCCCTGCTGTCAATTGTCCATAGGTGTCCAAAGCCAGCTGGGATAGGCTCCAGCACACCCATGAGCTTAACAAGGTCAAACATTATAGAAAATGGGTAGATGCATAAAAAGCTCTCATGTATGTTCTTTAAATCTTGTAAATACCACAACAAACAGCACGAACAACCCGGTGCATTTGTTTGCCTGGAAATATCGTCACGGCAACGGCGTGCATTGTGTACACGCTTGTGTTCAGGTAATTGAGAGAAGCGGCAGAGCAGCCTGTTCTGCTCACAAGAGTGTGTGGGAGGGAGGCGATAGCAGTAGCAAGCAGGCTGTCCCTCTTCTTCCGCAGCAAAATCTAGCTGCATTCTGCTCCGTTTTGCAGTTTAATATAAACACAGAAAGCCATTTCTATCTTGAGAAATACCTTTACCGAACTGCTTTCAATCACATTTATTTCAGGGGATGTGTCAGTAGAAGTGGATCCATCCCATTTCCCCGACGCTCCCTAATCTGGAGGCCTCCAATCTACAGAAACTCCTCTGACAAGTTTACATGGGTTGCTGTGAGAAAAGGCAGCCGCCGTCACAGAGGAGCTGAGGGAGTGCAGGAACATGACAGGCGACGCCGCAATTGGCGCTCATCAGGGGAGCCCCGTGACCCTCATCAAAGTGATCATCTAAACAGCTATCTCGCGACCGGCGGGAATCGTGGGAGTTTTGACGTGAAGTGTTCTCCTTTAGTTAGACGTGTGAAACCACGGCAATGCGGTAAACTGGCTTTATTGAAACACAACAGGGGGGAGCATATGTTGCATTTGAAGTGGTTTTTTCTTGTTTGTTTTGTTTTTTTTGGTGGTCTGTGCATTTGGTGCCTGGCCTTCAGTGCGGATTTACCCTACTTAATACCGCCCCTTTCAGGTCACAGTTATAGAAACCATCAATACTACACAAAAATGCAATGTAATAGCACACAACTGTACCATGTAAATCAACTGGAGTACTTCAGAATAAACATTTATCGAACAAGATGACAATTATTTATTTATTTATTTTTTTTTTTTAATGTAAATAAAATATACTCACCAGAGGTGTTGATATTAAATGTATCCATGTGTGCAGATCGAAATACACATGTTTGGCTAGTAAGACTTAACTGTAACAAGTTTTGCTCTGACCCACCAATCAGAGAATAGAAAATGCTGACATTATCAGCATTGTGGCCTTGTGAGGAGGAATTTAAAATCCTATTGGTTAAAAAGAAACAGCCCTATTGCTCATATAGTTTAACTTATCGGCCAATATTACTAATTCTGAAAGCTCTTGGCAGCAAAGATTGATACGGCAACAACAGAGGCTGAAATTTGATTAGACAGTTAGAATATTAAAATTTAGGTTGTAAATGTACGTCAATGGCTCTAATAGTGTTTAGGCCAGCAGAGAAGGCGCATCTTTGTGTGGAACAGAACAGGCAACTACTGGAAATCTTAACCTGGACCACAAATGCATCAGAATAGACGGTAGACGGTAACGGTAATGGCCATTAATAAATGTTTGCCTACTACCAAAAGAAAAACAAGAACAACAAAAAGTAAAACAAGAAGAACAACAAGAACAGTTACCGTTTACTAGCGTTTCGACCAGTGTCCCAAATCAGGGACACTAGAACAGTACTTGGGATCTCAACTTGGACCAAAAATGGCATCTCCTTACATAAGCGATAACTTAGCAGTAGGTGTCAGTAATGTGCATTATGAACTGGAAGAAGAAGTGTTTCAATTAGACGCGCCAGAAGATGGAGAAAGGTGATGGCAATTCTGAGAGCCCTAGAAATTGTGGAACAATTTGTAACATTGAAGTTGTTGTTGTGACAATGGGCTTTTTACCATCAGGGGTCACCAGAGCGAGTGGCAGGGCCCAAAGTGATGGGTTTTATTCACGCAGCCCAAAATCCCTGGCAACATCGCTGGTCCCAATTTAGGAGTTACAGCCTTCGTAAAACTGAGCCAGTGCAGTCTAGGAGGAAACGACTTTGGGCTCAAATTTGCATCAACTCTTTTTATTGTAAATGGGATGATCCAGCCAGTTTGCGTCACGTTCCCACTGTAAATGTCCATAACAAAGCTCGGTGGCGACATGTTAGCATTACTGACAAAAGACGCGTCACATTTTCCCCACAAAGTTTCATATATCTGACATGAGATGATCATATGAAGTGGGATACACACATACCAAGAAAAAGTATTTTCCCCCTTGCGATCAAGTTGAGTGTCTTGAAAAGATTATCCTGAGAGATTATGCTGTGGTGTGGAGTGTGTTATTAGGGACTTTTCATCCCTGATCTGTGTGGAAAACAGTTGAGGCAGAAAACTGTCAATGTTAAATCCTGTTCAATATTTGTGATCGCAAATCATTGTGTCTGTGGTCAACTATGAAATGCAAAAGTGCAAATTGGCCTTCAAATGCAGTCTCCAGAGAATGCAGTCCAGGGCAGACCTAACAATAAAAACTCACGTAGTTTGTGTCATTGGATCAAAGCAGCACTATATGTAGCTTGTCGCAAAGGAGAGAAGAAAAACAAATGTGAAAAAAAGCCGCATTTTTAGTTTGCTTCTTTTTTTTTTTTTTGGGTCCTGTTCGGCTGTTAGGTCAAGCAGAATGGAAAATCTGTAGCCCTTTTATGCCAAAACAGTTTTACTGTGTCACAGTGGAGTTTTTAAGTTTCCACTGTGCTATTATACTTGAGGTTTATTAAAAATCAGACTTGATCAGTCGAAGAGAACAAAGTTTCTAGAAGGGAGAAAGAAACAAAGACAAAAGACAAAGCACTAATTGTAAACATGATGACAGAAGTAAATCATTACATTATCTACAACAATGAAACGTTAAATATGAGTGTTGCAAGGGGCTGTAGTGCTACACCCTGTGAGGGAAGGACAGGACAAGATAGAACAGGACAAGGACAGGAGAAGAAGCATGCAGGGACCAGGGTCGTGAACCCGGCTGTACAACTAAAGTGTGGTGGCATTAATTTTGTAAATTATAAAAGTGTACAGGATGAGAGTATAAGTGAGGGGATTGTATCTTTTCACCATGCAAAACCGATCTAAAATGTGTGAAAATAAAAAGAAAGAAATAATAAGTCGCCAAGTATGCAAAACCGATCTAAAATATGTGAAAATAAAAAGAAAGAAATAATAAGTCGCCAAGTATGCCCAATCTTGAGGAAAGTGGAATCCTGCAGTTAAAAATATACGAGAGTTTTTGTATAACCGAAGACCAAAAGCATTGAATTGGTGTACATTCCCGTATAGCATGAAAATAGGTGTCTGCTGTATTTTTGGTGCATTGCGCGCATATATTAGATGGAGAGAAGCCCATTTTATGCATAGTGTACTGAGTAAAGTGTGTTCTATTAAGCACTTTATATTGTATAAGATGTAGATTTGTGTTTTTTGTCATTCTAAACGTATTGTTACAAATCTGTATCCAGGAGCTACAGTCAGCAGACATGGAGAGGTCATCTTCCCATTTGGTGATTGGTAAGTGCATTGATTTAGTACACATAAACTTTTGAGAGATTTCCTTTACTTTGCGGGAGAAGCTTCATTATTTGCTTGACAAACTTCGGCAGTTGGAGGGTGCTCTGGAGTGTTGGTATTCTTTTTTTTTTATTATTGCTGCTTTTAATTTATTGTATTGAAGAAAGTTTCCGGCTGTTATTTGGAATTCTTGGAACAGTTCATCACGTGTCCTAAAAACACTATCGTTAAATAGTTTTTGTAGGTGGTTAATTCCATGTTGTTCCCATGTACTAAAATGATTGGGAACTAATTGAGATCCTGTCGATTCTAAACCTTGCCACCAAGCCGTTAAGGTGGATGCGATTATTGGATTCTTGTAACATTTATGGCGTTTAAGACTAGTAGAAATAAATGGGAGTTTTGGTAGTTTGATGTTGTTGCAGTCTGTTTGTTCCAATTCCAGCCAAGACTCACACTCCTCACTGTGGTGCAACCATTTGATGAGGTATTGTAATTGGTTAGCTAAATAATCGTGTTTGAAGTCAGGAGCACCAAGAATCACACGCCTCACTGTATTGCAACCATTTGATGATGTATTGTAATTGGTTAGCTAAATAATAGTGTTTAAAGTTGGGAGCATTTAGGCCTCCCTCCTGTTTATTTTTCTGAAGAGTGGATAGACTGATTCTATTCTTTTTTGTCCAGTTAATAGAGTAGTAGAGTAGATATTTGTGAAAATGTTTTAATGAGATTGAAGAGAATACTTGGGTTCCTGTATGTAAAGAAGAATATCATCAGCATATTGATTGATTTTGTGTTCTGTCACTAGTGAGCAGATACCTTTAATATTAGCATTCTGACGTATCGCAGCAGCAAGAGGTTCGATAACTATTGCAAATGGCATCGGTGAGAGTGGACATCCTTGTCAGGTTCCTCTTTGTATCGTAAAACTTTGTGAAGTGATCTTATTTGTGGTGACTGTCGCTTTCGACGAATTGTATAATGTTGCTATCCAATGTATAAATTAATCTCCAAAGCCAAATTTGCGAAGTAATGCAAACAGGAAAGCCCAGTTAACTTTATCGAAAGTTTTCTCTGCGTCAAGTGACATGATGATTGCGTTTAGATTTGTACGCTGCGACATGCTTATTAAATTCAACAGACATCTGACATTATTTGTGGAACATCTACCTTTAATAAAGCCTGTCTGGTCATAGTGGATTATTGACGGAAGTACCTTTTCAAGTCTCGCTGCGAGGGCTTTCGAAATAATCTTGATATCTACATTAATCAGTGATAAGGGCCGATAATTCGCCGGGAGAGTGGGGTCTTTACCTGGCTTTAGTAATAATTAATAATAATTAAATAAATAATTAATTGAAGCTGTGTTCATATGGCTACCAATTCTACCTTTATCTCATTGACTATTCTGAAAAATAGAGGCGCTAGTATTGGCCAAAAATGTTTAATGAATTCAACAGAGATTCCGTCCGGACCAGGCGCCCGTCCATCTCGGTTGCAAATTTTTTAATGCCTTATGTAATTCTGTGATGGTTAAAGGAACATCAAGGCTGTCTTTAATTTGTGTATTTAATTGAGGGATGTTTAGATCCTTAATAAAAGTCTCAATTTCCTTCTGATCTAGGTTGTTCAAATGATCTGGGTTGTTCGAAATGTCCTTTGGGATACATTATGCAAGTCTACAATCTTGTTTTGTTACACGTTCAAAGCTTTTTGCTCTGAGGTTTGTTTTTTTATTACTCGATTATTGATTATATATCCCGCGGCATGTTTTTCTTTAAAAGCATATATGTTTGCAGGATGACTCAATGGCGAACATTACCGGACGTCCCAATTGCTTGGCTGCCATTTTTGCAGCTGCGATTCCAGCTGCTGAGGCCTCCGACAGCTGCTTTCTATTAATGTCACCCTCCAGAAACATTACCCCGAACAAGCATTTGTTGACTTTAGATTTGGGACCGGGGCCGAGCGGGATTTCATAATATGTGTGCTTGGCAATGTGAGCTGTGTGAGCTATTACAATGAAAAAATATATATATCTCGCAGGCCACGAACATTGCGAAAGACTGCATTGGTTTGTACTCTAAACGCTTCATTTTTAAATTACTCATTTTATGTTAGATAAAATTTTATCACGAGCCAATCATCACATCCCCCGCTTAATGAATTTTATGATGAATGGCTTCTTTTATCGCGAGCAAATTAAACCTCAATTGCTAATGTCAGCTTTTAGCCTAAGTGCTTACACCGCTGCAAAACTAAACATTAAAATAACGTGGATGTGTGAACATCCAGACAAGTACAACATAATTACAGTGAATCACACACACACATACACACAGCTGGATCTCCACAGCATCGAGGCCATCCAAACACAACCACAGCTGAGACTTCAGCCAACTCCCTTTCTTAAATAAACAAAGCCTGTCTCTTTCCACACCATTGCAAAGTGCGTGTGTGTGTATGTCTGATTAGGTGCATGTGTAGTTCTATGCCCAAAAGGCATGGATCCAAATGTAACAATGTAAATTGTTTCAGGTTCAAAGTGGGCTCTGTAGCTCCCGCACACCCCCGCTCTGCCGGTGCACATTTATAGAATGCCGCGCACAGATATCTTCAGTGGGAACTTGTCAAAACAGTAACATTGTTTTGTAAAGAAAACAAAAAAAAAACTTGGTGGTACAACTTTTCCAGCTTCATCTAACTTTTCCGGCAAGGTCGCTGCACAAGCTTTCAGTTTGGCTTCGTGCTGATGTGCCACTTACAATTGGTATACTCCTAGAAAGCAACGAGGGGAGGGCCATGCAGCAGCAACATCCCGCCCGCACGCTGTGGCTTTTCTTGTATTTTTTAAGATGTCTGCACCCAGCTGTGTGTGTTTACATCACTTTCATCCTCCGAATAGCAAAATACCCAGCGAGTCATTCTCAATGGTGAAATGAGCTCTGCATGATCTTGTCCAGATGTTACAAGGCAGCTGGTATGGGAGATGATGAATGCTGAAAATTGCTAAAAATGTCGAACAAGTTTGGCGTTTATCATATATTAGCTGGAAGGCTTACTTGATGTTGCCGTACCGAGTGCCCACACAATAATATATTGAGTAAAGGACAGGAAGTGTAACTGCCTTGTGCCCTAGCCACAAAGTACACTGTAACCAAATACAGTGCAGTTGAGTCTCTGGCTAGTGGGCATCATGGCTAGCAATCAGAGGTGGGTAGTGTAGGCAAATATTGTACTCAAGTAAAGGTACTGTAAACTTAGAATAATATGACTCAATTAAAAGTAAAAAGTAGTTCTCCAAATATTTACTTGAGTAAGAAAGTACTCAAGTAAAGAGTAGCGTGTGAGTAACTTCTGATTTAAAAAAGAAAATAATAATTCAGCATGAACATCAAATAAAAATAATATATGGGAGTCCACCCACACACACCAACATATGCATTGGGCCCTACAGCAACATTATTTGCTTTATTCACTGAAATGACTGAATGAAGAAGTTGTTTGCTGACCAGACATTGATTGTGTGTGTGTGTGTGTGTGTGTGTGTGTGTGCGTGCGCACACGAGAGAGAGAGAGAGAGAGAGAAACATCTGTAGCTTACTGTTTTCTCAAGTTAGAAGTGGGCTGAAATATCCACATTTGGACAGTCACAATTGAAGGCTATGCTGCATGACAAAGCTGTTGTTTTTCCACCCCAAAATAAGTTACTTTCATTGGCCCATGAAGGGTTTGTGTGCGGTCACTCGGTGAAGTCTAAAAATAGATCGTGCACGCAATAATAGATAAATAAAAGTAGCGAGCGGCATGTCGACCATTGTAACAGAGTAAAAGTATCGATTCTTCACATGAATACTCAAGTTAAAAGTATGTTGCATTCAAACTACTCCGACAAGCACAATTTATCCAAAATGTTACTTGAATATATGTAACGGAGTACCTGTAGCGCTTTACTACCCACCTCTGCTAGCAAAAAAAACATTTGGCATTACAGTGAAACATCACATATTCGCAATTTCGCATATTTGGTGACTTATTTTGGGGGGTAATCTATCATCTGTTATTCGTTGAAATTCTCAGCTATTCACTATGGGCTATATTTTCCCACTTGCTTAAGTCAGAAAAGGTGCGTAGCTCCCCGCTTTTCACTCTACGCCCATTCTGCCGTCCACTTAAGCCTATCACTTGCGCGTCTTCTGGTCATGTGCGCACTTTTGGTGGAGTAACCCTAAAATATGGACATTCCCGCTCGTATTTGGTCTTGCGCGTATTCTGCCCAAGACTTGCGGTTTCCTCTTACACACTCCAGAGGCTGTAGTAAGTCTAGCGCCCCAGGAAGGTGAAACATCATATTGCACGTTTTGATTCGCTCGCATGCGATGAACCTCCGAAGGCTGGTGGCAGCCCGGCGATTGACTCAGCATGCTGATGGACACCTGGCCCATATACGCTCTCAGACTGCCCAACGGCCATAATGTGTCCCTGCCACATTACGCCGATCGATCGCAGAATGTCGACATATTATGTCATATTAATTGAATACTTTTTATGATCGAGCTGTGAACGCCATTTTCGTTTCAAACGTGCTTCATGGCAGCTTGAAAGTTTGTCTGAAAGCGCCGGCAGTCACCTTAATGGTGTGATGTAATGGTTAGATTTGGAATAATTTTGTCCAGGTTTGATCTCATCGTTGGTCGTAAAATCTATTTATGTGACACGTCGGCATGTGGCACCGGTATGGTTGCTAGGCAACGCTGATCAACAGCTGGCCACTCACTTTATTCATGGCCTTCGAAACATGGATTAATTTACATGTACAGTATAATGCAGTATTTTTAATAGAGGAGGTATAGAGAGAGAACACAAAAATGCTCCTTTGAAGTAGCCTGTTCAACGAGCGGTGCCCACGTCTTACTGGACGGACGCCAACTTCCGTATATCCGCACAAGGGTTAATTTCACAACTGAAGTGTGACATATTTCCCAAATGGATTTCAATGGCATTCACGTCTCGGGAAAACTCCATATTTCGCCAAGTCTACCCACCTGCAGACTTGAGTGAGTCACGGCTTTCAAGCGCTTACACGCAAACTGGCCATGTACGTGTGGGTGTGTCAGAAGTCATAACGGGAGAATCGGCGGATCTTGAAAACGCGCAACCCAAATGCGTAAAATACAGATTTACGCATCAACGGGAGAATATGGCCTTATGTTCGCGTTCAGCCGAAACCAACTTAACACATTCACTGCCATTAACGGCTTTAGAAGTCAAATATCCATGTTCGCTGGGAAGGCTGGCAGTGAATGAGTTAAGTATAACTTTTCGCCATCTGGTGGATTCTTGGTGTTGTTGTTAGGTGTAATTCATTGATAGTGTGTTTTCGCCTGAGTTTTTAGATATAACTTTGTTGGCGCTCCTTGATTGCACCTCGTGCACAATCAAAAGTGAAAGCGTATACAGTATTTCTACTTCTCCCCTGATGCAGCTAATTAGACCCCATGTAATCTGCTTTGCCGTTATACTGTAAATTGCCTGTAGTCTGTAACATTTATTATTTTGTAAATGCCAAAGGGAGAGTTTAATGACATGCTGTTTGTGTAAAATGCTAGCGCACATATTTGTTTGTCATGTCAGTTGGTGCTAGTCTGTTATTTAGGCTAATATGCTAGCTAGTAACTAATACTATTGATGAGGAGTTATTATTGGTGGCGGTGGTTTATTTCTGTTGAATAATTACATTTTTATTGAACATGGGTTTATGGTTGTGTGCATGCTAGTAGCTTGGCGTTTACCATTTACGATCCTCTCCGTTTTAAGTGCTTTGCCGTCTTCGTGTGGCATCTATACCCAATTACACACCTCTTTTGGAGGGGGATTTTCGCTATTCGTGGCAGGGCTCGGTCCCTATCCCCCACAAACACCGGGGTTTTACCGTACGTCAAAATTCTTAACTCATGTGAAACGGCATTATCGAAGCCTTAAAACCAAGGTACGTACCCAACCGTGATTTCTGGCTTACATGTGATCTTGTCTTTTCACTTGTGCACTGATAGCTACCCACTTGGCTGCAAACAAGAGAACGTTAGCCTTGGTTGCCAGGACAACGCTGTTGATGGAGATCGTAGACAAAGCTTCTCTGTGTTACGGCAAATGAATCATCACAAAGATGCCTTATTGGCTGTTTACAACTTGCTCTCAAGACATACAGTGGTTATTTTGTGGCAATTACAAAGCATTAACTGGAATGTTAATGACATTTGACATCTTCCTTAAGCACAGAGTGCAACCTCGTTGTGATACTACTCTGCGCTCATCCCTTTGACTCAGGACATTTCCCATGGATGAATTCATGAAAGACCACTTTGTATGTAGGCTCCGGGGGCTGTCGTCCAAACCCCTCGGGCCCCTTACCTTGACACTCTGCTAGATATGAAATTTAATGTTGAGCGCCTGCCAACTCAAGCCAGTTTTGTTATTTCTACTTCATCGCACATACTGAGGCAACTGCAACATCTAGTTTGGATTGTTAAGACTGCTTAAATCAGAGCCGAATGGTCGGCTTAAAGAAAATTGCTTCTAAGGCCTTCTCTGATTGTTTGCTAAGATGTTTTGAATTACTGTAGGTATAGGTATAAATGCCAGCATCTCATGGGATTTTATAGAGCCGATGATGCCATAGAGCCCTCTGAAACCATTTGTAACCCTCCACTCAGTTGTTTGTGTGTTATGTTCATGTGACACCATTTCAGATGAGTAAACAAATGACTTAAGTTTGACATTCGCTAGCCAGAGGCTGAGCCACACTGTATTTGTTTATGGAGTCAATGTGTGGCTCCAAGAGCGTTCTCCAGTTACACCTCTCCCTCGTCTAATGTGTTCTCTGTGGGAACTTGGTACCGAAAAATTAGAATCACATGTACTGTCACACCCCAATTTGGTGTCAACAATTTATTTCCACAGTGTGATATCATGGCAGTGCAACATGGCACAAACTTACAGTGAACTTAAGACACTCAACAACAAAATATTGTATCAAAGGAGCAAAAATCATACCAACCAGCATGAAAAGGATTGGAAACTACCAATTTAACAGAAGGCTTCCAAAATGTACCATGCGCAGATTTTTATGAAGAAAAAGGCATGAACACATAACAGATTAAACCACCTACAATTAAAAAGACTCCCATAGTTGAGTAACTGTAGAATAAGAAGAAGAAGAAAAAGCTTCAAGTCTGCTGTAAGAACATGGCCCGACAATTCTTTTCATGATTATAAACATGGATTTTCTTCAGCCATGAGTGCAAAATCTCATTTACTGCAAAAATAGATCTTATCTGTCCAGGGAGTAACCTGGGTGGAAGGACCCTCCCCTAGATCAACAGCATAGATAATGGATGGATGAATTAACAGGCCTTTAGCTTTTGCTTGTCTTTATTCGGAGGTTATTTCCAGCAGTAGTTTTGTGACAAGGCAAAGGGCGGGCTAATACGTCGATAACTGATTTCTGTGCTAATCTCTAAGAAAGCGACGTCCACTAATAAGCCCTGACATCTGGTCGATGACTCCAAGACAGAACGACCTCGATGAAAACTTCAAATAGTCAGCAAGAATGTGCAGGCATCTGGGTGGGAGGATGTTCTACATCTGTGTGTGTGGTTGTGTGTCAAGCTCGTATGCGGTTTCGGTGGGAACTGCGCCAGAAGGAGTGAGTCAAGTTATCTGAGGTTTGAGGGGTCACGTCACTCTGGAGGGGAGCGAGCTCTGCTTTTCATTACATCAAGCCATATGTCATTGTATCTACTCCACCCACCCACCAGACTACACTGTTTCCTGGAATTGTCAAGTCAGTGTCACAATCCTTCGGGCCCTCACTCTCCCAAATCTCCCTCTAAGTATGACTGTGTGTGTGTGTGTGATGAATTCTGTGCGGGCTGGCAGGCAAAATGGTGCTGAGAAAATTCTTAGAGTTGCATTAATTTGCGTCACTTTTGAATATTTAAAAAAAAAAAAAAAAAAAAAAACAACAACTCTCTGCAGAGGCTGACCAGCAAGGCGGAAAAGACCTGGAGAGTGTCCGTAAGGAGTTAAGCAAGGCCTGATCTTCATCTAATTTACCCCCGTTTACACGCAGGGGAGGCAGATTCATTTAAGTGTTTTCTGAAACAACGTGACGTGAGTTTCATGACCAGTTGTTGTCATCGTTGCACCAGCTCAACAGAACTAAAAGAGTTCTAAGAAGGCACAACATTTGATTAAATGCACTAGTAGTGAATGATGTTTGCTCATTACATTCACTGATTACACCCCGACGCTATGAATTATTCATGCTTAGTTATCCTCTTTGAGAAACATGATGATTTGTTTCAATCATGTCATATTGAAGGCTGCTTTCAACATCATAACGGCCAAGTGAGTGCATGTCATGGTTTGTTACAAAGAAGGAATGTAATTAACGATGACTTTCATTGTAGATGAATGATTATTTCCTCCATTGACTTGTTTTTGTTGTTGTTTTATCCAAACAAACAGTCTGAACAAAATCTCAGGTGAGCCCAGAAGGCAGTCTCCCATGAAATAAACAGGGTGATTATTTACTTCCATCTCTAGTAAATAATAAATGGTTCCTTCCCTGTTTTATTCCTCCTAATAGTCAGTCATGCAATTAATAGTTGACAACAAAACAATGAATTGCATTGCCAAAGATCCAAAACCACTGACTTGTTTAGGATGTGAGGTCAAAGACAAATGCAACATGCCAAGCCACGGCTTTGCTCCCTGCAGTAGATGCACAGACACGCTCCTCACAATGGCTGCAGTGCCCCACCCGATCCAAAAGATGGCGGTGTGGTGAATAAAGAACCTTTTTTTTCAAAACAAATTAGCGATCAGTTAAAATATTACGGTGTACTAATAAAGCTTTTGATTGCGTGTGTCGGCCCATGTATTTACCAGCGCTACCTGTCCTTTCTCTGCTGTGTGATAGCATTTGCCACAACTTGCCAAGGAAACAGCATAGTGAACATGACTAGTGTATGCCAATTTTGCTTACTGGGCTAAAGTAGTACAACAGCGACAGACATCCATCCATCCTTTTTCTGAGCCGCTTCTCCTCACTAGGGTCGCAGGCGTGCTGGAGCCTATCCAAGCTGTCATCAGGCAGGAGGCGGGGTACACCCTGAACTGGTTGCCAGCCGATCGCAGGGCACATAGAAACAAACAACCATTCGCACTCACAGTCATGCCTACGGGGAATTTAGAGTCTCCAATTAATGCATATTTTTGGGATGTGGGAGGAAACCGGAGTGCCCGAAGAAAACCCACGCAGGCACGGGGAGAACATGCAAACTCCACACAGGTGGGGCCGGGGATTGAACCCAGGTCCTCAGAACTGTGAGGCTGACGCTCTAACCAGTCGGCCACCGTGCCGCCCAGTGACAGACAATTTATTCCAATTAACATGAATCAAAAAGCTCTTCGCCAACAAATAACGTGCCTGCTTGACGTTAATCAAGCCCAACAAAAACTGATCCGGGACCCAATTTTAGGTACCATTCCTAAGTTTCAATCAATCAAGCAATCAGTTTATCGCACCTTTCATATTAAAAAAAAAGCAATACAAAAGTGCAAATTACCCCTTTAAGATTTAAAAGTGATCATATCTTTTTTCTTCCAAATCAATTCTAAAACAAACTGTAAGCCAATGCAGTGATGCTAAAATTTGGGTGATATGATGTCATGTCTTTGACTCAGTGAGAAGCCTACCTTTTGTACTTTCAAAGTCTATTTTTTTTTTTCACTTTTGCATAAGTAAAGGACTTGAATCCGTTCTACTTTTACCAGTCTTGCTTTGTTAACAGTGTCTCTCTCCTTCTACACAAGTGTGAGTACTTCTCCCCCTTCTGACTGAGAGTGATAACATTAGCTCTGCTTATTTGTGTGATGAAGAGGCGGGAGTCAGTGAATCACAGGACCAGATGGAGGAAAGAACTCTTCATGAAAAGGCTTAAAACAACAAGAACTCGTCGATGGACTAGTTAGTACCTTGCTTCTTTCTGGCGTAGGACTGCTTGGTGGTGGTGGTGGAGTGGCTGCCATTTTTTTTTCATGGTTGGTGGTGGTGGTGGTGGTGGTGGAGTGGCTGCCATTTTTTTTTGGTGGTTGGTTTCCGACTAGGAGGCCTTTGTGGGTGGATGAAGTCAGGTCACGTGGTCACTTTTCCTTTTTTCCCACACAAACACACCCACATACATCCTCACCCGCCAGCCTCCTTTTCTCCGCTTCGTGCGGCCGCCACTCGCCTCCTTCTGAATCCCGTAAGTGTGCGCAATGTATCCACAACAGGACTAATATCCACCTTTTTTGGAGCGTCTTCTGTGGGGGAAGAGAAATTCCGACTGCGCGGCGTCCGGAGAACTTTTGAGGTAACTTTTGGGAACTGCTCTCGCGGTGGGTTAGCTTCTTGCATTTTTTTTTTTTTTTTTTTTTTTTTTTTTTACGATGACTTCATGATTCTACTCCTAAACATTTACGAGTTGAGTTTTATTCGGACTCAAAACCTCGCTAAAGCTACGCAAGAGTTAAAATTTGCATGGAGGACTATTTAATATGTATAATAGTCGTGGTTGGAATGTGTGTTTGCATGTGTATCCCTCCACCCCCACGTCCAGGTAGCCTCAAAGGTGCTAACTGCTATTCAAAGTAGTTCCTTGGAAAAAAAGGCTGCCTTTTGTTTACTGTTAACGACTTTTGGCTTAAGAATGCAGGCAGCCTTTCCTCCCACTTGTTTAAAGAGGGGGGGGGGGGGAGTGATGAATGGTGTTGTGAAATCCTACAGAAAGAATCATGATCACTTCCAGTTTGTGGGGTTATCAAAGTACTGTTGTTTTTCCTCAACCTTTGTTGAGCCAAGGCACATATTTGACATACGAAAAAAAAAAAAGTGGATGCACAGGTCAATTATGTACCTTCTGCCATCTAGTGGAAGAGCTTTTCATTTTACTTCTTGTCGTTATATGTCGGTGGCATAGATAGTTGAACAAAGATACAAAAGCTTTTATTGGCAAGACCCCACTCTATCTTTGCTCTCGGGGCACCATGCATACCACCACCCGCACTGTCCTTTCCAGCAGTTTTATTAACCTCTTTGTTCCCAAAGTCCACACTACTTTTAGTCAGTCTTCTTTCCATTACAGCCCCCACCTCATTCATCCCAATATCATCATTTAAAACTTTAGTGAGGGATGCTGTCCATGATTGCTATTATGAACCTTTTATTCACCATGTGCTTTGATGTATTATGTAAATATGTAACTATCACAAGGTACAGTTTGTCCTGTAGGTATCTTCTTCTTTTCCTTTCGGCTTGTCCCTTTAGGGGTCGCCACAGCGCGTCATCCTTTTCCATGTAAGCTCCTCCTGCATCCTCCTCTCGAACACCAACTGCCCTCATGTCTTCCCTCACGACATCCATCAAACTTCTCTTTGGTCTTCCTCGAGCTCTCTTGCCTGGCAGCTCCATCATCATCATCCTTCTACCAATATACTCACTATTTCTCCTCTGGACGTGTCCAAACCATCGAAGTCTGCTCTCTCTAACTTTGTCTCCAAAACATCGAACCAAGGCTGTCCCTCTGATGAGCTCATTTCTAATTTTATCCAACCTGGTCACGCCGAGAGCGAACCTCAACATCTTCATTTCCGCCCCCTCCAGCTCTGCTTCCTGTTGTCTCTTCAGTGCCCCTATCTCTAATCCGTACATCATGGCTGGCCTCACCACTGTTTTATAAACTTTGCCCTTCATCCTAGCAGAGTCTCTTCTGTCACATAACACACCTGACACCTTCCTCCACCCGTTCCAACCTGCTTGGACCTGTTTCTTCACTTCCTGACCACACTCACCATTGCTCTGGACGGTTGACCCCAAGTATCTAAAGTCTTCCACCCTTGCTATCTCTTTTTCCTGTAGCCTCACTCTCCCCCCACCACACCTCTCATTCATGCCCATATATTCTGTCTTACTTTGGCTAATCTTCATTCCTCTGCTTTCCAGTGCATGCCTCCATCTTTCTAACTGTTCCTCCAGCTGCTCCCTGCTTTCCCTGCAGATCACAATGTCATCTTCAAACATCATGGTCCACGGGGATTCCAGTCTAACCTCATCTGTCAGCCTATGCATCACCACTGCAAACAGGAAGGGGCTCAGGGCTGATCCCTGATGCAGTCCCACCTCCACCTTAAATTCGTCTGTCACACCTACACCACACCTCACTGCTGTGCAGCGAAAAAATAGCAATGGTGGAATGGGGGTGGGGGACTGGTTAGCACAGCCGCCTCACAGTTCCGAGGTTGCGGGTTCAAATACGGGCTCAGGCCTTCCTGTGTGGATTTTGCATGATCTCCCGGTTTCCTCCCACATTCCAAAACATGCATACAAGGTTAATTGAAGACTAAATTGTCCATAGTTGTGAACGTGAGTATGAATGATTGTTTGTCTGTGTGTCCTGTGATTGACTGGTACCTTGCCTCTTGCCCAAAGTCAGCTGGGATAGGCTCTAGCACACCTACGACACGATAAGTGCTGTGTTTGATATGAATGGATGGAGAAAGAATAATTTTCAGACAAATTAAGTGAAATTAGATTTCCTGGAGGACACCTGATGATCTCTCATTGCTCACTAAATTTGGTTGGGAATTATAAGTCTGAATCCCAGTTATTACATGAGTCACCATTGTGCCTGTTTTGCTCTGTTGCCTTGACAGCCTGACTGGAAAAAAAAAAACTGCTGTATCTTTTTTTTCTTTACCATTGTCAGATTCAAGAGGAAGCGTAGGAGGCAGGAGGTGGTAGAAGAGGCTCTGCTGGAGGATGAGTCTGTTGGAGGTGAGGCAGTTGGCAGGCTCGCTGACGCTGTCCCTGTCCAGCAATGACTCCAAGGAACGCTGCTGCGAGAGCGACCCGGACAGCCTCCGCAGCCGGGCCATGTCGCCGGACCTGAGGCAGGACTTCAACATGATGGAGCAGAAGAAGAGGGTCACCCACATCCTGCAGAGTCCTGTATGTATTTCATAAAGAGAGCGCAAAACCGATTACTCCGACTGGTTATAACATTAAAAGGATTCAATCCATCCATTCAGGAAGAATCTACTGTGCTGGCCTGCACATAATATACAATAACAAAAAAACAAAACAAAAATTACATTTATATTTTGAGCATGGAATTAGTATGCCCCATTCATGACATCGTAGAAAAATAGCCCCAGGACTGCAATAGATGTACAGATGTACCTAATGTACAGATGTGCCTAACATTACATACATTATCATAAACATTTGGAGGATGCCTGGTGGGATACATTTTGGTTTTGTACGATCAAGCTTGTCTAGTTTCTTTGGAGAGGCAGAATTTTTTTATATACAGTATCTCTGTATTGCACCATATTAGAGTACCCCAGTGGTCAGTCAGTGTATAATAAAGAGCAAAAATGCATCATTAGACTGAATTCACCTCTACAGCATAACAGTTAAGCGTTGCATTGGGATATAAGACAAAAATAGCTCAGCAGCTCAGTTGAAGGAAGCAACATGAAGACATGCCGGTGAAGTGCATTGAAATAAGTTGAGCCCACACTCCTCTGCGATTGCGTAAGGGCCCCTAACAAGTGGAACTTATCACATCGCCATGGTTACGGTGCTCAGATGAGGCAGAATGCTGGTGCTGGGCTGACAAACACAGTGTGACTCGGAGATTCGCAGGCTCCCCTGGAAGGTGAGAAAGTAAAAGTCGGGTTTAAATAACAGCACCGTCGCCCCCTGCTGCGCTCGCACAAAAAGGTTTTTCTAGATTTGTGACTTGTAATAGAACAGTGTAAAAATGAGCTGCAGAGATTACAGAGGTCACACACTGTGAAATAATTCCTATTTGGTTTACAGGTGTTCAAAGATGAGCTGGAAGGCCTGATTCAGGATCAGATGACCAAGGGCAACAACCCCACAGGTCTCCTGGCCTTGAGGCAGATAGCCGACCTGGTCATGGCCAGCACGGTGGGAGGGGCCGGGCCCTTGACGTCACCCATCAGTAAGTCTTGTGTGCGCACAAGGAATCTACTCGTTCTTGTCAGTCTGAAACAGCAGAAAAGTTGTGGAGGACATTGTCAATGTCTCCATTAACCAGCCCGCATGACCACTGGAGCGAGTGAATCTCAGCAGTTTGGAATGCTAATTATATTAGACTACCTTCTGGATGCAGCAATTGCAGGCCATCATCTTCTATTTACTTTTATTGTGGAAGAAGTCTCAATGTCAGCATCTCGTGATAGGCAGACTCATCCATTTTGTGGAGTTTATTAATCGTGTCTTCAAGTAATTGAGGAAAAAATGGAGAACACACTGTTGATTCAGTCTCAACTAGTTTGTCCTCTAAAGACCTACATGACGTCACTTACGAGAAGTTGAGCTACATGCACGATATGACACAATGCCTTCAGGCGGCATTATTTTGCTCAAGTATCTAATTCAGAACTCAAGCGTTTTAATTTTCGTCTTTTTCTTTGAAAAGGCACTAAGTTTTTTCCCCAGAATATTCATATCAAAGGTTTTTATTCTGAAATTTATTCACGATCCCAAGAACAGCGAGTATCCATCTGATGCTCCTCCTGCAGCAAAAGCAGTTCAAATGCGTTTTACTCGATTTGTGCTCAAAGACCCAGAAGAAAACTAATCCTTTTACTGTTCCCCAAGAGGGAAACTCCATTTGACACTGTTTTCAAAACGCATGCATAGCCATCCATCCAAAATACACACATGCGCAGTTAAAATCTATAGGCACGCAGTAACAGGAGGGGTTCAAACAACATTGTGATGTTCAAATGCACTTCAGCGATGCTTGGAAGATCCCAAACCCTATTGTTTTCCGGAAACTTCTTTTTTGGGGGGGAATTGATTTCTTTTCCCAGTCACACTGACTGCATAAAGTTTCCCTTTTCTGCCTGTGGGCCTCATGTTTTACTGTAGGCTTCTTTTTTTGCAGCTGAGTAGATCACCTTGTTTGCCTTTAAGTTAAATGCATTCATGTTAGGAAAATGGCTGTGAAGTCAAACTGAGCTTTGCACTTTTAAAAAGCTTAAGTGCCTGTAAGAGATGGCGTCGTTAAATGTCCTTATACGGCAGCACAGTTCAAAATATCCTCGCAGGGAATTTTCAGAAAGCCTTTTTTAAGGTTCACATGCTCCCCGAGGGAGGCTTTAACTTTATCTTGCGGTGAAGGCAAAGCCTATAAACATCCTTGTTATGTCTGAAAGTGTAGTTAAATGCAAACTTCTTACAGGATGATATGTTGTCCCGTTGCAGGCTTGGGAATGGTGTCTCCGATCAATGACTTGTATGCTGTGGAGTCCCCATCCTTTGCCAAAGGCGAGAAGCCGAGCCGCTGCAAGCTGGCCAGCCTCTACAGGCTCGTTGACCTTTTCAGCTGGGCTCGTTTCACCAGTTCCTACATCACTGTGAGTGTTGACATCCTGTGCACGTCTCTCTGTCTTCTTGCGAAGTTCACCAGCTGTATCCTGAGGGCTTAAAAGGGAGATTGCGGGTCTCTTTTGAGTGTGAGCTTCCCGAAAGAAAAAACCTGGAAACACAGTAACTCACATACAAGTTTGGTCCATGTATGTTTGACAATAGTATAGCATGACATCACTGATATTTTGCCACATTTTCTTTGTAAATGCTGGAAGAAAAAACATGGAAAGTCTTTCTGCACATTAGGCATGCAAAACAATAAACTTTTTTTTTTTAGTATTTATGGGGTGCAGTTTTTTCTCAGGCCATTTCCTGTTTAGGATGTTTTGCCATTGATAACAATAGTATCACATGCCATAATGGATATTGCATCACATTATCTAGGTAAATGATGAAGAGAAAACTATAGAAATGGTTTTCCTGCATATTGGGCATATGAAACATTACTGGGGACATGTTTTTTTTCCCCACAATTAAAACAGTTCTCAGGTGTCTTAAAATGTCTCTGACATTCTTCAGTCAAAATACAAAAAGCTAAAGAAAACAGCACACTTAACATCCACTTGTAATGATCCACTTGAAGTTACTGTTTTTGAGGGGGCGGTTCTGTCAAGCTCCCGTGTCACAATATGCGTTCGTTACCATGGCGACCAGGGGCGGAGCTCGGACATTGCGGCTAGGGGAGCAGCGAGTCATAGCCAAACAGCCCAGAGTCTGAAGAGGCGAGTAGAAAAAGCAGAGAACGACAGACATTTTCACTCGTAAAGGTGGCACTCCAATGGAAATTAGTGTTGCTGATCTGTGTATGTGGTGCATGCAGCGGACGCATTGCCGAACACAAATACCCCCCAATCCCAAGTTGACAACTTCACTGACCATCCAAGTGTGTGCTGACTATCAGAAGCTGTTGCTGATAGCACTGTTAGCTAATGCTAATCTGCGCGAACACAGCAGCTCTGCTTACCTTTTGGCTGTGACATGATAAAGCTTCAGTGTCATCTGGTAGCCGGCCCCCAGCTGTGGCTTGGAAATTAGGGATCTTCAACCAGCCTAGCTGTCAAGTCATGGACGGAGAAACTCGATTTGAGGTGTCAAATTTGAGAAAAAATGGAGAACGGCTCACTCACAGACACATTTTGGAAACGGGCGCATAAAAGATTTACTTGCCTGTTGAATTTCAACCTTAATATGAGTGGCAAGGCACTCCAGAGAGCCAACTATTTGTGTACAAGCAATTTAAAATTTAAATCCATTCCATAACGTCCCCTTTAAAGAACATTAGTAACCAAATTTAAAAATACCATCATATCATATCAGATAGCAATGATAGGTCCCTTTGCAATTTATTTTTCAAGAGCATAAAGAGCAACACTAACAAGTTATGAAACAGACTCGGTGCCACAGATGTTTGATGTTAACATTAATGTTTAAAAATGTATAACTTGTGGATCAGAACTTAGAAAATAGCTGTGTAACTGAATTACTAGTATTTCATGAACAAACGATTCAGCACCAGAAATGTAAATTTTTTTCTTATCAAAGGCCTCAATGTTTTTTCCACACTCTTGGTCTTCAAAAGTTAGATAACGTGACTTTCTGACAGCAACAGCATTAATATTTTACACTGGTGTGTGGAAACAGCAACCGAAGAAATATATCAGCGTCTGAGCAATAATTAATGGCTTCTGAATTTCAAATGCTTTTCCACATGAATTTAACCAGAATGAGGGGCGCATTTTTAATTTAAACCGTGTTTCTTTTCATCTCAGGTGCGTGTCAACAAAGAACAAGACCATGTTCTGATCAGTCCGAGAGGCCTTTCTTTTGCTGAGGTGACCGCAGCAACTTTGGTAAGTGGATTTAGTTTAGACTGACTAATTGAGTGTTTTGCACTTGGTGAATATTATCTATTTGTGAGCCCTCACCAGACTTTGCATCAGGTACATCTCTGCAATACAATGAGATCCAATACAGATAAGAACTGTAACCTAAATTCTTCCTTCATTCTTCCTGTTATTCAAGGCGACGTGCAAGTTTTTCACAATTAAAACGGTTCCCGTGTGGCATTCTTTGGTTAAAATACACAAAAGATAAAGAATAAGAGTACACTTAATATCTGCTTTACTTACTCTGGTTGCAATCACGTCATTTTGGAGGCACTGTTCTGTCTCAGGCAAATGTAGATCACCGCTTTTGTTACCATGACGACTGCGTATGTGAGGAAGCGAGCAGCCACTCATTGTTGCCAGTTGAGCGACTTTTTTGCCTGATTTAGCGACTTCTCTGACCCTTCAAGAACTGTTTTCAAGAAAAAGTAGCAACGAGCAACAAATCTAACAACATTTTTGGGGGTGTTATTGGAGACTTCTGGAGTCTCTCAGACTCCCTCCAGAGAGTGAGGCGTTCAGCCCTCTGCATCCAGACTGCAGATAAATGCTGCTTGCACGAAGCCATCACTGGCTTGTTTAACCATAAACAAAAATTCCATTACTGGGTTATTATTTTGGGGCGGAAGTGCAGAACAACTCACACACACAGAAATGGGAAACAAAAGTTTTACTTGGTTGCTTAATTTAAAACTTAATGGGGGGCAGGCATTTGTATATTAGTGTTCTCTCACCATATTAGTGGTTCATTGCCACTAATCATTTTTAATGGGTTTTTACAGTATATCTATTTAGTGTAATGCCCTCGACGCTATGCGCCACCACAGCAGGTCCCGCCTCTTAAAGGCACAAAAGTGTATCTCACACAGACAATTCAGACAATATGTAAAGTATTTTCTTTACATTTAATGCTTTTTTTTTTTGCATTCAAATGAGTGTACAATGTGTTTCAAAAGTGTGTTTTAAAAAGTTAAAGTGCATTTTTATACATTTAAATGTCTTAAAGGATGTGGTACAGGTAAAACAATACAAATTTAAAATGTATATGGCCTCTGTCACCGATTGGGGGTGGGTATGGAACATACATGTATCCCCCACGATTATAGGGGATTCACTCTACATTTTCCATAATACTGTATGTACGATTTAATGCCGTTTCGATTGAAGCTAAGGTTTTGTTTCAGGTAAAAGTGAACATGATCGGTGACGTCGTGGACCAGGGCTCAACCGACTTGGGCATCGACCACTTCGGATTCGCCCCTCACGCCGCCATCTACGCCATGCGGCCCGACTTGAGATGCATCGTCCACGTCCACACGCCCGCGACAGCTGCCGTGAGTCGCCGCGGGCCAGCAATCGCTGAGTTTCCGTTCAAAGGCTCGCCCTGGCCCGCAGGAGCCCGTGATGCTCCTTAATGCAGTTTTGCTATAAACTTTAAAGCCGGGCCGTAAAATTCACAGCGAGTAACGAACACGACTAGAAACGCTTTTTATGTGACGGCACAAACGTGTCTCTGTTTAGACGCGGTGGCAGTGACACTGTGTATTTATGTTAACAGGTGTCCTCCATGAAGTGTGGAATACTGCCCATTTCCCAGGAGGCCTTGCTCCTTGGAGACGTGAGCTGCTTCGGTTACCATGGCAGCCTGGATAATAAAGAGGAGAAGGTGGAGTTTCAGAAAGCTCTGGGCCCGACTGCCAAGGTACTGTCAAGTTGAGAGACTCCATTAGTGAAAAGGGCTTTTTCCAAAGCTTTCAACAGCTGCTTTACCTCTCTAGTCACACCAGGTACACCTGCCCCATCTAATGAGATCCATTACAAGAGCTGCATGGAGAATTCTGCCTTTTGGCTACCTTGCTTTTTCTTTCAGTAAGTTAAATTCTACGCTACTGAAAACTGCAATAATAAACATCATAGAAAGTGAGCATTATGATCTTTGCTATACAGCTTTTGTATTATGTAATCCCTCGTCTCCTAATATCACCAGTTACTGGTATATCGCTTTAAAATATGTCTTCATTTTTATAATATTCCTCCTTTCTCATATTTAAAACAATCGTAGCAATTCTTCCTCGAAAAAGAAAGTAAGTGGGCGGCACGGTGGTCTACCGGTTCGCACATCTGCCTCATAGTTCTGAGGACCCGGGTTCAAATCCAGGCTCGTCTGTGTGGAGTTTGCACGTTCTCCCTTTGTATGCGTGGGTTTCCTCCGGGTATTCCGGTTTCCTCCCACAGTCCAAAAACATGCATGGTAGGTTAATTGAAGACTAAATTGTCTGTAGGTATGAAGTTAGTGCTAACTGTTAGCATCACTCATTGCGGTTTTAGAATCCTTTAAGGCAACAGATTGTTAAACATGTAGACAGATAATATAATCCTACTCACAGCCACATATTCTTTATCTTCTACTAAAAATGACATGGAAGACATTATTATTATATATTACAGCATCTTACGGAGTTTTTTTACTGTGTCCCGGTGGTCAAGGCGGGCACACCAGAAGGAGCAACACAATGAAATGAATTGCAGCATTAAATTGTAATGCACAAACATTCTTTATATTCTATTTAATTTTGTTATTACTCTGTTTTTAGAAAGTACTATTTTTCCTTATTAAAAACCAACCACAAAAATTTGGCGGTTTCTGGGACCGAGGCTAGAATGGATTAATGGCATTTCCATTCTTTTCATTGAGGAAAGATGATTTGAGACGGAACAAATTAAACTCGTATCTCAAGGCTCCGCTGAATTTTCAAAGATTATTCTCATATTAGAAAATATTTAAAATTAAAACTAATACTGCACTGTTTTCATAACATTGCAACTTTATTCTCATTGATAAAACATTGTAATATTACAAACCTAAAAGGTCTAGTCTCATAACTTTTTTTTCCGCAGTAAAATACATTTTGACAATGTTAAGACTTTATGCTCAGAATATTAAGACTTGTGTAATTAAATTGAAAGAGTTATAATATTACAAACATAACATTTAGTCTCTCATAGCATTTGAAGTTCTAATCTTTGTGATACAGATCTGGTGCTGGATCTCATTAGACTGCGTAGGTGTACCAAATGAAATGTCCAGTGAGCGTCGCTTTTTAAATGATGGCTCAGAACCTGCCCCAGTGTCTGTGTCAATTGCTGCAATTGTGTTTAAAGAATTTCTGTTGTATTTTCCAGGTGATGATCCTAAGGAACCACGGCCTGCTCGCTTTGGGACAAACCGTAGAGGAAGCCTTCCACTACATGTACCACTCACAGCAAGCGTGCGAAATCCAGGTTCATTTAAGGACATTATTACAGTACAATTAGGGCCAGAAGTATCTGGAGAGTGACGGAATTGTTGAGCTGTTTGCTTGCTTGGACCGAACTACTGAATTTCCTCAAATTGTTGCCACCATTCGAATAAAGTAGATGCCAGTTTGTTACCGTGCCTGTCAAACTCTGCTTCCATATATTCGCAGCTGTCTTCGGGTACTTTTCCTTTGGTAAATGTCACCAGCTTTTTATGAGTTTATGGCGGTCTGACTCGAGTTTTTTAGGTGCAGGCTTTGGCGTGCTCGGGCGGCGTGGACAACCTGGTGCTCCTGGACAGGGAGAAATTCAAACCCCTTACACAGGGAGCGGCCGCTGCCGGGGTGCCCGTGAGCAACGACTTCAAGTGGAAAGTGGGAGAGGCCGAGTTCGAGTCCCTGATGAGGATGCTGGACAACCTGGTGAGCGACGCTTTTGGTAGACTCCATCCGCACCGTTGTGTTTCCGATGGACAGATGAGGCAGCTGAGCGGGCTGCAGCCGCGCAAGCCGTCCGCCCACCCTCGCAGACGTAGGCGCCAGATGACAAAGCTAACAGCGGGTGCAAGCAGCCGCATTAAGTGACCTAACAGTCACTTAACAGACCAGATTTAGCGTGCCCTGTTTCAACATGGGATTTACTGTCTGCTCAAAAGGCTTGTCAATACTGGCAGCACAGCAACAGCTCAGATGGCTTGAGGATATTATTACATCCTGTAACCTGACAGTGATTTAGCACTGTCTGTGTCGATTTTGTAGATCACCTCCGAAATCTCATTTGTTAAAGCTCAAATTAGGAGACCAACCCCATATTTTACATTTTCAGCTGTAGTTGTAATGGCAAGCTGTCCCATACACTGTATAAAGGATATAATGAAGGAGCACGGAATATTGAGAGAATAAAGTGGTAGTATTAAAAGGTAAGGGTTATTTTACAAAAAAGAAAGTGTTAATATACAAGCATCAACCTCGAGTCTCCTATCATTTAATTTTTTTTCTCGAAATATTTTTTCTTAATATTATCGCTTCTTGAATTTTTTTTTAAATATATTAATAATTTGAAAAAGCACAAATGTGGAATCTCATAACCTTTTTTTTTTTTTAATATATTGCTTCATTCTCATTAGAAAAGCCTGTAATATTATGAGCATAAACATGCAGTATAGAGTACATTCTCATTAAAATAGGACTATTTTTTCAACATTGGGACTCTCATAAGGTCAGTTTTCTTGTAATTTTTATTCTCATTAAATTAGGATTTTTTTTATTTATTTTTTGTTCTCATTCTAAGTTTTTGTTTTTTTTTCCTTTAAACTATGCAACAGATTGTGCAGATTCCCACCAAAACGGAGAAGTCCTTATTCTCATTGGATCCACACACACACACACACACACACACACACCCGTATGATGTATATTAAATATTTTCAATCCCCCATTTCCTGGTACACTAGACATGTCAGCAAAAATACTTTTGTATTTTACTGTATATGCAATGTTTAAATATTTAGACACGTGACGGCAGTGAGATTAAAAAAAAAAAAATTCCTCTCGCTCTGCAGGGATACAGAACAGGCCACTCGTACAGGAATCCCATCGTCCGCGAAAAGCCCCGATCCAAGAACGACGTGGAGATCCCCGCCACGGTGTCCGCGATCCTGTCGGACGACGACGACGAAGCGGCGGGCCTGCGCAGCCCCTTCAAGTTGAAGGCGCAGAGGCAGCAACGGGAGCGGACGCGCTGGCTCACCTCGCCCAACAGCTACTTGAGGGTGAACGTGCCGGACCGCTCGCCCAGTGGCGACGTCAGCCCCAGAACCAAAACAATGGTGTGTTGACCCTATATAGATACCTTTTAATGATGAGGAACATTAAGTCAAATGCAGTCAGCGGTCGAAATTATGTAATACAATAAAAGTAGACCAAATTTGCTTAGTATGGAGGAGTCTGACCATTGAGAGAGAATTGCAATAGTCATGAGCTGAAGAAACAAAGGCAGGTGAATCAGACAAAGTTGTGAATGGTTGTTTGTTTAAAGTGCCCTCTCGTCCAAAAAGTCAGCTGGGATAGATTCCAGCTCGCAGCAACCCTCAACCGGATCAGCGAAATAGAAAATGGACAGATGAGGTATTTTTAGATTAGCCTGCCATCTTGTGGATGAAATGAGACATGCTTTCTTGTTTATGTAGATCTATACCGCTTGTCCTCATTAGGGTGAGCTGTACACACTGGGCACATAGACAAACAAACATTCACACTCATATTCACCCCTACGGACAATGGAGTGTCTTCTGTGAACCTAACATGCATATTTCTTGGAATGTGGGAGTAAGCAGTGGAACATGCAAACTCCACACAGAAAGCCTTGTGGTGAGATTCGAGCCCAGAACCTCTCGGCTGTGAGGCAGACACGGGAAACCGCAAAATATAGGGGGAATAATTGAATTTTAAAAAAACAACAACTGTATAACACTTCATTGTTGTTTTTTTCCCTTCTTTTTCAATAAAATATATTCATATTTTTTTTATTTGCTGCAGTTGACTGGAGACCAGTCCAGGGTGTAGCCCTCCTCTCGCCCAGTCAGCTGGGACAGGCTCCAAGCTCACCCGCCTCAAGCCTAATGAGGACAAGCATGATAGGAAATGGATTGATGATTTTTTTTTTTTTTAATTTGAGAACATCTCCCTGTAGATGGTATATGAAATATATTGACCCAGCAGCGACACAATGGGCCAAAGAAAGAGCAGAATTTGTCTTATATTTAAAATATTGCAGACAAGGATTCCGACTTTATTTCAAAAACATCATACACAGACATTATTTCACCTTAATTGAACATGTAAAGATAAACTATGAGTGTTTCATCTCCGTTGTGCTTGACAAAGAGTGTTTGAATGATTTCTTTGTCTCTCAGTGGATGACGTCATCAGAACCGGGCAAAAGCAAAGGCACCCCAATTAAGATTGAAGACCCCAACCAGTTTGTCCCGCTCAACACTGACCCCACGGAAGCGCTGCACAAGAGGAACCGGGTGAGCCATTTTGATTGCATGCCGTGTACATGATGCCATGGAATTGCCGTATTTATGAAGACTGTGGTGCTTTGACTTAGGAGTTTCACAATTTTCGATCGTTCTAAAACCAAAGATTAAGGTACGAGCGAGCTTTGGATACATCCCCACCGATTTTGATAGTCTTACTTTACATAGCTAGAAAAAGCTCTATATCAGTAATTCCCAAAGTGTGGTACTTTCAGCTGCATATTGAACAGGACAAACAGTCGAGCACACAAATCGTTAGCCTGATAGCGCAATTGCCTAAGTCATAATTTATTTTGTTTTTCTTTTAACAAAAATAACATCAATTCAACAACAAAAAAGAGGAGTCCAGTTGTCTCAGCCTTTGTACAGTACCATAACCTGGATGACTGACAATCTCATCAGACATGAAGAAAGAAAACCTCAATTTTTAGCAAGCACATTGCTATTTCTTATTGATATTGTGACAATATCTTAAATATGACTTGGGCAGTTATGATATTAGGCTAAAGAAATGCAAAATGGGAACACTCGCAAGGAGCTGCAGTGGGCAAAAAGTCACGCCCAGACACTCACATGTAGACTAACTGGCCAAGCTGACACCAGCTCTTGATGCTACTCATTAGGCCACGCCCCTTAAAGGCACTGTAATCTTTTTAATTCAGATAAAAGAGCAGCACAGAGGCGACCAGATGACGTCGGGTCCAAAGTCCCATTTACTGGCCGGCATCGTTGTGGACACCATCCCGGGACCAGTGAGTGTACATTTATTTATTTTGTTATTTTGTGACGTTTCCTCGTGATATCTGACGCTGCCTAATCCACCTGCAGGCTTTCATCACGGAGGATGAAGGG
Source organism: Phycodurus eques (assembly GCF_024500275.1). Lineage (NCBI taxonomy): Eukaryota > Metazoa > Chordata > Actinopteri > Syngnathiformes > Syngnathidae > Phycodurus > Phycodurus eques. Next base: position 6,745,516 of record NC_084535.1, read on the forward strand.
CTCACTCGCTCTTTACCGCCCAATCCTTTCAACCATCTGACCGAGGAGGTGCTGGAGGAGTACAAGAGCCTGGTGGAGCGAAAGCAACTAGGCCAAGACGGTACTTCAAGAAAAAAAAAAAGTCCACCTGCTGTGTCTTCTCCACTTGAAAGCTTGTGAAGTCCACGCAAGAAAAGCCTCTCTCCGTTGGTTTAGATGGGCTTCAATCCATCAACAACAGGGGTGGCCAAACTTTACTGAAATATTGAAGGACGTAAGAGCCACTTGGGCATCCTTCAAATTAAATTTATCAAACATGCTAAACCCGTTGCATCAAGCAATTCTACATTTTATATACTGTATATTAGTTATTTTGAAAAACCTCTTATAGCTATCAAATTTGATCTGTTTTGCCAATTGACAACAATAAAAAACATCCTAATTGTCATTCTCTTACCCTAAAATTGAATGACATTTCCTAAGTTTGCTTTCAAAAATACTCAAAAACTTTACTTTTGTCCAGGTTCTACAAAGTTTGTGTACACTTTGACCCGTGCCAACTAAAGTGGATTCGCCAGTATGATCAATCAAGGAACATCGTAGTTATGGTGGGAATCTTGAAACAATGAAACTATACATAAATGTGTATTTTTTTTTTTTTTTATGTGACAGTGCTCAAAAGGGCGCTTGAAACACTCGAGAACTGTCTGCGTTCCACCACATTTGCACAGGTTGCCGCAAAAGCATGCAGCTGTTGGCCTTTGAAGGGTTACGGGGGAATCTCGAAACGGGGAAAGAGTAAAATAGACTGAGAACGTACCACGTGTGCATGGAGAATGAACACAGTGTATGGGTTTTAAACTCAACTTTATTTAGAAAGCACTTTTACAACAACCACTACTGTAACAAAGCGCTGTCCGAACCGAAACGAGAGCAATCTATCGCAATCTAATAATTTCCAAAAGCAGTGTTTACTTGAGGAGCCATAATGTGCTATGTTCCCAAATTGGACATCAACACAAAGCAGAAAGTGGAGCAAACCAATTTTGCTTCTGGAACTGAATTAACTTCATTCATTTGGCATTACAAAGAGAGATTTTGTTAGTCTTACTTCACATAACTGGAAAAAGCTCTATATCAGTAATTCTCAAACCGTGGTACGCAAAAGAATCAGTGCCCGAGTACAGATCAGTTGGATTTCCAGTAACTTTTAAGTTCTATACATATACTTTTAATCTTAAAAGGAGGAAAAAAAATAAATAAAAAAGTTTGTTCCAAATGTAATGACGAACGTGCTGTTTCCAGAAGACGAAGATGCCACAGATGCGGACGAGATGACCACGTTCGATGGCTCCACAATCTCACTCTCCCTTTCTCCCATCATGACACCAATCAAGCTAGGTAGTCAATCAGATACCTTCAAAGATATTGCAAGTGTTTCTGTGCCTGTATGAAGCGAGACAACTTCTTGTTTCTATATGAAAAATTCTGCCTTGACAACTTACTAATGTGACATTCTCATCTTTAATGCAGAAGTTACAGTATTTAAACTGTTAAAATTACCTTTTTTCCCCCTTTTTTTGTCTTCGTATTATTGTGTTCTCTTTGATTAACAAATCTTTGTCATACTGAAACTTAATTCTCTTAGAATTAGCACATATATTTCTCCTAGTACTTAGTTTTAGTTTCATTAAATTACAAATTTTTCCTGTAATACATAATTCTCATAAAAGTACCACTTTTTCTCATATTTTAAGACTTATTTTCATAAAATTTAGATTTTTTTTCAGGTAAACATCATATTCAAAAAATAAAATCAAGAAGACATTTTTCACGTAATTTTCATACTCAAAAAATAAAATTCTGGAAAGAAATTACGAATTTGTTTTCTTGTAATATTACAACTCGTAAAACTAATAATGTATTCCTCATATTATTACAAGTTTATTCTGGTAAAATTGTATTGTTTTTCTTGTATTACAATTTCGCTCTCCTGAAATTAAGTGAAATTGGATAATTTTTGCGGCACATTAGTGATTGTGAATCACTGCTCTGAACTTATTGAAGCACTTTTCGAAGCGTTCATTAGCGCCTCTCTCGCTGTCAAGAGATGTGAGACTCTCATGTAACATCACTTTAAGGAAATAAAAAGAAGCTCACACGGTTCTCAAAATAAGGGGCAGAACATGCTCTCATCTGAAATTTACTGTAAAATAAATAAAACAAAACAAAAGACAATTCAACATTCTCTGTTTAAATATGAAAGTCTGCTAGTGTTATAACTACTAAAACATTGATGCTAGTTTCATCAGCCCAGCTATGGCGTTTTGCATTGCGTGTTAGCATTAAGCTAGCGGACTTTCGTATAAGGCAGTTGTGTGGTTTGTTGAAATATGCGTGATGGTTTTCATCTCATGTTTCGAATTAAGTTCACTGCCACCGTCTCGTGCTCAAATCACAAATATTTACTCGCGAGTCAAAGCGAATAATCTGTCACGTGACGGGTTGTACTTTGGAAAACTTGGAAATCAAGGCACTGTAAAAACCCAAGAAATCGTATTTTCTTTGCTGACCGTGTTCCTCCCACCGACAGACACGATAACCAACGGGAAAGACCACTTGTCCGATCTGGACGAGGACCTGAGCCTGGAGGTTTCCAAGCTGAGCGTGAGCGCTTCAGAATCGCTGCAAATCTCCATGAGTGTCAAGGACAAGACCCCGGAGGGCAAGAAGAAGAAGAAGAAGAACAAGTTCCGCACGCCTTCCTTCCTGAAGAAGAGCAAGAAGAAGGAAAAGAGCGAGGTGTGCGCACATTAATGTGGAAAAAACAAAAAGTGGCTCTTAATGCTAAGATGGAGCCTTCTTAATACGAATGAGGGATGTAAACAAGTTGAGATTTTAGTGCTCGTTTGGCCTGTGTGTTTTTATGAATGGGCGTTCAAGAGACAAACTTCTGAAGCTCTGAAGATTTTTTCCTTTTGCACAAATCCCTCGTATGAATGTATCGATACGAGCACGCCCGTTGGTTGTGTAATGGTGGCCGGTAATATACAGTCAACGGCCTTAAAAGAAGTACGATTTTTGTATCTGAAAAGACATTCCTGATTATACTGTTGTGTTGGTTTGTAACGGGTGTGGGGAACCTTCGGCTCACGGGCCAATAGCGCCTCGGAAAAGTAAGACGTCTTTGCTCGGGAATATTTCGAGTTCTGTCTCATAAATTCATGAACTTGTTCTAGTGCTATCCATCCATTTTTCGTACCACTTATCCTCACGTGGGTCGCGGGCGTGCTGGAGCCTACCACAGCTATCTTCGGAGAGACCATGAACTGATCGCCAGCCAATCGTAGGGCACATATAAACAAACAACCATTCACACCTATGGGCAATTTAAAGTCTTCATTTAACCGACCGTGCATGTTTTGGGGATGTGGGAGGAAACCGGAGTACCTGGGGAAAACCCACGCACGCACGGGGAGAACATGCAAACGCCATACAGGCGAGGCCGGATTTGAACCCGGGTCCTCAGAACTGTGAGGCAGATGTGGTAACCAGTCGCTCACTGTGCCGCTTCTAGTAATATGATTTTATTCTGGTCAATTTAAAAAAAAAAAAAAAAAACGCATTTTACTTACTAGCTCTGTCTTTTAATATTTATATTTTAGTCTCATAAAATAAAGACTTTTTCTTGTAATGTTTCCACTTAATTTTCATAAAATTACTTTTTTTCTAGTAATATAACATTAATAAATCTGGTAAAGTTAGCCTTTTTTCTTGTAATATTATTTCTTAATTCTTAGAAAATGAAGAAATGTTTTCATGTAATAATTTGACTCAATTCTTTTAAAATTTGTTTCCAGTAATATTTCAAGTTTATTCTGGCAAAATTTATATTTATCGTCATAATTTTACTGCTTAATTGTCATCAAACGAAGACTTTCGTAGTAATGTTTCAACTTAATTCTCATAAAATTACTTTTATTTTGTAATATGAGATTACGCTGGTAAAATTACATTTTTGCCTTAATATTATGAGTTCATTCTTATAAAATTAGGTAAATATTTATTTTTTATTTGAGTCTCATGTTTTTTTTTTAAATTGTGGTTAAACATTTTGTTCTCATGTCATTTTAATTCCAGGAAAATTGAATAAATATTTTTTAATAATATGCAATTATTCTGGTAAAATTAACAATTTTATGAGAGTCAAGCATGAATATTGATTTTTTTTTTATTTTTTTTTTACAACCAGAATAAATGTGTAATGTTACAAGAGTAAATTGATAATTTTTTAAGAATTAAGTTGAAATATGAGGGGAAAAAAATGCAAATTTTCTTGTAATATTTCCACTTAACTCAATTTTAAAAATGTGATTTTAGTTTATTCTGATAAAATTATTTTCTCATAATATTGTTAATTAATAAACTGGGGGGAGGGGGTAAAATATGCAGTAATATTATGAGAAAACAAATGTAATACTTTTACCGGAACATAATCTTTTTTTTTTTTTAACACAAATTAAGTCAAAATATGTGTAGTTTCTCAAAATGTTTACAAAATACATTTAACCCACAAATGCTCACAATGTATAATAATAAGCATTTTACCATCTAGTTGCATAAATGTATTATGGCCCGGTGTAGGAAAAGGTTCCCCAACCCCCGCTTTCTATTCTAGCTATTACATAATTGTGTGCTGTCGTTAAATGAAGTTTGCCAATATGTACCCACTAATTCTAGTACTAAAAAACATGCTGTGATGAACTCTATGGAAGAAATAATAGTCATAGTTGCTGCTTTATTGTTCCAATGAAGCTTAACAAAGCAATGCAGCTTTTTTCTTTTTTTTTCTTTTATATAAACGTGGCCTACAATGTGAATGTGTCGACCCAAAAGGAGCGAGTTGTTTTGTAAATGCGTTTTTGGTACACTAAAACTATGAAATGTTTCCAAATGTGACAGTACAATCCTAATATGTCGTTTTAACACCTCTTTTTATTCATGTTTTTTATTATTATTATTCACATGTTCTGGAGCAGGCACTGTTGTTTGTGTGGTTATATTTTGACATTATCATACCACCTTTTGAGATATATTTGATGTTGGTGAAGATGCAAACACCTCCAGTATAAAATAAAGCTTTGTAGAACAGGATTTGCAAATAATTTGTCCCTTTTTTGTCTGTGCATGAAGGCAGGTCGGAGTTTATTCAAAAAAATATTAAAAAAAAATATTTTTTTTTTGTCATGTTGCAATATTTTTATATATAATATTGTGATTTGAGTCTCATAAAATTGTTTGTTTTCTTTGTAAAATGTTCTATGTTCTATATTAATATTCTATGTATAGTCTGGTCAAATAAAATACAAAAACAAACTCAATATTCAAGCTTCATTCATAAAATTCATTTTTCCCCCTCTATATTGCAACTTCAAGTGCAGAATAACATTTTTAATCCCAAAATGAAAAATTTGTTTTGTCATATTACCATGTCCTAATTCTCTAATATTGTGACTTTAATCTCATAACATTAGAATTGAGTTTTTCATGTAATATGACTATTGTAAAAGTACTCCTTTTTACAAACATTATTCCATATTTAGTCTGGTCAAATAATTACAAATATTCCCATCATACCACATCTTTATTCTCATTAAAATTCACAATTGTTTTTCTGTTAATATTGCAACTATTCTTGTAAAATAAAAGTATATATATATATATATATATATATATATATATATAAAAAAGGAAGGGCCACCCTGAAACAAAGTGTTGTAGTTATAATTGACCATGCGAGGCGGTATAATAAGGCCCCAGCCTTGATATGAATGGCTCGTTGTCATGGTAATCCAACTGAGAGGGGTCTGCAGAGACAAAGAAGGGATTTGGTGTCTCCAACAGGTGTTCCAGTTGGGGTGGGTGGTTGATGGGGGTCTCTATACCTCCACCTCCCCCCACCTCCACATGAGATGAGATGACGCAGTTAAAAAGGCCGTAAGCTTTTTGCTTGATTTTGTGGTTTAAACAAAACTACGTTGGTGACACTTGTGGGGGATAATGACTGCGTTGACAGCACTGAAAGGAGCGTTGGGAGCAGGTGACGCACGTCTGGGAAGTGGCGGGGGAGGGGGCAATCTCTGCCATGACCTCGGGGCAAAATGCAGCCATTGTCTCCCAACAACAGCCAGACGACAAGATGCGGACTGGAAAGCAGGAGTGGGCAAAGTGTGGCCTGCGGGACATACACTGTATCAAGAGTCATACTTGTAGACAGGGTAATAAATAGATTGACAGATCGAGCAGAGTACTTGTAAATAGAGCTTCAGCGAGCTCTGATAAGCAGGTTTGCACATGCTGCACGTCCATAAGATTACGGTGGCTCGTATTTCAAAAATAGCAAAGAAAAGACTTTGATAAGGTAAAAACATTACATTGATTAAAGTAAGCTGCACTGTGACATGTCTCTTCAGGTTTGCACTTGCTGCATGGCTGGGAGATCGTGCCAATGTGCAGTTTGTTTGTCAAACACATTCTAGATATATCGACTTTGATAAGGAAAAGGCAGAACATTGATTAAGATGTGAACTGTAAGTTGACATCTACTCAGCTTTGAACTTGCTGCACGGCTGTGAGACCACGCGGATGTGTATTTTGGTTGTCATATACAGTTTAACTGTAGACTTTTATTAGGTATAAACATCACATTGATTAATGTAAGCTGTACTGTGACATGTGTACTCAGGTTTGCACTTGCTTCACGGGTGTGAGACCATGCAATTGTGTATTTTCTTTGTTCTATATAAATATGGAGACTTTGATAACGTATAAGCATTACAATGAAAAATGCAACTTGTACTGTGAAATGTCCACTCTGATTTTGAACTTGCTTCACGGCTGTGAGACCATGCGATTGTGCATTTTGTTTATTTTATATAAATAGAGACACTTTGAGAAGGTATAAGCATTACAATGACTAAAGTAACTTGTTCTGTGACATGTCCACTCTGATTTTGCACTTGCGTCACAGCTGTAAGACCATGTTAATGCACTTTTATTTTTTGGCAGATGTGTATTTTGTTTGTTGTATATAAATAGAGCGACTTCCATAAGGTACAGGCATTACATTGATTAAGATGTGAGCTGCACTGTGACATGTCAACTCAGGTTTGCACTTGCTCACGGCCGTGAGACCATATGGATGTGCATTTCATGATTTTCTTGATTAATTATTCGTTGATTTGAGCTATTTCTTTCTGCGTTGCCCCCCCCCCCCCTCCCCACCTCCCCAAACATACAAGCACACACAGTCAATACCACACGCACGCCACCACCACACACGCACGCACTTTGACTTTGCCTCGTGTGTGATAGCCGAGCCACTGGTGTAATCCTCCAGCTTTTCAGATTATACTCCCGTTGGGGTCACATTCTACACCAATGCCGCGACGGGCAGCGCACAGTCAGCGTTCAAGCGTCAGACCCGACCGGGCGGCTGATATAGACGACGCCCCAAACACCCAGCACCCCCACCCCTTCAGGGAGGGTGTCACTCTCACAGGCGTCCGTTACAGGGCGGGCCACATCTTCAACAGGCCGGCCATCTGCACCTATTGTCTGCCCGGGCACGGCACGCATGGCTGGCCTCATAAAGACCCCCAGAGACACCCCCCTGCCCCCCAGTCCCACACCTCCTGTCCTCCCTGGGCCCTCACAGCTTGCAGAAAGATGACTTCTTAATCACCAGTTGAGTGTTTAGCAAAGACGCAAGGAAAGCACGTTCAAGGCTAGTTGCTTTGCAATTAGCCGTCAAGGTTAGGGTTCAATGTGGTTGACTACACGGTGTGTAAGTGCTTTTTGATTGGCTTGAGAAGTCATTGAGTGAAAAGGGAGGGGGAAGGGGCAATATGCTCCAAAATGACAAGAACGCATGACAGCATGGGGAACAAATCAAAAGGGAAAAATGCAGTCAGTGAGTCGGCAGATCATCTTTACTGCATGTAATATTTGAATGTTAAAGTGATTTATTTACAAACACACTTGTGAGAGTAAATAGGAAATAAGAGATCACGTTATACTACAGAATTATAGTTCAATAATATCAAGGAAAATCCATCCATCCATTTTCTGAGCCGCTTCTCCTCACTAGGGTCACGGGCATGCTGGAGCCTATCCCAGCTGTCATCGGGCAGGAGGCGGGGTACACCCTGAACCGGTTGCCAGCCAATCGCAGGGCACATAGAAACAAACAACCATTCGCACTCACAGTCATGCCTACGGGCAAGTTAGAGTCTCCAATTAATGCATGTTTTTTGGGATGCGGGAGGAAACCGGAGCGCCCGGAGAAAACCCACGCAGGCACGGGGAGAACATGCAAACTCCACACAGTGCGGGGATGGGAATTGAACCCCGCTCCTCAGAACTGTGAGGCTGACGCTCTAACCAGTCGGCCACCGTGCCGCCTAGCAAGGAAATAAGGTTGTAATATATTGTTGCACTTTTTTTTTTTTAAAAGTCCTAATTTTGCAAGAATAAAGGCACAATATTTACAGGAACAACTTTGAAAAGTTGTGAGAAAACGTCATCAAGTTAAAGACAATAAAGCTGTAATATTACCAGACTAAGCAGTTTCTTAATTTTTCGGAACTTTTTTTCTGGTGACATTGTGACTTTTTTTTTTTTCTTGTAACCTTCTGACTTTTTTTGCCTGTAATATTCCGACTTTATTGACTTGACATTTCGATTGACTTCACGTAATTGTATGACTCCATTCACGTAGCTTTTCCGACTTTTTGTCTTGGAAAAAATACGATTCTTGTCGCGGCTTTTATCTTGCAGTAGTACGAATTTCTTGCGCCAATATTATGACCTTATTCCTAAAAAAGAAAACAATACAAAGATACAATACACTATATTCACTAACATACACTACAAATACACAAATACACTAACACTATTATGGCTTTATTGCCATGAAAATTACATTTATTCCTTTACGTTTAAGCAATTTAATAACCTGCAAATGATATACAACTATTGTTGGAACATAAAAAAATAAAACATTTGTGAAGAAATGCATAACTTGTAATTTCACCACTTTATTCCTGTAACATGATACCCATTTTTCTCACAACTGGACGGTTTGACTTCCACAATAGAACAACTTTATTCTCATATTATGACTTTTTGTCTCAAGTATATACAGCTTCACGCTTATTTTTGGAAAATTGCAATATATATATATATATATATATATATATATATATATATATATATATATATATATTTTTTTTTTTTTTTGTTTTGTTTTGTTTTGTTTTGTTTTGTTTTTTTGTTTGTTTGTTTCTTGGGGCAATTTACAACTTAACTACATCATTGTCTGGTAGCTTTATAACTATGACTATTCTTGTAATAATGCAATGGTGTATTTTCTCTCATAAAAAAAAATTTTATTTCTGTAATATTACGACTATTCACTCTTGAAGAAACGTTGTTGTTGTAGCTTTCAAGCACAAAGCAAAGCAAAGCAAATTTATTTATAGAGTGCATTTCATACACACGGTAACTCAAATGTGCTTTTAATGATTACAAGGATTTAAAAACAAAGGGGGAAAAAACATCTTATAAACATTTAAAACAAAGAGAAAAATAAAAGATTAAAACAGCATACAGTGCAAGAAATAACATTTAAAAGTTGAAATGCTCTAAAAAGCATGGGGAAAAAAAGAAGAGTTTTTAACCTGAACTTCAAAACACACTTGGGACTGACGTCACCTCTGTTGGCAACTTATTCCATTTGTGTGCAGCATAATAGCTAAATGCTGCTTCACCATGTTTGCTTTGAACTCTGTCCTCCACTATTTGACCTGAGTCTGTAAATCAGTGTAAAGACTTTAGAATTGGAGTAATGTCTTCTGACCTCTTTGTTCTGGTCAGAACCCGAGCTGCAGCTGTTTAATGCTCTTTTAGGGTGGAGTCCAGTCAGAAGACCATTACAATAGTCAAGTCAACTTGAAATAAAAGCACGGATGACCTTCTCCTGGTCTGCTTGACACATGCAAGCATTCACTATGGATATGTTCTTCAGATGGTCAATTTTAGTAATTGATTTGATATGACTGTTGAAATCAGGTCGGAATCTATCAGAACACCAAGGTTTTCGGACTTGGTCTTAGTTTTTTTTTTTTTTTTTTTAAAGAGAGTGACTCCTGGTATTTTTGTGCTGACACGATGACTGCTTTTTGTAACTGTTTTATGTTACACTACTGCAGAAGTAATATCTCAGCTGTTTATTTCTACTTCCCTTTTTGGGAAAAAAAAATACATTTCTGTTTTCAATTGAGTTGTACAGGTGATACTCAAAGGTGGACCCTACTTGTACAAGCTTAAACTGGATCTCAAGGATGTGAAATAAATTCTCCCACGGCTTTCCATGCACAACACTTGAAGTGTTTTGGAATAAAACTAAATGTAAATGATGCTTTGTTATAAATCCAACCCCCCTCTCCCAGCATTGATCATGATGAGGATGTGTTCTGTGGCCCACTTGACAATGGATGCGGCGTGCACGCGTTCAGTGGGAGGGATTATCCACCAAGTAGGGCAAGTGGCTGAGACTAAGGACTGCAATTCCATCCAGCCTCGGTCATCCGCTCAGAGCACACACGGACGACACGCCAGGGGCCGCTTGCTCATTTGCCCCCGTCACTACCCAGAAAAATCAATAAAAACTAACAAAAAAATGGTCAAGTACGTGGGACAACAACGACAGGACGACGAGCTGGAACCCCGGCAGCTAGTTTTGGAACGCGGTGCGTTCACGGACCCGCGGGATTCGGGAGACGTGTCCGACTGCTCGCTGGGCGACGCGTCCCACGCCGAGTGTTCCGCCATGGACACGTTCATGAAGAACGTGCAAGTGCTGCTGGACGCCGCGCACTACATCGACAGCGTGGATAAGAACAGCGGAAGTAAGTGGGCCGAGGACAGACGACGAGCGTGTGCGTGCCCTGAACGCGCCTCCGTCGGATCCGAGGGGGGGCAGACAACAATAGAGGCGATGTGCACGACAACGCAAGGCCACAAAGGACTTTAATACCTTATACCGCACAGTGTAACTAAATCAACCCGGACATGGTGCTAAATTCGGACAGAATGCATCGGTCGTGATCCAATTTGGTGCGTTTATTTCTTTTTGTTCAAGTGTTGTTGCGATCTGTTCCTATTTTAAAAGGCAGACCACAAGAGCAAAAACGCACTGAGTGCCACTTTTTTAATCGTCATGCATCGACGAGCGTTAAAACATCATTTTAGTTATTTTAATACATGTGAAATACGACACCAATCGCCACTTCTAATGAATTAAATATGTCGCTCCACCTATTTAAAAAAACACACACACAGCCCACAACCCTATCTTAATGTCAAAATGAGTGATTATTAAGTAGTTGTTATTAATTATAAACGCCGGTTGTCACTTTGAAGGCCAAGCTTCCTTGGCTTGGATGTGTTCACGTTCACATGGTTCCCACATGGAACATATTGCTGTCTCCTGATTGGCCTCGCACTCTTCTTCACCACCGTCGCTGAGCCAATCAGACGCGAACACATGCACGACGGGATTTGTAGTATTTTACTCAGCGGCACATAAAGTAAGAAATGGCGGATACAAATTATTATTATTATTTAATTATTATTATTATTTTTTAAAACATTTTACTAGCTTTATATTGGATATAAATGTCAATAATGACCATTTAGTTACCTCGTAAATCCAAAACTTGCTGAATATTGAGGTCAGGACACATGCTAATGCTATTAGATAACTACGACGGTAGATATGTGTCAGATCGAGTTACCTGTATATCACGTGAACTTTGAAAGTGTAAAATGTACAATTATTATTATTTTTTTGTTATTACACAGAATGTGAGCATGGTTATGCTTCGACGTACCCTGCTAATGAGACGGCACACCCACAGAAACATCGTAAATTCAACAAGAACAAGAAACTGGACAATATTCACAATAGGTGGGTTCAGTAAACTGTGTATTCCAATTATTAACCAGTCAATTTTTATCACAACAAAGGTACATACTTTGCTTTGTTTCAAACTCTCCTATTGTGTGTTATGTTATGTATTATAACAATGTTTTGTTACCTTGTCGAACTACACTGGACAAAAATAAAAATGGAACATTTTTGTTTTTGCTCCAATTTTTTTTTAATTAATGAGCTAAACTCAAAGACGTAAGACTTTTTCTATGTTCACCAAAGTCCTTTTTCTTTCAATTCTTGCTCACAAATCTGTCAGTGAGCACTTCTCCTTTGCCAAGATAATTAAATAATTAGACAGTGTGAATACTGCACGGGTGTGCTAGAGACTGTCACCCAAAAATGTTTTTTTAAATCCTTGTTAAACATTAAAAAAAAAAAAAAAACTTTAGACGCATGGATTGGACCAGCAGCATAGCAGGATGATTAATCATGAATAATCAAAGCTACAGTTGAATATTTTATATATATATTTTTTTATACTATTGCATCTATATTTTATATTTAACTTAAAAACTTCATGTAATATATGTTATAGTATTTTTTAAACTGTGTTTATTTATTTAAATTATATTTCTATTTCTACTATATTTTCATTATTCTTAAACATATCATGTACCTTTTTAAAAATAATTTATGCAACTATTTTGAGTCACAGGTCTTTCTAAATTTCTAATGTATTTGTAATCACTGCAGGTCGGCCCACAATGAATTGGAAAAGAATAGGTGAGTAATGAAAGACTGAAGTGATTTTTATGTATGTATTTAGTTGTTTTTCTCTCAGGGTGGGATTAAAAATAAACTAAAAATCCTAATTTATATATTTAAAATTTGTTAAAATAATGTGCATCCATTTGACGTTAATTATACTGAAAATCATGTTAAATGTAATCATCGCTACAATAATGCTCTCTTTCACAAGGACGTTGTATCCCATGGCTTGTAAAATTCACCTTTGACGGAGCGTAGCCTTTAGCGACACGTTCACGTAGCCTCGGTTAGCAAGTGACACGGTTCCTGGAGGACTTGCGGACATTTCCCCAGTCAGCAAATGTGAAGCATCTGTTTCCAGACAACAAGACTCCTTCCTGGTGCACAGCCTCCCCTCCCCTCTGCTGCAGGATGAGGCGACCGTAGCTGTAAGCAGACGACAAATGTCAGGATGCGTTTGTGTCCAAAATTAAATGGCCTGTTAATGTTTGCAAAACAAAGCAGGTGGGGGGTGGGTGCAGTGGGGTTTTTTGGGTGTTGCTTTGAGAGCGATTATGTCATAGCTTGACCTATATAATACATTACTGCTTTCTTCTTTCGGTATACCTGGTACCAGTTGCGGGGCCGTGTATTTGGTAACTGGGCTTTAATCAACCTCTATTAACACCACTATCGCCTCGCAATTACAGAAACCAACAATACTGTACAAAAACGTAATATAACAGCACCCAACTGTGCCACATACATCATCTGGAGCAGTTGAGAAACAATATTCATTTAATAACATGACAAAAACATACAACTTTTAAATACTCATCACCATATGTATTAATGTATTAATTAATGTTACTACTTGAACAGTTTTGCTCTGACCAACCAATCAGAGGACAAAAGCATGCTGACTTGTGAGGATGAACTTGAAATCTGATTGGTTAAAGAAACAGTGCCATTGCAAATATAGCATGACCTGGGCATATTAGATTGACATGGCAACACTTGAGGCTGAAATCTGATTCGACAAAAGAAAAAAGAAAAAAGAAAGAAAATCTAACATCCACACGCACATACTGGATGCAGATATTAATTTAACAATTAGTTTATTATTGTCCCCTGCTGTGTCTAATATTTTGTTACCTTATTTAGCTGCATCCGTGGATATCTGACTTCCTGGTCGTGCTTGTTTGTGTGTGTGCGCGTGCGTTTTTCCTCCCCCCAAAGACGAGCGCATCTCCGCCTGTGCTTGGAAAGATTGAAGTCGCTCATCCCGTTGGGACCAGACTGCAGTCGGCACACCACGCTGGGACTCCTCAACAAGGCCAAAGTGCACATCAAGGTATGGTGCTCGTTTAATGGCGCTGCACTGGCACGACAGCAAGAGTTTAATTGCGTTAAATATTGAGCCACAACATTCGGTACGCCGGCACATCTAGTGAGATCAAACATGAGAGATGTTTAAAAAAAATAAAAACAAAAAAGGAGCTACCGTGACGCTGGTTGAATTCTTCTCCTTTCAAAGCAAACGAATAAAGGCTTTTTTTCAAACATATGATAGTACACAGTGAAAACAAACAACTCACTCAGTAACCTTCTAAACTATTAATACAGGATAAAGACTATATGGTAGTGAGTATTGTTACATTGTATGCCAAAAGTTGGATGAAGTCAGGTACAGTGCCGTTAAAAAGTATTGGCCCCCTTCTTAAATTCTTATATTTTTGCATAGTTTCCCCACTTTAATGTTTAAGATCATCAAACAAATGTAAATATCAGACAAAAGTATAACCCAAGTTAACTTAAAATACTGTTTTTAAATGGTGATTTCATTTACTAAGGAGAAAAAAACTATTCAAAGTGAAAATGTTATTATTCCCCTCGTTAAATCATGAATAAATTGTGGCTAATCGCAATTTTCGAAAACCACTGCTGACCAAAAAGAACACAAAGCCTCGTCTTACTTTGCAAACAAACATGAATGATTCCCAAGACATTTGGGAGAATATTATATGGACTGACTAGATGAAAGTTGAGCTTTTTAGAAGGTGTGTGTCTCGTTACATCTGGCGTAAATGTAGCACAGCATTTCAGAAAAAGAACATCATACCAACAGTCAAACATGGTGGTGGTAGTGTGATGGTCTTGGGCTGCTTTGCTCCTTCATGACCTGGACAACTTGCTGTAATTGATGGAACCATGAATTCTGCTCTTTAATAGAAAATCTTGAAGAAGAATGTTCAGCCATCAGTTCGTGATCTCAAGCTGAAGCTTCAGCAGGATAACAATCCAAAACACACCAGCAAGTCAACTTCTGAATGGCTTTAAAAAACAAAATTAAGGTTTTGGAGTGGCCTAGTCAAAGTCCAGACTTGAATCCGATTGAAATGTAGTGGCATGACCTTTGAATTTAAGAAGGGGGGAAATACTTTTTCACGGCACTGTAAACCCCCAGACTCCCTACTGAAGGTCCAGGTACCAAATGCTTGGCCCACCACTGATATATGATATATATATAAAAAAACAAAACAAAACAAAACAAAGAAACATCTTTATACAATGTCCCAAATGTGGCCATTTGAGAAAATGTAGACTGCTTACAGGGGTTTATAATGGCTGCTTCCCAAAGAGTTTCCCATGACCTTCCCACCGTACGCTGTCTGTGTTCATAGCGAGTGAGTGCATCATCAGCGGGCACTCAGGATGTTTTAGTGGCTGCTTCCTGTTTTTTTTTTCACTTGTGGAGATTTGAAGCTTTTGTTTGCACAATAATGAGGTTGCGTAACATATAACGTAGACGCGGATTGACTACTTTTATGGGGATGACATTTAGGGGGTGTTTTGTGGTTGGAAATACTTTGCTTTGTGTATAATGCGTGTACAGTATTAGGTACCGAAAGTAAACAGTTGACTAAAGTCCTGAAAATGTGGTTCTGGTCTGATGTGGTTTTGGGTGAATGGTTGGAAACTGGAGCAGGTCGATGCAAACGCCATGCAAGAAGAGAACGAAACACACACCGTGTGTTATTCTAGCAACAGGAAACGGCTTAAATAGTGATATCGTTTTCTCACATCACTGTCCAATGCACGCCTTCATCTCCTGCTTTTCCCTTCAAGAAACTGGAGGAGATGGACCGAAGGAGTCAGCACCAGCTGGATACCCTGGAGCGGGAGCAGAGGTACCTGCAGAGGCAGCTGGCCCAGCTGGAGACGCTCGGCGAGAGGGACCGCGTCCGCATGGACAGCATAGGGTCGCCCACGGACTCTGACCGTTCAGAATCGGACCTAGGTCAGGCTAAGTTTACATTACTTGATTTTAATACTACATTTGTCCAGTTCAGTTGTATTTAACTTTTAAGTACATTTAATTTTAGAACAGTTTTCATACATTTTAATTCTAATCATTATTTAAGTAGTAGTCATTTTCCTTTGAGTACAGTGTGCATGATGTAGTATTTTGTGATACTCCTGTATATTGACCCAAGCGGCTAAAAAGGGGGCAAAAAATATTTTTTCATGGGGAGTTAACTCAACAGTGGGTTGCATTGCCCCATGAACATTTGTGGTGTACCAAAGAAACAAACATAACAGAGTTCATTGTCATTTCGTGTGTGCGTGCAGAGGAGATCGAAGTGGATGTGGAGTGTACTGACTTCTCCCTCGGAGAAATAGACAGCGTGAGTAGCGGAGGTGCCAGCGACCTGGACGACCAGAGCAGCCGGCAGAGCTCGGCCAGCGACGAGGGCTACTCCACCTGCAGCCTCAAAGTGGCCTTCTCGGCTTGAGCCCCGCCGCACTGTGCTCCCCAGATCCTTTCCCCTCCAACACCACTATTTTATGGCTTTAACCAAGGGTGGGGCGCCGACGGCACGCACAACCGTATACGATCAGACCTGCCATTGCAATTCGGGAAGAAAAAAATAAAAATAACATTAAAAAACGAGCAGAAACAGTTAGGAAAAAGGCTCTGCCCTCCCAACCCCAAAAAATAAAAATAAATACAAATAAATAAATAAAAATATCGATCCATCCATTTTCTATAGCATTTATCGTCATTAGGGCTGCTGCAGCTTATCTCAGCTGACTTTGGGTGTGACAGCAATACAAAAATAATGCAAAACATGATGGTTTTTACCATTTGGGAGAGCACCGGAAGCGCAAAATTACGTTTGAAGTGATGAAATTGGATGTCTAAGTGGAAGAGGTAAAAAAGCAAAACAAAACTATTACTGAGTTACAGAAAAGAAATCTGTCGCGCCGATAATTTTGGGGGAAGCCTGCAACGTAAAAGCCATGCTTTGCTTAGCTGGACTTGATCCGAGTGCGCCACAATTAGATTTATGCGCCCATCCTGCGTAACATTGCGTTAAAACATAGGACAGGACACCCGGAAATGACCCAGATGCATGGAAATGCAGAGTCGAAAGGAGTTTTGTCATAGGCGATATGGCATTTTTGTGATTGGCGAAAGTCAGCCCTTTGGTAATTTTTTTGTTTTTGGAATTTCAAAAACATTAATATGAGTGGAAAGTTTCTCCCTGCTGCCTCACGTTTTGCCTGCTCTACATTGGTTTTCACCTGCGCTGTTTCAAAATGCTAAATCAGCCACTACAATTCATCCCTGGTTTGAAAAATCACATTGCGTGTGCTTAATTAATACATTTGCATATACTCCCACAACACGCGACGTGAACTACAAAACAATTCAGCTTAGTGTTTGGCAGACACAATACTGGTTGTGCTTGGTTAGATCAGCTTTGACATCTGATTGCATGAGCAATCAAGAACTCAAAATGGCCCCCGATAGGAAAAAGGTTCCCCACCCGACTTAACAAATCACCAGCCTACAGCTCCAAAAACACCCCCACCCCACATGTCCACTTAAGAACCAGCCTGCAGCTCGACTCCAACCTAAACCTGAATGTTGTTGTCCCGTGATCAGCCACAATCAAAGAGAAGCACGAGGGGGTAAGTCTACCCTTCAATGAATCAAATTGATCCTCTTACAAACCAGCAAAAAAGGCCACAAATACCAGCTTGACGTTTGTTCCATTTGCCTTGTTAAAAAAAAAAAAAAAGTTGCCCTTTTTCTTTGTGGAAGGGCTGCGACATTTGCATTCCAAAAATGTGTTTTTAAACACAAAATCTGCTTTTAGTCGTCAGAGCCACAAGCATCAACTCTCTACACACGATAGTTGTTCTAATTTATTTTGCATAGTATTTATTTTCTTTGGTATATTTAATTGTGCTTCAGCTTAGAAAATGTAAAAAAAAAAAACATTTTTAAAAAACTTGACCTCCCCTTTTTTGCATTTAGTGTCAGAACCTGTTATATTTTATTTCCCATTTAGAAAGTAATAAGCTATCCGGTGCTTGTCCGAGCACAAGGCGAAACGAAAAAGCAATAACGCATCTATTTATTTTTTTAACATTGCTTTTGTCCGTCCATAAGCTAATACTATTAAGTGTCCAACTTGCAAGACTCGTGATTTAAGTAAAAAAAATAAAATTGTAAAGATATCTAAAGCTACAGTGCATGTGTGTTGAATGTTGTAACGTGCTCTGAAAAAAAAATTCTGTAGCATGAACATTTTTTTTTTTTTTTTTTTTTAAAGTTCACATTGAAAACCCTTGACTGTTTTGATACCTGGTGTTGCACTGTCCCAAACCTTCATCTACCACAATAATGACCATTTCTATCCATTTTATTCCCTGCTAGTGAATCCATCAGCACCAAATTGTGTCTTAATGTGGGTGTATGACTCTTGCACAAGTCCCTGCTCACCCCACCTACCCAATGTGTTTGGGAAATGTATCAAATGCACTATAAAAATAATTGCGCTTGGGACTTTTATGTCCAAAAAATAAAAAAGCACAGCCCCGATGTTTTCTAAATGCTTGATTAGGGATTTATTGTGATTTTATTATTATTGCGCAAAACATCCTGCTGGTGCCCTGCTGATACTTTGTTACGGTTCCTGACGACGTTCCCTGGAATCATAATAAACCTCTTCCACCAAGATGTGAACCAATCGTGTGTTTAACTCAAGTCATTTTCCATGCCACTTACCCTAGGGAGAGTCCTGTATTATGTGTAGCATTGATTTAACGGTTTCCTCTTCTAAAGTGGGTTACAGAAAATGTATTTTATTTTTTAGTCATTTGTCATTAAATAATTTCATTGATTGAAAATAAAACAAATATTGTTACCCGAGTAGCATAATTGCCCAAAGTCATTTCTGAACGTTTTCAGAAAATCTGAGAAAAAGAAAATTCAACCAACAGGAAGAGTTCAGTTGGCTTGATTAACCTTTGCGTTGACCTGCATGCATGCGTGACTACCTACAGATGTATTTATATATATATTAAAAAAAAAAAGTTTGATATTGTGACATAAGTTAAACATGACTTAGGCAACTTTGCTATTATGTTAACAATATTACATTAGCAACGATATAATAACAGACATTACTTGCATAAGTCTTTTCTTAACTGAGCATCACAACATCAATAAAAAATAGCAATGCACTTGCTAATTATTGTGTTTTTTCTTTATTTCAGTGGATTCTTAGTCATTCTGATCATGGTAACCCGCAAAAGTTGAATCAAGGAAACTGGACTTCGTTTAATTTGTTCCTTTTTCCCACAAAAAAGATAAGAGATAAATCACTAGTAATTATGCTATCGGGCTTAAAATTAGTAAAATGAAGGTTTATATACACACACAAACACAATAGATTACTTTATTAATTGGTTGTCATTAAATATAAAAAATGATCATGAATTATTTAATTTGAACTATTTCAATGTATTTTTTTATCTTAATCTACAAATGACCTCCCCCATCTGCCAGTTTTAAAAATCAAATGTGGCCTTGAGCACTAAAGTAAACCTTGGTTGCACTATTAATCCAACTAAAAAGTGCATTCTTAACAGTCATGTATAAACAAGTTAACCACTGGTTAATATAACTAAAACAAAGCTACTCAACATTCGATGGCAGATGTAAGGAGACAAAACGGTAAGGTTCTGTAAGTGATAAGTATTTATGGTTCATATTTTTCAATGCCAATTAGAAGCTCACCGACCTGACGTTTGCTGACACTGATGATGGTTTGAACTCGGCAAGTTGTTTTTCCCAATGAAAAGCAGGCAGTCGTTTATAAAACTCAACAAACTGATGTTTATTTGACTTTTATAAATACAGAAATCAAAAGCGGAAAACCAAAGCTAATTTGGGCCATCAACACTGTATTGATGTTCTTACACCCAAAAATAAAAATACAGCCTCACCAATTCTTCGAAATGTTGAGCTCGATCCACGGCGTGATGTGTATTTGGCCTGTGTGTGGAATTAGGGCACAAGCGGCTAACTTCCTGTTGGTACAGAACAGGTGACCCGATTACAAAGCAGGGTGGCTTCCTGTGTAATTTGGACAGCTTTTGATCTACCTGCACGACATTATGAAAACTACATCAATGTTTTAATTCAGTGGTGTGCAAGTGACGACTCCGTTTTTTTTTTTCCTTTTCTCTCTCCAATCATGTGTACACACACAAAATGGACAACACTGCTATATTCCAGTATACAGTCGGGGGTGAGTATTTACAGGAGATGCAGTGGGGGGTGTCACTGCGGCATTAAATGCCTGACATTGTATTTGGACGTGTCGTTGTACTGAGTCATGGGCTTGTCGGCGATGCCGCACGTGCCCACTCCCACTTTGCCGTTGACGCTTTCTGGAGACGCAAATATGCTTCTCTTCACCTACGGAAACAAACACTATCGTTAGTAAAGCCATACAAGAGACGCAATGTAACAACGAAAAAGAATTACGACACTGCCGAAGATGCATTTTACAGTATGTATGTTATTGTGGTTACAGTTTCCAGTGGTGTAGCATCATAGTTTGTAATATTATGGTTATCTTACTGAGGAACATGAGTACTACAGTTTCCTCAAATACTAGCCTCTGCTCTAATACATGCTGTGACCCAATTACATGAACAAATAGCGACCATAGCTCAAAGTATAACAGTGTATTATTTTACTTAATGGAATTATTTTTTATTAAAATTTAATTATTTGAGGAACATTTACACTATAAAAAAACTATATACTATTTAACATAATAAAATGCATTTGTAAAAATAAGGACCTCACTACTAACAAACACATACCCGTAACATTTAAAAAAAAAAAATATATATATATATATATATATATATTGTACAACAACTGTACAATTACAGGCCATTTAAATGAAGCATTAATATTTATTTGCAAAAAATAGACAACTGCATATTACTTGCTGCCGTGCCCCCATTGTCTGGTAGAGCAAATAGAGCCTCAAACTCGAATACCTATTAGAATGTGTTTTATTTTTAACCAACCATTTTTTCAAATGAGGAAAATTAACAAAACAATGTAGTCCACTATTTAATATAATAAAATGCATTTGTACATACTGTATATAAAAGCCTTCTCCCTATAACATAAAAAAAGAAATTTAACTATAATGCAAATCGGTGCCATTTCAATTATGACTCATTATTTCCTTCCCTTCCATCCATTGAAGGAGGGGGGGTACAAGAAAGTTACCTGTCCTTTCTTGTTTTTAGAGTAGGCTTTGTTGTTGAACTGTTGCCACTTGGACTTTTGGTCCTCTCGCTCCTGCTCCAGTTCCTTCATCCTCAGCACCTTCTTCTGGGCTTTCTTCTTTTTGTATTCTCGTTGCTCGGCTATCTGCTCCTTTCTAGACTCGCAAAAAAGAAAGAAGCGGTAAAGCCCCTGCCACATGCAGACATGGAATACAATACGCAAAGCACGTTTTGGGCGTACCGGGATTTGTTCCTGGACAAGCCGAGGTCGTCCTCAAGCCGCCTGCGGTCCTCCACGGCTTTGAGGTTCTGCAGGGGGATGACTTCGGCGTTGCCGTAGCCAGTGAAGGTGACGGCGGCCGTGCTGTTCTCGTGGTCTATCTCCTCGATCTCGGCCTCATACACCCTGCAAAAGAGCCACGTCTGTAAGCAGGTGAGTACGGTTCACAGATGGACCAGAATCATAAGTGACGACCGATTCATTAAGACGTGAACAGTGCTTTTCGGACGACCGTAATTCCTCAGAGTGACTGCTTATTTACTCAACTGCATAGACTACCAGCTGTTCAGAAGACTTGAGTTTGCAGTTCAGCTTTACAGATGACACATCTACTATGGAGGCGATGTGTGGAAAATACAGTTGCACCTCAATAAATTTTTATAGTGTTTGCTAACATTCGCAAGTGAGAGAGACCAAGCCCTGCTGCGAATAGTGAAAATCTGTGAGTAATTGATCCCCTGCCCCCACAAAAAATAAAACAAAACAACAAAATGGCACAAGGCGGCGCCAAAGCACTACTCGGGGAACGACGGAGGATAGATTCGTAACAGACCATGATCAAATTTGCGAACATTATCGCAGAAAAGTTAAGTTAGTTCAGTTGTCCGTAATTGTACGGATTAATTTAAAAAAAAAAAAAAAAAAAAAAGAAAAGAAAACATTTTCCTATTTCCTTGCTAATTTCTAATGAAAAATATTTAGATTATGGAACAATCTTGAGATGGTGAACTGGGTTTTTGTAAGGTGCAAGCTACAATCATCAAAATGATTAAAAACAAATAAAAGAAAAACCCTAAAATATTACACGGTGTGAGTCTACGAGTTTCACTTTTTGAATTTAACTTCTGAAAATTCAGGTTTCCAACCAAAGATATTCTAATTTATTATGATGCGCCAGGTGGTATCAGTGTCATACTAAAGGGGAGGTGTATATTGGAGGTGCTGCATTTATTTTCTCAAGTGGAGGACAATCAAATGGGGTCTATTAGAGCGGAGGAAACTTTTTGAGGAAATACGGTATACTGAGGTAAAACATACACCAAACAATATGCTTCATTTGCACGACTTATGGCTTAAATAACAATTGCCCCATTTATAACACCGGGCATTTATTTTCCCTGCAACACTGAATTGAAAAATAAAATAATGGAAAAAAAACCCAAAATATTCTGTTCTCTGCCAGCATTTGAAAGTTAATGTCTGAACGGTAACACTGATGGCATGTTGCCTGAGCGCAAGGGAATTTTGCGATGCCGGGAGAGCAATTTTGGGTTTAATACTCAACACTGATTGCATAAGCAATCTCTTGTTTTGCTGGGTTCTATGTAAAAGGCACAGGCGGATAAATAAAGGCCCCGATGAGACAATTCTATGAATCGCTGTGTAAGAGACTAATATTTCCCTTTAAGCAACAACAGCTGCCTAAATATGTGCATTGTTTGTTTTAAATATTACCTGTAGTGCCCACTCAGGATCCTAAATACAGGTGCATCAACAAATTACAATATGGTGGAAAATGTAATTTTTTTTCAGTAGTTCAATTCAAAAAGGAAAACTGGTATACTATATAGACTAAATAAATGGGTCACGCTTTTTAGAACACCACTTCCACCTACTGTCTACATTAAAAATCATGTCTTATGTAATATTCAAACTTATTGAGATGGGTAATTTGATGTTATCTTTAGCTATAACACAATCATCACAATACTAAAAAATACAAATAAATACAATCTTTGGGTTTGAGTTTCACTTTTGGAATTGAACAAACGAACTAACATTTCCACCGTATTCTAATTGACTGAGATGACCCCATATGTATTAGGCACATGTAAAACCCAAGAGCAAAGTATACAGAGGCTTGTTTGTGGTGATACAGGTGACACTCACTGTCCGTCCTGACTCCACACGGACAAACACTTGTCTCCCACTTTCCAGATGTGCCTGACAGGTGCCGGGGTGGCGCCATTGGCACTGGGGGCAGCTTCCGCGGGCTGCGAGGCCAGGAGGTCTTTGGTCAAGTCGATGACTTCCTGAAGGAGAAATTATAATCAAGCTGCAGGTCAAATGTCATTCCCTAAATCTGGGTTATAAAGACTAACTCATACAGTGAACCCCCGCTATATCTTGGGTTTTTAATCGATCGCTTTTTATGAGTTTTTAAAAGTATTTAGGCAAGTCCGAATCTTTAGTTAGACATTAATGTAACCTCTATGGAGGCACGTCAATGGTATTTTGCATTATATGTTAGCATTACAGCTGACTTTTGTTTGATAAAATTATATGGCTTGGTTGAACATTTCAGTGTTTCAATATACAATGTTTGTATCTCTTTTGTTTTGTGTGTCGGTTTTTACTGTAAACTTCAACTGGGAGTGACAAACAGCTGGAAGCCAACACACTTTGCTTCTTATTTGGAGAACTGTGAGAGTGAAAGTCTTCTTTTTAGTTCCTCAAAATTATGTAATATGATAAGTCTTCTTTTATTGACAGCGAGAGTGACTGATGCTCAGGAATATTCTTAAAAGTGTGTTTTAGTTAAGTTTAAATGGTGTTTGCAGCGGGTAAGAGGGTTAAAACTAGGGATGTTTGACACTACTATTTTCCAGACTGATACCAGTATGAGTATTCACGAGTACACACCGATACCACTAGCACGTTTGATGCATACAATTTTAACTAACACAATGACATAATTGTGAACCAAGACCTCTTTCTTTCATGATTGTATCATTACACACGATACTATCAATAAAAGTTAAACCTCCCACTTTGCACAAATTTTACTGTAGCGTAAAATAATAAATTAGCACCTACCCACATGCAACATCATCATAGCTTGTGGTATACTTAGGGTTTTAACTATTAATATAAGCAATTATAAACACGTGTTGGCGGTGGGTCTTGGTCCCTACAGCGAGGGTCCACTACATCACATTCAGTGCTCATGATGGCCCTAAATACAAACCTGCAAGTCTTTTTGGAGCTTGAGGAGATCCTCATTGTCTTGGTCGGTGGACAAGGCAACCTCAACCTGCTGTAGCTGAGCTTTGTAGCTGCCGAGCTGTTTCACCAAGTCCTCTGACATCTGTTGAACGGCATTTAGCACACAACATTGACTCTTGTGTGTCACCAGCTAGGCAACGTTAGCACACTGTATGGGTGGACGGAAAATATGACATTTACGAGCGTATCGACGTGGTGGTTTCAGTTCGCTTAAACACAGAGACTACGCCAGGAGCTCAAACTAATATTACATTCTAACTAAGACGTCACAATACGATAAAAAGTTCCGGTCAAAAGCTCGTATCTGTTAGCTTCGGCCTTCGTTAGCCGACGTTTAACCATCGCACGGGATGCTAATGCTAACGACTTAGCGGCCCGGGAGAAAAAGACAGAAAAACTGAAAAGAACAGAAATACCGCTCATAATTCTAAACACAGCTTAGTCCAAAGCTAATCTTACCTCTGTATGATTGAGGGTGATAAATAAATTACGTAAGCATTCACCTCTCACGTCTACAATTCAACAAAAAAAAAACCCCACAAGCGGAACAACAATAATGGACGTCGTACTTTGAAGCCTGTCGGTGGAAATCTCGCGATAACACAGAATATCTCGATTAAACTCGAGGACGTCTCCAGCGGCCATGATAGATATAGTTTTAATATTTTGCCACCACCACCTGTTGATGCTTCGTTTTTAAGAATTTACGATAAATATGAGGGTGCTTAGTCATAATAACAACCCCTTCAAACAACATGAGGAAGCAGGACAGTGAGTACCGAAATTCCTCAAAACATTTCAAGCTAGAAATGCCCAAACAAGACTAAATTGGTCCCCTCAAGTGCCAGAAGGTAGGCCTCAATGTGATAATTATCGAATTTTCTGACATACTTAACGTGAAAACACACCACAACCGGGATTGGTGTCTTTTAATGAGGTTCACAAAGCTGCATGATTTCTAATATAAAAGCTGTATCAGAAATGAAGTCTTTACAAATTTCCAAATCACCAGTTTTGAGCTAATTGTAATTATAGGACAGGTGTGTGACACAGCGAGAGATATTTCTTATATTTTATATTTTAGTTATCTGTGTATTTGAATAATCTATCTATCCATTTTCTATAGCCCTTGTATTGGTACACCTCGATATACCAATAATAAGCACATTGTTAAATTAATACCAACTCGGGATGGGCATTGTGCTAAATTTCCTAACATGATTTCCTAAAATGAAGAATGACTGTTAAATGAATCCTTGACTCATAGAGCTGTATTATCTTTGTAAAGGCAGTATTTTGAGCAGTATTGGAGCTCATTAGAGTCTCTTTCCGGTGACATTATTAATGTTAATCTAATATATAAAAATGACTGCTAGTGTCATTACAAGGCTTCAGAGTCTGATGGCAGCCTCCAGAAGCAGGAGGAGCCCTCCCACCCTCGCCTGTAGCGTCACAGCCATCCCTTATAAAAGAGCCCCTTTCCAGTCTACCACAACTGCTTTAAAACATCTGCTTGAACTCCATCTGTTTGCCTTCTTTTTAAAAGGTTAGTGGATGAATGATTCATTTGAAGAGGCTATTTATTTTTAAGGTGCTTGAATGTGGAGGGACGGGAATGCTTCCTCTTTTGAACACAGTAGAATTTCTCTTCTTTTTACCCCCCACAACTGACACGGAAGAACTTGAACAAAATGAAGACCGCTTCCACTGATGCCAAGTGCAGCTAATACACTTAAATCTAATAAAAGTGTCAATGGACTGCCTGAACTTGACCGATGAGACCACGGCTGCGTGGCACCCGTACACCGCTCAGACCGCGGTGCCTCTGACCCTCCTGGTGGGTGTCCTCATCCTGCTGACCGTCTTCGGCAACGTCATGGTGGTCATCGCCGTGACCACCAGCCGTGCCCTCAGAGCCCCCCAGAACCTATTCCTGCTCTCTCTGGCGTGTGCCGACATCCTGGTGGCCACGTCGGTGATGCCCTTCTCCCTGGCCAATGAACTGATGGGTTACTGGTACTTTGGCAAGGTGTGGTGTGAAATCTACCTGGCGTTGGATGTGTTTTTCTGCACTTCGTCTATCGTCCACCTGTGCGCCATAAGCCTGGACCGATACTGGTCCATCACGCGGGCCATTGAGTACAACCAGAGAAGGACGCCCCATCGGATCAAATGCACTATCTTCATTGTTTGGGTGCTGGCGGCCATTATCTCCTTCCCGCCGCTGATCACCATGAAGAAGGACGATGGCCAGGAGGACCGACCGGAGTGTAAAATAAATGATGAGAAATGGTACATTATCTTCTCCAGCACAGCCTCCTTCTTCGCACCCTGTGCCATCATGGTCCTGGTCTACATGAGGATCTACCAGGTGGCCAAGCAGAGGACGAGAGCCCTGCCAGGTGAAAGGTCGCAAGAAAACGGTCGCCCTTGTGACGTAAATTGCGGCTCGGAGCGTGAGGAAGGCCAGGTCAATGGGGAGGAAGCGGGTGAATCGTCATCCGACGGCCACGAAATAACCTTGTGTTCCCTGAAAAAGAGGCGGGCCGCCCGGCTGGCCAAGTGGGGCCACGAGAAGCCCGGAGAAGCTGCCCCAAAGTCTGAGGCGAACTCCAGCCGCTGGAAAGGAAGACAGCGGCGAGAGAGACGCTTCACGTTCGTGCTGGCCGTGGTGATGGGAGTGTTCGTCCTCTGCTGGCTACCTTTTTTCTTCACGTACACGCTCACGGCCGTGTGTGCGTGCTGCGTGCCCGAGACGCTGTTCAAGATGTTCTTCTGGTTGGGATACTGCAACAGCTCCCTAAACCCAGTCATATATACCCTATTTAATAACGATTTCAGGAGATCCTTTAAAAAGATCCTCTGCAGGAAAAGTCCATGGAGATTTATAAGCGGGCACAACTTGAAGCTACTTTTATAAATTATGTTTAAATGTAACCTCAGTATTTATTGAATGTTTTATCATTCACTGTACCTTGTTTATTGTTTTAAAATTGTTTGTACTTGTAGCTTACTTTAGAGGGCACTCATTCCAAACCATTCAATAATGTATATAACCTCAGATGGCTATCTCTATATGTAGGATAATTATACATTGTTTGCCCAATAGAATAATTTACCAAGTCATTTTTAAAAAATAGCAATCAATGTTAGCACAAAACCTTCAGCCTTTTGCTTGAAATAAAAAAAAAAAAAAAAAACTCAGGACGAAGCGTACTATACATTGACATTTGACATTTATTATATTTATTTTGGGTTGTTTAAAGGCACTTTAAATGGTGGCAGGTGTGTGCTGACTAGCATTACACATTGATTGGTTAATTCTGAACATAGCCACGTCCCAGTTACAAGATGGTGTGCACATTTGTGCAACCACATTTAAGTTTTTTTTTTTTTTTAATTAGATTTTTTTTTTTTTACTTTGTTTCAAAGATTTAAAACAATCAATTTTTACAGGTTATAGGTCACATAAATGGTGTAAAAATGTTAAAATCCAGCAGTTTGAACTGATATTAAAAACAACATTTAACCTACATTTCAATACCTAATAATAAACATTTGTTCAATCACTGAGTCATATTTTCACCTAAATTTAGGATTACCTTTTAAAAATAAAATGGCCCCTGATAGGAAAAATGGTTCCCCACTTCTTTCTTAAAGTGACATTTAACATCAGACAATAATTGCATATTTTTACCACTGTATTTGTCAAGGGCATTTTTTTCAATCTGCAGTACTCCCATCAGAAGAGAGATGATTCACTAAAGCAACACAATATCAACGAGACTGATGACTTGCAAATCAAATTTACCCCCAAATTATGCCATCCTCACTCTGGCAAAAAGCGTCTCCTCAGCCGGAGACAGTTATATGAAAGGAAAATTAAAGCTAGGAGGTGTGTGGGCGACTGCATCATTGAAGGCAGCTTATCATGAATTATTGCCCTTCATATGAGGATGTCATTAAAACCTCACACGGAGTCAAACGAGACGCCAACAGAGCAATGGAAATATGAGTGGCTTCTGCGAATAACAGCTTTCATTTGCGCACACAAGCTTATCAGTGTGTAGTGTTTGCTGTTAACACTCTTAACACTATCTTGTGCTTTTCAGCATGTATTCAACAAATAGACATTTGCGATAAAAACCTGACTAAAAGTGAAACCACTGCTCGGGATGATTCCCATGACTTGCTCAGTGGAAATTTGTTGTTTGAGATTCCTGTGGTACGCATGTTTAGACTCAATCTGTGAGGCTTAAAATATGACCGCTATCAGTCACTGCAAACGGTCATCTGTGCTGAATGAATGTCTTTCTGCTAAAGTTCCCATGAACAATGCAGCATGAGAAAAATCACCGGGGTATGTGAATCTCATGGATGCTATTATTACGTTTACATGGGAAACATCTATGACAGCATACAGTACAATAGAATAATATACAGTAGATATAAAAAGTCTACACACCCCTGTTCAAATGCTATGTTGTTGTTTTTTTTTTTGTAATATAAAAAAAAAACTAGACCAAGATAAATCATTTCTAAACTTTTTCCACAATTAATGTGACCTGCACAACTCAGTTGAACCTTTTCGTAAATCTTTTCGAGAGGGTAAGTAAAAATAAACAATTGAAATAAAGTAGTTGGGGCGACACGCTGTCGACTGGTTAGCGCATCTGCCTCACAGTTCTCAGGACCGGGGTTCAAATCCCGCCCCAGCCTGTGTGGAGTTTCCATCTTCTCCCCGTGCCCGTGTGGGTTTTCTCCGGGTACTACGGTTTCCTCCCACATTTCAAAAACATGCGTACTAGGTTGACTGAAGACTCTGAATTGCCGTAGGTGTAAATGTGAGTGCGAATGGTTGTTTCTTTCTATGTCCCCTGCGATTGGCTGGCGACCAGTTCAGGGTGTAACCTGCCTCTCCCCCGAAGATAGCTGGGATAGGCTCTGGCACACCTGCGACCCTAGTGAGGATAAGTGGTACAGAAAATAGATGGATGGATGAATGATGTAGCACACCCTCTTGTAACAGGGGATGTGTGGATGTTCAGAATTACCATGGCAATCACCTATAACAGCACACAGATGCCACCATTTAAAGTCCCTCTAATTAAGCCAAAATAAAGTTATTTGTTCTAGAAGGCTTTTCCTGACATTTTTGCTTTCTGAAGGTTTTGTGCTAACATTTATTGCTGTTTGAAATTGTTTACAATTCCCTCTGCCTTGTCTGAGAAGGTGGCTCAGGTGTGATTCCTCTTGACCATTGTATGGGTTTGTGTATGCATGTAAAATATTTTAAACTTTTAAAAAACAGAGAAGACAGAGTGTTGCACATGTTGCAGTATCAAGGATCCAGCTGGAATTGTGCAGTGTCCCACCATGTCCAGCAGATGGCACTGTGGTGAAAAAGGTTTATTTCCAATATGTATCATATATTTAATACAGATAAAAAAAACTGGTGAGTACTATTATTTTTCATTTTACCACAAACATTGGTTGGCTTGTTTATTTCAATTTAATTTCCATTAATTCCTATAGGAAAAATAGTTTCTAATTATGAAAAAATCTGAAGTTTGGAGGAACAGATTGCGCTGAACTTTCCACAGTTCAACTCTACTGTCGTTTTTTTTTTCTCTCTCTTCTGGTATCTGATTTCTCAGTGTCCGTTCTTTTTTTTTTGTCCACTTCTAAAACTAGCGTTCTGTTTCACCAAATGCATTAAAATATGTATGTCTTTCTTTATGTTCCAGCCAAGTGCGCTGATTGTGCATGCATCATAAATTCACACATGTCCACTTTCACTGTGCAAAGACAATATGATTTATTCAGAGCGTTTAAGGGCTTCATATAAAGTCGATAAAAACGAGGCTTTAAAAAGTTGCCGCTGGCACAAGTTCCCACAATCAACCGTCTCCACATTCTGCTCGTTGCTCTCGTCTCTTTAAATCTTCTAGTCATGTGTCTCAAAAGGGCGCCTGAACTTTGAGGCAATTAAAGAGCACAGAGAGCAGACTGCATCCCAGACATACGGGATGATTAAGGCTGGCTCGCAGTGTCAGACAGAGGCCTCGAGACCATACTAATAAGTTTACATCATAGCTAGAGATGAATAGAGGGGTTTTAATTGAATGTTGGCTCATTCATTATGGATGGAGCACTGGAGTATATGATACTTCCTGCTGCTAGGATTGATAAAGATGCAGGATAATCAACTTAGATTCTGCGAGATGCAAGCAGAGGGAACATCCAGCTTCATTTTGCCTTTTCATTTTCTCTCTGATTCCTCTTTTTGCTTTTCATTTCCCCACTGATTCCTTGTTTAGTTGCTTCAGTCACTATTTTTTCAAAGTTTGTGTATTGAATTACATTTCTTCCCCAGCAAATTGAGTTTGCGTTTTGCAAAGATATCAAAATGTGGAATAAGGCCACTTGTGTCAGGAAGAAAATATGCAGTGAGATAGAAGATTAACGTGTTTCGTGACCATGCTAGTAAATAAAAACACCTGTGACTTGGCCACTGTTTGGCAGTACAATACAGTCATGCACACAAATGACGAAGAGTTTTACTCAACTACTCTGACAC
Organism: Phycodurus eques; assembly: GCF_024500275.1. Classification (NCBI taxonomy): domain Eukaryota; kingdom Metazoa; phylum Chordata; class Actinopteri; order Syngnathiformes; family Syngnathidae; genus Phycodurus; species Phycodurus eques. Next base: position 6,776,719 of record NC_084535.1, read on the forward strand.
AATAATCTGCTGTAATATTCATGGTTTTTCGATGAAGAAAAATAATTTATGCATGTGTATATTGTTATATTGTCTGTCTACATGTGTTGCTGCGCTGTTTGTGTTAAAACATCTGTTGAGTAAAGCATTACTGGAAAGCTTGAAATACCAGCATTTTTTAGATCCAGTAGGTGTCAGTATTGAGCAACATGAGCCTCACTTGCTTAAGCTACCCTGAACTAATAAGTGCGATGGAAACACAAACCACATGGGCCACAGAATCAGAATCAGAATCATCTTTATTTGCCAAGTATGTCCAAAACACACAAGGAATTTGTCTCCGGTAGTTGGAGCCGCTCTAGTACAACAGGAACCTTTTTGCTACCAGGAATTCAAAGTTCCTGGGCTGGTTGGTTGGAAAAGACCCTCTTATAACACCGCCACATTGATGCTATTTGTGAGCTCGTCACACCCAGCACCTCAAATAAACAAAAAATAAAAGGTGGTTGGTGGCGACTCTTCAGTGTATGACAGAGGCCGTAATACAATATACAGAGTGTCCCAAAAGTCACTATACACTTCCTTTTTTCTAGTTCATTTCAGGTATCATTTTGACTGTCAGCATTTGACACCTGAGCCTTTGCAGTTTTTTTTTAAAGCATATCATTCCCTTGGCCATAGATCGCCTATTGGCATAAATGCAGCCTGGCAGTTAATTTCAGTGCCAGTTGGAGAAGCTTTATTGCCGTCACACTGGACTAACGCATAATACAATTTACACGTACGTTTGTTGAGCATCATAATCATACGCTTGAAGCCTTTCAACAACTGGAAGTCACTATGGGATAAAGCTTTATCACTCTCTCAAGCGTCCGCGGAATCGGGATTTTGTTGATGATGAGTTCTATTGCCGCTCCCCAAATACACTTTCCCTGGCTTTGCGCGAACGCCTGCTCAAGAAGTTCGGTAAATTCCTCAGTGGGAACCCTTCCGCCGCTTAAGTTTGTCAAGAACAGATCCTATTTTAATAAACTTGCCATGGATAGCGTGTCTGGGAAAAAACAAACACCATCAGTCACTATCTGAGGAAATACAGTGTTTCTTTCCATGCTGGGCTCAGTGATGACTTTTAACCATTTTTCTTACAAATACGTACAGTATTTATGGTTAATACAGTGTAGTGATTGAATTACAAAATTGTGTACTGTGCACATTATTTTTTCCACTGGGCGCAAACTGCTTTACCTTTTCAAGGCCACTGGTTTGTTATGATTTGTGTGTGAACAGAGCAATCCATTGCAAAACAAACTAATGTTAAAAGCTCAATGGAACGACGACCTCCGTGTGGAATTAAAAAAGCCACACGCATGAAGTGGAATTTACCACATATAACACTGTTTATATACAAACACAAAAATTGAGTAATCCCCCGGGGGCACTCGTTCCATTCACTTTCATACTTTCTGTTAATTATAGTACATCGCTTTTTACGTGCAAAACGAATTTGCTATTAAATTATTCATCGCAAATTCCTTTCAGGAAAGCTAATTCATTTTTTAAGAGAAGTCTTACTTCAAATAAAAAAAAAACAACAATTAAAATGAGTTAACATAAGTAGAATATGCCGAGTCTAATTTATGGACTCTTACCTCCAGCTTTATAATATTACAAAATTAAAAACTTTGCCCATTACAGCATGAGGCAATTTCGACATAAGGGCTGATGTGGCCTCCTAATGGCTTATAAATAATAAAATATGGCTTTGAAGGTTTCTGTTAATCCATAATTAACACGTTTTTTTTTTGGGGGGGGGGCGTTAAAATATATAGGAGTGTGTGATACAGAGTGGATAAGAAATGCCCCAAAGATGTAATGAGGTATTTTGCCGATGTAGACTGTGGCTATAGAAAGTGAACACATCACTGTGAACATTTGCGGTGCTTTTAAATACAGTACAGGGGGAAAAAACTACTTACATTCAATTAGATATATTACACATACCGGTATGTTAAATCAAAATGTACACAAAAGACTTATTTCTCTCAAATATTGTTCACAAATTTGTCTAAATCTGTGTTAGTGAGGACTTCTACTTTTCCGAGGTAATCCATCCACATCACAGGTGTGGCATATCCAGATGCTTATTGGACAGCATGATGATTGTGCAGGTGTGCCTTAGATTGCCCACAATACTGTAAAATTTGCAGTTTTACAGTATTGGGATGGATTTATGGATTGTTTCGGCAAATGAGAAGTGCTCACTAACAAAGATTTAGATTGGTGGATTACCTCGGAAAATTTGAAAGAGATTTTATGTGGTCTTTTGTGTACATACAAAACCTTTTAGATCTTTTTGAGTTTAGCTCATGAAAAATGGGCGCAAAAACTAAAGTGTTGGGGTAATTTTTTTTTTGTTCCGTATAATTAGCCGCATAAACCAGGTTCAACGCCAATCCAACGCTAGCACGGTCATAATCCATATTTTTTTTCATGTGGATGATGTACATAGATTGAACAAATGATTTGGGTGTTTAGTATTTAGGTCACCAGTCAATTGTACTTACTCACTTATTTATCTGCGTCAAATGTACCTACCCAGTTATTTATCTGCATGGCAGGATGTGTTCAATGGAGTTTAATTGTCAGTGCTAATTAGGAGTGGAACAGCTGCTTAATGCCTTCCTGCCTTACTACAACTTCCTGTATTCCCTCTTTCTCATCGCCCTTTCTACCAAACCTATTTACTCTATATGCTGTATCTAACGTTTCATGTGCTGTTTCGTTTGTTAGCTGCATTCAGCTTTCGCCGTTTCGAATGCCATCTGTTTCCGGGACGTGGAGATGAACAAAACATCCGTAACATTTTACACAATTATTGTCACCGGCAACACATCCTGACAGCGGTTTATGAAAATCTAAACCACTTACACCAGCACAATATGAGATTGCTTGCTTGTATATGGATTATGACTACTAAAATGCTTATATGCTTTTAGAGGATGCATGCATTGCTTATTGAATAAACAATATTGGCATTTCACAAGCGGTCAACACATTATTTTGTATGGGAACCATGATTCATTCGTTTATTTCTGTGAGGCCATATGCGGTGTTTGGGAAATTATTGGATCTCTTTCATATTCAGGCAAAATTAGACAGATGGATGATGTGAAATTGCGAAGCATACACTATACGCTTTCATCATACGTGGTGGCTGTGGCATTGACCATCAAACTGGAATCATTTCAGCACAAATGATCACATCTTCAAAAGTGATATAACAAGTAAAAAAGTCCAAGCCTGAATGCAATTGGGGTGGTCCCATTTAGACATTCTATCACCCTGTCAGTGCAAAAGTATACATGCAGTGGAAAGTTATTAGTCAGTCAAAAACTTGACAGAGTTCTTTACGATTTACCTTCTTTATTACCCCATTGATGAATACATTGACGAGGGTCAGTTTAATGGCCACCACTATCACTAGACCTAGATAATGTATGTTCAAGAAAATCACGCACTGTTGAAGATGTTGAAATCCAACAAAAAAAGCACATGTAGAAATTGATAATAGTAAAGACATCCGTGTTAAAGTGTGACTACAGGAATGTGTAAATGTTAAAGGCCAGCAATTTGAGCACGTAAGAGATTGTGCTTCACAGTCTTCATAATAAAAACTGTATACCTACTTTTGCACTTCATCTATTTTTTTCAATGTATTTATCATATTGTTGCCTTTTTTTTTTAATTTATCCATCCATTTTCTAAGCCGCTTATCCTCACAAGGGTCGCAGGAATGCTGGAGCCTTTCCCAGCTATCAACAGGCAGGAGGCGGGGTACACTCTGAACTGGTTGCCAGCCAATCGCAGGGCACACATAAACAAACAACCATTCGCACTCACATTCACACCTACAGGCAATGTAGTCTTCGATTAACCTACCATGCATGTTTTTGGGTTGTGGGAGGAAACCAGAGTGCCCGGAGAAAACCCACGCAGGCACGGGGAGAACATGCAAAATCCACACAAGCGGGGCCGGGGATTGAACCCCGGTCCTCAGAACTGTGAGGCAGACGCTCTAACCAGTCGACCAACGTGCCGCCCATAAAAACTGTATACCTACTTTTTCACTTCATGTATTTTTTTCAATGTATTTATCATTGTTGTTGCGCTTTTTAAAAATTTATATAAAATAAAATACATACTATATCATGTATTCCCCCCACACCCCCACAATTCAAACTAATATGCTCTTATCTTGATAAAAAAATATAAACTATGGCTTTTGTTACCATGACGACTGGGACAGAGCTGGGGTGGCGCTCGGTAGGGCATTGCGGCTACTCACTGTTTTTAACTTATTGCTGTATTTTGACTTTTCTGACCCCTCTAGTGACTATTTACAAAAAAAAGAAGCAGTGTTGTCATTTTATTGGAGATTTTTTTGAGACTGTCCAGAGCCAGAGATGCTCACCCCTCCACTGTCCAGATTGCAAATAAATGGCGCTGGCTTGCTGCTAATTTAACCATATACACCCCCAACCCACCCCCATAAAGTGAGTGCCCATACAAATTGGAATGTATTTTCACTAAGCCACTGTTACACAGCAAGTGTATGCATCTTTTTCAGAAATAGGGAGCTAAAAAATGTCCTTGGTTGTTTTAATTTACATTAAAAAGTCAATTTCCCCAAGGTATTTCCTCTCTAAAAAGAGAGATTTTATACTATATATTATATACTGTCTTCTCTGAGTGGATGGTTTCCCCTTCTCAGAAACAACATTTGTAGCTCTTTTGCAAGCAACGCTACAGTGCAAAGATACATTGAATTTCAGACGTTATCCAGTAAAACTTGTTTTCTTTCAAGTGTATTTCAGTCAGCTAGATTACAGTAGGAACAAGCTCATGTCTGGCAGGAAGAAGGACATGTTCCAAAGTAATAGCTCCCCTAAATTGCTGAAATAATTGAGTTTTCCAGGAATGATCAATCACGCTAATATCCGCATGAGGAAAATGTAATTTCATTTCCCCGCCTCAAATTTGGAGTCTCCTCCGTGAGATATCACGCACGATTCACATCGACTCTATGGACTGGTCAAAATACAGTGGCTGTTCTGCAATGGCGATTTTTGATATGGGCACCACAGCCGGAGACAACAATCCAGCATGTGTATACAAGTAAACACAGCCCGGCCCGAAGGCTATATGAGGAAATATGGCCATCGTAAATCAGAAAGGTACACTTTGTTAAGTCTGGAATGGTAATAAGTGGAGTTATGACTTTTTGGGCAAGGCCATGTTTGCTGGATAGTTAGTGAACTTTTAGAAACAAATATATTACCTATCACAGGATTCCTATGCAATTATAGAACATATGCTAAAGTACGTAATTTAATTTGATCAATTTCCAGGTCTGCAAATGTATGGAAAGTAGAATGTACTGAATGGAAAATACTTACATGTACAGGACTGTTACCACAGCTCTCTTTTCTAATACCTGAAATTAAAACTAATCCAATCTACGAAGGAGGGATTTGAGAGATAAGATATTTATTGATCCCACAATTAAAAATTAATCACCAAATTCAGTCTGTCTTCAAGACAGTAAAAGCATTTTGAAAAGATGTACAAACTGTCAATGTGCAGTTTAAAATAAAATTATTGGTTTAGTCTTAATTTATTGGAACATTCTGCACCAGGGGTCACCAAGGATCACATGAGTACCACCCTGCGTGTTCTAAAAAATAGCATTGTGATTTCCGGGGAATGTTGTAGATGTGATCAAATGTATTTTTATGATACGTGTCTATTTATTGGTGATTAATTCAGTTATTTACATGATACACCTACTTACTCAAATGCCACAAAGTATTATTTATTTATTTTACCGGGAATTGTCAAATTATTCATATTTTTTTCCCTCTCAATTAGGGTGCGGAATCAGTATGGAATTTTGAAACTTTAGATCTGTGGGAACCTTTATCAGCATTACTCAATACGCAAGTCAATGACTCACAGCCTACAGCACAAACAAATACCACTGATTAAGGAGTAGTGTTGCTAAATAATACTCTGAGGGGGGTGTGATCTTTGACTGCCACCAGCACCCAAATGCGCAGGACTGCGTCGAGTAATTGTCCCACGACATTTATCCGACGTGGTCCGTTTCACCATTCTATTTGTGATGTATCGCGTAAATGTCACGGGGTGTTATCAAATCCCCGCTTGTGACATTTAGGGGACGCAACAAAGCGTCTTGTTTTTTCCCTGCGCATGCGCAGTCGCTCCAGGGGAGAGGCGGGGCGTACGTCTTAAACGTGCCGTGCGCGCCCTCGCTTCGACCAATCAGCGTCGAGATAAACACTTGCTTGCGTCATTGTTATTGTGTGCTGCTCGGACGGAGCTCCAGCTGTTCGGGGCTCGCTGGAGATTTCGCCACCGTTTCGCGGATTTGACACATTTAAAACACTGAAAACTGAGGAGGAGGCCATGTCGATACCAAATGACGCTTCGTTGGAGGACAATTTGCAAGGTATTGTGTTAAAATGACAGGTTTTGTTCGGAAATGGCGCAAGCTAGCGTGAAAACAGTGTTGGGAAGCATCACTACGAGCTTGTGGAGATGAATTTACATTGTTTTGTGAACGTGTCTGTAAATAAGACACGGAAGCGACACCAACTTGTATTGAATTATATGTGTAAACTTTCTATAATTAAAAAATATATATATTTTTTTTGCATCAATACTAACTTGTCCTCAATTCTATGTGTAAACTTGCTATATTTTCCCATATTTCAATTTTTAAAAATTATTAATTTTTTTTAAGGTTCGTGGGTGGAGTTACACTTCAGCGGGGCAGCCTCCCAAAGCAACCGTCGCCACGGAGGCCAGGAGCTCGTGATGCCCACGTCCACTCAGCAGCAGGATGACGTGGAAAACATGCTGCTGGACGCCCAGCACGAGTCGGGCAGGAACAGTTCGGGCGGAAGCTCGCAGTGCGACAGGTCTGCGCATGCTTGGAAAGGGGAAGTTGGTGGTTGGGAAATGCTGATAGTCACTCACGTTTTTTTAATTTATTTTTTTCTTCTTTCCAACAGCCCACGCAGAGCAGTGACCCCGCTTGTGTGTAGAGGTTCAGGTGGAAGCAGCTTGCAGGTACTTTTATTTCATGAGATCCACTGTTTTGATTTGATGAAAAGTGGCGTACATACAGTACATATCAATTTTTAACATATCGACCAAGTTTGAAAATGTGAGAGACCCTACTACACACGACGAGGAAATGTCTCACCCTGTGGTAAGCTGTTTGAGCATTGATTTTTATATCCTTGATATCCATCTTAAGGTAGTACTAGTTGACACAGCACGCTACTATGAAGCGCTAAATCTTAACTAATAGAATAATATAATGTTACTAGAGGTACAAGTAGCACACAGTTGTCTACTATTGCCACATTTTTAGTTATCGTACTAGTATGGCAAAGTTGTCCTACAAGAGAGGACAAAGAGTGTAGTAGTACATGGTGTTCATGGAAAATAATTGAGTTGATATCCTGGATAGTCAGCTTAAGGTTGTACTAATAGGCCAAAATTGGCACTATTAGCGTTAGAAAAAGTAAGCAACTCTACTGCACTGAAGTGACTTAGTAGTGCGAACAAGCGTGTACTAGTACAATGGCTTTCCATACTGCACAGCACACTGATGTCTGCTGTAGTACCGAGACTGGCCTGCAAGAGGCAGCATGGTGCTACAGGCCACGCAGAATGCTGGAAAATAAACAGTAAAAGAAAGTAGTAAAAGAAGAGGCAGAAAAAGCAAGGGAAACGGTTAGTATGTCTGATAACTACACTACATTGCTGTTGCAAACTTTTCTTCTTGTCATAATCTTTGGTAGACATCCGATCATCAGTCTTTCACGGCTTTGATCTCATTGAAGGGAAAAGGCTCAAATTTGACACGATTGTCAGTATGCACGTTACTGGTGCTTTCATGTTTTAAATGCCAAAACCTACCCTGACCAAATCCCCAAATTTGTGCTTGTAGTCGGACGAGGACCTTCAGGAAAGAAGACAGGAAGTGGAGCTAATGATGAAGAAAAGCGCAGACTGGATCTGGGACTGGTCCAGTCGACCCGAGAACAATCCGCCAAAGTACGCATCAGCTTTTTACGTCATTACGCTCACTGTGGCTACAACATTAGGTACACAAATTTGGATTGAAACTGAGAGAGGCCATGATTTAATTGTACGGTAGTTATTGTTTCTTCTATGAGTGTTGTTTCTCACATAATGCTTGTCGATGTGACGCAGTACAGTTTTACACCACTGCAAACCATCCGTCCATTTTCGAGAGCACTTGTCCTCCTTAGGGTCACGGGGAACTGGAGCCTACCCCAGCTGACTTCTGCGCAAGAGGCGGGGTTTGTCGTCAGCTGGTCGCCAGTCAGTTGCAGGGCACCAATAGACAAACAACTCTATAAACACCCCCATTCACACCGAATGACAATTTCGAGCCTTCAGTGACTCGAACATGCATGTTTTTTTCGAATGTGAGAGGATGATTGGAACCGGGAACCTTTCCACTATGAGGCATACCTGTTAACCACGACACTGTCGTGCTGGACAACAATAACAAACAGCTCTAGTAATACCTTTCTGACATTGTCAATCAAAAAAAGCTACCCGGTGGTGTACCTAATGAAATGTCCGCTAAGCGTGTTTACCGTATGTACTAAAATTGTGTTCACTTGTATAAATAAAACCATCATCGACCATCATAGTTTTTAGTCGCAGTGACCTTAGACAGGCAACCCGCCGGGCGCCAATGAAAGTTTGATGTGCTCCTCCGCAGGGAGTTCCTGCTCAAGCACCCCAGGCGCTCCACCCCGCTCAGCATCCGCCACAGCAGCGTGATGAAGAAAGGCGGCGTCCTCTCGCCCGACGTCCTGCAGCTGGTCCTGCCGTCGTTAATCATCTCGCACATACTCGCCATCGGCCTCGGGTACGCCACGTTGCAATACAGGAGCATCTCAGTGAATTTATTTCAGGAGTTCAACTCTGAAAGTGCAACTCTTACACAGTAGCTTTAAACTTGAAAAAGTCATATCGACTGTCTTATGTAATATTTTAATTTGATTTTCATTATATATTAGCTAGAATCATCCAAATTACATATTTAAAAAAATAAATCATGAACTATTTCACACAGTAAGGAATCTATACATATATACATATATAATACAAGAAGTCCTCGAGTTACGACGCACTCGACCAACGACTTTTCGACTTTACGACACCCGTGCCTCGTCCGCCATTTTGTCCCAGCACCATACTGTTTCTGCTTAGCTAGTGCATAGTGCTTGAGAGATAATACACTGAGCTTGCTGTCACAATCACGTGGGACAATTCCCGTAACAGAAGTATTTCAACTTTAACGGTGATATCCGACTTACGCGGAAATTCGTCTTACGTCGCCAGCGTAGGAACGGAACTCGTTCGTAAATCGAGGACTTCCTGTACGAGGATATTCTGCTGCACATCCCAATAACATGCATGGTAGGTTAATTGAAGACTCTAAATTCCCCGTAGGTGTGAATGTGAGTTTGTTTATGTGTGCCCTGCGATTGGCTGGCAACCAGTTCAGGGTGTACCCCGCCTCCTGCCCGATGACAGCTGGGATAGGCTCCAGCACTCCCGCGACCCTTGTGAGGATAAGCGGCTCAGAAAATGGATGGATGGATGGATGGGAGTCAGCGCACACCTGACATCATTCAACTTGCCTCTGATTACCCCAAATGAAGTTAAGCCTTTACAGTACACTTTTCCTGACATTTTTTTGTTTGTTTTCCCCCTTTCTAACAGAGGTTTTGTGCTATTGCTGACTGGTATTTCAAACTGTTCATATTTTGAGGACTTCTGGCTCAAAAAATTCTTCCTTGGTTTCATCGGACCATAACACATTTCACTAGGTGTTTGGAAAATATTTTTTGTTGTCAGTTTTTTTTTTTTTTAATTTCCCCTATTGAAAGTATTGGGAAATATTTTTCATTATTGCAGTTGTTTTTTTTTAACTTCTCAATCTCAAAAATATTTTTTTTTCCAATTCAGTTGTACACATGATCAGTCACATTAATGGTGGAAAACATTTTTAAGTCATTTATCTGGAATTTGAACAGGGGTATGTCGACTTTTTATATCCACTATATCCAGAACGTCTTATGAGTAGTGCTATACATGAGTTTGTCTTTCTGCATTGAGCTACAGACAAGAATTCTTCCATGATATTCAAATTCATTGAGATGCACTTGTATGTAATACCAGTAGTACTACGTGTACACTAGTTTGCGGTGGGTTTTGCTTCTCGTTTTATAATTCACGCGGTCTATATTTTTAGGATATACATCGGGAAGCGCCTGACCTCTCACAGCACCTTCTGAGAAGTGTTGCACTCGGACCTTGATGTGACTTCAGCATGCCTTAAAATGAGAAGATCAAATGTGAAAAATCAAGCGACTGTGGGCCATGTGACTGAAACACCAACTTCGCCCCCTCCCGACCCACTGAGCCTTTGTTGGCCCCTCTCGGACTCGTCCGTGACCTGTCTCGGTTTTCTGCTGCTTCCTCCAGCTCTTTTAAAATCTACACGTTTTAGGAACTGATCCGTCGTACGTCTTTGCATTGAATCACTTGATCAAAGTTGGTAAATTGTTTGTAATATGTATTACTACTTTGTCATTTGTATCTAGGGGATCATTAGTGTGCTGTGATAATTGTATTAAAAAAAATGTGATGCACATATGGTCCATGCAGTTCAATAAAAGCTAGAAATGCACACGGTATTGTGAGTTGTGTAAGAAAATCCCCCAAAAAGGACGAACACAATTAAATTTTTATTGAACTTTGGTCAAAATAATAAACAATACATTGCCACCATGTTAGGAATCAATGGACGAAGACAATGCGTTGCGTGTTTTGTCTGAATGTACATGTAACCTTCATGTCTGTATTCTCTGCTATGGATTTGGTGATGTGTTTGGAGCAACATCCCGAATTGGTAAGGACACAGATGAGGGCTGTCGAGACTCCTACCTAAGATTGGGAGGCACTCTTTTATCACCATGTTTATGTGTGCAATGTGTTTTCATAGACAGCTACAAGTAGCAGCGGCGTATGAGGACATCACTCTAGAAAATAGGAATTACAAATAATGCACATGAGGTTCGGGCCTGGGGTGGGGGGTGTAACTTGTAGCTGTCACTCTTAAAAGTCGGAATTAAGGCTGCAGATTCCCTTTGTCCGTCTTGTGCCGTGTGCTTTACCAGCCTGCAAAAAAGCTCTAAAATCAAGACTGTCTTGATATATATACACACACTCGCTCTCTCTCTTGCGCTCACTCTCACACACACACAGGCAATATTAGTTGTGTCCAACAGTGGTTGCGGAACTGGTAGCCCCAAATAGTAGTTCAATAAACATGTTTTGCTTGAGATCTGTTCCCCAAAAAAAAAAGACAGTGGTGCGACTGGACATGTTCCACCTCTCTACAACATAAAAACATGCAAAGTAATATACATACTTCTAAATTTAAAAACACGTCTGTCGTTTTAGTTTCTTTTTATTATGTGGATGACAAGGTGTACTTGAGTAGATACAGTCAGTGAAATCAGGTCACTGTATTGATGGGTGGGGGGGAGTAAGTATGAGGAAGGGAAGGAAAGAAAGAAAGAAAAACAAGTCCGCTCTCCAGATTCACAGCCACCTCCACCAACAGATGGGTGGCCGACGGGAGGGAGGGAATGTTACAGTTTGGCCCCCCCCCCCCCGGCTGTTAATCCGCTCTTTAGGGCTCGGAAACCTTTCAAACGGTGGTACAACTTTTGACAGGACGCCACTTCTCGGGGGGGGCTTCCGAGCCTTTCAAATGGTGGAACGAGGGCTAAAAATGTCAACACAAACACCGACGTTCAAGAGTTTGACCTCTGGGGAGAGCGCCCATTCCGTCAACTGGACCCAGATAGTGCTTTCTGGGTCACGGGGCAGGGGTAAGGGAGGGGTGGTGGTGGGGGCGCTGTGGTGATTGCCCTGATGCCAAAAGGCAAAAACAACCGAAGCGTAGACTCAAAATAAAACAGACCTACGGGTCAGCCTCCAAAAAAGTAGACGCGTGCTTTCAAAAATTCTTCACCAGGAGGACAACGAGGCCGTTTTTCTTTTTGTTCTTATACAGATAGACACGTAGTAGGCTGAACTACAACAGGTATGCCAAAAGCCCTCTTCGTCTTCTAGTTGATCTTGTCCTGGAAAATGTACAAGTTGTTGGTGGCGGCCACGGCGATCACGTTGTCTTTGGGGTGCCAGGCCGTGTGCAGGATCTTCTTGTTGAAGTCCAGGCTGTCCACACTGATCTCGTCCTTCTTCCGCTTGCCGCCCGTGGACACCTTTCGCGGCTTGAGCGTGGCCCGCGGCTTGCTGCTCTCCCGGGACGCCTCCAGCGTGATGTCCCGCCGCGTGTTGCGGTCGAACATTCGGAAGAAGTTGTTATATGAGCCGGTCATGATGGCACTGAAAGGGAGGGGATTGTTAATGCATAATCATGGGTAACGCACAGTGTAGGCCAGTGTTTCCCAACCTTTATCTTTTACCTTTACCTATCTCAGATTTTTTTTAAGCGATCATTTTTTTGGGTCTTTAAAGTATATAGCCAAGTCGGAATTTAGATTTGCGTGCCTTCAGTGTAGTACCATGTTGTGCCACAACATGCAGGGCTGCATTGAGGTCTACTGAAAAGAAATGCAGCGTGAATAAGAGCAAAAAAAATAAATTAAATAAAATAAAAAGCAGAGAAATTCCTCAACTCCTACTGAATCCAGTTTGCTTGTGAGTATTGTTGTTGCGCCGTGTGAATTCAACTAGTCATTGTTTGAAGGGTTAAAAGGACCCTAAAATCTATGCTAATTTCCGTAAGCCCGTCTAAGGCATTTCATATTGTATGTTAGCATTAAGCTAGCAGACTGTCGTCAAGACGAAATTTTATGGGTTGGTTGGAACATTTTGGTGTTTGAATTTATAATATTAATTCCACTTTTTTGTGTTTCAGTTTTACAGTAAACCTCAACAGCTTGAAGCAACCACGCTTTGCCTCATATATGGAGGACTATGAGTGAGTGAGAACAGACGCTAAGGAATAATTTAAAAAATGCGTTCAATGTGTTTAAAACGTGTGGGTGGAGTATCATATAGCTTTATAAAAACCCCAAAACAAACAAACAAACAAAAAAAAACATGCGCTCTCTTTGTCACAATAAAAGTGGGTTCATTGTGTATTGAAATAATGATCTCTTACTCACAGATGTACCAGTACTTACGCTGCCATCTGGAGGTAAAGCATTTAATTGTTCCGCGTGTCACCATATGTGGCTGGCATACATGTGCAACTCAATAAAATAGAATACTGTAGGAGAATTCATCATATTTCAGCACTGCAATTCCAACATTCAAAAAAAGAAATACATTTCAGAAGGCCAATTCCCACTTCGTTTCAATATGAAAGTATTTTTGACATTGTAATTTCTTGGAGATGGTAACATGTGGGTTTTCGTTACTTGTAAACCAAAATCAGCCAAATTCTAAATAAAATATTTTACTCTGCGTAGTGTATCTATATATGAGTTTTTCAATTGAACTACAAAATACATTGTTTTCCAATTTATTGAGACGCACAAAGATGCATTATTTGTAGTAAATAAGTTCCGTGAAAATGAAAAGGACAAAAAAAGTGAAATAAGATAATTTCCCGCAGCGGTTGGGAATCACTGGTGTAGGCAATACGAGAACACAGACCTGTCACTGCCATTCCAGCAGCACTCGAACTTGTCAAAGATGCAGTCGTTTTCATACAGAGAGCACAGTTTGCTGCGAAGGTATTCATGGACCTAAAGACAAAACAAAACCAGTTTATTTATAGTGCACACTGCAAATTAGCAATACACTACAAACAACTGGACTGGTAAGCTTTATTTATAGAGTAATTTCACTTTACCTTGACCACTAAAAGGTGTAGTTCAACCTAGGGCTGGGCGATTACGGAAAAAGTGATGATCATGATTATTCTGATTGATACTGAAATCACGATTAATAAACACGATTATTCATTGATTTCGAAACTTAGTATTTATTTAACTACCAAAAGTGAACTTTAAATATAACTTGAGAACAACCAGGAAATAAATTGAAAACAAATAATAATATCTTTGAAAATATAAATTAAAAAATAAAAATAAATAAAGCCATGGCTAAAAGCATTGGCACGCCTGGGGTGACTGTATTGTCTATTGACCTTTGTAAAAAAAATTATATATATCCGTCTCTTAATATTCTGGCATTTAGAAAATAGAAAAAATGTTGGTAAACCTAATTGACCTAAAACAGGAAGATTTTAGTCTAATTTCATGTCAGACAGTCGGGTGGGGTTGGGTGTTTGCGTCGTTTCATACAAAGATATGACTATCTGCGGTTACTGCTCTATGCGCCTTGGCTTCTTGAGGTCAGTGTGGAGCGATGCGTGCATGGAGCTTTATATTACAGGAAGCTAAAAACAAAAAAAAGTCGAGGAAGAAAGCCGCAATAAACCTTAATTAAACTTCGTTTTTTCGCAGATTAGGAAGAATATATGCCCGTGAGTATTGTTATATTGTCTGGGTGTATGTGTTTGTGTGTAAATATTCGTTATTTGAAATCCCTCCCATGATCTAATGCTAATGTTAGCAAGCCCGTCAATAGGGTTTTCCATTGACTGATAGCAGAAGCTGGCGATTTCTAAAACGATGCGTGTCTTGTATTTAAATATTCAATGTAGTTCTTTTTGTTGTCCGTTTACTTTTATAGTAAACTCCAACTGGGGTGTCAATAAACCGTTTAAAGCACATTCAGGGAAGGTAGAAGAACATGCGTCACACGCTTGCAACAAGCAACACAGGGCATGTTTACAACGCAGGAACTTGCATACACAACCCGCGCTGCTACACATTAAATTGTCTTTATTTTATTATAATGATTTTATGATCGTTCCAAGCCGAAATCCCAATTAAATTTTCATTATTCGCCCAGCCGTGGTTTTAACCCTGTCAAAGTCTCAGTTGGAACACGCCATCAGTAACCTATGCTAACGCTGTGATAAAGTCGGTTTCCTAATCCCGAATTCACCTACAGTGAACCCCCGCCCACGGGAGATAGGGAGAGAGCCATGCCGCGAATAGCACAAATCTGTGAATAATTGACGCCCCCCTCCCCAAACAGGTTTGTAATTGCATTTAGATGACACATATACCGGCAAAGCACTTTGAATGAAGATCATAAAACATCTACGCCATGTACCTAGCATGTCTACAATTATAAACCCATGTTACATAAACTGTATTTAGCAGTTCAATAAACCAACACAAACAAACCACCTCCACGAGACTCAGCAATAGTATTAGCTAGCACACTAGCCTAAATAACATGCTAGCACAAACTGAATGCCTATCACAAATGAACAAACAAATATGCCCACTAGCACTTCATACTAATTAAACAGTACATCTGAAACGCAAATGGAAAAAATACACTCAGTGAATTAAACTCCTTCCCCCAAAGGAAAAAAAAAATAAGAAAAAAAAGCCAATATGCAGGGTTCACTGCACCTGATACGTCTCCACTGGCCGGTTTTCCATGTTGAGGTCCCAAACTTTGACAGAGAGGTAGTCACGTGTCATCATGTAGCGCCCGCTGTGACTGAACTTCACGTCGGAGATTGACGAGATGATCTCGGAGAAGAAAGAACGGCTGCTCGGATCCTCGGGCTCCTCGAAAACTACAATTGTTAATGATGTTAATGAAACATACTTTAAAAAATTACAAATAAAATGGACAAAATATAGCAGAGTGATGACAGGTACTCACACTTTGAGTGCCGGTCGCAGAGCGCCGCTGCTCGCATGTCACACAGACGGATGGTGCCTTTGCTACTGCTGTACACAAATACATTGCATTGGTGAGGATGGCATTCTGCCGCGGTGATGACTTCTGTCAGCTCCTCCATGTTGGCAGGCTTGATGTCTACAATATCTGGGAAGGGGACGAGAGTTAAAGGCGACAACGAGCAGCTGCAGAGCGTCAGAAAACAGAACAGCTGTCACAGGACAAAGCGCATAGGTTGAATCGAGGAAAATTGACTCGTTTGTGAAGATTTTGAAGCATTAATTCGAAAGGCTTCTGTAGATGTACATTTTTCATTTTTAAGTGTCGTCCCCCTATTTATGTCTTTGGAGGGTGTAACCCCCGAAGTGGTTACAATAGGGTTGTTGTTGCCCAGTGTGGCTGGTGAATGACCATCCTGCATACCAACCGGTTGTTCACCAGTCTGATGGCAACGCAGCTCTTCCCTATCCAGAATTTGGACATTGTCCTCAAAGGAATGTCGCTTCTTATTAAGACGCAAATGAACTGCTTTCCGATGTTGTTCTATGAAGGCTACTTGGTCTCTTCAATGTAGAGGTCATTGCACTGCACTGCTGAATTTGCTTCTCGCAAATTTTGTCCTGGGGGAAAACAGCTTTTGTCTGAGTGTGTTAAAGGGTTTGAAATACATCAGTGTGTTATATTTGGAGAAAATCTTTCTGAGTTTCTCTGACAATGTAAAGGACCACCACCTTCTGCCTCCTGTTTCCATCCTCAGGTTCGGCGAAGTGGCCTTTCTCCTGGCGGACGGTCATCCACCAGCAACGCCGGACAACACCACCACCCCCCAGGAAACACACCCACCAGAGACTTACATGGGGAAACTCCACACTTTAAAATGGAGAACTGAAGAAGCCTTTTGGATTTAAAGTGAAACGTCTTGATCAAACAAGAAGTTGCCTCAATTCAACTTTTTTGGATTACCATGACCTGGCTGACTGAGAATCTCCAGTCATAAGGGGAAAAAAAAGGATACTAAAACTTCTGTCTGTGATTTCCAAGTGCCATAAATTTATTCTTAGGTCATCTGCAGAGAGGTATGTTTCATGGTCACTATTTACAGAAATGGAATTAATGTGATAGGTGTGCGCATTTGCAAAGATCCTCCGTGGGCTGGCTTCTACCATGAGATCCATTGGCATTAGCACCGGTACCTGCAAGGCAGACACATAAGACAGGCTCAGTCAAAAAAGAGGACAAGATGGGGGCAGTGGGAGTGGACATACCCGTAGAGAGGTGATTCTAAAGGGGTCTATGAGTCGACCATCTTCATATTTCAGGTTGTAGCCTTCCGCCCGTTTGTCACGTTCACTTATTTTCCACAATTTGATAGTTTTATCTGATCAAAAGGAAAAATCGGATAAGAGACGAAGTTTGACACAGAGCAAAAAAAGTTACCTCTTACCGTTTGTCGAAAGTAGAAAGTGGGCAGCATTCTGTTGGGGTAGCCACCTAATTTTATTTATTTTCTCCTCGATTTCTAAACTTTTCAAGTAGTCAAATTCAGGCTCGTGACTCTGAAAAGTGCTATAAACATTGTACTCGCCACGCAGGTGTGGACGATTTTTAGACTGTAAAGCAAAAGAGAACACAATTTACCAATTAGTGACTCATTGGATGACAAATAAAGTGCTCATTGAAACCGGGGAAAATTAAAATACCTCCTGTTCGTGTTGAAATATCACTACTCTGCCGCCCTTGTCTCCCGTAGCGAGAAGCTCTCCGGAATAGTTGAATTCAACCGTGGAGATTATGTCAGCTATAAATAGAAACAACAAGCTGTGATGATGTGTAAAAATATCTGCGTTGAGTTAAGAGTCGCATGCCGTAACAAATGACAATCACTGATCATTGGGAAAACAGCTTATGTCAAGCATAAACTGGCAGGAATGCATTAGGGAATCATGGGTTTAGTACAAGGGAAGCAATATGTTTAGTCGTAGCATTTCTATACAAATAATCCGCACAAGTAAACAATTAACTGTGTTAGTCGTCCCCCAATCTAAGAAATTTCACCAAATGCCCATCCCAAGTTGGTACAATATGTTTGTGTGGAAAATTACCACATCATACTGAAAGCTAGATCAATACAGTGGCGCATGGTTGGAAATGTATTAGGGATGACCAAAGTGCCACAGACAGGATAAACATCAACATTTTCCCAGACTTTGTTGACTAACAATATCACGGTCTGTAATAAGGTCTAGCATCTCATTCATCTTTTTACAGATCAAATGACAGACGATAACGACAATCATAGGCAGCTGTTGTATACAAGCGTACATCCTCGTGTACAAATGTCATAAAATTTTCTTTATTCAGAGCATTTTGCACTGCCCTCTATATAGCGGTGATTCCCAACCACCATGGGAAATGATCCAATTTCACTTAATTGGTCAGAAAATTATAATTTATTTACTAAAAATAATGTATCTTTGTTCATCTATCTATGCCAGCGATGTTAAGTGACAGGCAGAACAATGAAATGCTCTTTGACTAGATGGCTGAAGGTACAATTAACATGTTGCCAATCATACAACAGATTAATAGCTTTGTATTCAACTCAACAGCCCCAGATTTCACACTGTATAAGTACGTTTATGAGTAACTTGAGATGAGCTCATTATTTCATCATTTCTATATACTTTTTGTGGCATTTTTTGTTTGCTGATGTGCCATGAGATTTTTCTAATGAAAGTTATGTGCGTTGGCTTACACGTTACGATGTCGCGTATCCAGAGACATTGGTACATTACTTTTTCGTATTTATACACTACTCACAAAATGTTAGGAATTTAAGGCTTTCAGGTGAAATTTCAGGATGAGCCTAAAATGTGCTACTTAGCTTTACTTTTGAATCTAAAAGTCCAGCAGGCCAGTGTTTCGGTACTTTTAGCATAACTTGCTGTTTTCTAACAGCGATTTAAATGGCAAAATTCACATCAGGTGTTTGAACTAATACATTTCCCAGGATGCCTCTCTCTATGCCATTCTGTGGGTCTTCCAGCCTCTCTATATCTCTGTTGCAACCTTCTGATGGACTCTCTGTGACTCTTAAGCTCGGTGTCCACTTCCCTTCTGAGAATATCCTGTTTGTTAGGCCTGCCGCACACGACTAAACCGTCGTCAACAAATTACAGTTGGCTACTCGCATCCGCACAACTGGCGACTGACCTGCACACACACACCGCTGCAACAGAAAAACTATTACCCAAATTGCAACCCTGGTGTTCTTATTAACAAGATTTTGAAGCGCCACATACTGCGTTGTTTTTATTGAACCACAAACAACATTGTGCGATTGTCGAGGAATAAACAGATTGCGCTGGCCACTGCGGCTCTACTAGAATACAAAGAAAGAACACTGGCATGAGCCTGATGGCATTGATTGCAATTGTGCATTTCTCCACGCTTTGCTTTTTAGCCACAGGTACAAATAAAAATTGTAAAACATATATATATATATATATATATATATATATATATATATATATATATATAATTGCTATGGCCGGATCTCGCTTTGTACCCAGAAACAAAAACATTTGTTGTGAAAGCTCATGCCATGCGTCATGGTATCTTTGATTGGCCGTTCCATCTGTGACGTTGCAATGCCGTTAAACCGTGATTTAAATTTAGAACACCAGCAAAACTAGTTGCCCACGGTTGTCCAATCATGAAAACTAGTTACAGAACCCCTCAAACGCGACGACAGTTCAGCCGCATCGCATGCTGTACTGATATACATAACTACCGATGACGTGGAACAGGAACCTTTAATCGAACAGGCACTTTTAATCGCGACTTTTAAATTTCTCAAAAGAAAACAGCATTTCTCAAAAGAGGACATTTCCTAAATTTAGAGTCAACAAACCCCTCTCAAAAACATTTTGTCGAGTAAGGCGCTTTTTCAAATCTATGTACTGGTATTTATTTCCTCATATCTTTCTATGTTTCTGCCAAATTTCATGTAAATTGGTCAATGCACAAAAATTTTTTGGAGTCAGAGGTGACCAGGTCCTTTGAGATGTTAGCCTGACCAGCCATGAAGGCTCACATTTTCTGAAACTTGCAATGCTCATTTCATGAATTTTATGAATTACAAGCGCCTCCTAACTGTGATATATTTATTCCTTACTATGCATTTTAATTGCTTACGGACTGTTTGTTTATTTTTTACTCTTAAACATTAGATTTTTGTTTTTAATGCACAGCATTATAATAAAAAAATATGTACAGCAATAACAGTCGTAGTATAGCCTTGTGCTGTACTAAATGTAAAGTAATATACTTTATATTACTTTACATTTGTACATAACATTACTTTACTAAAAAGATGCCAGATTTTGTGTGGGAAATTTCAATTTAATATTCATTGCAGTTTTCAAATTGTGATTTTTGCTAACCCCAGATTTACCTGTTTCACATAGTGACTAGAATTAATTAACTAATTCATGAGAAAACAATTAATAATAATTGTATTAATAATAATTGTTCCACCCGAAGACCAACATTTCGTGAGTAATGTACATTTAATTCCTTGTGTTTCTATTGGTGAATCTGTGTCTTTGTATTCCATTTGCTTAAACCTATTTGTCTATGCCTGGACTTGTAGTCTCGAAATAAAGCTGACTGATTGCTAATAGTATCACCTATCATTATATTACGTGTACATTGTATGAATGAATGAACTCGAGCGTGATGTCACAGGACAATTTATGGGCGCAGTGCATTGACGTCACGACCACAGGCGCTCCCCCTTTCATAGCCTAGCCGCCGTGTAGCATTCGGCTAGCTAGCCGCACACACTGTAGCGTACCCGTTACAAGGAAAACGGCACGTTCGACACAATAATACACAAACGCACTTCATTCAGCCACCGGAGCCACACCGGCGGCAGCTTCTAACTAACCCGCACGAAGCGTAAAAAGAGCGGCTAAGCTCTCCTCCTCCATTCCAGCCCAGCTAACGTTAGCAACCTACCTTCCGCAACATCCTCATCTATCGCTCCTTTCACTTGAGAGAAACACCACTGAAAATCATTTCCTCCTGCAACCCCTGGAAGGTAAAAAAACAACAAAGAGAGAGAAGTGTTAGTTTTGTCACGACAGTTTCATTTGGACAACAAATGACTTGACAGTGACACAGTTATGACAACTAGCCCGCTAGTTAGCTTAGCCGGCTGACTTCCACACACTCAGGGCCATCTCATACACACACGCGCGCGCACGCACACACAGGCTAAGCGAGGTGGTGGATCCTTTTCCTCCCCTTCTTCACTATAAAGTAGCTCACCCGCCATTGCTTCATTTAGCAGCGCTTTTTGCTGTACTCGGCGCGTCCGATGCCCAAAACAACGCGCGCGGCTCGCTCAGAGTTAACGGTGAACATCCACGATCGGTGCAAAACGCCGGGGCTTTGGGATCTGTCAAGAGCACACAAATTATCCGTGATTTTTTTTTTCTCTCCCTCTTCTCTCCCCCTTTCCAAAATGGCGCACGGGACATGGAGCGGTGACGTCATGTACGCATGCCACACTCGCGCGTCCTCCTCCATCCTGCTTCAGCATCACCAAGGTAAGGAAGTTCACCACTTTATAACCATCGGTATGGCTTTTAATTCTTTATCTTACATTTTACATTACCCAGCACGCCTGCGTCCGGTCAAAGTCTATACAAATTACGAGCACACAAATAACACATCTGCACGAGAATGTGATGATTCTTATTAATACTGCAGTACAACAAACAAAATATAACTACAATAACATCACTGAAACAGCAACATACACTTTTTAATAAAAACGATAGCAAAAAAAACTAACGTGCAGTGTCACAGTAATATAATGCGCATGAGTACTACGTTTAAAATAGTATTAAAAAAATAATAAACTTGTCAAATGTTTTGTACGAATAACTTCACTAAGTGTTGATTTTTTTTTTTTTCAGATTTAAAATACAGAAATATGACGCTTTGCATGTATTTGAATTTCACGGGTCAATGAGCACCACCTAGTGGGAACATGGAAAAAATGCAGAATACGTGGGCATAAAGATGATGCACAAGTGGCCGTTGTGATAGATAGATAGATAGATAGATAGATAGATAGATAGATAAGCAATATTAATAATTACATGAAAAATAGGTAAATTCTTTTTGGTCATTCTGAAGTGCAACATTGAATAGAGAGAAAGTCTGTCAATTCGAATGCTAGTCTACATCAAGGTTTAGTTCAAATTTAGACATATAAGGGCAGTCCATTATTGCACTTAATTTATATCAGTCCTGCAAAATGACAAAAACGGAGTTAGTCCACTCTAGTTGTCAATGTCTTAAATAACACATCTGCTTGAGAATGTGATAATTTAATAATATCACATTGCAAGATAATTTAATCATTAATACTACAACTAACAAGACAAGTAACAACAATAACAACATCCCCACAGTTTTGCAAAAATGTATAATAATTCTACCATACAGTGGTATGCACGTGAGCATTAAGTTTTCAAAAATAGTATTTTAAAAAAAATTAGCCTCGTAAATTGTTCTGAGCTATTAACGTCCCTTAGTGTTTATGATGAGTTGATTTTATTTAAGAAGGGACAAAATACATACAATACACTTTGACACCTTGCAAGCGTTTGTATTTCACGGTCAATTAGCACCACCTAGTGCAAAAAAGACGACAATGCAGAAAACGTGTGCACATGATGGTTCTTCTCAAGTGGTCTTAAGAAGACTTGGCTGATGTCACAACGGAGAAATTCACTGCTTACAGCTGCAACCGCTAATATGGAACATAAGGAACACAAATTATCAAAATAAACCAGGTGTGAGTGAAAAAGTTACTTGCAAAAAAAGTACCAAGAAAACAAACAGGAACATTGTGTCAGATTTATTTGCATCTTGTTTTATTGCAAAGACAACATTGCCCATCAGTAATATTTGAGAGTATTTTTTATTGTTAATGTAAATATAAATATCCTACACACTTTTCATTCATAATTATACATGTGCATAACTGATTGCAGCCTTTTAGATACGACATGTGCCAGCTTAAAACTAAAACATCATGGAACTTAAGGCTTCCTAAATATTTAAACCAAAATATTGAATATTCTTTTTTTGTGTGTGTGTTTTTTTTCTTTTTTTTTTAAAGGTTTCGCAAAGTTTCTCAAGCAACGTTTGGAGTCTGACTGCTAAACTACACTGTACACTGTCTGAAGCACTATCATGCAGAAACACAGCTGTCATGTCATAGCCAAGAGGTAAGCTGAGCTGCATGGAATTTTATTAGACGCGCAAATGAGCGTTAGCTTCTGAAAACCTACTGCGTAGTCATGGTCCATGAAGACACTACCCCATCGCTAAGCACATATCTAAAACACACAACAGTGCCAGAATAACTTCAATTACTCTGCAGTTAATTTCTACAATAATTAGTGTAATTATCATATACATCTAAGTCTTACCAGTAGTCCTAGTGTCTGATGGCATAAGTGTATCACGTCCACTTCACGGTCAAGCTCCTCAATGGCTTGTAAATTCTGTATGGTGACAGGTGACTCAACTCACTTCACAACAAGCGACAGTTTGGCAGATATAATTATTAAGTAGTCTTCAAAAAAGAGGTTTCAAGCTGTTTATTTCCACTCTCAGCTGAAGGTTACTGTAAGAAAAAAAAAAAAACATAAGACAGATTTACACGTTGTGTACAACCGCATAGTCTCCACTACCTAATAACGTACAATGGGAAACTCCATAGGCACATGGGCTAACAATTAGCATCTATGTACCCTTAAAGCAATGGCTATATGAACACAAACAGTGCTGCAACACATGTAGAAAGACCATATAACAATACTCACAGGTGAATATTCTTTATCCTGTGCGAAGAACAACTAATATTACTGCCGTACTGAGAAGATGAGAGGAGCTGAGCCGCCAGTACAGTATATCTGTATGTCTGTCCTATACATGTGTCATAAGAACCTTTTAGTTCCAGGAACTCTTGGTTTCCAGAAACTACAAGTTCAAGGGCTTTTGGTGGGAAAAGGGGCTAATGGCACCCAACAATGCTCGGCAGGAGTGCCTCTAGTTTCCTGAAACTCGAACGTTTTAATTTTCCCTTGGGAGCTTAACAATGACTAGCAGATAAAGTTTCAAAAATATCTAACGGAATGCCGAGGAGACGATGACGACCCAAAATAGTTGCGCTGGCTGAGATTTTGACTGAGCAAGGTTTCTCTCAAACAAAAAAAGTCTGCAGTCAAGATCAGAAATAAGAAGGTTCCCTACTTTTAATTTCCAAACTTGTGATTGAACAGGTTTAGCGTGTACTGACGCATGTACAAAACAATGAATCGTTGTTTTGAATGTCTTTGCCATAACAGAAGACTTGACAATCAGTGGGAGGAGAAACCGAACCCTTGATAGCGCACATTTCTAAAATGTTGCGCTGTAATGAGCGCTCCCTCCTAATTACCGGCGTGTATTGGATTTTTGTCCTCACTTTTCTCAAAAGTTCAGTGTGAATTGTGGGTGCTCACTGGCTGCAGCGCTGTAGCTTCATCAGGTATAAGGAGAGGTGTTGACTTTATTCCAAGCCTCCAGTAACACCACTGACTCTGATAGTTCCCGATTCCGCCGGGAATTCATTATAAGACAGCTAGAGGCTGCTTGCGGACGGTTCCTGTGCTCGGCCGTATGTTAACGTGTCGCTGGGCAAACGTGGTGCAGCTGCTTTCTCTGGCTGTGGGCAACCTGGAGAGATTGATTGGTGAGCCTTCTGTTTCATCCAGGATCAGGGCCACATTCAGCAGACACGCCGCCTCCGGAGAAGACGCCATTTTCCGAGGAAAATATGGCTCATTACCAGCGCGGGCAAAATGAAGGTGTATTGACTTTTTTTTTTTTTTTTTTTTTTTTCAAAGCATCTCTGACACACAAAACACCTATTGTTGATGTTTTTTAAACCGACTTTAAAAAGTCATTCATTCACCTCTTGCACTTTTCTACATAGATCATTTTCTACTATTTACCTTTTGTAAGAAAGAGTACTAACCGCAAAATTTTTCATGTTTCTACCACAGTGGTGCCTTGAGATACAAGTTTAATTTCTTCAGTGACTTTGCGTACCTCGAAACATGCATATCTCAAATCATCGTTCTGCATTGAAATAAATGGAATGTCATTAATCTGTTCTTTATAAAAACATTCAGTATTGACACAATAGAATGTATTGTTTTATTTTACATTTTTTTTGCCACATTTTGTTTGCTTCAATTTCATGAACATTGTGCTGGTCCGTCTCTTGTGTGTGCCTTGGCCACCTGGGGGAAGTATAATACACACATACAGATATACATGGAGACGGTCACAAGTTACACCTCTATAAACTGCAGGAATGTCTACATGCGTTGCTCCATCCTGTGTGTCGCAAAATCCATTGCTTAAAGGGTGATTAAACCGCAAAATCAATGCTATTCATTAGCTCGGCTATGGCGTTTTGCATTGTTAGTTAGCATCAGGCTAAACGGACTGTTGTAAAGCAAAGCTGTGTGTTTGTTTCAAATACGCAATGTGTAATTCTCTGTTTTAAGTTTGACAGTAAACTCCAGCTGCGAGTGTCAATAAACACCTTGAAGCATCTTTTTTGAAGACTTGTTCACTCTCGACCAAACTGCTGCTCGTTGTGAAGTGAGTTGAGTTAGTTCTCTGCCACCATACGGGGCTCGTATTGGAAAATATTTAATAATTTGGTCGCAAGTCAGAGCAAAAAAATTGGCCGAACAGGGGATGGTATCTCAAGGCACCACTGTACTTCCTATCTGTAAGTAACCCAACAATTAGTCAAGTTTCTACTCATTATTTTTGTGGGATATCCTACTAACTTACCCGCAGTTTAGCTAGTGTTCTACTATTGACCTTTTGTAAGCAATTGTAGGAAGTAACCCACTAAAATCAAACATAGCTCTCCTTGTCGTTGCTTGCCTTTACGCACACACACACACACCACCTCACAGATCACCTTGCAAACATATACACCTTACACGTACACACATCCCTCCCCCATGTTTGGTCCATCAGACAGTTTTTAAAACTAACCATTGCTGTGCTCAGGGGCATGAAGCTGTGTCCAGGCGTACGCACGCACGCACACACACACACACACACACACACACACACAGAGCAGCAAAAGACAAACACATTTAATTATTCAGCAGTCTTGCTTTTTTTGTTTTTATGATTATTATTTTGGTTGTGTTGTCTCTATAGCATCCATCCGCCTTGGCGAGCACGAAGCCAGAAGACCCAGCAGATGAGCGTGCTTGAGGTCCTTGATATAATTTGCATGCGCAGATCACCGGAGGTCAGACGCGGAGGACGCGCCGCTGCTTCCACTCTTCATGTGAGCCTCTTACCCTTTTTTTTTCTTTTTTTGGTCTTTTTTTCTTCCATTTTCAACTCACTCTAACATTGAAGAACATAAGAGTTTGTTTATTTTACAGTGGAGCCGGCGCATTCCATGCAGAAGTGTGAAAAATTGGCGACAAAAGTTAATCTGTCATCATGCGTGATGTCACCATATCATGTGAGACTTTACACTTTTTCAGCCAGCAACTATTTATGCAGATTGTTTTTATTGCTTTTTATTTGGCTTTTTTGCAAGCTTTACTATTCCAAAAGAAGCAAAGACAAAATCCAGGAGTAATTGAGCCCACCCCCCCTAAAAAGGTTATAATTCCCTATAGATGCCACAAGATGATGGCAAAGCACTACATTTCTATAAGACAGGGCGATGACCTGTCTAAATGAAGCTCCTTCCTTCACTTCAACATATGTCATTAGTACCAAAATGCCGCAAGAATGCCCCAAACAAATACTTTTATATTAGACATGGCACAAGAAAATTTGAATTTGCAAGTAGCAAATTGCAAATATGTGGGGGAACACTAAGTCGCCCAAAGTTGGAAGACAAAGCAAATGCTAACGTTAGCCGCAAGCTGCCTTTTGGCTATCTGGTCGTCCTTGAGTGGTTTGGGAAAGAAACACTGCCTAAATAAATACAGTTCCGTTGTATTTAACTTTTAAGTTCAATACATTTGTGTTTAATCTTTAGGAACGGTTTTGTCTTAAAACATTTTATTTAGGTCAAACTTTTATTGACCATTTATGTACAGTACATTTTAATTGAATAATTATTTAAGTACAGTTTGCCCCCCCCCCCCTATGTTTTAGTGCATTGTTAATGGTCAAACTGTGGATAATGTTACAGTGGCTTACAATAATATTAATTACACATTTTAGGAACAAAACTGCTATCTTGTTTTTAATTTATTTTAATGTTGGTCATGATGATGGTGGTACTTGGAGTAAAAAAGTATTTTTTTTTTAGGTGGTAGCCTGCTTTGGTGTAAACACGTTTACGTTGAAAAAGAGAGATGCTTGAGATCTATTTGCTACCTGAGTTTGTTGTCATCAAGTGTTTAAAAATGCTCAAAAAATAGATGCCATTCATTCGGGCATCTCGTGTCTAAAAAGTCTTTTATGGTTTTAAGAAATTAAGAATACAGTGGTCACAGGCGCTCAGAATCAGACTGATGACTGCTGACAGATGTACGTAACTAACTATATTAGCAATGGAACTGTTTCTTTAACTAATCCGATTTCAAATTTGGCCTCAGAGGGCCAGAGCGCTGGCCCTCGACGATGTTGTACATTTTCCGTCCTCTGATTGGTCGGTCAGGGCAAGCAAAGTCTGACTAGCAAGACACTCTGCACGCATTAATACATTTAATAATCAACATCATATCTGGTGAGTATGATGTATTTTATTTAAATATTTTATGTTTTTGTCATGTTATTAGATGAATATTGATTTTGTGCAGTGATTTTGGTGTTGGCGGAACGGTGGACGACTGGTTAGCATTTCAGCCTCACAGTTTTGAGGACCGGGGTTCAATCCCCGGCCCCGCCGGTGTGGAGTTTTCATGTTCTCCCTGTGCCTACGTGGGTTTTCTCCGGGGTCTCCGGTTTCCTCCCACATCCAAAAAAACATGCATGGTAGGTTAATTGAAAACATTGCCCACAGGTATGAATGTGAGTGCGATTGGTTGTTTGTTTGTATGTGCCCTGCGATTGGCTGGCGACCAGTTCAGGGTGTAGCCCGCCCGAAGGTAGCTGGGATAAGCTCCAGCACGCCCGCAACCCTAGTGAAGAGAAGCGGTACAGAAAATGGATGGATGGATGGATGGATGGATTTTGGTATTATTAAGAGGTGCATTAAGGCAGGTAAGTCCCCACTGAAGGCCCAGGTTCCAAATGCATGGCACACCACTGCTTTTACTGTTACATCAGTTATGTATGTTGGCTCAGTGATGTGCATCTTTTACATACGGTGCAGTAATGTGTGCACTAGATGGCAGTATGGCACTTACTATTATTCAACTGCTATTTCCCCCCCCCTTGCAAGATGTGATGATGACACAGTGAAGGCCACCAACTATTTCCTGGTAAAAGTATCATACAGCCCCCCTTGTAATTACACTTGATTTAACATTGAATTAAATTTAACTACGTTTTTGTTGCTTGTTGAATCGTGCTGCCAATCCATTAAGATTTTCTTTAAGTTGACTCTTATTTTTCTGTTGTCTACAGGCTTATTTGGACTTCACATCAAATATATTCTGAAGAAGAAAAAAAAAATCAATGAATCACACTGAGGAGAATTATTAGACGTGGATCCTTTGCAGAAAGCATGTCCTTGTAAAGCGATCACATTGTAAATAAGATGGGTTAAATTGCACTTGTAGCTCGCCTTCAAACAGTTGGCCTATTCTCTCGGGGTGCTGTTTGTTGGATTGGCGGGTGTGTGGAAAAGAGTGCTGCACACTCTCCCTTCTAATAACGCCAGCAGACAATAAGAATCCCGGCTCATAACATAGGCCCCCGACCCCCACCCACCCCATCGCCATCCCTGTACAGAACACGTATGGGGGGGCTTACCAGCTAATAAAGTGGCAAGTCGTCAAATCCATGTGAGAGGAGCGCCGCGCCACAGGGACCTTTCATAACACTTGTATGTGCGGGTTCAAGCGCAGTGTAAAGGTTACACGTCGGCATTGTATGCGTACTCACCTGATGGCTCGCCTTAAGCCTCGCGCATTTCCAAGGCCGCGTTTCTCATTTGAACAAGCGCCACTGAATAATTCTGCTCCCAAAGACAGCAGAGGCAGGATGAATGTTTTACATGCGATACAAAATTGACTATGTTCGTGGCGGGTGTGAATTAATCAGCCTTTGTTGGATTTATTGTTAAGACGGAGAGCTTTTCGCTTTCTAATGTTGAATTAGGGCCTGGCCTTTAACCAAAACAGAGTGTCAGTAATTAGTCTGGATCGGCGGGCCCGGGGTCTGTAGCTGTCCTTCACGGGAGCGCAGACGCTCTCCCGCAGCATTTCCACCCACTTTGTTTGCCGGGCTTTGATCCACACGATTCCAGTTAAAGTTACACCCATCCCGCTGCAAGTTGAAACTTTGGCCATTGTCGCTGGGCGGAACCTTATACCCGTGGCGCCTTCTGGCTTTTGTCTCTTCCTTTTAGCGACGGAACTCTCCTAGCGCCACGCACAAAAGGCTACTCATGACACCATTTTATCAGCTCTGCGATGATAGCCAAATGCTAACGTCGAACAATTGCGATATCGGGAGCAAACGTGAGCAGCTAAAGCAGTGCTAGTGTGTAGAAAGTGGTTCGCATGGCTAATTACGTGGGAAATTGCACGGAAATTTTTAGCAGTATGTTTGAAATTGGGTATATACTATTTTTGTCTTTTCATCTTACTAAAAAACACATTAATTCGCCAGCTTTCTACTAATCTATTTTTGTCCGCAATCCTATAAATGTGTTAGAGTTGTACTTCTAACAAATCCCCAAATTAGTCCGTTTTCTACTAATTACTTTTTGTAAGATAGCCTACTAACACACAAGTAGATCAGTTTCTTCTACTTGCCTTTTGTAAGAAATCCTACCAAAGATAACCTCAAATTATTCACCTTTCTACTAACTACTTTTTGTAACACAAAAATTGGTCAGGTTTCTAAGAATGAATATTTGTAAGTTCCCCCCAAAATTTGTCAATTTACTACTAATTCCTTTTTGAAAGACATCCTAGTAACCCACAGGTAGGTCAGTTTCTACTACCTTATCTTTGGTAAGAAATCCTACTAAATACTAACCTAAAATTAGTCATCTACTAATTACTTTTTGTAAGTTACCCAAAAAGTTGTCAGGTTTCTCATAATTAATCTTTTGTAAGTAACCCAAAAAATGTGTCAGTTTTCTACTAATTACTTTTTTAAAGATATCCTACTTACCCACAAGTAGGTCGGTTACCTTTTGTAAGAAATCCTACTATATAGTAACCTAAAATTAGTCATTTATCTACTAATTACTTTTTGTAAGCAACCCAAAAATGTGTCATATTTCTTCCATTTACTTTTTGGAAGTTACAATTTGATTGCGTCCATTTTCTACAGAAAAAAAATTGTTGCGCAATTTAGCTTTCTTCTAATTACTTTTCTAAAGTAACTAATCGTATTAAAAAACTGAAATCAGCCCGTTTTCTAATATTTACGTTTTGTAAAAAAAAAAAAAAAAAATCATACAATCAAGTTTTCCGTCAAATACCTTTTTGTAAGAAATCTTAAGTAAAACCCAAATTGGCAAAAGTTCTACTACTTTTTTTGTGAGAAATGCTACAAAACACTAGTTTTGCAAAACAATAACAAATTCTATTTTGTGACCCACAAATTAGTCAGTTTGGTACAAATTACTCTTTGTAATAAATCATGCTGAGTAACCCACACATTAGACTTTGCAGTTTTTCGTGACAAATCCTACTAATTAACCCTCAAATTCATCCCTGTTGTACTATTTATCTTTTGTAGGAAAGTACGTAGTAACCCACAAATTAATTTGTGTTGACACATTACTTTTTGTAGGAAATCCTACTACCTGCAAATTAGTCAGTGCTCCGCTACCTTTTGTAGGAAATTGTCAAAGTAACGCACAAATTAGTGTGTTTTCTTCAAATGACTTATTATTTTTCACTAGTGAGTCTCATAAAGCCTACAGTCATGTCTGTATACTGATGTTAGCAATTAGCTCTTCAACACCAGAAGATGACCACAAACACTTAAATGTGTGTTTGTGTCGTCGTTGTTAGAGGAGCATGTCGCTGCTAAACTGAACGGAACGGTTTGTGGCGCGCTAATCTGGCGCACTTAAAAGCAACAAAAACATGCCGGGATCGTGCGTGTAAAGTGCCGCTCCCCGTATAATCGGCATCGTCGTCGTGCGAGTGAAACATTCATGGCGCACTCAATCGGTTCAATATTTCATTTCTCCACAAAGACTACACGGCGGAACAGATGCTCAAACTTTTCCTCAGGAGAGTCAAAGTCACTTTCACACACGCTGTGGAGCAAAAGACCAAGTGAACCATTTGTGCGGCCACTTGCTCAGGCATATCCAAACTACAGCCGGGAGTCATTTGCGGCCCGCCGTCCATTTATTTGCCGCCCTCAGCAGATGCTAAGATTAACCTGTGAAAATATTGTCCACGACGACGAAAAAAAACAATTTACGTAAGTAAACAGTAACATTTCTATTTATAACACCTCGATGAATAAGCACAATGCAGTGACAACAACAAAAAGTTTGAATTGCGATAGTTTGCGGCACTTTCTGCTGTGTGTCAAAGTTGTCTTAGATTTAGCTTGGTTTTAGCATGTTACTGTAAATAAATTAAGGGTGAATAATTTCAAAGTGGCATTTGCAGCCTTCCATTTTTCTAATCAAAGCCCTTGGAAGAAAAAGTCTGGACGCCCCTCATATACATTGTGAGTGTATGTGGATACAAGAATGTTTACATCCACGGGCAGTGAAAACTCAAGCCCTTTAGTGATCCGCCAAGGTTGCCCTTTGCCACGGTGTCGCACATGCGGAGAAAACCGGACTCGGCGTGTTTGCGTTAGGATTTCTTCATCTGCCTCTTAAAGCCCGACGGGCGCGCTTGAAGGTGAGGAGAGCTAAGATGATGATCCCCTCTTCCTCCGAGGAGCTTTTCCTCGCGCGCACCCTCACAGATGTCGACATTTGGTTAGGCGCTGTACACCAAGCCCCAGATTATCAAGCTGCTCCACGCGGAAAGACTGTCGAGCCAAACTCGAGAGCGCCGACTTCTTCACCCCCCCCATCCCCGTCCCGTCCCACCCCTGGCTGACCTGGTGTTGTGTAACCCGAGCAGCCACCTGAAGGCCTAAATGAGTGGCGGCGAAGACCAGTCGTGCTATCGATCAACAGTCAGAGCAGATGGCGTGCGCCGCGCTTCCTTAATGCTGCTCAAATCCAACAGGAATTGACGACTGAAATGGCCGCCTTTTTAGCTCGGGCGTTAAGCTTCAGTAGGAATCTGAATTGCAAAGTCAAAAAAGAAGACAAAGGGGGTCGGCGATTTACGACAGTACCGACGTATTGAGGTTAGGAGGTTTGTGCTGTTAGGAACATATTGTTTTTATTTATTTATTGTTTATTATTTGTTATTTATTCACGGCCTGGACTGTGATTGTGACTTCACTACAGCGCAAGCGTAAGTTAGACGACAGATAGACTACAGCATCTTCTGACATTAAGTGCAAATTCAGGTTACGTTGAAACAAAACTCTTGTCATACACCGAGGACACACTGCTGACTTTCATGTTTGTCCACCAGATAGCGCTATTATTACCCCGCTCAAAGTACGCAGACAATTTCACACATTGTACTGTTTCCTACAAAGGTGCCTGTCTACTGAAATGATAATGGTCGCTACTGATGTAGAATAATATCAATTTCATCTATTTGAGTAAATACAGCGTCTAATCCGACACGTAGACACGGCCAAGACATGACAGTACAATGTTACCGACATGGTGTCCGCCCCCAGCGAACTACTCATGAAACCATTTTACAGAATCGTGCCCAAATAGCCAAAATCTATAAGTAAACAGCAAACGGTTTATAATTGCCTATGGGTGCCACAAGATGGCAGCAAAGCACTACAGTGGTACCTTGACTTGCAAATTTTATTTGTTCTGTGACCATGCTCGGAACTCAATTCACTTGCAAAACCAGTCAACTGTCACCATTAAAATGAATGGAAATGTCAATAATTTTTGCATTGTGTTTTAATAATAAACAACACTGTGTTGTATTGTACTGTATAAAAAAAAAACATACATTAATATGATAAATTGGAATGTAAATAAATAAACTGATACATTTTCCTCAATCCTCACTTTTTTTCCACTTCACTTAATCAGTTTTTTTTTGTGCCTTTTTGGCCACTTTCAGGAGCGTCTCCATCTTTTTATGGATAGCAGTTTAAAATGCATTTTAGCACCCCAGCAATGCTTTATAACCTTTATCAACTCCTTATGCTTCAGTACAGTAAATATCTTAGAAGTACTACACTCGTATTGCTTTGCCAAGTCTACACGCTACACCACGCTCATGTGTTTCATCGATTTCAAGATTTAATTCAAATGACATCTTTTGCTTCTTCCAAGCACTCACTTTCTTAGGGCCCACGGTTAGAAAAAAATCAACCTGGCAAAATACCAGCGCAAAACAGGGAAAATGCAAGCATAAAACACAACTGTCACTGCACTTTCACTGCGAGTTAACCGCATGAACAGATGGTGTCTGGATGTTGTCAAATTCGCTGCCGATATCTAGTGGCGGAGTGCCTGAAGCTCCCTTGTAAGTCAAATTCTGCACGCAACACAAAGCTAAATAAATTTAGACAATTTGGAAAGTTGGGGCGCTTGTAAGTCAAGGTAGCACTTTTATTTGAGAAAGGCCTGACTAAATGGCATTCCTCCCCTCACTTCAACACACCAGATGCCACCAAAGCACTACTTTTATATTAGACAGGGCTTTGGCCTCAAAAATATGCAAATAGGCAATTTAGCAGTGGAACACGACAACGTTTCGAGGTTACGAACTGTGATTGTGACTTTACTGCTGCGTTAGCGTGGGTTAGTGAGAGCCTACGACGCTGTACAAATTTCGGGTCACATTGCCGTCGTACAACGAGGACAGGAAGCACGTGGGGGGCGAACGTGCTCGGGGAAGAAGATGTTGACGCGCATCACTCTCGCCGTCTTTCCCAGAATGCGTGAACATCCGCCGCACTCTCCCGTGGCCGCCCCTCCCCGGAATGGCGCTCCCCTTCCCACTGCAAAGTAGGCCAAGTGAGCATCAGGGCGTTGCTTTTTTTAAGATGATCAGTTCCTCAGTGTGCTTTTGTGTGTATGTGTGTGTGTGCGTGTGTTGCGCGCGCGTGTACTCGCTCAGGACAAGCTATTCATGTGGCGTGTAGAACAAAGAGCAGCATTATACAATTTGCAGGGGAAAACAAGGCCTTTTGAAACAAAGACAACAAAAATGTAGCTTTCCAATTCATTGACTTCCCCCCCCCCCCCCCCCCCACCTCTTGGAAAAAAAAAAGGTCCCTTGCCACGAACACTACTCTGCAGGATCATTGTGTGCTGGTGGATTATTTTTAGCATACACTTCTTCTTCTTCTTCGTCTTCTTTCTCGCCGTGGAGCTTTCACCTTGACTCTCGCTCACTTGACATCACAATTAACATTTCTGTTAATAGCCACGCACCTCGGCGCTCGGCGCGGATGCCGGCGGAGTGCAAGAAGTCGCGCTGCATCGCTGGAAAAAAAATAAAAACAACAACACAGGAGGAGGCGCCTTCATTAGCGCCACATTGCTGTTAATGATGTATCATGTGATGAAATGATGTACATGAAGACAGAAGAATATTTTGTAGTTATCCACTGTTAATAATTAGTTGAACGTGTCCAGGATGTGACTCCTCACGTTAGCCATTTTGTACTGAGCAGCCAGGATACGTTTGTTAGCCTAATAGCGTAATTGCCCAAGTCATTTTTAACTTACTGTCACAACATCAATAACAAAATACCATTGTGTTTGATCAAACATTTTTGTTTTTTCTTCATGTTTGTAGATTCTCAGTCGCAAAGGTTGAATCGAAGCAAGTGGATTTTTGTTGTGTTTTTTTTTTTTTTTCTTGTTTTCTGAAAACATACAAATATGACTCATAGGCAACTTTAAGACTACCAATTTCTGGTTTGATGTCACACCTTACCTCTTTGCCATCACCAGTACTGTGGAGTTAAATCATTTGATTCTCACTGAAGACAAGTGTCAAGATATACAAGGTGTGTCGGAAAAGTTTCAGGACTGTTGTCGCCAAAGATGTATTTCAAATGTAAACGACAAGTTATTCCCTTCTTCAGCTCTGTTGTTGTGGCCATCTTGATGTTGCCCGGGTCTTCAAAATGTGTCCCCTTGGATGCCCCTCTCAAGGTTCAGAAAGGAAGGAAAATAATCAGGTCGGTTGAGTAGGAAAGTTGCTCCGGCACGGCGATGTTCTTCTCGGCCAGGAACTGTGCCAAGCTCAGGGCATTGTGAGCAGGTGCGTTGTCATGGCGATCAGCTCTTCTCGCGCACTGAACGAAGGAAACGTCACTGGATGTCTTTTTAGGTGTGCCGGTCGATCGTCTGGCCCACGTTGCAGGGAAAACAGTCCTGGAACTTTTCTGACACACCTCATATTCTAACCTCTATACATAACTGAGGCAGTTTTTTTTTTTTTTTTAAATCGAGGGGGTGGGCAACTGTTTTCCTAGCCTAATTGTATGGGAAAAAAATAGATGCAAGCACCTAAACATATGTTTATTATTATATATGGTAAGCATTTGTGGGTTGAATGTTTTGGGGCTTTTTCTAAAACACATTTCTGAGGTTTTATTTGTTTTTTCGAACTTTACTGTCAGCTGGATCAAAACGCTTTCGTGGGGTGTTTGTGGCCCATGGGCCGTAGGTTGCCGATCCTTGTTTTAGGACTTTGTTTCACTCAGCTTATGATCACGTTTGGTGTACTTTGTTGCTTATGATTACGTCCGGTAGACACGTGACCGGAGCCCCGCCCGATGATGAGATTTCAAATGTGACCTTTTGGAAGTCTTCATTTGGCCTTCAAGTTAATATGTTCCCACTTATGGCTGAATAATCACTATTTATTGCCTTCTCCCTTTTTGACACCACTCAAGAAACAGCGTCGAACTTTTATTTAAATCAGCGGTGATGGACACCACTAGGATTGGATTGAAGGGGGGGGGGGGGGGTTGTAATGAGGGAGGGGTCTGCATGAGAGTGATGGCACCCTGGGTATTTTTTTTTTTTTTTTTTTTTTTTTTTGGTCATGTGTATTCCGGTGGAAATTTCCAAGGGATATTTTAGATGTTAATAGCCCTGAAGTGGTCTCGGTTTCTTATTTAATTTCTCTCGCCTTCTTTTAAAATGTAATTCGCCCACAGACTGCGCCGCGAGGCTCGGAAGCGCGCGCGGGTATGAAAAAAAAAAAAAATCTTTTCCACATCAGAATGGAAATGCAAATAGAGCTCGCGCGCACACGCACACACACATTGATGCCCTTGACACAACTCACCAGTGCACACAATATAAGTTGGTCACCGAATGTGACGTCACAACAGACCACTCAACGTATTATCATTATGATAATAATTATTTGTATTTATTATTATTCTCCACGCGCGTCTTCCTGGCCTCGCTAGACACAATTGGGCTTTTTCATTCATTCTCATACGGATGCAACATTTTTCAAAGCCATTCATAATAATAATAATAATAATAGTCATATTAATAATAATAATAGTGAAGAAATGAAAATACACATATAAGCGTTTATTTTAGGTCTTTTTTTTTCTTTCCTCGCGAAAATCCTCGTCGAGATTTTGGCTCCTCGTGGAAGTGGGAGGAAGAAAAAAAAATGTATGTTGCCAAAGAGGGGCGCTGTCCGTCTATCGGCTCGACCAAAATCGATCCCATCACTCCTCATGGCTGTAATATGTTTTTACCATGCTACAAAAAAATGCCCAAAAATACTCCATAATTGTTCCTTTTTATGTCTCGTTCTAATCTGTTTCGTGCGTGTGGAATGGGGGATGCTTTCATTTTAATCGTGAGCTACATGTGAACACTTTTATTTTAATGAACCCAAAAATGTGTTTTATTATCACGAGAAAATTATTATATGTAATAAACCGTGTTTGTGGCTGGGGGGGGGGGGGGGGGGGGGGGGTTAAAAAACCATTTCCATTTCATTAAAATCCATATTTTAGAATGAAAAAGTGTTTTGGGTGAAACCAACATTTGGAATCAATGAAAAGATTAGAGTGAAATGAAGACATTGGGAAATAATCCTTATAACTCAATGAAACTGTTATCATATTTAATAAAAGAAACATGGGAAAACGCTCGTTAAAAAGCAACGCAAATGTTACAATATCAATAATTTGGTGACAAATAATTACGAATACATGCAAAAATGAGATTAAAATGTGTCAAGGATTACAAATCAATATATTAAAATGTGTTTTGAGTTACGAGGATGGGAGAGTCATTTTAAAAATATGGTTTAGGTGAAATAAACAATCGCAAGTTAATTTGAGTGAAATATGTTTTTAGTGACAGGATTATCATCCAAAATGAATGCAAATCTTTGAAAATATTTTGGGGTGAATTTTTTTTTAACACGTCCAAACGGCTAAATAATCATACGACTAAAATACGTTTTAGTGAAAGAAACCATTCAAAATGAATCCAATATATGAAACTAAAACCTACTTTCCAGTGAAAGAACTAACCATTAAAAATCAATAAAAATATAGTTTCCAGTGAAAGGGGGACAAAAATGTAAGGTTGCTGCGTGGGCTACCTCTCTAATCATTAAGAATTTGCAAGGCACTGTGGGCGTGCGTGTAATTAATAATTAATCGACAAAAGATCCCTTTAATAAAGAACCATGAAAACATACATCACGATGCAGGTGAGCGCCCAGCAACAAAAGCGCCTTTTTTTTTTTTTTTTTTGCTTTCAAAAGCACAACTATTGAAATGTGATTGTGCTGCAGATGAAATGTGCGGGATGCGCGCATTTGTGGGATGGACAGCTGGGCAGCGGCCGGCTGATTGACTTTGCCGCGACATCTGGGAGGCCCGCTGGCCCCTGGCACGCGTCGGAGGCTGATGTCGGCCATTTACATGCAAATTTGGGGGAGATCATGGAGGGCCTCGCCCCGTAAATTCAACGCGCGCCACCCTGGGTGTGCTGCACACACCGGAAGCCCTCATTGGGAGTTTGATTCCATATCAGTGGAGGTCAACACAAGAAAGAGGTGGGAGACAGTGGGGGTCACGTGGTACCCCCCCCCCCACCCATCTTTGCACCTCCTCTCCCCCTTAAAAAAAACATGTTTATAATTACATTTTTGATCCCCCCCCCCCTGTTAATGATTGATTTTTGCATGGCTGAAAACCACCACCATGCACCAAGAGTGAAAAGGGGGCTCAGCTGACTGACGCCCCTCTTTCCTCTCTCTCTCTTGGTCTCTGCACGTCCAGATGGCCGCAGCACACAGATTTGCATTCATTTCCACCGCTAATATGTCCACAACGAGCGGGGGCCAGCTGCATTTGTTGTCAAATATACGCTTGAAAAAAAAAAAAGTCCCTTTCAGGACGCCATCGTTATACCGACACATTGTGCGCGCGCGCGTGGGTGGGGGTGTGTGTGGCGGCTCCTCTCCAGTCAACAGTATCTGATCTCTAAAGAGGATTTGCTTTGGAGAAAAAAAAAAAAAATCTGATTTAAAAGGGGGCAAAAAAAAAAAAAAAAAAAAGGGCCTGCAATCAGGGGTTAACTTTTTGTAATAAGCGACTCGGAAATGTGCGCAAAATATTGTCATCATTTTGAACACGTTATTTTATTATATATATATATATATATATATATATATATGTTTTTTTGGTGCGTGCGTGTGTGTGAAAAGCTCAATTTGGCAATAGATTTGCGCGGAGGTGAAAGCAACAGCTTATAATTCACTTATCTTTGGCAGCAGCTATTAACCCTCAGCACCGGCTAGATAGATTGCTCAGGATGAAGCAGGCATCCCTCCTCCTCCTCCTCCTCCTCTTCCTCCTCCTCCTTCTACTCCTCCTCATCCTCCTTTTCACCACTAATGAAGCGAACTGCTCGGACCGAGGAGCATGCAAGACAGTTCTTAAGAAAAAAAAAAGAAGAAAAAAAAAGATGAAGATGTGTCTTATTATTACTGATTTTCCGGCACTTGCGTGTAATAAAAGAAGACGACGCTGTAAAAAGTACTTAATTTGAACATGAACATCGGTTGCGCAGGATTAAAATGCGGCAAAGCTGACGTAAAATAGAATAATAACATTTTAATCATGCACATGTTCGAATTCAGTGCATTCAAAATGACTTATTTTTAGTGTAGTTTGTATGTAGAAATATTATTATAGGGAAATGTAATTTTTTTTTGGGGGGGATCACATTTTATTTATACTGGTTTAAAAAAAGTAAAATAATGAAAAAATTCACACAATCGAAACATGATTTATGACCATGACTGCACACGTGAATGATGGCGTCAATACAATTACAACTGTTTATTTTGCATGTGATGCTTGGATTAATTCTTCTGCATTTTTTTATGTTTTATTTTTTTGTATTCCATATAGGATGATTTAAAAAAAAAAAAATCCGACTCACCACATTGCAAGGGCCTACAATGGAACAGAAGAGGAGGTGAAAAGCGGACGAGGCAAATCTCTCCGCCGCTCGGCGCTTTGGAAACAGGAAGCGTCACGCCGCCGTATATGGTCAAAGCCCCGCCCCTGTCGCGACGTCATCCAGTGACGGCCCCGCTCCCGTGGGTTTAGAGTTTTGGCTCCCGGGAAAGAGTGCAGTCCTCGGGGAAAGAGGGCTTAGTTTTGCATGTTCCCATCCAGCGTGCGCCACGCCACGCCGCGCCACGACGCGAACGACGCGATCGACGCGAACGAGCGAACGAGCGACGGAACGGGGCCCCTCTTCTCCTCCACCGCCACTTCCACATCTCGCGTGTAGCGTGGAACACCTTCCACTGGCGATCAGTGTTTGGAGAAGAACAAGAAGAGGCACCTTTCCCCCCCCCCCCTACCCAGCACCGCCACGAGTGGGGCTTTCTATTTTTTTTTCTTTTTTTTTTTTTTTCGTCAAGTCCTGAAGGTTTTGGACGCCGGTGCTTCGGGGATGTGTCCACTTTGAGAGCAGCATCACCCACGAACACAATCATTTTTGTATTCCTCCACTAAAAAAAAAAAAAAAAAAAGGGAAAAAAAAGACCAAAACAAAACAATAATATCGCATCAATTTTTTTTTTTTTTTTTTTATTTTTTTTTTTTGACGCTCGTGTGTGTGGATATCTCTCTTAACCCACTCGAGCACTTTTGAGATTTGTTCACACCGGACGGAGAGACGAGGGAAAGCGGACCTGCGTGGACTTTCGGACGGATAAGCGACACGCGTGGTGTGGACCCTTTACCCCCCCCTCCCTCCTCTCTCGTCCACTTCCACCTTTCACTCCTTTTTTTTTGTTTAGTTTAGCTTTTTGGTGCCTTTTTTTTTTTTTTTTTTTAAATCCGTGGGTAAATTTCCCACCCCCCACCCCACGCAGGAGGCTCGATGTTTGGGATTCAGGAGACGATACCGCGGGGCGGCACGACCATGAAGGAGGAACCGCTCGGTGGGCTCAACTCGGTGCGCTCGTGGATGCACACGGCCGGGGTCGTGGACGCCAACACGGCCGCGCAAAGGTACCATTGAGTCTCCCCCGCCACCACCACCAAAAAAAAAGAAAAATAAAAAATAATAAAACATTCAATACATCCTCGTGAAAGTTGAATCTCGGCATTTGGACTCTTTTTGTTTGTGGAAGAACGTCTTCCACAAGCAAAACGAGTCCAAATGCCGAGATTCAACTTAAAAAAAAAACAAATAACAAAAAAAACCCTTTTTTTTTTTTTACTCGTTTTTTCTTTCATCCCTCCCTCGCAGTGGAGTCGGCCTGGCCCGGGCGCACTACGAGAAGCAGCCCCCGTCCAACCTCAGGAAGTCCAATTTCTTCCACTTCGTCCTGGCGCTGTACGACAGGCAGGGACAGCCTGTGGAAATCGAGAGGACGGCTTTCGTCGACTTTGTGGAGAAAGAAAAAGTAAGGGAGAAAAAACAAACAAACAAGAAACAAAAAGAAAAAAACCCTAAATATGTTTTTTTTTTTTTAAATGTCAAAAATCATAATTTATATATATTTTTGTTTATTGCTTTATTGATTCCCCCCCCCCCCCCCTCTTGCAGGAGCCAACCAGTGAAAAAACCAACAATGGGATACATTACAAACTACAGTTATTGTACAGTAACGGTGAGTGCAAATATGACTCATGATATTATAAGAGTTGATATTTCTAATCAATATATATATATATATATATATATATATATATATATTTAAAAATAAAATAAAAATAAAATACATTTCCTCTGTTCAGGCGTCAGAACAGAACAGGATCTTTACATTCGGCTAATCGATTCGATGACGAAGCAGGTAAGTTGCATTGGGGTGGTGGTGGTGGTGGGGTGGGGGGTGTGGGTCACGGGCACGTGCATGCGTGGGGGTGGGCGGGGGTGCTGGTGGTGGTGGAGGGGGGGTGTAA
This sequence comes from Phycodurus eques, assembly GCF_024500275.1. Lineage (NCBI taxonomy): Eukaryota > Metazoa > Chordata > Actinopteri > Syngnathiformes > Syngnathidae > Phycodurus > Phycodurus eques. The sequence goes on from NC_084535.1 coordinate 6,818,413, forward strand.
GAAAATAATAATAATACAATAAAAATAAAGAATACATATATGTAACAGGAGAAGCTGAAAGCCTGCGAGAGTCACTTTGTCCAACATTAAAAATTGAAACAGGACGTCTGCTCCATATGATCCCTTTTCTCGCCCAGGCTGCGAGGTGAAACCTATATCAGGAAAAAAGAGGAAAACTAAACGCAGCCCATCTTATATTTATCACGTGCGCGTTTAAAAAAAAAAAAAAAAAAAAAAAAAAATTTTGAAGGGCAAACACACGCCGCACGTCGTCCATTTTTTTCAATTTATAACCCAAATTAAGATGTTGATATTTTGTTCATTGTTCATATATTAAATATAATCAAACATTTTTTTTAAATAAAAAAAACAAAAAAAAGAGCCGTGACGTGACCTGGCGACGGGGCCACCGTTCACACACACACACACACACACACACGCGCGCGCACGCACGCACACACACACACACGCACACGCACACGTTCCTGCGCCAATGATGCGAGTCAATGACGCAGAACAAGCAATTTATGGATTTCTGTTTCCTCGGCTGCAAAACGGCCACATAAATCAAACACAATAAGGATAAATCGCACAATGGAAAATTGTTCTAATAAAATAAAATAAATAAAAAAATCACTTGTAATGTCTCTTTTTTTTAAGCACGTTAAAATACAATTAATATATATATATATATATATATATATATATATATATATATATATATATATATGATAATTAACGACTGCAAATTGGTTTATTATAGTGGGAAGTTATTAAAGAAAAAAAGAAAAAAAGGTGCCGGTGGAGAATAGCGAGGTCTCCTTAGAAACCGGAGGATGAGGATGAGGATGAGGATGACGAGGAGGAGGGATGGAGGGCGGCAGAACTGATAGCTCCACGCCATCTGTTTCAGCCAATGCTCAAAAATTACTCGAGCGTGCACCGCCAGACAGCCGCGTTTTATCCACAGAAAAGATCATTGTTAGCGGCTCAAAAATAAACAACAGATTGCCCATTAACACTTTCCCCCAAATATCCCCAGATTATAAGCATATTGATGACACTTCTATTGGAGCGAATATACGCCCCCCCGCCAGACCCCCCCCCCCCCCCACCCCCCACACACACGCGCGCCCCTGTCAGTCTGTCCGTCTTAAGTGGATTAAATGGGAGGGAAAACAATACACATTGGAATTATTAGTATTTGGAAATTCATCAATACGAGCAGTGTGGGGGGAAAAATATGACATTTTCTATATATTAGTCTGATGTTAATATAATACATTTTCATATATGCACAATTTGTGATTATAAAATGGTGCATGTTTTTTCAAACGTGTTAAAGAGTTCATGCAAAAAACAACAACAACAACAAAAAACATTAATTTAATATTATGACGGTATATATTATTCATTATGTATTTGCAATATTTCAATTTCAATTTTTTTGCATTTCCACACAGGCCATAGTTTATGAGGGCCAAGACAAGAATCCAGAAATGTGCAGAGTTCTCCTGACTCACGAAATCATGTGCAGGTAAGACTGGGAATTTCTTTTTTCTTTTCCCCTCATCTGATATCATGAATTTCTCCAAATTTCCCTTTCATGTGAAATGTGACTCAACTCCATTTTGCTGGCATCGCAAAGAGTGGGTAGCAAGTTTTAAACGCGAGGCATGCAGAGTTACATATGTATATATATATATATATATATTTTATGATCGTTCCTATTACATTTGGGAGTGTAGTCGTGTGGTACACTTGATCCCAGCTGTCAGCACTGATCAGCGAGCCTTTTAGCAGTTTGCGCACACATTTTGCGCACGCATTCGCCTCTCACGTTGCGCTGCCATTCAAGCGCTGTCACCGAAGAAGAAGAAACGCCTTTTGTTGTTATTGTCGACCCCCCCCCCCCCCCCACCCCACACACACACCTCTCCTCTTTTTATTATTATTGCTGAATTGTTTCAATTGCAAAGTGCATGCATCATATGTTCTTTATTTATCCCCCCACCCACCCACCAACCCCCCATCCGCTCCTCCTTACACAAACTCATCACTCACACTCAATTTGTACGCGCATCCATCACTTTATATATATATCTGCACGGACATAACATTAGGGACACCTGAGATCCGACACACGTGCTCCCAAAAAAAATAAATAAAATAAATCATAATAATAATAATTGCCGTTATGTGAGCGGTATTCATTTAAAACTGGCTTTATTATTGTAGAAGTGCACTGCATCACAAGGAAAGCTGTGCCTAATATTTTGCTTATGGGACCAGCAGTTACATTACTAATATACACAATATAGGACTATGTTTATTATTGTAGTTTGCATTGTGTGTCGCAATGTATTGCGTTGCACTCAGAGCTCTTCCTAATATTTGGATTAGGAGACGTTACATTATATTGGTCTGCATGTTTATGATTGTAGTTTGCATCGGACTGAGAGCTGTTCCTAATATTTTGCTTGCTATTATTAATACATATATGATCAGTTACATTCGTATGATATACAATATCGGACTATTATTGCAGTTTGCATTTGTTGCAGGTGTATTGCTCTTCCAATGCCATTTTTGGTTGCATATTGTGATTTTAATAAATATATGACCGTCAATCCCCGTGATAGTACATTACACTATATTTTTTTTAAATATATAGTAAGGACTATGGTTATTATTATAGTTTGTATTGGTTGTAGAAGTGAATTGCTGTTGCTAATATTTTGGCTGCTTATTGACTTACATTGCATTACAATATTGTTCACCATAATATATTTTAACCTAACTTTATTAACAGAGTAGTGACATTACTATTACATCACAGGCCCTCAAAAAAAAGATAATAATGTGCCCTTTTGATTTTCACTTAACTTAACAATCTGTTAATTATTGTAGTTTGCATTAGTGTAGAAGAAGTGTATTGCCTGACGCTGAGAGCTGTTCCTAATAATTTGGCTGCCTATTATGTATTGTTATCAATAACTATATGACCAGGAATCCCATTGATATAATAGTTACATGACTATTATATACCGTAGCAATAGCTCCAGGAGCCTTTAGAAAGATAATAATGTCGACTTTTGATCGACATTCAACGCAACAATATATTTCTTGCTGTCGTTTGGGAGCTTGCAGAAGTGAATTGAATCATGCTGAGAGCTGTCCCTAATATTCTGGCTGCCTTTTATGCTTGACATAGCTGCATTATGATTGCTATTAATAACTATATGACCAGAAATCCAACTGAATGTAGCATTATATCCAGTAATTTATATTAACGCTCACTTTGATCTGTTTTCATTTTATTTTTATTTTTATTGTGGTTAGCATTGGTGTATTGAATCACGCTGAGCGTTGTTCCTAATATTTTGGTTGCCTATTATGACTCGTATTACTTTATCATTATTATTACTAGAAGACCAATAACACAATTGACAGTGAATTTAGGATTATATACATTAGCCACACCTTGATTGTCACCTAATTGAACAACACTGTTTTTTATTTTATTTTTTTTATTGGAGTTTGCAGTGATGTAGACGAGCAGTGAGAGCTGTTAGTGGTGGATTGAATCGAGCTGAGAGCTGCTCCTAATATTTTGCTCATACATAATTATTGCTACGAAGAACGATATGACCAGTAATACCATTGATGGTGACGTTACTATAATCTACAGTATCTAAAAGGGCTGCGATTGCATTTTTCAAAAGAAAGCTCACTTTTGATTGGCACTTAATGTAACAAACAGTATGTTTATTTTATTTTTTTGCAGTTTGCAGTGTATTGAAGCATGTTTATGCCTTCTTTTGATTGTCACGTATTGACAGTATGTTCATCATTGTGTTTGTGGAGGTGCACTGAATCCAGGTGGGAGCTGTTCCTAACATTTTGGTTGCTACACAAGAGGAGCTATCGCACGTTGCATTGCTTTATCATTATTTTTGCCATTATGATCTGCGTTGATTGCAAAGCTCCGTTACTATTCTACACAGTAGATAGTACAAAGATACTAATAATGTGTGTGGTGTAGAAGTGCGCCGTTTGAGGCCGAGAGCTGTTTTTTGCTGCATTGAGAGGAGCTAACACGACTAATGGTGTCGCTATATGCGCGGCTTTATCATGAATGCTTTGATTAATAATATCAGCGTCGATAGTGCAAGCACAATGCTACGATTGGATACGCCTGCACGAAAACAACGCCGGAGCTCTGTCAGAAAATGTGACTTTATAACAATAATAATGCTCAATTTGCATTTGATTGAACAATGCTTATGGCCGTTTTGAATAGTTTTTAAAAGCATTAACAGTTATTATTAATATCGGCAGTAATCCAGTTGACGGTGAAGTTACGTTATTGCTGCGATTAAAGAGAGAATGTTCAGTTTTGAAAGACACTTGGATGTTATTGGTGCTTGCAGTGGTGTCGAAGTGCACTGGATACTTCAGCGCCATAAAAAAAAAAAAAGTCATTGCTGAATTAATATCTCTCATAAATGAGCATTGTCTTTGTAAAGGTATCATTTTGGAGTTGTTGTATTTTAGTTGTGCAAGTGTAACTAAAAGTGGTCAGTGAGTGCTTTTTTTTCTTTTTTTTTTGGTCAGAAAAAAGTATTTGGCTGTTAATTGAAGAACTTAAAAAGATAAGAGTGCAGTAACCCCTTTTTCTTATTTTTTTATTTATTTTTTTTAAGTCCTGGATGACATTTTTTAATTTCTTTGGGCTCTGAAAATGATAAGTCAGCACGATTATTGCTGCTGTAAATCAGACATATCTTTTTTTTAAATTAATTTTTTTTTTTTTTTTTTTTTTTTTAAAAGCTGAGTGAGCTGGCCCGACAGTATCTTTGCACAAATCTTTGTTTGGTTTCCTGCACCATATGGTGGAAATCAATCTTATTCTCATGAGTTTTCATTTCAAATGGAAGCCCGGATGATGAATTTGTTTATTTCTGCCTTTTTTTTTAATTCATGTTCAAATCAAAGGATGTGAGAGTCAGCTAGCTGCAAGCTCTGGATTGGCGTGGTAAAAGGGGAGGCGGCGGGGGTGGGGGTGGGGGTGGGGGGGGGGGGGTTAAGGGGAGTTTGGTGTTTGCGGCTGAAACATGTGGTGGAAGATAGATTAGTGCTTTTGAGGCCATAATTGATAAATGCCTCGCAGAAATATTGGTTGAGGGTGGCACCTTGCATCTCCCTCAGAAACAGCAGCTTGGCAATTAGAGGTAAACAAAAGCTGAAGCTGTGAAAAGTGACTCCCCTGCCTCCAACCCCCCCCCCCCCCCCCACACACCCCATGCATCCTCTCCCCTGCAACGCTATAAACCAAACAACACAACATGTTGTTTTTCCACTTTTTATTTTTTATTTTTTTATCTATCAACATCAATGCAAGCAGTCGAGTTAGCCTCATGCATGGTAGCCGCTCGATAAACGTACGCTGGGCTTTGGGAGGTTATGTTTTCATCGCTGTTTGTTAGCGAGCGGGACAAAAAAGGCTTTTCCGCAAGTTAGGAAACGGGTGGGGGCCAGGATCATTTTGAAAATATTTTGGGATTTCCCTTTCAATTTCCTAATAGCGTGTTTCAGACCCAGCAAAATTACAAGTCAAAACAGAATATCTGGTATTCATGTCAAATAGCGACGTCCACGCAATTGCTTTCAACACAAACAGGAACATTTCAATTTCTTGAAGATCCAGTTTCCAGCTGTCTTTGTTCGTGAGCGGGAGAAAAAGTATTTTCCGCAAGTTAGTAAATGGGAGAGAATAATTTGAAAAAGTATTTCCGCTTTTCCTTCAATTTCCTAATAGACACAGCAAAATTACGAGGCGTAACACAATAGCTAGTATTTATTCTATTCTGCAGAGGCGAGATATTTCCGAAACCGTGTTTGCTTTTACACAGTAACAGCGCATCCAGCAATAACAGGCAAAATACTTGTCCGATAGCGATAATTGCTTTCAACACAAAACAGGATGGGAGAAGTGAGGTGCTAAAACTTACGAACTACCCTGAGACACAGGTCACCGCCTCTGCTTGTTAGTTAGCGAAACGTAAACCACTTTTCCGCTCGGTAATTGCTGTGGGGTGCTGATCAATTTCTTAATCGCCTCTTTCACACGGAGACCCGGGAGAATTACCGCATCAGAGCCGTAACAAAATATTTGCGATTCATCATTGCCCAGAAAAGGCGGGAAATTCCCGTAACGGTGTTGCACAGCGTCCTGCAATTATGTCATCAGCGCAAATACTTCTCTGACAGTGACAACTGCTTGCAACACAAAATGGACAGAAGTGAGGTTATGATAACCTTTAATTATTACAGTGTTACCCTGCTATATCGCATGTCTTTTTTATTAAATGTATTTTTACAGCATACATACCGTAATGCCTTCGTAGGTGGGAAAGGAGAGCCTGTTATCGAGGCACTTTTCAGCCATTTTTGTAACGCCGGGAGAACATTAAAACAGATATTCACTCACGCAGATGCTGCTATCAGCCACAGCTCTCACCCAGACACTCACATGCACTTGCTCCGCCTCTTAAAGGCACATGCATGGACACAGACATTACAATACATACAGTATTTTCGATACATTTTGTGCTTTCATTTTGTTTGAAATATGTTTACAATGTAAAAAGGAATACTTTAGTGTGTTTGATATGTATTTCAGGTGCTTTGGAGGGGTAAAACTTAATACAGTCAGGAAAAAATTCCATCTTTTACAATTCGGTGCTCACGCAAATACGCATTGTTGGATGTTGCCGGAGGTCTTGTTGTGTGTTTTGTTTATCCATCGTTCTGAGACGTCCTATGTGTGTCCCGACAGCCGATGCTGCGACAAGAAAAGCTGCGGAAACCGCAACGAGACCCCGTCAGACCCGGTGATCATCGACAGGTAAGACCCCCAGCTCGCCTTCTCTCGCCCGCGGGTGGTGGTGGGGTTCAAACAAGCGACTAAACGGCTGAGGGGATGAAACCCGGAGAACAAATGAGCTTCCTTCCCCTCCCTCGACGGTGCCAGACGGCTCCCGCTTGGGCTGACTCGCATCTTCTGAGCCCGGGGAGGCGTGTGAGTGGCTGAGGGGGGTCTTTCCCAGCTACCTGTGCGCCGAGGGGGCGGTCAACCACCTGGATGGTGGTGGAGGGAAGGTTGGGGGGGGGGGGGGTGGTTTGTTCAGTCGCAGGTGGTTCAATCACTAGAGGATCACGCTGGGAATATACCTAATTAGCTTGGGCAACTTGGTGTTTATTTGGCTCGCACACACCCTTTTGTTTATCACGCTGTCAGTCGTTACCTCCACCAAACAGCTTTTTTGTTTGCCAGGGAGCGAGACGTACACTCAGACTTATTATTCATTTGGCAAGAATCTGGATAAAGGTGCTGACTTGTTCTTCACGTGTACAGTACAGTATTGTGACAAACGTTTAGCACATCAGCTGTTGAAAAGTCCGCTACATCAATCACTACACAAACAACAATGGCCCAATGCCATAATGAAAATACAAAACCCAAAAAAACAACAACAACAGAGATTCAATGGGCTTAAATGTGAAACATTTATTTAGTGTGACACTTCACTTAACCCTCCTGGTATGTTTGTTTCTCAGTAACAACAATCATGTTACTGGATCAGCTTTGACTTAATTAACCAAAAGTGTCCAGAAGTGAAAATATCCCAACAGACTGATGATATCAAAATTGTTAACTCAACTTCAAAATAGGTGAAATGAACCATTTTCATTGTGTATATTGATTACACTTACACTACATACTGAATAAATACTTTTAACTTTTAAAACGGGCCAATTTGAGCCAGATTGTGTTTAATTATCCAAAAGTGTCCGAAACTAATATCCCAATAAACATTGTTTGTATCCAATTAACTAAACTTCCAAATATGAAAAATGAACCAATTATTACTATCATTGTGTATGTTGATTACATTTCGCACTTCATAGCCAAAACTTATTTTTTATTGTTTAAATGGGTCCATTTGACCTAGGGTGTGTTTAATTATTCAAAAGTGTCTGAAACTAATATCCCCAAAAAACATTATTTGTATCTAATCGTTAACTCAACTTCCAAATATGTGAAATGGATAATATAAGATAATCATATTATATGTTGATTATAACGCGCTCTTTCACAAAAAAAAAAAGGAAAAAAAAGAAATACTTTTAACTGCTAAACTGGGTCAGTTTGACCCGGGGCATGTTTAATTATTAAAAAATGAAAATATTCAATTCACATTGCTTATATCTCATTGTTAACTCAACTTCCAAATATGCAAGTGAAAAGAACCATTTCCATTGTAAGTCAAATATAGTTCACACATCATACCGTAAAACTACTTTTAACTTTTAAAATGGGTCAGTTTGACCCGGGGCATGTTTAATTATCCAAAAGTGAATTGTGCAATAGACAGTGTTTACATCGTATTGTTAATTAAACATTTTCATTGCATATGTTGATTACACTTCACACTGAAAACTACTTTTAACTGCTAAAATGGGTCAATTTGACCCGAAACATAACAGGAGGGTTAAACAGAATGGAACCCAAATGAATGCCGTTGCATCTGTCCTCCTCTTAAGACTTGTACACAATACAGTACTCCTTCACTTGTGATTCATGCATGAATTTTAGTAGGAGGTGTAAAATGGGATCCAAATTTTGGATGTTTATTTCTGCCTTGGGGGAGGTCTGCGCTCCTTCTACCAGCCTGTGTTTCTCCTTCTCTCGCGTTGCTCGCACCTCGAGGGAAGCTGCCACATATCTGCGACCTTCCCTTTTCCCATCCCAAGTGGGACAACAAACGCATCACTCTCCCCGGCATGGATAAGTCATGCTTAATACGTGTTGTGCGGATTGAGGTTGTGAGGCAAAGGGTGGGTTGGATTCTGGGTGCAGCACATCTCCATGTACGCAACTCTCACCATGTGGTAGGGAGAAACTGGATTTATTGTTGTTATTTTTTTAAATTTTAGATTTCCTTCTAATTCTCAGTCGCCTCTTACATACAGAGACCCATCAGAATTGCCCCATCAGAGCCATAACACAATACAGTGGTGCCTTGGCATATGAGTTTAATTTGTTCCTTTACCACTGTCGTAACTCCAAAAAACAAAACAAAACAAAAACCTCTTGTATCGCAAATCATCTTTCTCCGTCGAAATGAATGGAAATGCTATTAATACGTTCCCGCCTCCCAAAAACAAACAAACAAAAAACTTTCTATAATGTGTTTTAATGAGAAAAATAGTACTCCATAGGATTATACTTTCTAAATTAACAGAGGATTGACATAATTAATTAAAAAGAATGAAATCGTTTTTGTCACACAATCGTGTCGCTCATTCTGGTGTGCGTGCCTTGGCCACCTGGGGGCAGTATGAGACAGACATACGGATATACTGTATTAGAGGCTCAGCTCCTCTCTCGGCTTCTCAGTAAGATTAGTGGTTCTTCACACAAGATAAAGAATATATGCTTCTGAGTATTGTGATATGGTCTGTCTACATGTGTTGCAGCACTGATATCCGTTGCTTAGAGGGTAACTGCAACAACAAGGGTAGGTGCTAATTGTTAGCCTGTGTGCCTATGGAGTCTCCTATTGTTTGTTAGCGTTCAGGTAGCGGTTGCTTAAAATACACAATGTTTAAATCTGTTTGTTTTATGCTTAGTTTGGCAGTAACCTTTAGCTGTGAGTGACAATAAGCATCTTGAACTCTACTTACTGTAATGCCCTCGCGTGTGGAGGAGAGGTAAAACATGAGCACACTCATGCAGAAGCTGCTGTTTGCCACTGCTCTCACCCAGACACTCACACGCCACCACACTAGGCTCCGCCTCTTAAAGGCACGTGCATATACAGACACTACAATACTTACAAGCATTTCCTATACAGTTTCCGCTTGAAATGAGTTCTTTTTTGTGTGACTACGTCACGCTGAATATCTGTTATGTGGATTGAGGAGGTGAGGCAGGCTGAGGGGAGGGAGGGAAGGGTAGAGGGGGCGGTGGGGGCATCTCAATGTAACTCTCACCACGTCGTAAGGGCGAGACAGCAATGCTAATGTTTGACTAGGCGGAATCACTGTTTGCTTAGCGGCGAATGCCCGCTATCTGACAGAGGGGACAACTCTCTTATTAGTAATCAAATAGGGCTGAGCAGTTGTTGCTGCCACTCCACTCCAGCCGCTTCTCATGCATCGGGAAGTAGGAGCCGGCTGCCCCGGGAGCCTGGATGGATTACCAGAGCTACTGCTGTCTGCAGGGCAAACTCACACACACGCGCAAGGACACAGACAAGAGGGGATGCTCCATCCGACGCGCTCTTAATGCATCGGCGGCGCAAAAAAATAAAAGCAGGCGACGTCGCTTTAATGTTCGCTTTGTGTCATTCAAGAGTTTTGCACGCGCATTGTTCCGCAATCGGCGGGACAAAACGTGTAACATAAGTACAATGCGAGCGGGATGAACGCGAAGGGAGGAGGAAGAGTTAAAGTCAAGCAACGAGAAGGGGTGGGGAGTAAAAAGGAACAGGAGGGAATGGGGGGGGGGCTGTATATTGTAAGCTCAACCGGCTCAGGGAAGGGCTCGGGTTTTCATTGTGACCACTCTGAATGGGAGTGGAGTATCCCTTTCCTCGCACAATGAGAGGCTCTGTTGAAACACAAAAGCATATGTTCCTCATTAGACCCTCCCATTGTCTCCATGTCGTAACTATGAGCCTGTCAGCGGGCCCTCGCGGACCTTCGCAGGTTCCCAGTGACCGGGCAAGGCTTGCTAGTTAAAAAAAAAAAAAGCAGGCCAAGCGGGACCGAGAGTTATTTTTTCTTCTTTTCCCTTTTACACTAGTGTTAAATTATTCGCCCGGGTTACACGGCTGCTCCAAACTGTTTTACTGCCATTTGTGTTACATGTGTCGCCCTCGCACGCACGTCATTACGAGGCACCTGCGCGGGCCGCCTGATTACTTCCAATCCACTTGAGTGACGCAAGGTTCGGCCGCCCAGTTCCGCTGGCCCGAATCAGCCGCGTCTGCGGACAATTACAGCGTGGAAACCCGACCTTTGGAAACACGCTCGCTCCGCTGGGAATTTACAGGCGGAAAAAGTACAGTTAAGTTAAGCACCTGAACTGAGTTCGAACTGGACGATTTTCCAGAAACGGGAGCGCCATTAAAAGTGCACATGCACAGACCTCAGCTAGAAGACCCTGGGAAACAATGGTGACCACAAACATGGTGGCCGTGACATCATAAAAATGCCAGATTTTGTCCAGAAAATGTCTGGTTTTTATTTTGACTAGTTTCTACTTTTTCTACAAACTCCTACTGCTCGTTTTGCTACATTTTTAATTGGGTGTGACCTTTGAGTTACAATTCATTCATTCAAGCAACCCGGAAAATGCCACTTGACTTCTAATTACTGTGCATTACTTTTTTTGTACAAATGCTACTATTTTTGCCAAATCTTTAAAGTGTGTCAGGGGTTATCGAGTTAGGTCACAATAGTTGCATGACTTTCACGGAGCCCACAAAACGTCTGTTTTGCCATATTGTCAATTGGGTGTGAGGTTAGAGTTATATGACTTTTCTAGAATCAATTTATGAAAATGATGGAGAAAATGCCACTTTCCTACTGATTAAAGTGCATGTCTTTTCCGTACAATTTTTGCCGTATTAAAAAAAAAGTTTCATCACATTGAGTTGTCACCATTTTGGAGTTGCAAGGAGCCCAGAAAAAAAAAGAACAGTCAGCAAGTTACTTTTTTGTAGAATTCATGTCATTTATCAAAGGTTGTTTCACAAATTTGTGTACAAAATCCTACTATTTATACTATTTATGATGTCATTTATAGTTACATGCTTAGTTTAGCAGTAACCTTTAGCTGTGAGTGACAATAAGCATCTTGAACTCTACTTACTGTAGTAGAGAGTAAAGGATCGGGCTCATTACTTTTGTATTTAAAAAAATAATAATTTTGCTAGTAACCCAGACCAAAGTGAATTGTTACTTTTTGTACAAAAGGCCTACTATTTACGCTGCCATATTTATGGTAACATGCAGGGAGGTGGTTGGAGTCAGGGCAGGTCTGTTAGTCATAAAAAGATTTAGGTCCTCAGAAATGTCAGAATTCTCCAAATTCAAGTAGAAAATTCCACTTTTTATGAGGCCGTATTTATGGTCGTTTGGGGTGTTAGAATAAGGGCGCATATGTACAATGTTAGTGAAACAAAAACTATTTGGGGATCTGCAAGTCACCCCGAGAATGTGAGTATTCTCCTCATTCAAGTGCATTCCTTTTTCTACAAATCATATTTATAGCTATATGCAGTGAGGGTTAGGTTCGAACCACGGTACAGGGGCCATGTATTTGTCATTAAAAGATTGGGGACGGTCTGTAAGTCATCTGGAAAATGTCAATATGCTACTAATTTAAGTGCATTGCTTTTTGTGCAAAATCCTACTAATGTTGCCATTCATTTAGTGGTTTTGAGGTTAAGGATGGGGCACATTAGTCCCATAACATGTTTGCAAGTTACCCAGAAAATGTCACTTCTTGTCCTCACTCAGTCGCTTTCCCCCCCGTACAAAATCCTACTAAATTCTCGTGAGAACAGGCTCCTTGGACTGTATCATTGATGGCGTTCACGCACTGTAACATTTTCCCAGATGGTAACGCGGGGGCGGAGGGGAGGGTCGGGGAAGGGGAGGCGTGTGCAGCTAGCTGGCATCTAGCGAGACATTAACTGGCGTTCCCATGGATCTGGCATGTCCGACAGAGTTTGGGAAACTTATCATTCCGAATGTGTCCTATTTTCCTGCGGTCAGGCCAGACATCTGTTTACCCTATTTTCCCTTGGAGTTCTGATACTAATTTTTTTTTTTTTTTTTTTAAACAGAAGAGGAAGGATTCTCTTTAGGAAAAAAAAGTTGGTTAGATATAGAGACCCAACAGCTGTCCCATAGTTTCGGCACTGCTTGCTCTTTAAATATTTCAACGGTTAAATTTGATGCCTTTGCATTATTCATATGCATTTTCACATGAAGGGAAGTTGCGTTTTTGGTGGATTTGTGACTTTTTATTTCTTCGGGGAACGCCGGTGCACTGCAAAACAAACAGTTTCGATCATGCCCCCATTTTCTCTCTTTTTTTTTTTTTCTTTAAATCAAACGCCCAAAGTTTCGGCGCTAGCGTGGAATTAAAAGTCATTTTTATCCACGAACGCAGTTGGGTAATAATCCTGAGCGGATCTAGCAGAGCCCCGCAGATGTCACATTTCTAAGTTAATGGTGCCTTAAAGTAAGTGGGGGTGTAGCTTTATTCAGTGGGTAATTTGAGTCTTTAGAATGATAGTGATGAGATAGCCAATATGTGATTAGATGCGTCGCCCGTCTACAGTGCGCAGCGAGCATGGCGCACATAACTCAATTTGCCGCGACTAGGGCGCGCTTGCTAGCCGTCCTCGCTCGCTCGCATATTGACTTTGTCTCCTCGCGTGTGAAAGATTAGACACATTGTTGTGGCTCGCGCATGGATTTTGTAATAAGACAACAGCGCGCTGTTGAAAGACGAGAGAAAATGAGTCATTCCCGGCGCGTGGGTTCAAAGTTCACCTTCGACTCAAGAAGTATGCGCTCAGAGGAAGGGGCGGAGCCAGATAATCTTTTTACCGGGGCTATAGGGTTACTTACTATTTATAGGTCTACAAATGTAATACAATTAATAACAGGTTTTATATATTGCTTTCCTAGTTACTCAAAGACGCCTTTCAGGATGGCAGCAAAAATAGATACATTAAAAAAAATTAATAATATAATAAAAGATTTAAAAAAAAAAATTTAAGTGAAAAATAAGGACATTTGAAAAAAACCCCAAAAAACGTTAATTGAAGACTGAATTGAAAATTCATATTGATATTGTCCATAACTCGCCATATCGCGAGATTTTGATTGTATGCTTTAACTTTGTTTTTGTGGTAAAATAAACACTTCCTAGCCTAAAAGAAAACTATACAAAAAACAAAACAAAAACAAAAAAACCCCAAAAGAAAACATTAAAACACATATTACAAGGAGCACAATGTACATGGTGTACAGTACTACTGTACATTACTGTATGTTTGACAGTTGAAAAGGTGTCTGAGTATAGAAACTGTTTATAAGAGTATGGGTGTGGGGAAGCTCAATCAGAGTCTGGGGCGGTTCCTAGAGCTTTAAAATATGTATAAATAATACAAAAAAATGTACGCTCGGTCGCTACTTAGCAGATTTCACCCATTGCGGAGGTGGTCCGGAACCGAACCCCCGCGATAAACGAGGGATTACTGCATAGATATCCTTTGTGTGTTTTCTGGGGGGAATCCAGATAACGTCCGGCTCTTCCGACACACCCCGGTTCCAAACCCACGCCGCCTCCTTTCATTCCGGACGCGGCGGCGCTCCCTTTCACTTCCTGTCACAAAGGTCAAAGAGCAACGACCTCTGGAGAGCAGCCCAGCCGCTGAATAATGCATGACATTGACTTGTTATTTTCTCCCCTTGTCTTCTTTTTGGTCAGCACACGCACACACAAGCGCACATACGAGCGTGCTGCTGGAGGCTTTTATTCATTTAACTCATTTATGAAGGCCTGAGCACACCTGTTCTTGTGTTAATGCAATTACATTTTGGCCTAATGTACATTTTGCTTAGCCCCCACCCCCGGCCCCCGTTATGTCCCTCATTAGCCGGCCCGTATTTTCCAAATGACTTTGCGTTATCGTTCATTTGCGCAACACCTTCGAGGTCATTTCCCAGAGTGCACTTGACTTGTTGTCAGGTTGTTTACCCGAAACAAAAGGCGGCAGCCCTCGAACGCCCCGCCCGCCCGACCAGCCGCTCCCCACCTCGCCCAGACACAAATCTGGGGAAATTTGTGCGCTCCCCATCTGGTTTTTGCAAAAGCGTGATTACCTCCAAAAGCTGAACAAATGCCAGTATTTATAAGGTCAGGCCTTTATGTGGAAATGTGATGTAAATGAGAATCAGCGAAAGGGGACATTAAACAAAATTAAATTCATTGTCTCCTTTAATGTCATTTACATTTTTGGCTAAGCCGGGCTCTGTCAAAAGAGGATTTCTAAAACCATTTTAATTGTGCGATGGAGAGGAGGGCGTGTTTGCGGCGGGCGTCTTGATAACCTGCGAAGAGCGGTCTGTTTATGAAGCGCCTAAATGAAAGGTTTTTTTTTTTTTTCTCTTTTTTTTCACCGCATCTGCACGGAGGCAATTAAGATGGCAGTCAGTCAATCTGCTGCCTCCCTAACGAAAGTCATAAAAGAGGAAGGGTCAGTGTTGTTGGGATTGGTGCCTTCTTTCTATATTTACACACCTGCGTGCACCTCCGCTGTACGAACACACCCCGCCGGGTGTAACTCACGCGACTGATCCGATTGGATGTCAGGCCGCAAGCGCAGTCAGCGTGATGTTGGATAGAAAACAGGGAGCGTTGAGAGCAGAAAGCTGTAAAAACAAAAGAATACAAATAGATGCACAGAGGCAGCACAGTGTACGAGTGGTTAGCATGTGTGCTTCGCAGTTCTGAGGTTGGAATCTCCAATTCTTTTACATTTAAAAAAATGTTAGGTTCCAAGACGTTTTAGTTCTTGGCACTAGTCGTAACTCCAAAGGTTCGTGGACTTCTGGAAAGAATTAGTAAGAGCAGAGTCTTCTCTTTGAACCGCTATATGCGGAATGTCAAGTGACCAAACCCTGAAAACAGGTTAGTGGCCTTCCTGTGTATGTTGCAACTTGCTAAAATGTTGTTTGCTTTATGGCTGGTGTCTTCAGACAAATGTTAAATACATATATCATCTATTTAAGTCGATATGGTATGATATATGTAAACACGAACGAAGCCTAAACATCTAAACGACACTGTAGACGTTTAAAGTTCCTGCAGGTGCTTTGATCTGAGCCAGAAGGAAGTCCTTCAACCTGCTTTGCCGAGTGCGGAAGTTGATTGGGCCCTACTGGAAGAGCAAAGGCCCGTCTCCTCCCACCAGGAAAAAAACCCAAAAACAACAACAACAAAAAAACGAAGTTCCAGGACGTATTAGTTCTTGGCACCTGTAGTTTCTGGAACAAAACAAATGTTCCAATCAGTTATGTCAATCAGAGTCCGCCTCCCAAACGTTCCTGGACCTCTGGAAAATATGACAGTAAACCCCGTTGCGAGGGATACCTTCCAGACTCACTCACAACAGGTGAAGAACCACGATAGAGCCACATTTTTTTTTAATTATTAAAAAACACTTGAGCACATAATAAACAAATCAGAACACACACACACAACAATTGTAAGCATAAAATACATTGAAAATACTGTACGTATTGTCATGTCGTGTCGCTCTTTTATAAGAGGCGGGGCCTGGCGGGGTGGCACGTGACGTCGGCGAGTCCGCGTGTGAGTGTCTGGGTGTGAGCTGTGGCCAACAGCAGCTCCTGCATGAGCATGCGCATTGCCGATATGTTTTACTGTTTTCAAAAAGTGCATTGCGACTGTGGCGTAAGGAATCGTAAGGAAGTGTACTGTAAAAACCCATTCGAAAAAAAGATGGCCTCTAAAAACTCAAATACAGCGGGGGCGCCAACGATGAACCGCAAAGTAGCGGGGTAACACCGTAGTACCATACAGGGCCGGCCCACGGAGGTCGGCGTGACGTCTGAGCGAAGCCCGTCTCCTCCTGCGCCAGAGGAGCGAGAGCAGGAAGTGTTGAGAGCGAAAAGCTGTACTTGGCCCGGCGCCGTTGGCTCGGTGCGCGGCGAAAAATGAAACCCAGACCTCTCTCTCTCTCTCTCTCCGTGAGCCAGAACCGCCGTCCCAGCGCTCCAACACGCGGGATTGGGTAATAGTGTTTCACTAAGCAAAACATTACCTCAAATTATCCTCGCCCTGTTTTCTATTCCCTCCTCCCTCGTGTCAGTTTTATCGCAGTTTGTAAATGTCAAGACGCGCACAAAAGACGCGCGGCGTTAAAGGGTTTTTTTTTTTTTCCCCCTCTCCCTTCCTCTTCTTCCAAATTACGCTCACATGTTTGGGTTCGCATGAGTGGCGGCTGCACGCTCCCCGGGGACGCCCACCTCACTGGGGTAGGATTCCCTAGTGGCATCAGCTAATGGCAAGACTTGACAACAGCAGAGGAGCCAGGGGTGTTGTGTTTTACTAGCGCTGAGCAGGGGTGATGACTTTAACATGTGTGCGCAGAAGGAATGTTTGCATGCGCGTGCGTGCGCGCACGTGCGCTAAAGAGAAGCGAGAGAGGTGTGCATGCGGGCCAACAGAGCGACGGATTGGGCTCCGGCTTGACGGCAGTGAAAGACGAAACATGGTTCCACATGTGTTGAGAAAGAGCAGTCCATCTGTCCATGGAGACAACCCCCCCAGCCCCCCAGCCCCCACCCACTTCTCTTTCCCCCTCGTTCGTTTTCTTCCTTCCTTCCTTCCCTCGCTCGCTCCCTTGCTTTCACTGCTGACAGAAACAAGGCCAGAGCTGGGCTGATGGGACGGACGCCGGGGCCAAGAGCAACACATATTGCATGAGGGGAATAAGAAAGGCTTAGCACAAGTTATTACCCCCACCAAGGAGTTTTTTTTTTTTTTTTTTGCTAGTTTGTTAGTGGGATGACAAAGAAAGAAAGACAAACGGGCGTCAGGCGGAATCCTCGCATCTCCAAAACCATCACTTTTCAGGAACTGCAAAAAAATTGCACGTTTGTTGAGCCATTGACAAAAAAGAGCAAGCCATTTTCAAAACTTTAGATGTGTCAGTTATTTGTAAAATATTAAAAAAAAAAAAAAGCCAGACTCACGTGGGGACTGACCAATAGTATCGATTTGTGAAAAAAGATGAAAGTGTTTATCCAACAGTTACAATATGCTTGTGAGTACAGTTGTATGCTCTGTGTGTGCGTGTGGGTTAAAGTCGCAGCTGTTTGTTAGCGGTTTATAATTACCGTAACATCGATGCTATTTCCTGTTAGCTTGTCTACGGCGTGTCGCATCGTATGATACCATTAAGCTAGTAGACATTCGCATACATTTTGGTGTTTAAATGTACAATGTTTTAATTGCTTCCGTTTTACGGGACAATTTTACAGTCAACTTCAAGTGGGAGTGACAAACAGCTTGAAACAAGCACGCTTTGTCTGTTATTTGGAGAACTGTGTGTGTGAGTCTTCTTTTGGCTTCCTGAGTGATGTTATATAATAGTCTCCCATTTCTTGACGGTGACAGAGTGAGAACAGGTACTAAGGAATGCTTTAAAAAGTGTGTTTTAGTGAGTTTAAATGTGTTTATAGTGTGTGGAAGTGGGGAAAACTATAAAAACAAGTTTTCTTTATATGGCCGCCATATCGCGTTTGTGTCTGAAACGTAGCCGCTGCGATAAACACGGGTTCACTGGATGTGGTATTTGATTGTTTATGTCTTTACTGGAGAGCATATTGCAGAGCATTGTTATGTCCATTTTTTTATTAAACGTACATTTTTCGAAGCATTTAGGCCGTTTGTCCCCACGCAAACAGTATAACTACAAGTAAAAGATGCGGAAAACTGCCCTTGTCCCCTTTAAGAGACGTCACTACTGTGCCTTCTCTTGTTTTGATTGAAATGTTTTACCATTCTCATGTAAGATAAAATGTTATGGTATATTTTATAGTTCAATTATGTCTTCACGGCACTGTAAAACATGGATAATGATTGTATTTTAAGCAATCAAAGACACCAACGCCGATCGTGCATACTTTGTTTACATACGTGAACATATGTCTGTTTTCACTCTTGTTCGACATTTGGCGACATTTCCCGTCCCGCCTCAATGCGCACAGCACGATTCCTACGCGCATAACGCGAGCATATGCGGGAGTTGGTGGTGGCTTTTTGGACCGGGGTCTCTTTGCCTGAAAGTCAGTCCATTTTTTCCCCCCACATCGTTGCGACGCCTTGTTAAAAATTGCATCCGCCGTCTCGTTGTTGTGTTTCTGCGGCTTTCAAAAGCCAGCTGCGGAGCGGGGGCGAATGATTTATTGGGATATTATGACAGAAAACAAGTGATAAAAGATTCCCCCCCCCCCCCGCAATGAAGAGGAGTTGCCGCTGTGAAAATCGTACATTATTGAAATTAAAGCAGGAGTAAATAAAACATGTCACTCTTCCTCAAATATTTAGCGCTGCTGTATAATTGAAGTGGATGTCGTTTGGTGCCCTGAAGCATTAATGACGCTTTGCCAAACAGAGTCTGTAAAGAGCCACCACTGTTTTTGTTTTGCCTCCCATTCCCCCCACCCCACCCCACCCCACCCCACCCCACCAGCACCCCACCCTCATCAGTTCTTGGCGTGTTCCCGCTCCCATTCTGTCCCTATTAGGTTTCCTCTAATTGTCAAACAAACTGTTGGGTCAACCTCAGTCGTAACTGGCCGTAAAACAGCAAATCGGGCCACGCTGAGGGATATATGTGGTATTTCATGGGAGGCGGAGTAATGCTGGGGTTTTATGGTTAAGTACCAGTTCACGCCCATGCCATTTGTTTCGCATTAGAGTGGAGGTTTTTGTAAATCAGATCAATATGTTCGCCGAGATGCGATTCCTCGCCGGGATCTCGCGACCTGTTCTTTCCGCAAGTATTTTTCTTTAGGGGGACAAGCGGGAGGGGCTGCTTGTCAATGCAAACCTACTCCCGCCTTCCCCTCTCCATCTATTTCCAGTTTCTGAATTTGGTGTTTGTTAGCAGGTTGATACAAAAACAAACAAACAAAACCATTTCTGCTAAACTTGTTCGGAGCATTGATTAAATGCTCATCTAATGATTGATTCTATATCCATAATAATATATATATTTTTTTTTTTTTAAAAACAGGCCTTTTGTCCACATACTGTAAGTGTTATAGAACACCGGCCAGGTTGAAATCCTTCTGTGACTAAAAATCATCGCGCAGATCCCTTTAAATAGGGTCAAAATTCTTTTTTTTTTAACTTTTGAATGTTAGAATATTATATGATACTAATGTTATATTTTATTGTCAATTATGTCTTTACTGGACTTCAGAACATGTACCTTTTCCCTCCCTAGTACTGTCCCTCCTTTCTGCACTCCATCTGTTCGGCAGAACATATACTTGCAATCTCCCTATTTCCTATTTTTTTTTTCTATTTCCATTTTCCGAATGTGGCAATTTGTTATGCGATGTAGTTTGTTGGCGGGATGATGCAAACAGCCCCACATTTGCACTGAACTTGTGCGTGGCATTGTTTAGGTCCATGTTCATACCAACATGGGTTTTCAAAAAACAAATAAATGCAAATTCTTACCATGCATTTAGGCCTTTTTTTCCCACTTCAGTTTTTAACACTCTGGCCATAGTGAAAACTCACAAACTATGGCTAAAAATTGGCACTCAAATGTAGAAAACATGCAGTCTTTAGTGCCTTTTCTCCTTTAAATGACATCAAAATCATTTAATTTAAATAAAAAAATAATACACAAGTAGAATGTGATGTGAGATTTTATTGTCTTTACTAGAGAGCAGAACATACACATCCTCTCCTTCTTTTCTCCCTTCCATCCATTTCCATTTTCTGAAAGGGACAATTTGTAGTGCGGCACGGGTGAGATTAGGACGGGCCGAGCAGTCGTGAGATTCCATCGGACATGCTCCCGGTGGTGTGGGGTCACAGGACATGAGATTGTTGGGGGGGGGGGGGGGTGCTGAGCGGGTATTCAGCGAGTGGGTCATCAGTTACCTCGGGGAAACGAGCTGGTCCGCCGGCTGCTCCGCTCGGGGCCCCCAGGGGCGCCCGGGATGTATCGGAGCAGAGGTCCCGGTGGAAAGAGCCCTGAACCGGTGTCATTTATTACAAGTGACAAGTTATTTCTAACTATAGCCGTGTTTTGATTGGTTTACAATGCCGTCGTTTGGAACGGTAACCGCGGCCCCCCCTCCATCCGCAGCCACAAATCACAAGCAAATGATGAATGAACCTGAATTAAAACAAAAGGCGCAGGTTAAACAAATTAAAGAGCGGGGGAAATATTTTCGCATGGTTCAGTTCTCGCCACGGGACAGCTTATGGCGTGCATTTCTGTAACCAGCTAGAAAGCATTACATTGGCGCTATTAATGGTGTGTTTTCACAGCGTTTGACCATCGCTCTGTAGAGAGGGTCAGTGGGGTGTTCAGCACCGCCGCCCCCCCACCTTTTTTTTTTTTTTTTTTTTTAAACTGCCGGCCCCAAACTGCGTTAATGATATATGACAGAAATTTCCTTGTGCTGGTTCAGTGGCAAGAAAGGTCCTGGCTAGTCTATATCAATCCATCTGACTTATGTTCCCATGTCTTGAATTACCGCCTGATGGAAACCTGCTGCGGGCCTCTCTTGCCAATTGAAATCAGATCTCCTCCACAGCCCGGTGTGATATTGATCCATATTCAACACAGAGGCTGCTAATCGATCACTATTGATTTACAATAAAAAAAACCTCCTCTGCTTGTTCAGCATTGCGGTCGATGCTTTAAAGCAAAAAAAAAAAAAGAAAAAAAAAAAAAAAAGGAGGAGGAGAAATGAAAAAGAAGGAAAAAACAGGTTTTTACTGCCGAGCCTTGGTGTTGAAATAGCGAAAGGAGAGGAAATGTGTCATTTCATTAGACAAGGTGGTGGGGGTGTGGAGTTGGAGTGAGCAAACCTTGAACCGCGAGCGATGATGCGAGGCCGCCGTGTGAGACGAAGCAATAAAAACCGCTTTTACAGGATGACACCTCTATAAGGACGTTTACGGGAGGAGAATTAGCACGCCCATGCTAAAGCTGTCACCCCGTATCTGTCGAGGATCAAACCTCGACGACTTGAGCTCCACGTTGACAGGCTAACGTTAATGACATGATCTTCCGAGGTTGCGGTATTCATTTGCTGGCTGCTCGGTGGGCCCGTGCCACCCAGCGAGTCGCCATTAGCGGCGCAAACTCGCGCTGGAACGGACCGAGGCGACCCCGTTCACTTCCAGTCCAGATCCACTTTTATTCCTGTCACATCTTAGTCCTAATCTCTCGGACTTCCTCCCCTCTGCCAAGTAACTGTTCCCATCCAGCAGGTCCCGGCGCCGACATCTGAAAGTTATTATCCCCAATCTCTGACATCCAGGAGTTTACAGTTATATAATGATGGGGAAAACCACATGTCCCCAGAGGCAGAGAACATTTTTAAGATGCCTCCCAATCTGTTTTTTGGGGGGGGGGGGAGTAACCCCTTTTCGGGCCAAACTCAGAATGGCAAGTTGTTGTTTTTTTGGAACTAGCCAGGCTGGGAGTCATTATATAGGGTGATAAAGCAAATCCAATTGGGTCAAATTCCCCTCCATACAGTGCCGGTGGCACCGGCTCGCCCCGCCTCGCCGCCCGTCCCCGACTGCGTAAGTGCTGCTTGTTTGTTTGTCCTAGAGAGGCTGGGCCGGGGGACTAATGCGGGCCCGGGGGCCAGTCGGGTCGGAGGCGGCGGGTGAACCCGAGCCGCCTGGTGCAGCAGTCAACGTTCTCTGGCTGCCGGCTCACTCTTGTTTGGACTGCAGCTCCGGTTTGCTTTCTTAGAGGGAAGCTGAGCCTCCGTAATCATTGAGCCCTTTTGCCCGTTGGGTGGGGGGTGCGCAGTGATGACATCGGTCCGCAGCGGCTTGGCCTGGTCCACCCCCCGCTGCTCTTCACATATTTATTTTCTCTTCTCATTGTATGCTTTAAGTCACAGCGTATTATGTTCGGACTTTATGCGCATGCATGACGAGGTGCATGGCGTAAAGCTGTAGGCTTTGTTTTTACTAATAACGTCAGGGATTAGTGACGTGCTGACCTCAGTGTAATCTTCACGAGGCCTGAAGAGTGGAACCTCCAAAGCTGAACGTCCCCGAAGTCGTACAATTTGGAATTAGACCAACGTTTTGGGGGAAACTGCATCTTAAATCAACACTTATTCCGAAGGACAAGTCTGAATGAGAGAAGCGAAGCAGGAGAATACACACTGGAAGTGCCTAAATTAAGTTATGGGCTAATTCATCTGGTCAAAAGGAGGCCCTGCTCGTGGGGTCGTACTTTCGAGAGGGCCAGGAACCTTCAGGGTGGGGTCTGCAGTGATGTAAATGTCATTAGAAGCTTTTAGTTCCAGGAAATAAAAAAAAAAATAAAAAAAGGCTTTGGTGGAAATACAGAATAAAAATAAATAAATAGATATGTATATAGTGCTCCTTTTTGCAATTTTGGGACAATTTAAATGAAATGCAGGAGTCATAACGCTGTAGGCTTTGTTTTTACTATTGACGTCTCGGATTAGTGACATGCTGACCTCAGTGTAATCTTTATTATGCCTTAAGGGCAGAAAATTGGAGCCTCCAACAGTTGAACGTCCCCTGAAGTCGTTCAATTTAGAATTAGACCACCATTTTAGGGGAAACTATGCCTCTAAAGTCGTCGAAAACATCGGCGTTTGAACTGCCACAAAACAGAGCGTTCGGTAAATGTTTAAGGATTTACTCTGCACGTCTTTCACTTTTTCTTTCGTAAAGAAGAATGTGAGAAGCGAAGAATATACACCAGAAGTTACGTGAAGTCACTAGCACTTTATTTCCACAGCAGGAATTATTGCCTAAATTGAGTTCTGGGGTAATTGATCGGACCAAAAGAAGACCTTGCTAAGGGGGGCAGTACATTTGAGAGAGTCAGGAACACTTGAGGTTGAGGTCTGAAACAATGAACAGAAACTAAAACAGTTCCTGCCAATTTATAATGTTTCTTGGCGTTACGTTTTCGTTAAGACAATTTTTACAGATAATAAAGGTTCCCCACAGCAACTACAGAATATTTCTGGTTCCATCATTTCCTTTGGGAAAAACGTAAGTGCTGGACTTCCACACAGGTTCCACATCCATATGCTAGCAATGTAGCATCACCAACTCCGCTCACAGGCGAAAACCTCGCAAAAACAGCGTTCTTTTGCGTAACACTACATCACAAGAAAACAGTTTTTGTTAGGCGATCATTCTCGTATCATATGGAGATGTTTCCTCTTAAGTGTTGGGAACCCCTCACTGCCTCTTGTGCCCCCTTGGGCTCTCCTCCGAAATGTTTTATTCAACATCACCACTCTGTTCTGTTTTGTTACGTTATTGAAATGGCTTGTCGATTCGAATAGAGTCAACCCTGGTGGGCCAATCTCATTGTAGCCAGTGGAGAGTGAAAGCCATTTCTGCAGCATAGACTCCCCCCAAAACACACACACACACACACACACACAGATTGGACGAGGGGGCAGCGAGAGCGCCTTCTCCAGATGGAGATGGCAGATACGGCGGGGGGAAATGTCCGGGCTATTTTCCAGGGTTTCCATAATGGCAATCTAGCCCTTGCTTGCTTATTAAGTTGTGCACACAAGAGAAGTGGCGGGGCGAGATGGAGAGCAGAGGAGATAAGGGTTAGGACAACGGCGAGGGGGTGTGGGTTGGGGGGCACGCACACCTCCGCGTTGTAGGTGTCAAGCAGACCCTGTCAGAGAAAGCGCGGGTCACGCGGAGAGATGATTGTCAAAGCGCCACGCTGATATAGGGCCTTTCTTTCTTTACCCCCACAATACCTCCTTGGAGCCAACGAGCGCGTGATAAGATTTGTTTGCGTTTTGTGCGGGAGAAAGTACGACATAGAGGTCAGGGAGGTTGGCTTTGGGGGGGTCACCAGGTCCTTCTCACAGAGGAGGGGGGTGGGTACCTGAGTAACCTCACATGGGGAAGCCATTTCTCAGGTTCCCTAAAATGATGTTGGGGCACAGAGGGGGGGGGGGGGGGGGGGGGTTGCACAGGAAGGTGATCTATCAGTCGCGCAGACAACATGGCAGCTACCGCGGCTAGACCGAGTGAGACGGATAGGCGGGAGTCTCTCATACGTAACGGCGGCAGCTTTAAGACGACAACGCTGAGTGTTATGGATGCTTGACATTGACCCGATGTACGGCGCCGGCGTATTCATCACCGCTGCAGCACACAACGACGACAACAACAGTCCATTTGGACGCCGGGCGGGAAACGCTACTTTGTTCACACCGCGCCTGTCGCCCGTGAATGAGAACAACGACGCTGCTCGTGTTTGATGACCTTGTTTCGTTTGTGTGCCACTTCCTGTCTGTAACTGTTGACAAATTAATGTTCTGCAATGATACGAGGTATTTTACATACAGCGGTACCCACTGTACGGGTTTTAACGAGTTAAGAGCCGTCGCATGGTTGATGTTTTGCTTTGTGTTGCGAGTCAAAATGGCTCACGAGTGAACTTGACATACGCCGCCGCTCGAGTGGAGTGAAGAAAAAAAACAAAAGGAGCGCGACAGTCACCGATGCACTTTCAGCCATTTATTGAACGGGACAAACAGTCAACACACACAAATACAAAATGAAACCACTCGCAAGGAGCATGGAGCAGTAGTTAACGGGCAACCTGGCTGACTCCATCTCCCGATGGCACTCGCTAGGCCACGCCCATTAAAGACTCACACCAACAAACAAATACGAGTGCCCGTCTGTGGTTTTTTATTTAAACACACCTTACAAAACCATTTCTTTACATTCATTTATGTTTCTGTATTTTACAACAGAACACTATTTTTCTCTTTAAAAACATGACAAAAAATGTTTTTTTTGTATGGCATTTTAATTCATTTCAATGGGGATAATTGATTTGATTTACAATGGACCCCCACATACTCGCGGTTTGGCACCCGTGGATTCACCTCCTCTTCATCTCCGATTTTCTTTCCTTCATTTTTAAAATGTTTTTTCTTTTTTTTAGGGGGGGGGGGGGGGAAAGAAACCCTGAAAATGCTTATTGTTGGTTTATCCACGCTTATTCAATAATTTTGGGGGGTTAAAAAAATAAAATAAAATAATTCCACTGTACAAGGAAGTTGTGTTACAAGCTTGGTCATGGAACAAATTAGACTTGGCGAGATACAACTGTTTTTCATATGGGAAAAATTGTGTTCGTCTTTGGAAGTTCCATTAAAAAAAGCAGAGAAGAATAAAAAGTGGGGTCAGTGCATGTATTTTATCGGCCATAAGCTGTGAGGGGTCAACGGCGCGTCTCAGGTCAAAAGCTGTGATGTCACACCGAGTTTCATTCCGATGTGATCCAGATTGTGCATTTGGCAGCAATTTCAGTTTCAACACGGAAAATCCCATTTAACATGTTCTTACGCTCGGGTTGTAACTTCTCATGACCTCGTACGGGATCTTTACGCACGTCGCTCCCTCGGGTGCAGAAAATAATTCTGGATCCGGATAAGACCTCACCTTCCCCTTTTCGACTATTAAGGTACGAGCAGTTCACTCGGCGACTTAGCAGGTGACAAATGTTTTGTGTTTCTTTTTATTTTTTGTTGGGCTCTCTTTCTGTCAAGGGAGGTTTTCAAACTGAGGCGATTGTATTTTGAACGGTGTCACAGTTCTATCGAGCCACATCCGCTTTGGAGAGGAGAAAATGCTCTGAAGCGTACATTTTTCTGCAAGTGAAATATTTGTTTACACATCGGCCTGTCATACTGCGAAACAACAGTCATGATTCTTTTATTATTGCTCAGCCGCCATCACACCTCACACACTTCTCTCTTTCTTGTGTGTGTGTTGGGGGGGGGGGGGGGGGTGTAAAAAGGGCTAGTCTACAAAGTGGCTTTTTGTCGTTTGAGAGAAGTAAACTTCATCAGGTCGACGGCGAGGTGCGCTTCACATGTCACTCACTGGAGCTCGCTCCTAATGAAATGCTGCATAAAGATTTCTGCCTGCGGGCTCGGGGGGATAAGACCGTGGTAACAGAATGAAACAAACCCATTCCCATCGCCTTCACTCACTCACTCACTCACAAACACACACACTTGCTGGAGAGCATCCATGTATGGAGATCCAAATCTGCAATTTATTCAAATATTGATATTTCTACATGTCACGAGAAAGGTGCCTTGAAATTTCCTCTGAGTACGGCTGTCAAAAAAATAGCGGGAAATATGTCAGATAATTCATAAATGGAGTTCAGCGCCGCAAAGTCAGTTGGGAACGGCAAGAGGAGGAGGAAAAAAATAAAATATAATTTATGCTTGTCAATGAAGAATAGGAGCAATATTACCGAGGCTGCTGCTCGTTCTTCCATCATGTCAAGCAAACAGCCCGATGTTGCGTATTTGCGAATGTGCGTGTATGTTTGCGTATGTCTGTGTGTCCAAACATGTTGGTGTATATTTATGCATGCGAATGTGTGTGTGCTTTGGCCATGTTGTGGCTCCTACTTAGTTGTGTTTGTTATCTTTCTCCACCAACACACCCCAGTTCCCATCCCCGAGCAGCCAATGGGAGAGCGCGTCCTCCTCCCACAGAGGTCCGCAAACCGGACGTCGGCCGGCATGTGGTTTGAATTAGGGCCCCCGAAAAACTGTGAAGGACGCCTCGGATGACGTGAGGCCGCTCGCGGAGCAAATTCCATTCTGCTGAACGGCGGAGGAAAAGAGCTCTCCGGAATCCTCCGAGATTCTTTTGGCCCGGGCCCTGCGGCGATTAAAATAGGGCGGAAACCAATAAGTCATTGAGTCATGGAGCAAGGTCCCATGAAAGCTCTCAGTGCTGTCACACCCTTAAACACAATTCAACTTGCCTGATTAGTCTTTTTCCCCCCAAACTGCAAGGGGAAAAAGAAAGCGTTTGTCCGGAGAACACTTACAAGCAAGGCTACTTACTCTCCATTGTGACTCCTGATGATCAGTAGTGGGCCTCTGGTACCTGGGCCTTCAATGGGGATTTACTGACTTAATTCACCACTATCACATTGCAATTATTAAAAAAAAAAAAAAAAAAAAAAAAAAAAAAACATCAATGCAATAAAAAAAAAAAAAAGCAATATAAGAGCATGCAACCGTGCCACGAACATCAATCAACATCAATAATGATCAAATAAAGTAAATCAATTACACGCACATACTCATCAGAAATTATGAAATGTATGTATTAATGTGTGAACATAATGACTTGTTTTGCAAGTCAAACTTGTCTGGAACAACCAATCAGAGGACATTAAAATGTCATTGAGGGCCACCTTGAGGGGGAAATTGAAACCTGATTGGTTCAAGAAACAGTCTCATTGCTAACATAGCGGACGGTACATCGGGCAGCACTACTGATTCTGAAGGTCCCGGACAGATTAGATTAACATGGCAACACAGAGGCTGAAATCTGATTGGACAAAAAGAGAATAGACTGTTGGGAATAAATGACTACAGGTTGATGATACAAATACAGTGTTTCCCCGCATACTCGCGATACACTACCTGCAAATTCAACAATTTGCAAATCTTTTTTTTAGGAACCTATTATCCATTAAGACAAAACTCACATTCTCTATTTTCGTGTTCATCTGCGCCATCTAGGTCCCGAGGAACAATGTTGAAATGAGTTGAGAAGCTTCATTGAGACAAAAGTAGTGACTGGCCACCATTGTGGCATCTGTAGGCAATTCTAAACCTTTTAGAGGGTGTGCATTTTTCAGGTGAGTGCTTCTGATAGCGTTTTGGCCAGCAGAGAAGGCCTTGCCTGGCCCTGACCAGCCACCACGGCCAATGATGTATGACCCGACAGTGCGCTGCCAAGGTGCGACAGAATAGCGCTGCGCATATCTGCGGCGGTCATGTGATGCCATAGTTCACAGCAGCTGATGAGATGCAGTTTGGCACAGCTTGGGACCCATCTGGGAGATGTAGATACGCAGACAGGGGAAGTATTTGACGGCCACGCATCTGCGCACTTGAAGAGCTATTTAGCATATGCTGCCGTAGCAGAGGAGTTGTTTTGCCGCCGCCAGCTGCAGCGAGCGGCGTCATTGCTCAAAAAACAGCCGACGGAGCAGCTGATCCGTAGTCGGCACGACCGAAATATTGTTTTACGCTCATGCCGCGTGTCAGGGAATGTCGCCTATCATTGCCGAAGGATCACGGGGAATTTGGTTGTTATGCTGCGGTGGCGGTGGACTGCTAAGAAGTCGGGTTACCGCGTCCAGCGTATTAACATTCGGGTCAAACGGAAAAACACGGCGGACAACCTTGATGAGCAAGTCGTTGCGTTGTTTGACTGTCAGCAGCAAACTACAGGGTGTCCTTGGTTCACGACGGAGTCGCGTTCCTACGGCGACGGCATAACCCAAAATTGTACTTCAGTCGGAAGGCGCTTTAGTCTATTACTAACCTACGCTAACCCAGTAGTAAAATCATAATTACAGTAGATATTTATCAAAGACACTTCACGCAGTAAAGACTGGCTCATTGTAAGCTGTAATAGGTTGAAGCCACATTGACGATCAGTAGTCAAGTGGAACCTCCAAATTTGAGCACAATCCCTTTTATGACGCTTCCAAACTGTTCTCAATTCAAAGCAATTGCTCTCATACGAAACAATGTAAAGTGAAATAATTTCTTCCAGGCTCAAACTGTCGCCATTGTAAACCCATGAATCCATGGAAGATAAAAGCACTGGCTAATAGGAACGCAGTGCTTGGTGTCAAGGAAGTATGTTGGAATGATCCCAAATAGCGGCCTTTAAATTGCATGTTGGTGGGCGTATTACGTGTGATCGACTAAGATTCCGGCGAAATTGACAACAGGTGTCAAAGTGGTGGAGACCGACCTATTGAAATGAAGTTTTTTGTGCTTGAGGCAGTTCTGATGGTTTCACCATGGAAAATTTAGGAGAGCAGCACAAGCGCAAGATTAAGTTTGAAGTGACATAATTGCAAGTGTTACTAGCACTGGCCATTTCGCCACAATGTTTGTTATGACCCCTTTTCAGTCACACACAGTTTGCACATTCAAGCAGTGTGTGAACTTACGATTGGCGTACATGAACTCCCTGTGAGGGGAACGAGTTGCACATGAGCTTGCTGATCGTTTTGGGGAAGTCAGCAACCACATAAAAGCCGTGTTTGTTTGATTGAACTCATCACGAGTGTGTGGGAATTGGATGCATCTGGCCATCCTGCGCAATATTGTGTTTAAAACTTGGGGCAGCACACCAAAAAAAAAAATAAAAAATAAATAAATAAATAAATAAAAAAAACCACATACAAAAGACTTGCGGAGTTAATCCTTTGGATGATCACTGATCTCATAAAATGCTTGATGGTTTGAACTACACTTTTGAGGCACAGTATTTCTTCCGAATTGTACCACGTTTGGGGAGAGCCCACGAGACAATATTCCCTTCCTTCGCTTTTTTAATTAAAATTTGTTTTTTTTTTAAAGCAAATGGTTTTTGCAGCATACTTACTGTAATGCCCTCAAATGTGGGATAGGAAAGCCATTGCCAGGAGAACAGATAAACACAATCAGCACACTCACACAGGAGCTGCTGTCAGCCACAGCTCGCGGCCAGACACTCGCACGCAGACTCGCTGACATCACACACCACCCCATCAGGCCCCACCTCTTAAAGGCACATGTATGTACACAGACCAGTACTGTTTTATATGTTTTATGCTTGCAATGTGTATTTTTATGTTCAAATAATGTTATTTTGAAACAAGTTCAAATGTGTTTAAAGCGGGTGGGGATGGTACAACTATATATTATATAAAGTTTTCCTGGCCCATGTTGTGTATTTTCACCTATTGTGGGTTTGTCTGTCAACTGCAGTAAACGGGGGTTCGCTGTATAATGGACCCTAAATAAGCAAGTCTTTGACAGTCTTTTATAGCGCTGCCAGTATCGACTTTTCCTAGCTGTGGAACATTTCCGACTTCCAATTTTTTCTAAAATGCAGCACTGAAAAGTGAGTGACTCCTTTCAGTGACCCTGCCTGTGTCAACAACTACAACAACAAAAGAGCGTCAGCTATTGCTGCTGCCAATGCTCGTAGCAGACAGAGTCAGCCAGGCTGCTGCTGCTGCTGCTCCAACTCAAGTGGCTGATATGTCGAGCCATCCGGGGCATGGCAGGCGCTTGACAGTCCATGCAGCCTGTCGAGCCCCGCACGACATCTCCACACAGTGTGTCCACAGCGGGGCCCCGGCGCTGTCATCTGGGCCCACTATGGACCAGTGCTTTGCTGACAGCGAGAGGGTAAACGTTTACCACCTCAATCCCCCATTAACTCGGTGAAGGCGCTTCGATCCGCTGTGAAAATAATGATATTGATCGGTGCAGCGGCTCTACAAACCAAACGCTTGCAACTAAAAGAGGGATGGGCCTTTGCATTAGAATACGGGATTTTCCAGGATAAAAGAGTGTTTGGATCTTGTTATAGTTCGCCTCTCCTCCATCTCGCCCCCTGCGCGCTTAGTACGTGCGCGCATCTGCAAAGATTAGCCTCCCCTATCCCCTGCAATCACATAACAAATGACAACATCGTTGCTCGGGCCCCTTTCAAAATACAACACAAGAAGTGTGTTGTAGCGACATTAACTTGCAACAAAACCCCCTAATAGATCCTTGCGGGTGCTGGATCTCTCCCCGCCCTCTCCTCCCCTCCCATGCCCTCTCCTCTTGCTAGGCTGTCACACATCCCTCCCCACCTCTTCCCAGCGCGAGCCTCCGAGCCTCGGTGGAGATCAGGAGCTCCCTGTCGGAGGTGCTTTGTCACGTAGCCCGGGGAGCGTGGAACTCACCCGGAGCTGTTGAACAAATACAAGCGCGGGGCCTGTCAATAGCAGCTCCGCAAACTAATTGCCTGTCAAATGAACCACCCTCGTTAAGCTGCCCTCTCTCTCTCTCTCTCTCTCTCTCACACACACACACACACACACACACAGAGCGAGAGAGAGAGAGAGAAAGAGAGTGTGAGAGAGCCATCTTGATTCAAGGGACAGTGATACCACCTTGTTAGAAGAAAAGACACACGAGTGGCACTTCCCTGTTTGCCATCTTGTTGCTGCAGTCGTTACGGGCGAGCGTGTGGCGCACGCACCGTGTGATTGCCTTTTTTCCTATTATTAAGAGGAACTCAACATGCGATATGGTGTCGCTGATGTAACCCCCAGCACATCAGCTGGTGCAATATTTCAGCTTTTTAAAGCACTCATTAGGTGGTAGCAGAGCTCCATGGGCCAAATGTTATTGTTTGTTTTGCTTTTTTCCGCTCTCTTCTTCTTCTTCTTGTTGCTGTAGTCATTAAGGCGCTAGCGGTGGAGAGCCCGCCGCCTTGTCTGGGTGCCTGTAACAGTGCTGTCGGATTGACACAGCTGGGGAGAGCAGCTTGAGGCTGCACGCTCAGGAATACACAGGGGTGTTCAAACCCCCTCTCTGAATTCTGATCAGAGCGCTGCCCCGGCCAACTGATGGCCTATTAAATATACATGCGCAGAGGTCAGAGCTGGAGGTCCCGGCTTCCTCCCAGCCATGTGCACTTAAGCGGAAGGGCCGGGCAACAATAAAAACCTCCTCTCGTTCGGCCGAGCTCTCCCCCGACGCCCTCACCTCCGCTATGTACGTCAAGTACAGTGCTCACCTGCCCGCCTTTTGTAAAAAGGCCAAATGATGCATTTTTTACATGCTCATCACATATTTATATTCAATAACACCCGGGACAGCTCTTTGCGTCTGTCTGTCTTTTTTTTTTTTTTTTTTTTTTTGCCGGTGATAAATATACAGCCCGGTTCGACCCCGCAGGTGAAGGGGAAGGAAGCCCCATAATGGCCGCTCATGATTAACATATTCAGAGTGACACGCTCTCTGTGTTCCTTCGTTAAGCCCGCTCTGTCTGACTAATGAAGTGGAGCGGCAGTTTATCAATTAACCTAACACCCAGTCGTTGGTGCTAGCTCTCCCTCGCTCTCTCCCTTCCCTGGATGTCACAGTGATCCACCCTTTGACCTTTTACCGGTGTCCAACAAGGCGGGACGTGGTGACAGTGACGACACACACGCGTACACAAGTTGCATACTAGTGCGCAGCAAACGCCATTTGAAGGCCACCCCAAAAAAAAACAAAAAACAAAAAAAACAAAAAAGGAAAGGCAAGTGTCAGATGGATCGGATAATGGGATCACGGAGAAAGATGTTCGACATTGGCGCTTTTCAGCATGGCCATAGATCATAGCAAACAACTTAGCGCTGTCTCTATTAAAACAAGGCCTCCCTTGCCATTATCGTTCCCCCCACTGCTCCTTACCTCCATTTCACATTGTTTGTGTTCATTAAGACACGGGCGACCTGCCTTATCCACACATCAGAGGCGGCTCTCAAGAGTAATTGCGATGGTCTCGCGGAGTATAATGTGGTTTAAACTCAGTATGGCCTGTCTATTAGGAGAGACATGATGGCGACCACAAATAATAAAGAACTATTTATTCCTCTCTCCGTGACGCTAACTAGGTAACATATCAAGGCCGCACCACTAAGGGTCTCTCTTCCTGTCAGACGTGGCACCCTTCATCCATTCCCAGCGGAACCCCCCCCCCCCCCCAATCCCATCCCCGCGCTTCATTTCCAACATGAGCCCGGTCATAAATGCACACGCGCACTCATATATATTTGATAGTTAATATTTATCCTCGCCGGGGAAGTGCACTTTACATGTGGTAACATACGATTACCTGCAATTCTTATAGCAAAGAAACAAAATCGATATGGATATATAATTCATGGCGGAGGGGCTATCAGTTTTTATGGCTCTCTATCCAGCCTCATTAAAGTTTTATCATAATTGACTGCCAGCAAGAGTTTTTTAAGACATGTTTCTCCTTCACTTTCTACCTTTAATAATTAAATATTGTTTAATTGGTTGTATTTTGAAGCTCCTAGTGGATGATAGGAGGCTCGCGGATTCACAAGCATGAATTATGGAGTGATATGTTATGCATTAACCTGTCAGTTTGTTCATTTGTTAAGGCGGAAAAATGCGAATCGCATCTCGAAATCGAATGAGCGAGGCAAAGCATGAAAATTCACCCCCCCCCCCCCCCCCCCACCACTCTTTTTTTTTTCTCCTCCCCGCGTGCGTCTCTCATGGGCGCGTTAATGCGGCGACGCGACGGCTGTCACTCAGCCCGACAGGCCCGAATCGACTCAGCTGATTGGTGGTCAACTTGTTCTCCTGACAGGAGATTGACAGACGGAAAATTGCACTCTCAGATTTCACCCTTCATTCGCCGCAGTTGTTCTTCCACTCGTCAACCCCGCGCCGTGGCCCAGACAGACAGAGGCTTTATCCATTAGCTGCCGGCGTGGCGCTGGGATGGACGTGCGGGTGGGCGGGTTAGATTGAGGCGGGATGCGAGAGGAGATGAGGGGTGCTTGGGGGGCTGGGAAGACAATCCTACATTTGAGCACTCTGAGGGAAAATCAATCATGTCATCATAAGTGAGAAGTATGGATGAATTTCATCAGCTGGCTTGTGTCCTGTTCGCGCCGTTGGCTCCCTGACTGGCCGGGCCCTCCGATTGGCTTCCTCAATGACCCTTAAATCCAGAAGGGGAGGGGGCTAAGAGGGGAGGTTCGGAAAACACTTTAGCAAGAGAAGGCAGAGTCTACTTTCGGAGTTACACTTCCCCATTTTGCCTCGTGCTAGCCGGAGAGAACCCTCAAGTGGTTTTCCTTGACAGAGTGGTAATAGATTTACCATATGATTGTGAGCCAAACCACCATTTTGGAAGAAAATGTTTCTCAACTCCATTGTGTCCACAGCCGATATGATGAAGTGTTACAAAGGGCGAGTAGCACTCCGCCAACCAAAGAGACGTTCTGTAATCCCCCCCAGCCCCCCCCCCCCCACCCCTCCCATCATCTCACGAGGTCAGCGGCGAGCGTGCCGACACGGGGGTGTGAAGCAATCAGAAAGCGGATGAAAAGTGAGGACATGGAAATCACAGGACGAGAGATTGCCGGACATTTACGGCTGAGTGACACGAGAGAGGCGGAGACGGCGGCCGTAGGAAACGAGAAGACGAGCCAAAAAAAAAAAAAAGAGAGCGAAAGGGAGCAGGGGGGAAGGCGGAGGTAATAAATTTAATGGGAAAATCAAATACAAAACAAATTCATTCCTCTGGACTGGATGCATCAGTCGACATCCCGTGCTAAGCCTCGGAATAAACTGTCACTCCTTATCGATCGCATCTGAATTGTTACCGAGATTTCTCAAAAGTAGTCCTGACACGGCTCCCCCTGTCTGAGCCGAACCCGAATTGTAATCTGGGGAAAGAAGATACATGCAGACCGAGCGGCTGACTTCAAATAAGAGCCCCCCCCCCCTTTTTCTCACCCTTCAAATCCCAGCTAAGACACTTTGGAGAATCCCTAAATTTCACATGATGAATTCCGTCCCGACGCCCGGGTGTTTCCCGCAGCCAGCGAGCGTGAAATGCTGCTACGTGATTTGTTTGCCATTTGCGATGGAGATGACAAGATGAAAAAAAATCAATGGGCCTCACGCTTGATTTTCCGGCGATCTCGCTAAACGACTGCTGTCGACGGCACGTCTGCCGGAATTCACGTATCGCGGGTACGCTTCGTTATATTCCGATGGCGTATTAATTACGCCGGTGAGGACGGGAGCGGCTGCGGCCGTGGGGCTCGGAGGAGGCAGGAAAGCCGGGCTTGTATCCGCTCATCTCTCGGGCTGACAGGCCTGCTCCAGGAGAAAGGGATTTCTCCGGATTGAGTGCCATTTTCTCTTCTTTAACAAGGAAATTAGTGTGTAAAGGAGATCTGTCAGGATAAAGTGCAGCTTGACTGCCGCCGCCCTCCCCTCCCCTTTCTCTTCCTGTTCCCGCCGCGTCCCGCAAACCGGCTCTCCCTCCATTTCTCACCCTCCATCCGCCTCTCTCCTTCCTTCGCCTTCCACTCGATGGCTCCCTCAGGGGATCTTCCTTGAGCATTAGCAGAACACATCCAATGTCTCAGCTACATGATTTCCTGATATGATTTGTACGGGGGATTTGCAATAATCCGCAAATAAAGTTGAAAGTGAACGACTCTCAATAAGAGGCGCGCGCGAGCAAAACCGAAAACCTTTTTAAGATTTTCTTTATCGTCGGCGGCACGAAAAATTGGTGTCGCACTGGATGGCGGCAATTTAGTGGCGCATACGTGTTTTGTCTTTCTATGATCATGATTAATTTGCACGCACAGGAAGCCGGCTGATATACATAATGCATCATTCCCCTCATTTAAATGTTCAGTTCCTCCCGGTAGCTCGCTCCACACGTGCGCCCGCTCTGAACTTGTAGGCGCACATGTGAGATTCTGCTGCTTTAGCAGGATGTCACGCTTTGACCAGGTGATTAAAATCACGCGTTGACGAGTGGAACTTTTCCAACGCCGGGAGATGGACAGCCCATACCCAAATTTGAATAACTCGGGGTGGAAAAGAGAGAAATTAACACATTCCGGGTTAATTTGAAAAGCACTCTGCATCTTTGATGGGTGAGGGGCTCACAGGTAAGTGAGGGAGACAATTAGGGAATATCTGTGAGTTTAGGAGCTGCATACTAAAAATGAAAGCGAGGGGGGGCGGGGGTGAGAAAAAAAACGTAA
Source organism: Phycodurus eques (assembly GCF_024500275.1). Lineage (NCBI taxonomy): Eukaryota > Metazoa > Chordata > Actinopteri > Syngnathiformes > Syngnathidae > Phycodurus > Phycodurus eques. The sequence continues at coordinate 6,854,997 of NC_084535.1, forward strand.
ATCACCATTTCCCCCATCTGGTCCCTACTGCGTCGAGAACTGCAGCTGAGGTCCGATTTCAGCCGTCAATCACAGCCCGCCTCGCGGTGGGGTGCGCATCCTGGTGAGAGCGCCTACCCCCAAGTCATTAGCAGACACAGTGGAAGTGTACGGAGGAGTGCCCGGCATCGCTCCGCTCCGCGCCACGGTTTAAATATCCCCAGCCTGTGACAGGATCAGTTTAGCGATCTGTAGGATTGATCTCCTCTTTAAAGTTTTGCCTGAGGCGACTCTAATTGGGAACGAGGCTGCCTCCGACTCCCCTCACTCCCTTAACTGTCAGTCTTGGCTTTGTTTACTGAGGACATGCCCAAACCTATTTACTCAATAATGAGGAGACGTGGTGGGGATGCTGCTGATCACATTCACGCTCCCAGCGGGACTCCGGCATGCCGGGGAGGGCGGAAACATCATTTTAGACTTTTGGAGCTGCTGAAAGTTCGCTTAGAACGCAGATGAAATTTTCATCTCTCGATTTGTGTGTGGGAGAGACAGAGAGAGACAGACAGGCAGAGAGAGAGAAAGAGAGAGAGCACTTGTCAACCTTTAGTGCTTTTAACATTGTTTTTTATCTGTCATGGCGTTCAGTTAGCGTAAATAAATCATTCTACTCTAATGCCCTACATATGTTCTGTTATATTCAAGGAGCGTTATTTATAGAGCGTCAAATCGCAAGAAAGGGTATGCAGGTTCCACTCTACCTGAACTGGCGCATGGCGGCCGTCCGCCTCGACTGGTCGCGTAAAAAGAGGAAGATGCAGGCTGTTGGCATGCTCGTTGGCATTATGGCACAAAATATTCAAATCCGCACTCAGTATGATGCGGCGCAGTTCTACACCACTGCAAACTCCAACTCCAACAAAGCACATTATTCATAGCCATGAAAACTGACTGTGTATCTCATTAGAATGATACCTAATGGTTTAGCCAGTGAGAAAACTAAACACAATAGTATTTTGTTAGCGTAACTGTGTAAGCCGTTTTTGACTTACTGTCACAGTGGCAATAAAAAAATATCAATGCGCTTGCTAAAAAAACCCCCCAAAAAAAAAAAAAAAAAAAAAAGTGTTTTCTCTTTATGTCTGTGTATATTGTCAGACATCCAAATTGTGGTAATCCGCATTGGTTGAATTGGACTCTCCTTGTTTAAGTTTTTTGTTTTTTTTTTTACCCCGAAAACGGTCAAAAAACAATGTAAGACTACTATTATTATGAGCACAACAATCGAGGGATCACTAAGAACTTTGTCGATGGATTGATTGGCAAAAACGGAGCGCGCAACTTGATTCGGTCTCAGCTACTTTGCTGTCTAAAGGAGGAACACATCAGCTGCGGCAAGTTGAGCTACTTCCACACATCGGCACGCGTGCTTAGAAGCAGGAGTTCAAAACATTCAGAAATTTACAATTCATTCTGTTGCATGTCGATGCCTAATTAGTATAAATAACCATAATAATATTGTCGCAGTACCTATAGGAGAATCAAAAGCCCTCTTTGTACACTATATCGCTCGGGCCCCACTGGGCTTTTCCTGTCACTTTGCGTGAATTCCTCACGTTGTCCCTCTCATTTAGCTTGTTTTCATTGGCGTCCAGCGACAAAGCCTTTGGTGTGGATGGCGTCGCTAAGGAGTCCATTGATGCCTACTGGGATTATGGATGATGAAGTGGAGAAGCTGGTGCTATCACGGGGACACAACGCTGCTCTTAATAGAAAAGCATTTAGGAAAAGGCAAAGGGGAGGGGGGCGAGTGGTGGTGGTGGTTGGGGGGGGGGTGTCTTTCTGACACTCCACTGATAAGAGGCGGCTCTTCAGAGGTGGTTGTGTGTACAATGAAACACGCTGATGGGGATACAATGACACACATGTTGCGTGTGACAGGTGGTGATTTAGATGTGGGCTAAAGAGGAGGAGGAATAATAATAATTAAAAAAAAAAAAAAAAAAAAAAATCGGACCGCAGGAAGTGAGAGTTTCACAACGCCTCCGTGTAGTATTTCCTCGCCACAGTTATTTCCCTCTACTTATGTGTTTGATTTGAGGCAAAAGGCATTGTCATTACTCATATCCGGACCCTGACAGGCTGCAGAGGGACGAGGGAGAGGCGACCGAGAGGAGTTAGCGCAGAAGTGGCACGGGAGTGGAGGCGAGATATGCAGAGTGGGAGAGCTGTCAGTTTGAGGAATGAGGCTGATAAGAGGAAGGGACTCAGCAGATGGGCAGAAGAAACGGCAGCACACTTCTCAATTAAACATGTAAATACCACAAGCAGGCGGCAGCGGCGATGAGAAAACGTTAAACAAACCAGGCGGCGTGCTGTGATTAGCGGCTCAAAAAACGCAACCACCTTTTTTTTTTTTTTTTTTTGCCGCTTTTCAACTCCAACGAACTGCTTTAATCCCACTCAACTCTTGCTTTACTTGGGGTTTGCCCCCCCCCCCCCCCCCCCATCCATCATGCCCTGCGACCAAATGTAGTCACGCTGGACATGATTCTTCAAGACATTTTAAAATTGTGACCCACATTTCACATTCGGTTGCTCCCCGAGACCCCAAAAGGTATCAAAATTGATGACATCAACTTTTAGTGGGAAAATATTAAACATGAATTCAGTGGTACCTCGACTTATAACGCCCTTCATTTGTATACCAAATCAATTTCCCCCATTAAAATGACATTAATCCAAAAAAGTGTTTCTCGTAAAGACAAATAGCAGTTTTATATAAAAACACACACAAAAAATAAATCAAATGTAGAGGAATAAACTGGTTTCATAAAGTCTAATAACTGTACGTACTGTATTCGTGTGTAAAATGTGGCGTTGTGGTGTACCTTTAAGGGGCGTGGCCTAGTGAGCGAACTCAGGAGCCGGAGTCGTTTCAAGTGGTCTCATTTTGTACTTGTGTCTTTGACTTTTTGACTTTTTGAACGTCATCTGCGACTGTGACCCTCCTTGCACACATGCGAGGACATTAGAGTAGCAATCACAATGTATCCCACAGTGTATACTGTATTGTCGCCAGTTAATCAGAGGGCACATTCACACACCCAATTCACACCTATGGCCAATTTAGAGTCTTCAATGACCCTAACATTCATCTTTTTGGAAGCGACCCATGGGGAGATCTCAACTACTGTTACCAACACACCAAATTTGAATGCGATCCAAATAAAATATCAAATGTACCGCGCAGAAAAAACACGACTATGAGTCTCTGCTAAGAAACTGCACAACTGTGCCAAACGACGGCCTAATAATAACTAATCAGACCCAAAGTATGGGAAAGGCAAAACAAGGAAGACTTCTAAATCTAAATCAGCCAATCACCTTTTAATTGCCCTTTTTTATTATCCTCCAATATTAATATTTGGTCTATTAATTGACACTTTTGGCACAGGCGCCCTCCTCGAGCGCTCCCCCGACGCGAACTGCGGGTGGTATCTTAAACACCTCTGTAGGCAGCGTCCCTGACATTAATAACAATGAGATTGGCATAAGCACCGGCGCATTCTCGGGCAACATTCACAGTTTGACATTCAGGCCAGATGCTATCTCAGCGCCTCGGCGTACGGCGAAGGCGGCGCGAAGACAGACATCTGTCACTTGTTACCTTTGAAGTGAATGAGAGGAGCCACGGAGAAAGTACACGCCGGACAAAAGGCCATTCTGACCGCGGACCCTCTGTGTTTACAAACGGAAGCGGGAGAGTGACAGGAGAAACTCAAGATGAATGGATCACCGTTGTTGATCTCGCCTCCTCATTCTGTGTGCTAAGTTATTCTGTGGCTGCTAACCCAGTGGGGGGGGGGTGGGGGTGGGTTGCTTGGCTGGGTGGGTGTGTGGGTATGAGGGGGGGGGGGGGGGGGGGGGTTGGGTGGGATACAGGAAGTTGAGAGAGGCAGACAGAATGCCTGAAGGACTCTGGAGGAGCGGAGCGCTGCAGCCTGCATGGGAAAATCAAACTCCCCGACAACTGACTGAACACTTCTCTAACCGGAGGTAGAAAACACTGCGCACATATAACGCACCTTATTAACGAGCGGATGATGCTACATTAAGGCAATATTTGCAATAGTGGGGAAACATCTCTACCAACGGCGGCCAGATTTGGAAGCGATAACGATGATTCAAACGTACTAGCACACGGTAGCAATGCCAATGACATCGGATTAGACACTTGCTATAATCGACTAGTGTTGAGTATGTTTTCTTTAGTGGCAAAACACAGTGGCTAACTAATTTCAGTGTTACTTGGACATAATTACGGCTGTCTCAAGTTCTGAGTTTTTCGATTTATCATCACTTGATCGTTTTTTTTGTTGTTGTGTTTTTTTTTTGCAACCTTTGGATACGCTGCAGCTCGAGTGAAGTGAAAAGATTTGTTTGAGCAGACTGTAATGTCCTGGCATGTGGGCAAGGAGAGCCACAGTCGCCAATGAACTTTCAGGTGATTACCGAACGGGATAAACAGCACGGCAGTTGACTCACGCTTCTGTTGACTCTCACCAGGCCACGCCCCTTAAAGGAACACATCCAACACACAAATACTACAGTACGTACAATAATTAAACCTTATAAAACCAGTTTGTTTATATTTTCTGTTATTATGTTTTTTTCTATAATACAACAACATTCATTGGAATGGAATAGATTAATGGAATTGCAATTCATTTCAATGGGGAAAATTGAATTGGTTAAAGAGTACGCGGTCACAGTATGAATTTAATTTGTGAGTCAAGGAATCACAGTTCCAACGTTGAACAATCTCCCACTTCAAGATCATAGCAGTGTCCAGTCCCATTTCTGTGACGTCATCTGGCATTCCCATCCACTCGGAAGCGTATTTGCATTGTTTGTACGAACTAGCGAGCCCCAGAAAAGAAGAATTTAGTGCCAGGGAAATTCTTCTTTGATCTCGGCAGTCTCCTATGGCCTGCTGTTGTCAGACTTAGACAGTACTGAACTTTTGAATGTTTTTGCTCCGAGGTAAAAACACAATATACCTGTATTTTTTTTTTTTTATAGCAGTTTGAAAAAACTGGCTCATGCCAATCAAGATCACTATTCAGTTTACGACGGTCCGGACGTACGATATTATATGTAGTATAGAAACTTAATTTTATTTTTCTCGAAGTGAGTTTCATACAAATATTAACGGTACCGATTACTTTAGTCGTGCGTTGGCAAAGGCTCATGATGGACTTCGGCGCGTTCCGACTTTCGTACAAATTCGGCATTTGAAATCTCCTCAGTTTCCGCCACGGTTCGAACAATGGCCGCGTATTAATTCATCTCTTGTCAAGCCTCCTCAGACCTGCTTCTATTTCAGTTGCACGTCAAGTGAGAGCAGCTATATCTGGCTGGCAATTAAGCCGGTCCTGCCTCCCCTTGATGCTTGATTAGTCCGATTGATGGAGGAGGCCATATGTGGCGGTGTCAAAACTTGGCAGACGGGCGCCATCCTCTCAAATGAGAGGCAGGCAATAAAGAGGCAGGCTGCCCAGAGTGGGTGCACGTATGCAGCACCCTCCCCCCTGGTGTTTCCTCCAGAGGGTCTTCAGGGGGAGGAGGAAGCAGTGTGGGGGTGGGGTCTCCGACCACTCCAGCCAAGTTGTGGTCAGGGCAGACAGAGGTGGTGTCACGAGCTGCAGGCTCGATGAGTGTGTCATAGTGGTTGATGGGTGGTGCACGATGCGGGTATGTGGGGGGGGGGTTTAGAAAGCAGAAAGATATGGCCCCCTTCCCAATCTCGCTCAGAAACAACAAAAAGGGAATGCTTGAGAAGGGGAAGCAGCGGGAGGAGAGCACAAAGACAAAGGCGCGGGCAAGGTCAGTGTAGCTAATGGGCCTGAGCTGTGGGCTGCCTGGGGCTAGGCACACTTCTGTTCTCTCTCGCACACTGGGCCTTCAAAGCGCCTTCAGTCCAGCCCCGCTCTCCTCCTCTTCCTCTCTTCCTCCCCGCTCCTCCAATCCTCTCTCGCTCTTTCTTCTTCGCCCTGCTTCCATTTATGACACTTCCCCTCTTCAAAAAGGCGCCGTGCAGGTGCCTTTAAAGACACGTTTCCCCCACCAAACACCCCACGCGCGGACTGTATCAACAATGAATGCCTCCCCGACATGGAGAAATAGTCGGACGAAAAAGGAAAAAAAAAAAAACGGCGAGAGGGATTGATCGCACTCGTCCGTCGCAAGGTGGGAGCCCGCCTGGAAGTGCAGCTTTGCTGGAGTGCTGTCGTCAGGTTGGCTGGCCGGCGTCGCTTGGCTCCACTCGAGAGCTCCTTTAATGTGCAGCGGAGTAGAATAAGTGAGTGGCTGTGGGCACCAGCTGAGCTCGCCGTCGTCTTCGCCGCTGCCACCTGACACCGGGCACCAGGCTCCTCTTGGCAAACGTGGCACCGCACACATGTCCCCTTATTTGGACGGAGATTCAGACGCAACACACAAAAGCCTCGCCTGCCCCCCCAGCTCGCCCCCTTTCTCCTCCAACCGCCCCCCTCTACTTTCTGACGGCATCATAATAATCTGGGTATCTTCTTGATCATGCCCCGTGTTCGTTTTTTTTTTACCCCACCCCGCCTTCTTCCTCATCTTCTCCAAGACGAGTTTGAAATTGCCTGCGTCAGGACTTTGCTAATTAAAGTCATACTTTCAAAAATGCCATAATAACTGTTAATTAGCTTGATGCTATTTTCAGCATAATTTGCTAATTAGTGGAAAACCTGTACAGCGTTTCTCTCTAATTACAGTATGGCTCCGCATGGCGCATCTGTGCCTTGACTCCAAATGATACCATTACAAAGTCCCGTATTACGCGTTCTCTCAAAACAGTTAATTGCCCGCGTGGATAGTGAGATACTTCAGTCAGCTGATTTTTTATGGTAATAAATGGACAGACACAAGCCTCCTCCTCCTCCGCCGCTTCATGTTTATGAAATGTGAGAAAGGAAAACAAGCTCCTTATGAGATGCGCCCTGAATATCATCTAGTCTTTCTGTGATGATTTCACTGCAAGACTGCCTTTTTTTTTTTTTTTTTTTAATGAACTTTGATTTATTTAATGTTGCAACCTGGCCAGGAAGGAAGCCGTAAGATTGCAATTAAAGCGAACGAGGCGAGCGAGGGGCCGTGTAAATACAAGCGGCAACATAATGCGTCCGTGCGGCAGCTTATTACCGCCAATGTAAATATGTTGTTGTCCCGGCGAATTACGGACATGACCACAGGTTGACCCCCTCCGCCTCGCTCGTGTGTATTGCCGAGCACACACATTATGACTCATTACGTGTGGCGAGGAGCGTGATTGGCACGACCTTCGTGACCCCCGGCACGTCAGCCGTGCCCACCCTCCTACCCGCCCTCCCCTCGCCCCGGCTCTTGACAGCCACCAGTCTGACAGCGACTAGCACGGGCGCCGGCTAATTAATGCGCCACTTCAGAGGCCCTTTCATTTATGGCTTCTGAAAGGCATTATTAAATTAATTAAACCACCAAGAGTTAGTCATTATGAAATCAGGAGGTTTACATGGATGACAGCGTTTATGAATTAAACATTCCCAAAGTTCCTCGCAGGAGATACCCCGAGCTGCGAGCGGGTACCTAGCGCGACAGATGTTGGCCCCCCCGCCGCCCACCCCGCAATCCCCCTCCCTCCTCAAGCTAACCTGTATTGCAAGCGATTTAGGTCTCATTTGGGGCTTTGAAAAGTGAAAGCAGCGGAGAAAGAGGTTGAGGATAGCTAATGAGCAGAGAAAGAGAGGGGAAAAGGAGGTCAGCGGCTCTGTTCATGTGTAGACGGTACAGATGGTTATGTTTTATACCCGACAACAATGGCGCGCATCAATTTGTTGTTCGCTCTATCGTTAATAGATCACTACTCTCAGATGAATTTGCAGGCTGGGATGGGCCGTCTGCAGGGCGAGTGTGTGTGTGTGTGTGTGTGTGTGTGTGTGTGTGTGGGGGGGATTCCCGTCGAAGGAGTCTACATTTATAGCCCGCAAACACAAGCTGTTTTTAAACTCGTGCAATGTGAACACTACAAATGGCGCGTGAGAGGGAGCCCATAAAGTCAGGCTTGGCTGGGGGGAGGAAGGGGGTATGATGGGGGGCAGCGACGACGAGCTCCACCGTGGACGAGATGATCCCCATCTCCAGCCCTCCCTGCCTCCGTTTAGGAAGTTTGCCAGCTCCCCGTCTTTGTTTACAATGCCGAGGGAAAATGTCAGAACCGCTGAGAAAAATATCCTTAGAATATCTTTTTTTTTTTTCTTCTTCCTTCCCCTTCACCGTCCTAATCTAACAGTTTACTGAACTTGATAAGTGTCCTATCAACATGCTAATCAAATTACTTCGGAACCAAAATTGACAGTTTTCATTAATTATACAAGATTATTCTAATTGCAATTCAAATTTATTCACTCCGAACAGAAGGTATTCAGTAATATTTTACAAAATTTGCATATTAAATGGAGGGAGTTGTGCATTATGCATGGTAATGTATGCACACTTTCTTATTTTTAACTTCACGGCCATATGTGGTGTTGTCGCCGGAGCAGGTGAAAAGTCTAAGTGTGTTTAATTTGCTTGACAAACATGCGGCTGGAGCTTGTCAGGGGGAGTATTGTGAATGCCAATCTTTATTCCCTCTTTATTGATTACCCCCAAACTGGAAACATCTGGAGGTAAATGGCACGGCGCGAGACGAACCGAATCGTGGGATTAGTACCTTCAATGGCTGAATCACTATCAATTACTTCAATGGCATAATTCAAGTACGCCGCATACAAAGCTACAGTACCGCGCCTTGAGCTGGGATTAATATTGCAATTTAACGTAACAATGGAGGCATGGGAACGACGTGGATGCCGTCCAACTTTTCTTTTTTTTTTTTCTTCCTCCCACCACACTGACGTCGTCGGGCTAATGCCGTTATCGCAATACGAGTGTTTTTAATTCCTAATTTGGGCTTTTGTTTGTCAAATGAAAAGGCTGGGCGCATTAGCGGGCGCACGCTTTAAAAGGTAATGCATTCTGTGAGTAAAACAACCTTATTTATTCACTCAGACGTGAAACCCCCAATTTGCTCTTTGTTTTTATTTCCTAGAGCGGGCAGTCAAGTGCAAACAGCTTACTGGGAAGCTGTTTACTACTGTATATGACAACGAGTGTGCGTGCGTGCATGTGCGGTGAGGGGAGGGGGGTGGGGTGGGGGCGGGGGGGGGGGGCACCTCCTCCAGCTCCACAGGCAAGGTCTTGTGTTGTAATGTGAGCGTAATAATTATCAAACAGCATCGGGGGATCCGGGTGTGGGGGGGGCTTTAACAGGGGGAGAGCATGTTTGATATGTAGAATGAGCCCACAGTGCATCCAGAGAGGGTGACTAAATCGCACGGTTCACGGATCACATTAGTATGGCTCTGCATCCTGCCTCACGCTATAGGTGATTTCCATTTAGACACACATTTCCACACCAAGATAAATATGACTTGAATCCTAATTTCCCTGAAGTAAATATAATACAAATACAACATAATACAGTGTCAGGCCAGGCAGGCTAATAGATTACTAGCGTGTTTTCCATTTGTATGGTAAGTGGTGAACCTGGGCGGTGGTCCGGACGGCTAACAAATTGAATGTTTAATCCATCGGCGTGTAGATTGAGGGTATCAGAACGATCGTAATCGGGTGTGTTCTCCTGTGACCGCCGGCGTATTAGATGTTTTTACTTTTAAAGGGCTCAGAGAATGTTGCGGGATTAGCGAGAGGTGCAAAGTGGACGGTAAACGCGATATTGTTGTCTTTTACTCATCGAAAATTCATTTGGTTCCAGGTGCTTAATAGCGTCATCTTAGAGGCGGGTTGGGTTTGCGGTAACACACTTGGGGTCTTCTGTTTACGACATACGACCAAAAATGTTACATGGTCACGCGGCACATTAAATTACTGTCATTTGATTGTTTGAAGGGAACATTGTTGTTGATTTATGGCCTAAAAGTGTATTTCGTACAAATGTTAACTGTAATTATTGACTTAGCGTTAGTGATACTGACGACAGCATTCTGACTCGTGTACAAAGAAAACAGATTTTTACTGTTTTGGGTAAAAAGTACACGATATGTGCTTTATATTAGACAGTGATGATATATTATAAAACAAAGTATTTATGCCCCCTAAGTGCACTAAAAAAACTCTCAAATGATTACGTGTGTAATTTGTTCCATATTTTAGTAGCATTGATACCACCGTCAAGAGTTTATATCATCAGTTTGTAAGTAATACCAAACTTGTGGGGCAAGGAAGAATATTGAAGATTCCAATAAAAGAAGTGGACATTATTGTTTTCCACTTTTACAAAGGATCCTCGATTTACGATGTTTGGATATTACGAAAAGCGAGCAATGAATTAGCTTACCGAGGAACACCGACCGGTTAGATGGTTTAATTGGAGAGCAACGATATAGTTACATTATGCAACTACATATTTATAATTGGGAGATGTGGCAAAATAAAATGACAAACTGATCATAGTGTAATTTGTTCCATATTTTAGTAGCTTAGATATCACTGCCAAAGATACTAGTTCGTGAAACTTGCGAGCCAAGGAAGAACAGCTAAAATATAGTAGTGTATATTCCGATAAAAAAAAAAAAAATAAAGAACTGGACTTTATTTTTTCAACTTTGTATGAAAGATCCTTGTATAGGACACTGCTTATTTGTTCATTTTCCCCCCAAAATCTGCGTCCCATTCCATTCCTATCCAACTTACAGTAGGATTGCTGAGCCTCAGAGGAGGTCTGCAGTCTACTGAGAGCCACTCCAGTTGCGCATGTTCCCATTGTGGAAACACTCCTTAATAATCTCCAGGCACATTTATATCTCTTAAACCAATGTACTTATTGGCCCTTTTGCAGAAGCGACATTAGCGCCAGCTGCACGGCACCTCGTAGAAAGTGTGACAAATTGCTAGTTCCATATAGCTTAATCTGTTTACTGCGACGCTTGTGTGTGTGTGTGTGTGCGGAGTTATTACAAACTAATTAAAGAAATCACTTTGATATAATTAGTCAGATTTCAGGAAGCTCATTAGTAGTAATTTGCATGAAAAATAGGCCCTGTAGTGACGCCTTCGACCCAGCTACCCGATCTTTTTTTTTTTTAATCTGGTTACACATCGACCCCCTTTGTTTCTTGTTTGAGGTGCTCTGAAGTGGCCCGCGATATTTGCAGTCATCGCCCCGAGAAGCGGCAGGGTGTCTTTCTCCAGTTTCCTCCCCTAAAGCCACCCAACCTGGATGTGGCAGAGGCAGCCGCGGCGCCTTGTGTGTACACGAGGCGGGGAGGAGTGAGTGGCAAAACACTGTCTATTTATGTGTCAGATTCCTGACAAAGAAGCGGGCTGACAAGCGGGGCTTTCCCTCGGCGGAGCAGGGGGGCTTTTATTCACCGCACTTACATGCCCGGTCTATGCCCACAGACTCATGTGATTTGCAAATCACGTTCTTTGAAAAGTCACAAACGGGGCGAGACACGCCACGCTACGGCTTTGTCAGGCGTCTTCACACAGCAGCTAGCTGTATCGCTAACAGCGCGCTTCGCCACGGAAGAAGCCTTCTCTCAGCATTTGCCTGCCTGTCACTTTTGGGCAACACATGCGGTCGGCGCCTTCATGCTTGGGGTGTCTCCTCCCTCTGAGGCTTTGCCATCCTCCCTTTGGACTGACAAATACATTCCCGCTCGGAAAAGGAAAAAAAAACATATATTATCCCGCTATTACGTCACCTCTCCAGAACGTGAATGCTATGCTATTTTTTTTCAATACACCTGTTCCCCTCAAATTCCAACAAAAATTGTCTCTGCACATACTGTGGCAAAGTAAATTGTTGTATATTTTGTACATTACCTGTGCTGTTTTGAATTCAATTAAGTCGTACAATTTGAGTGTATTTAAGTTGATATATAGTGGATTGGTCGGTTCGATGTAAGCAGCTCGATTAATAATTCTGACTGCCTTTTTTTGTGGCATAAAGATTGGGTGAGCGTTGGCTTTATACGCGTTGCCCCATATTGCCACACAATACTAATACATTATAATACATAATATAATAAAAATATAATAACATCAACGTTTATCTATCCATCAATCCATATCTGCTCCAACTTTACGGGATTAAGAAATCAAAATGTAAGACTTTCCACAACTTTATTAAAGACGAATTCAATTCAAATTTAGACACCCGCGTTTACTAACTATGACCACGAGGAGCGGGCGACACAGGCTCAATTTCAATTGCAATATTTTACTTCAAGGTGAGATTATACATTTGTTTTAAACAATTATTATTTATAGTGAATGCAGAGTAGGCCAATAAAAAGACATTCTTACATTACACTCAATTTATACATACATACAGTACAATGTTTTTTTTGTGTCTAAAGAACTTTTAAGACTTTTAAATGTCAATTTTAAGGATGAAGTGTCAAATGAAATCAAATGTAAGACTTTTTAAGGATGCACGGACACTGCACAAAATGTTGGTAACTATTCCTGAACGAGATCCTTTTGACACCGTGTTCTAAATCCGAGGGCCACAAAAAACAACTCCCGTCTATTATCCGTCCCCCCTTTTTTTCCCACCGTAGACGGAATCCTTCCCCCCAAACATGGGCACAGAGAGGCACTTGTGTGACGCTGATGTCACACAGCCTTACCTGGCCTCCCGTGCACAAAAGCTAAGGTATCATTACGAGTTGCACACAATGGCCATTCAAGCCAGTCGCAGCGCTCCTCCGGACGGGGGAACAATGTTATTTTTTGTCCCTGCATTATAAAGACAGAGTTTTTGCAGGAAACTTGACAGACAAAACCCTTTGGAGGTAAATGCTCCAGGCGGCTAGTGGGTTTAATCTTTTCCCATTAGCATTTAGCTGCCCCCCTCCTCACAACACGACGCAACACAACACCCCACCCACACATACACACAAAGACCATATTTACAGGGTCAAAAGTAAAGCCGAGGCGTCTCCGGAGACTTTCTTTATGCTGATCTTTAGGATTTATTGACAGGGCTTTGCGCTTTCATTTGTTGCTAATTAATTTTCCAAAGGGCTAAGGACAAACAACAACAACAAAAATAACTGGCAGAAATTGCAAACATATTTGTGATGGCGAAAGCAGAAATACAAATTTCTCCCACCATGTAAGCATATTAAATATCATTAAGTCCTAACGCAGGGTTTAGATCATATAATAGTTATAATGTCAACAATACATCTATGTTAGGGGGGCGGGGGTGGGGTGGGGGTGCTGTGCCTATATGTGTGCACATTCACTTATATGTTGTGTGCACACAAATGGGTGACGTATTGGTGTGTATGTGTGTGACTCCATGTGTGTGATTCATTCCAGGGCAGTTTTAGTCCTTATAAAATATTCATTTTGGTTGTGCAGGGCCCTGTAATTGCCATCTCTCACCCTGAATTATTTATACCTCGCACAGACTGACAAAGCTTTGCCATACGGCCCCAGATGAATCAGAAAGCAGCCATCTCTGCTGCCAACAGCACTGGGCTTTCACACAAATATGGCAGCCACGTCTCTCTGCCTGGCCTCTCTTAATTTGACATTTTCTCCCCCCCTTTGTCCTAGGTGCACAGAAAGGTTACCTGTTAGCTTTAAGCGCCGAGCCGCTCGCTGTCTTTCTGTCTCTTTCGCCAACCACCCGCCCCCCTGCGCCCCCTTTGCCTACATGACAGTCCAAACGCTGTTTCCCCCCCCCCCCCCTCCCCTCTTTTCTGTGAATGCGTTAATGTGGCGGCAATGTCAAAGTGGCTGCCTCATGTTTTATGATGGCTGACCAGTCCTGACAGCCACTTTGGATGTATGTATTATACATTAGTAATAATATTATGTCGAAATACACTCATACACGTTTGGGCATGCATGGACGGACAGCGGCAGCAGCAAAAAAAAAAAAAAAAAAAAAGGAGACAAAAAAGCACTGACTCGAGGGACCACAGCATATACACATGCAGGCACATGCAAATATGAGCAGCGTCCAAAATAGCTGCTGAGTAAATGTCCAAAGCCCCCCTGCTGGGGCTCCCTGTACAGCTGCGTTCCTCTGCTCTTGCCCGGGACTGATCACTCTCAGCCACCACAGGAGACCAACGCTGTATGGCTCCCATTGTGGAGCCTTCCAGAACCCCCGCGTCCGACACCCTAAATACAACTATTCACCCGGGCAGCTCACTCTAACACGTGCTTATCTTCCGTCGGACGAGTGCGGGGAGGTGCTGACTGGTATTTCCTCAGGGCCCCGAGCTCCAGAGCTGACCACTAATCAAAAGCACCATATTTTCTGCTCTGGAGCCAAAAAAAATGACCGAAGAGATGCCTCTTTGCTGTCCAGCTAAACACACCCGCCATACGATATAGCAATATCTTGCAGCATATAATACAGAATACAGATAGAAATACTTAACTATTACAATCATTGCTGTTTAGGATGAGCACAATAGCGGATTCATTGATAATAATAAATCACATCTTGAAGTAGTTGAGACTAAACTACAGTGCTCTGTAGTTCACGAAACTATTACGCGTCTTTAAGAATGTCAGTTACACAATGACGAACGAGCATTTTCGCCGATAGTGATGGATTACGGAGCATTACGACGTACACATTTGTCTTAGGAATGGAAGGAACACCTTTTAACATGTTCTCATTGGTCGTTTAGATAACTGCATAGTTAGTAGATACTTTGTCAAACCCCGATAAGCTACCTGAGCAAAAGGCAATTTTTACACTTTTTCTTTTTTTTTTTAAATCAGCAGGATCATACAGAATTTTTTTTTTTAGATAGATCGGGGCTTGGCTAAGGAAGAACCCAATGCATTTTGGTGCTGATCCAGATTTAGATGTTTGTGAATAATGCATGGATGTTAATGACAAAATCCAGGCATCTATTCTGGAGGCGGGTATTCAATTTGGTCCTGATCCAAATGAGGGTTGCTCAGCCTTGGCAGAAGTCGGCACTGCACTGACTGACAGCTGATCATTTTAATTGGCATCGCCATCATCATCATCTGCTATTTATATATGAATACTAAACATATTTTGGAAGTAGTATCAATGGCCGCAACCAGTGTTTATGTGCGAGAGGAATTTTCTGTTACTACGCGAGACTAAATAGTGCAGAATTATTGATGTTTTTGTGTCCCATTACATTGTGTTCAAAGTACGTGGCAGAGAGTAAAACAAAGAGCAGCATGCAACAGTACACAGCCTCAGCAGCATCTCCATGCGAGGGGATGGCGGCGGCGCAGGCGGAAAGCTCGGGGCTAAACATTGCAGCAGTGCGCGGCGTGCTGGCGCTACAGAGGCGGCGCACAAGCAGAAGCGCGCAGCCTCCGAATCCGGCGTTAGGCTCGTGATGGATACTTAGTGGGAGCTACGCGCCTTTTGTTTAATCTGTGACACTAAACCTTGCGCTCAAAGCCTACGAGGGAACTTGCAAGTAGCGGGCCTTGACTCCGAGCCATTTGTGAAGACGAGCGATTCTCTTAAGTACGAGACTAACAGTGTCCAGAGCGAAAGATAGGGAGAGAGAGAGAGAGAGAGAGAGAGAGAGAGAGAGAGAGAACAGGAGGTGAGAAGGATGACTGAAAGTAGCAGAGAGAGAGAGAGAGAGAGAGAAGGAGCTTCCTAATGAGTCCTGCAGCCACGGAGTAAATGAAGAGGGATTGACAGAATGAGGGATCCTCAAGTGAAATAATGTCAATGCCACTCTGCCCATTAGAGAGGAAAAGGGGGATGGGTGGAGGAGAGGGTAAAGAGGGATGAATGGAGGGACACAGCTACATCTACAGGGTGCGCAGGAAGCGCATCAATTATTTGTGACACCACCGCCATACACGCAGCAATGAAAAAAATATGAAACAACAAAATGAACTGACAACAGCAGCAGCGGCGGCAGCTCGGAGAGAGGGAAGGGACAAAGTGCTCGAAAAGATCCAATAAATTGTAGCAGATACGCAGTTGAGATATTTGATGTCGAACAATAATAATCACGGTGACATCTGCCGCCCGGTCCTGGAAGAGATGCGCCAGGGCCTGCGAGCGGAAGGGGTTAATCTCCCAAACCCAATAAGGTTGGCTAGTAAGGCACTTGTTCGCTGATAAAGAAGCGATAGGATCTGCTCGGGTTGCTCCCTGGGCGCTTGTACACGGGGTAGAGCAAATATTGTTAATGTGCTGCTGTGGTCGACTTGGGCTAAGGCGAGGAAAAACAGCCCCGAAGCCACCATCGAGGTAGAAGATCCGAGACAGAAACGGAAGCCTTACCTGACCCGGTTTCCCAGGGCACCTAGAATTGCATACATAAGTGTTCAAGTGGGAAGATAAAGATCTTTAAATGTCTCACTTCTTCTTTTTCCATGTCACAACAGGGTTCTGAATGTAGTTCAGTGGAGTGCCTAATAACCGGAGCAGTAGGTAGAGAAGGCGGGAGGCTTGACATTAAGACCCTGGCGTTTTGGAAATCCGATATGCTATTGACCCGCGCGCAACTATCTCAGCGCAGAGATCTGGTGTCAGCAGATTGTAGCGCGTTGTCGGGAGCGGTTTCTTCTACAGGGGGCTCCTGTAACAGGGGCCCATTGAGTCCGGGGAGGCAGCTGGGGCCTGATGGGCCGGGGCTGGCCGGTGATCGATACTCACCACCCCGCAACAGATGACCTCACTGTCATGGCTGCCGGCTGTGGACACTGCACGCTAGTCATTAGTGGCGGGGCAGCAGTCCGGGAGCTTAGCCTTGTCAATACCTGACTCGTGTGGATACTTTTGACCATCTGTCGGTGTATTGTGTGACAGGGAAAGCGCTTTTTTTTTAATAAATGAAATAAATTGACGGTATTGTGCCACTCACTCAATAATGCAACATTATCCTCATTTGCCCTCGTCTTTCCAATCAAAGCGACGGACATTAATGCATGAGTGACATCAACCCGGCAATTAAGTTGGCCATTTAAATGAGAGAAGGCCCTCATCACCTCGTCTGTTTGTTTTTTTTTTTTTTTTAAAACCACTTTCTCTCCCTTTTTTTCCCCTCTGTTTGATGATAGGAAAGGGCGAGCTAGAATTAGGGCGATGGGTCTTCCTTTGAGTGTCAGCCTAAAATGATCAGAGTAAAGATAAGAGGGTCTAGCAGCCCTCAAATCAGTCAAAGTGCCAAAGTCGGCCTTTTTCTCCTCAATTACTGGCTGTGTGAAGCCAGGGAGTGGAAGGCGCCGAGCCTGCTGCATTACTAAAGAGACAATCTATTTCCCCTTTGACCAGAGGGAGAGAAATCATTATGGCATGATTAGTAGCTTCAGCAGTGGGCGAGCACGGAGGTACAACGGGAGAAGCGTATTAATTGCTGCAGACTGAGGCGCGAGCAGGATTGTTCTAATGTTGATTTGTGGAGCGCCGTGACTGGCAGGCCGACATAAAAGCTGATGTCAGCTCTTAGTTATACTGCCGCGCCCACAGAAGCTTGATGTCAGAAAGGGCTCCGGCGCTGGAAGTCTTCCTCTCGATTCCCGTCGATGTCTTCCTCTTTGTCGATCTTCGCTCTCCCCCACCCTAATCTCCACTTTTCTCAGATGGACGCCACCCCGCCCCTTCTGTTCTCTCTCACCTCCAACTGATAGCTGCCTCGGCCGATTATTTCATCCAGCCTAGGTCCGCCGAGAGCCTTCTCTGCCGGCTTTGGAAGAGCTTTAATTAGCCATGTTAATATCCCCTTCATTGGCCTTAATATCACTCAACACCTTCCTCCATCTCAGCGGCCACCAGGGCCCCCCTGTCCTGTCAGAACAGCTGATTATTGAGAAGGATAGCTTTAATCAAACCTAATTGCAGTTCATTCTTTCTCGCTATCCCCCTTTGCCCTCCATTGCCAACATCTAATGGCAGCGACGACTTGATATCCCATTAAAAAACAATTAAACAAGCTCCTTTTGTCTCCGTGCATGCCAAAACAAGAGCACAAACTTCTGTAGATATTTAAGAAGTAAAAGAGCAGGAGAGAGAGAGGGGCCTCGTCTTAATTGCTCTCCCTTCCACGGAGGACCAATTTGCGCCGCGCTCATGGAGAATCTTAACCAACTCAAAACGTAACGGATGCTATAGGACGATGAAAATTAAGCTTATCTTTTTAGCGGCAAAATTGAACTTAATTGCCTTCATAACAGTAAACATAAAGGAGCTTCTTTATGAGCACGCGCGCCCAATTTCTCGCGTTCATTGTTTTGTTACTTTTTGCTCTCGGGTAGCGAGAACAGCATGTTAAAAAAAAGAAAAGAAAGGAAAAGTCCAACTCGGAAAGTTATGTGTTTGTTTTATGAAGTCACTGCATTGTTTGGCAAATGTATTCCATCTCTTGTTCAGACATAAATTGTGTGTGTGAAGGAGGCGCAACACACAAACACCCGCACGCAAACACACACTGCCTGGCCTTACCCAATCTGTATGAGAGGCGACAGACAAATAAAAGTCGTATTTCAGGTCTGCTTTCCACAGATGTCTGCTGCTCTACATTATGACTCTTTGGGGAAATAAAAACAGGGTCAGGGAATTAGAGTACATAATGGTCATTTTGATGATCAGCCAACAGATGCAACCCGAAAACATAGTCAACACAATCAAGTGAAATGCCCTAATGACAAGTCGGCTTTTTTATGGCCTCACCGCACACCAACAGGCAATCGGCATCCTGGCACGGGTTAAAACGTCTTTTATTGATGTCCGAGCCAAAGCTCCTTGGATGTGGAGGGAAAATATTTTCTCACCTCACCTCTCCCTCCTGGGCCCTGCGGGGCCAAGTACAAGGTATCGGAGTCTATCGAAGAACGCTTCTAAATGACCAGCCCATGTGTTAATGTGGCCGGGGTTAGGAGGGTCACTCCAGATGCCGATTTACGGCCTGGCCGCCATCCCAGAGGGTGAAACGGAAAGTCTTAAGTGTTGAGAAAGCGTCCTCTAAGGCCAGACAAGCCACTGTATTTAGCGCAATGAAACGGCAACAAGCAATCTAAGGCGCAATCTATGGTAATCCGATGAGCCGCCGCGATTGTGTGGTCCCGCTTTGCAAGTACAATAGAAACCACAGTAACTGCGCCGAGTGATGCAAACACAATGTGAGGGGAAAGTAAATATCACAGCATTTCTTACAGCGACAAAACAAAGCAACATCAGTTACCATTCTGCGGCGGGATGTTGCGAAAATCAAGTCAATTTCATTGTTTGTTCTGCGCAGTTGTGCAACGTGGCACAATAGGCTGTCACTGGGAAGCGCCTCTCTCATTGGCTCGTTGCTTAATCTTCCCCCCTCTTTAACTGTTGCCACGTATCAAGTCGCACGTGAGGGGCCATTCTTGGGCTGAGGGGGGCTTTATCGATAAATTCTGCCTGAGCCGTGAGAAAGCGCGTCTAACAAACCGGCCCGGCCCAGATCTCACTGAGACGTGACATTTGTTCAGAGACGATTAGCCAGGTTGTAATTTGTGGCATAATTGCCTCACCCACCCACAAGTGCATGGGGTGTGTGTGCATGCGTTAAGCGTGCGTCTGTGTGTGTGGCATACGGCAGTCCCAGGAGTGTCCGCCTAATTGCCTGACAGGACTATAAGTTTTGTGGCGCGCTCTCACCTTGTTAGGTCCTTTATCCCTGATGCTCTTCAAACAAGACCTGGTCACAGGTGGGCCTCATTTGCTTCCCTATTGAACAGGAGAACTTTAATTGCACAGGGGTGTCCTGGGATTAAAGAGGTGGGCGGAATATCAAGTGACTTTCCACGTGTTCGTGGCAGATGGGTGTTGGGAAAGACCCGTGAACTCAGGTGAAGGCGATGACAAAGAGACTGATGGTGTAGATTTCGAGGGGATAAATAATGTATCGATTTCGTAACGGCGGTTCGAACGGCTGCTTAATTGCGCTGATCAACGGCGCTCGCTGGCCGCAATGTTATCTGATCTAATGAAATGCAATACAAGAGCTGTATCAATAATTCCGCCTTGACAAAAACAACAATTTGATCGACCTTGTGTTTTTTACTGAAGTAACTGCACTGCATCATACCGAGAGGTTTTTCTAATATTTGGGTTACTTTATAAAGTCACATGAGAGTGGCAACATGCTGAATTTTGGATGCAGTGCAGTTCTACACAACTGCAAAGAAACACCTCTCTGACAGCGTCCATCAAAACTGAGCACTGTCATCTCTATAAAGACAGATTTTTTTTATATACAGCTCTTGTTCTGTAACTACTCTTATGGACGTCAAGTGTATTTCATAGACTCTACACAAGTAATGTTCTTTTCTCTTGTGTGCTGTCTTCCAGATTCTTCCTAAAGTTCTTCCTCAAGTGCAACCAGAACTGTCTGAAGAATGCAGGGAACCCACGAGACATGCGCAGATTCCAGGTGACTGAAATCCACTTCACACGTCACGTCCCGTCTACTGCCGCCTTGTCGTACAAATAAATCAACACACACTCACACGTGAATCCAAATCTATTATTGGCACTGGGGAAGGTAACAAAAAAAAAAAAAAAAAAGAAAAAAACAGGACGGGGATTTGGTGTCTTATGTGCGCTCTGGACAGAATATGTATAAGGGAATCGCATCTGACACAAATAAAGATATAGGATTTAGCGGTGCCATCAATTGTGTTCCTGACAGCTTTCTGAGCCTCAGCACAGGGGGGAGGACCATCCCAGCACATGTAACAACAGTGTTAACTCACGAGCTGTCTGACAGCGGAAATTCATACCTGCATGTATGCGTGAGCATGCGCTCTCTCTCACGCTCACACACACATTCATATTTCTCTCCTACTAGCAGCCTTGCTCACATATGTGCGCACTTAAGCATACACACATGTAGCACTTACAGCCATCTGAAAACAATCATTGTTGTGGGCAGGCAAAATGTGGCCATTTACACCGAAAGGACCACGGAGTGCTTTTACTGCTTCTTTCACCCTTCCCGCGTCTAATGTGTCAAGCAGTCGAGCCTTGAAATCATCGACCCCCCAATTGATAATTGGTTTATCCCAATAATGCATCTGTCTATCCGGCCCACCACCACGTCGAGTCGAGTCGAGATCGGTGGAGTTTAGAGCGATTTGCGCCATCAGGCCGAGGACAAACGAGAGGAGGGCGTCTTGCTGGGTGATAGGCACTCGGGTTGGATCCAGGAGGAAGGCCAGACATGAAAGCGACAAGACAAGGGTGTCCCGTCCTGATGTCACCGCCATCAGGGCTCCCCAGCTTCCTCACGTATTCCCCGAGGGCGAATGTGGACTGATGCGTGACAGACACCACATCTCGCTTCCGTGTCAAAAGGTCGACAAGAAGCTGCTGCACAGCACTTTTCGAAGAAGCAAAAACGTATATCTTGGGTCCAACAGTTAATGTAATAGCGTTTTTCCTCCCAAATAGATTTGCCAGATGCTCCTCCATAGGTGTTTCTTTGGCCAAACTTGTGTACTCTGAATGCCTTCAACTCCACTTATTACCCCCAAAAACCAGCTGGAGGCCAGAGAGGGCCTAATCCATCATCCTCAGCTTGGCCCAGCTCTGAACCTGCTCCAAAGAATGGAGCTCTTTCACTTCCCCTTCTCCTTTTACCCCCACCTCCACCAGTCCCAAAAACTAACCGAAAAAAAAAAAAAAGCCCCCCCCCCCCCCCCACCCCCTAAATTCCACTGCTACAGCGAGGTCACTTACCGGCGAGGCAAACCTGAGAGGGGCTCTCTGTTTCCGGCTCAGACACACTTTAGCATTCACATGTGGTCTCACTGTTTGGAGATGTGTTTGGCGAAAAAACAACAACAAAAATACGCATGATGAAATATGGAGTGTGGTTTGGAATCCGATCCTAGCAAAATGTTTGCTGAGTGATGGGAGAGTGCACGCTTCAGCTACTAATGACTCCTAGTAATATTTTAAAAGGAGGGTGGCCCCCTCCATCTTCAAACAGATGCACACGCTGATCAATAATTCGGAGCTTTGAGTCGTGATGACAGTTGGCCGAGTGGCTGAACGGAAATGTATTTTGGAGGCTCAAAAGTCAATTAGCTCTACTCAAATGCAAGACACTGTTGAGCAAAATGGCTGGTAAAGGTAACGTGATACATCCAAAGAAAAGTGTTTGAAAGCGCATGTGCGATTGGAAAACATGCAACACGACTACTTACCATCCATCCATCCATCCCTTTTCTGAGCCGCTTATCCTCACATGGGTCGCGGAAGTGCTGGAGCCTATCCCAGCTATCATCGGGCAGGAGACGGGGTACAACATGAACCGGTTGCCAGCCAATCGCAGGGCACATGTAAACAAACAACCATTCGCGCACACATTCACACCTACGGGCAATTTAGAGCCTTCAATTAGCCTACCACGCATGTTTTGGGGATGTGGGAGAAAACCCACGCAGGCCCGGGGAGAACATGCAAACTCCACACAGGCGCAGCCGGGGATTGAACCCAGGTCCTCAGAACTGTGAGGCGGACGCTCTAACCAGTCGCCCACCTTGCCGCACCTACTTACCAGCGATTATATTTTAAAATTTACATTTTTAAAATCTAACAATCTCTTTCCTTTCTTGCAGGTTGTCGTATCGACGACCGTCAATGTGGACGGCCACGTATTGGCCGTGTCCGACAACATGTTCGTACACAACAATTCCAAGCATGGGCGAAGGGCTCGCAGACTCGACCCTTCAGAAGGTACGCCTCCTTATCTGGAGAATGGTAGGCACATTTTTTGCATCTTTTGTTTGTTCACCCTCTCGCCGTTTCTTTCACATCTTCTCCCATCCTACCAGAACACGCCTTAGTAGCTTCTAGTCCACTAGCCTCTATAGCTTTTGCCTCCATCACTTTCATTTTTAGACTCTTTAGATTGCTTTTTGCCAACTGATTGCCATGTTCAGAAACAGTGAGCGTTACTTGGTGTATTTTGTATTTCAGAAATAGTTTGATAATACTCCTCCTGGTCTGCTAATGCACCTACATTTGTCCTAAAAGCTCATGTGAAACATGATCAAATTGCTTAAGAATTTGGCTGTGAGGTCAATTTCCTGTCATTGGGTTCTGCAGATTTCGCTGTGAGAGAGGAGAAACAGGGGGTGGAAGGAGAAAGGGTTGGGGGGGTTGTATAGCGTGTGTGCGTGTGTGTGTTGGGGTGGTGGTGGGGGTGACCTATGAGAAAAACAGAACTTACTGTTTTTCTTCCAACTGATTCCATATGATAGACTGATTGCCTGCACAGCCAAAAGAGAGAGAGAGAAGAAGGACCACCAAACCATGGGAAATTCAAAAAGCAAAATGCACAAAACATAACCCCGTGACCTGTACGCTTTCCACTCGCATACGGTTGAAGGCTTGGTGAAAAAAAGAAAGTATAAAAAAAAAAAAAAAAAAGGAGGAGTGAACAGACAAGAAGCAATTGTGCAAATTGCTTATCTTCACATTTCAAGGGCCAATTATGGCTGGGCAAACAGTTTATATACGCTAGTGAGTGAACCAAGCTTCTCGACACATTAATGGCCATTAATGGTTCAACCACCAAAAGCAAATGCAATGTTTAATACAACAACGATGACTAATAAACTAAAAAAAAATATTTTTTTTTAAATATATATAAAAAACAGCAGACAATTAATATATCTTGGCGCACTCCACAGTCCTAGTGGGGCAAAAAGCTAATCTATTTGTTTTTGTCTTTATTAATGACTCCTCTACTGGAGAACAAAATCAAATAATTAAAGTCCTGCCCGGAGCACCAAAGTCATTATGTTCGCTGACGTTCTGTTTGTGTGTTTCGCGTTTATGACACGATCGGTGTGGATCGCCTAGCAACCAGTTTCTTAATGAGGAGAGCAATTAAAGAGGTTGAGCCCTCGCCTCCATGTTCCCCTGCCCCCCTGGGACCCTCCCTGTGTGTGTGTGTGTGTGTGTCAATGTATTTGTGTGTGTGTTCTTTACAGGTTAACCCAACCCATGCTTTATTCCGCTCCTCACCACACTCTTCAAAGCATCAGAGTGACACCCTGTAAAAGCGAGAAAAGAAGCGACTGTCAACCGCGCAGTTGAACATGTCTTTTGTCTAATAACTTTAACACACCCTCCCGATGCTTGGCTGTGTGTGCGTGTGTATGTGTGTGTGTTCTACTTCACAACACCACCCCCGCCCCCTTCTATCTTCCCTCTCTATGTGCTAATATAAAATGCATCGGAAAACGATGGCTTGCTTTGTTTCACTGAGACTCCCACCATGTCCAGAAAGGCGGCTTGACACTCGTGGGCAGGCGTTTGGCTTTAAAGCTTTTTTTTTTTTAAATAAATATAAATAGCAAGAGTCTTCCTCTGGAGTTCACTATCGGCGAGAAGCCTCAGATATGTGGCTGGCACAGTGACTGAGCCTGGTGTGGCTGAGCCAGAGGAGCATCAGTCTCTCCCTTTCCCTGCATCATCCGTGCCTCTCGCATTGATCAAGAGGTGCTGCCCCCTATTGGCCCACAGGCGGGATAGCCTGGATCTCACCATGTGATATTGAGACTGACGTTTTTAGCCCTGTTTAACAAACACAATCATTTTCATTAAATCTAGTGGAGCAGAGGCCAAAAATGAACATTAAATTCCTTGGAAAAAAAACTTGTGTGTGTCCCACCAGGCGTCCTAAAATGGTTCCTGATATTGTATAGGTACACTAAAGAATCACGTGATGTCAAAGACAGTTTCAGTTGGTTTGTTTTAGTGCATACCCACACCCTGGTCAAAATCTTAATCTTTTCAACCAAAAAATAATACTGTTTAAACTGACACACTATGTGGTATTCATTTAATTGTTGCTGATTGCAAGGCACTGCATCATATTTAGAATTTCAAATATTTTGAGTCTTTCATGTCACTAAATGTGTGAATTACCACCACCTGCACCTCAAACTCTACTTATCTTATAAATGGCATTGAATAAATGATAAAATATGACATCAAAATTAAAATGAGAGATACCAATTTTTGGGACCAAGTATTGTTACTGTGACAAAATTTGAATGTGATGCAAAAAAATATCATGATCTGCGCCAAAAAATCCATAGCAGCCCCCCAGTGGGGAACAATAATGCCAATAATTAATCTTGCTGACAAAATCCAGGCCGATGGAGGAGGTGGATATCTGAACAATTTGGTGCCGATCCAAGTAAGGACTGTCGGGCTTTGGCGGAGGTCCTGTGCGCTACTGAATGTCATTCTAGGTATTTTTCCCCACTTGTGTACATACTGTCACACAACAAGCATATTATGCACCCAGACAGAAATGCACTTTGCGGTTGCCTGCCACTCAAACATGTATAGATTCAGGCTTAAAGATGCATAAACATGCTCACAAATAGTATTTCACACACACACACACACACACACACACACACACACACACACACGGCATCATCGTCATGCATGCACGCACACACACAGACACACGTTCCTTAGCTCACCATTATAGAGCCCCAGACAATATAGGAGACTCAGCATAGAGCCTGCAGCGCCTGCCTCATTTGCATGCCAAGTGGCTGTAATGCTGTTAGGGTTTATGCAATAAAGACAAGTGAATCCAGACTGCTGGGCCTAAGAGGAAGAAAGAGAGTGAGGAATGATGGAGAGAAACGAGTGGAGGAGAGGGAGAGAGAGGTTGAGAGGCAGAGGGTTGTAGCGAGAGAGCGAGGGAGAGAGTCAAAGGGAACAGATGGCCCAGGGAGAGGTAAAAGGTATAATCCCATCAGCTGCACTATCAACCGACCATCTGGACATCCCACAGCACAATTACAACACATTTCAGCAGGCAGAACAAAGGACGGCTTCACGGGGCTACATCAGACCTGTTTGAGTGTCGCAATACCGGAGGCGCGACCTCCCAGGCTCAGATCTGGGATCGGTTTTGACGCTCTCATATGGCTGACTGAGAGGTCCGGGCGGGACAGTTCTAAGTTAAGACTTTCATTTATAGGAGATTTGGAGGGTGAAAACAGGTGCATTTCCTGTGCTGTGACCAAAAGTTTCCACTCTGGCCACTCCTTGTGATCATCTGCTGGAGCTGGGTGTGGTGGTGGTGGTGGGGTTATTGTGCGTGTCTGTCATCAGATTGCCGGCGCTGACTGTGTAATCCACTTTGCCACGGTCCCCATTCAGCACATGCTCCCCGCTCTGTCTGCGCATTGAGACATATGCAAATTTGTAGGCAGAAGGGTGGACGGCTTAGGGCCCCAGTCACCGTCTATCCTCGGGTCGGTCTGTGTGTGTGTGTGTGTGTGTGTGTGTGTGGGTGGCAGCGTAGGTGCGTTTTTCTGTGCGTGCACGTGTTTGTGTGCGACTGCGGTCGGCTTCAGGCTGCAGCTGCCCCCGAACAGTCACAGTCACCATCAGGTCCTCCTCCTCTTCCTGCACGCACCCCCCGCCCTCCTCCTCGCGCTCGCTCCTCGCTCTCATCCCCAAAGTCAATTTGTTTACAGTAATTTTGAAGGGTGAATTATTTGCTGTAATCGTCCGCACTGATGAAGGTCAGGCCCTCAGAGGGGGGCCCGGCGTGCCCGCCGAGGGTTGGTCCTCTTTCAGACGGCGCGCTTCGCAATTAAGGAAAGCAAATGTCACTCCTCCAGGCCTCACAAATGAAAATCTGTACGAGGTGATTAGCATGAAGTCAACAGCGCCTGTTAAAGTCAGAGTCCCTGTAGTACCGATGTGTGTGCGTGCACTTTACGGGCCGGGAGAGACGGCAAACATGACCCGAACAGGCCCAACAGCAAGGCAAACAAAGGGAGATGTCTTGTCGGAGGTGATCCATACCAACAAGGGGCCGACTGTGATTTACTCACTGGATGGAAAGGATAATAGAGGTTTAGAAGCCCGGGAAGAAAAAGAACCTAGTCAGAATAGTGAGGGAACACATGCACAATTCATTGTATATTCAAAGATATTGATGGAAATAGATCCAATTTGATGTGGCTGCTTTATGGATAGCTGTCATGCTATTTCTGTGGTAAACACGGTGTTGTGCCGAGCGCCATATTAAGGTAATGCATCAAATGA
Source organism: Phycodurus eques (assembly GCF_024500275.1). Lineage (NCBI taxonomy): Eukaryota > Metazoa > Chordata > Actinopteri > Syngnathiformes > Syngnathidae > Phycodurus > Phycodurus eques. The sequence goes on from NC_084535.1 coordinate 6,882,169, forward strand.
CAGTGGATGTGAGGCGCCAGATCACTCAAATTAGATTATAATAACAACTCAGACTGTTGATGTATGGCGGAGCCGTGACGCAGAAGTCACGCCAGATGAAAAGCATTGTAATAATAAACAATATGAAATTGATTGAATCGATCACAAAAACAAAGGGTGTGGAGGGGGGCGGGGAAGCCTCGTGTGAATAATTCATGAGTGCGTTCGACGTTATGAAACCTGCAACTACTCCGACTGCGCCCGCACTGTACTACATATGCAGAACAAAAGGTAATGAAACAACGTGAAGCAGCAAAGCTTGAGCTTGTCATTTCCACTTTAACGGCCTCTATTCTTGACTAATTTACGACGGGCCTCCAACTTTGAAATCTTACTGTACACGCGGGCGGCACGCCTAATCAATTCCGATGGCTACATTTGCCCTGACACATCATTTGCAACATCAAATCATTTTCCTGGCGCGCCCGGCGTTTAGCCTTTGTGAAGTGAACCATTTGAAGGGTCTGCTTAACTACACCACTCCAGCGCACTGATAAATGATTTTGATTCTCGTGCCTTAAAGGACAAATCCATCATTCTTCACACTGCCCCCCACTCTTTACCGGGGGGGGGGGGGGCAATCTCCATGATATGTCTTTGTGAGGGCTCGGACGTGGAAGTGATACAGTAACGTGTCTATGTGGAACGGACGGGACGCGTCAAAGCCCGGGTGCTGAATTTGCTCTTCTCTTTGTCTTGGATAAGCAGCCACCCCATGCATCAAGGCAATCAGCCCCAGCGAGGGATGGACCACTGGAGGAGCCACTGTCATCATCATAGGGGACAACTTCTTTGACGGCCTACAAGTGGTGTTCGGCACCATGCTCGTATGGAGTGAGGTACAACGTGGCGAAACTTCTATATGACGTTGAAAGAGGGGGGAGGGGGGGGGGGGGGTTGTCTCCTTGTTATTGCAGAGGTTTCATTATTTCTTCTGTCCTGCTCTCTAATCCAGCTGATAACTCCGCACGCTATCCGCGTCCAGACTCCACCTCGGCACATCCCCGGCGTGGTGGAAGTCACGCTGTCCTACAAGTCCAAGCAGTTCTGCAAAGGTGCCCCTGGGCGATTTGTGTACACTGGTGAGTCAAAACACTTTTCTTTTTCTTTCAAGTCGTCTCGTCTTCCCTTGCTGTATAACGGAAAACCCTCAGCCCAGCGGTAATGAACTAGCCAAGGTCTTGCCTGGCTGAATGTAAAATGTGCAAGATCTGCACTGTTTTAAAGTAAAAGGCTGTTTGATGGAGGGCCTTCTAGCGGTGCAACCCGATCCCCCTCTGACCTTCTGTCGTACAAGGTCGCTGCCGAGCTCTGTTAAACTCAAGCTGTCAAGATGACTCATTCTGCCAATTGTCTTGATCTGGATTGATACGAGACAGATAGAGCTTTCTGCTCGCTAATTGTGCCGATTTTGCAAAAGGGACAGGGAGAGTTGGGGGGCAGAAAGAGGTTATGTTTTTGCTGTTACTTAGTTAGGAGGATTACACTAAAGCTACCATGGCTAGGGAATGGACCAAATAAGCTGCCATTAAATTTTGGTGCAGATGAGGATAAAGGTGCGGATTCAAGGATTCGTTGCACTTTATTGAGTGCCTATCTAGTTACCTCTGCCAAGGACGTTTATCTTTTCAGTGCTTCTTGTTTGTTTGTTAGCAAAGATTTTGGGAAGAAACTACTTGAGAGAGTTGCATGACATTTGTGAAGGGGAGGGGCACAGGTGGTGGGCGGAGGAAAAAAAAGTATTTTTTTGCCCTCACTTGTTCACAATTTTGGAGGAACAACACACGAGCGTATGTAAGAAATGCATCCCTGTGAATGTTTTTTTTCCTGCTGATCCACATTACAATTATTGGACCCTTGGCAGCAGTCTTCACAAGCCATTCGAGTTTTCAGAAATGAGCCTGCTAATGCAACCTTCGGTTGGGTTCATGAGACCGGTGTGAAAGGCGTATGTAACAAGACAAACGCACGTGAGAAAGGTGTGTGCCTTGTGTGAGCTTGTCACACTAAAAAGTAAGGGTGATGTGATTATCTTGGCTAACAGAAGGAAGTGGTGGTCTTATCTGTCATCATCGCTGAGGAGACAGAGGCTGCTGGGGTCAGAGCCTGTCTGACCTGGAAGCCTCCGTCTGTTGCAGCTCTGATGGACAGAAAGAAACAAGGGTGCGTCAAGCCACTCTCACTACCCCACCCCGACCGCCCCCAGCACACCCAGGCCTCAAGCGCAGCCCTGGCCTTGAGCAAGGCAGAATTGCAAAGTGGGGGCGGTCACCCCCTCATCCAGATCCCTCCATCCTGGGGCAGCTGTTTCTCATCAAGACCCTTCCCTCCCTCCTCTTGCTCCCCAGACCCCCTCCAACCCCTCGCCTCCTTCAGCCATGCGTCCCCTTCTCCTCCGACCGTGCAGTCTGGCCCAGCTCTCCTGCATTTAACCTCCCTAGCAGGAGCGGAGCAAAGGCCAACAAGGCACTGGGATAATGAAACAGGAGTGTAGTGTGCCCGCAATAGTGCATGTGTGCCTCTTTGCCTGGGAGTGCACGAGGTGTGTGTGTGTGTGTGTGTGTGTACATATGTTACCGCGCAGCCTTGAGAAGGTGTATAAGTTAAGACATTAATGGCTTCTACAGCGCCCCGGTGAAAGTGGCAAGTCCCTAAAGAACAGACCCCATTAGTCACAGAGGCTAAGCGGATTGGGATGATTACCATCAGGTTGTACCGAGGAAACGTGTCCCCTTTTCTCTATCTTTGTTGATTTTCTTCTCTTCTCCCCCCTAGTCTTACTCCATCTTCCCTCAGTACTTACTCACTTCCAGTTAGTATAAGGATACAATTGCCCCTGGAGGCAATGGTGGTACAATTGATTAGTGAATTAAAAGAGAAAGTCACCAATGAACAGGTTCAGCTCCTCTGCTGTTCCCGTCGCTGTGTGGTTTACCAAGGTTGACACTTGTGAACGACTGCTCGATTGCACTAACTGTTGGGTTTACGCATTAAAACTACAGCTGGGCTTTTTGCTAATGTCTGACGCTTCTTGTCTTCAGTGAACTAAACTAGTGACATTAAAAAATGATACGGTGTGCAGTGGACATAATAAAGGTGTAGTTATCAGTGGCTTTACAATCCCAGCTGCGGCTTTAGCACGCTGCCTTTTTCATACTTTCTTTTCCAAGTTGGCTCTTCTTGCGCCGCCTCCCTAATTGTGGAAATGTAAGTCACCCAATTCAAAGAAATTACCACAAATTACCCAGAGTCAACTCGAATAGCAGAGGGGCACGTCCTCACTCAGGTTATTACCCCGAAACCACTTCCAAAACTCACAATCCATTCTCCGAAAGAGAGCACCCCGCAGTGTCAAATGTTCCTGCTGGCATTTCCTCTTGGACGTTTTTAACGCTAACGAGACAAACAGACAAAAGGTATAAAAGTTCACTAGGTCGCGGTTTCCGACATCTAGGAGGATCTCATATCTCCCCATATGTGTGGGCTAATTTACAGTCTATCCCTTTCAACAAAGTGTTGTCCCTTTGGAGATTGCGAGCTTGTCCTCTGTCTAATCCATGTATTGGTTATCCATTGGTCAGGACAGGACCGGTAGAACTGACTGTCAGCAAGGTTGGAGAAAATCAAAAGGAGAACGTCCGAGCTGTACCTCAAGTCGATACTTTATTATGGTCTATCAAGCGCCGCAAAGAGAGCAGCTTGGTGTGATCAAGAGTTTTTTCCCCCCTCTTTTGTTTTTTAAAACAACATTTTCAACCTCATTTGCAGCATTGTAACGTTTTTTTACAGAGCAGTTACTGCACTGTATCAACGAGTAAATCATAAATAAAAACGCGACTGTACAATTTATTCAATTTCATCTCCTAATTGCATCAGAGCTTTTGGTTTTCTATCACGGCCAAGTTTCCACGAAAGCTCCCCTCCAGGGGCAACTATGCAGGCCCATGGTAATATGGCTCTGCCAGCAGTCCTAACACACTGAGCCTCTATTTATCCTAATCAGTGACATCCACATAACCAGGATTGCTTAAAATGAACCCCTTCCGCTCCCTAGAAAACGCACATTTACCAGGACCCCATTTGTCACGGGTAAATTGAGGGTCAGTAAACTTCGCCTGTATCCTCCAGTGGGGATCCAGGACATGCATCATAACGTTAGGAGAGGATGATTGGCGAAGGCGAGCTGTCACACATTTGTCAGGGGGAAGGGAACATTATTTGCTAATTTTCCAAGCTGGGCACTGACAGGGTGCTTCGTCTTCAGACCTTTGGTGACCAGCATGGCTTCTCGGCTATTAGTACAAGTCAAGTGTTTTTTTTCTCTCTCTCTCGTTCGCCCCCCTCGCACTGTAAAGCGGGAGTAATAAAAGGCACGATTCGTTCGACCTCACAGGCTGGCGGCGCGCTGGTTGAAGGATTTTGGATGGAGCAGATGCCCCATGCAGTGAGCTGCTCTTGCCAGGCCTTAGTTGAGCCCAGACAGCCTTGAGGGCTGATGGATCACAAACTTTACTCGTCAAGGTGACGCTATCGACTCCACTGCACCAAAATCTGACAAAATGGGTATGAGGCAGTCATTCATCAACTTAAGGACAAAGAGGTCATGTGTGCTTCATTCAATAGAGGTGGGGATCAGGAAATGTCAGTCCGGTAAAGGAGGGAAAAGCAAGATGAGGCTAGTGCAGATACTGAGGACGAGATCATTATTATTTGTATTTTTTTGACTTTGAAAGTAATTGTCATTATTGTATTAAAAATGTTAGAGAAATGTTTCATTGGTGGCGTTCCGCTGAAGAAAGTCAAAGCTTGATATCATGCGAACGACTTCGGAAAACTCCAATTAATCCTGCTCCACACTTAAACTTTATGTGGTCTTGGAGACTCCTCCAGTTTTTATCTGATGAAGCCCCGTGCTGTCCTGTAAATCAGGCCTATACTTAGGACTCCTCTCCACCCCGCCGACTCTTTGAAGTCTCAGATTCAGCAGCTGATCAGATGTGGAGTTTCCGTCTCATTTCCTGTCCTGGAAGGGTTGGGTTCGGAACGCCATCAGACGCCGCCCAGCGACGGGGTGGGGCCTACTGCAAAGATATGCCTCAATCAAAGGCATTCAAGAAGGCATGTAAACAGATGCACTGGGGAAAAAAATAATAATAATTGCATTTACAATATTATTATTATTATTATTATACAACCCCAATTCCAATGAAGTTGGGACGTTGTGTTAAACATAAAAACAGAATACAATGATTTGCACATCATGTTCAACCTATATTCAATTGAAGACACTACAAAGACAAGATATTTAATGTTCAAACTGATAAATGTTATTGTTTTTAGCAAATAATCATTAACTTAGAATTTTATGGCTGCAACACGTTCCAAAAAAGCTGGGACAGGCGGCAAAAAAAACGGAGAAAGTTGAGGAATGTTCATCAAACACCTGTTTGGAACATCCCACAGGTGAACAGGCTAATTGGGAACAGGTGGGTGCCATGATTGGGTATAAAAGGAGCTTCCCTGAATTGCTCAGTCATTCGCAAGATGGGGCGAGGTTCACCTCTTTGTGAACAAGTGCGTGAGAAAATAGTCGAACAGTTTAAGGACAATGTTCCTCAATGTACAATTGCAAGGAATTTAGGGATTTCATCACCTACGGTCCATAATATCATCAAAAGGTTCAGAGAATCTGGAGAAATCACTGCACATAAGCGGCAAGGCCGAAAACCAACATTGAATGCCCGTGACCTTCGATCCCTTAGGCGGCACTGCATCAGAAACTGGCATCAATGTGGAAAGGATATCACCACGTGGGCTCAGGAACACTTCAGAAAACGATTGTCAGTAAATACAGTTCGGCGGTACATCCGTAAGTGCAACTTCAAACTCTACTATGCAAAGCAAAAGCCATTTATCAACCAGAAACGCCGCCATCTTCTCTGCTCATCTAAGAAGGGCTGATGCAAAGTGGAAAAGTGTTCTGTGGTCCGACGAGTCCACATTTTAAATTGTTTTTGTAAATTGTGGACGTCGTGTCCTCCGGGCCAAAGAGGAAAATAACCATCCGGACTGTTATGGACGCAAAGTTCAAAAGCCAGCATCTATGATGGTATGGGGCTGTGTTAGTGCCAATGGCATGGGTAACTTACTAACTTCTGTGAAGGCAATATTAATACTGAAAGGTACATACAGGTTTTGGAGAAACATAAGCTACCATCCAAGCAACGTCTTTCTCATGGACGCCCCTGATTATTTCAGCAAGACAAAGCCAAACCACATTCTGCACGTGTTACAACAGCGTGGCTTCGTAGTAAAAGAGTGCAAGTACTAGACTGGCCTGCCTGCAGTCCAGACCTGTCCCCCATTGAACATGTGTGGCGCATTATGAAGCGTAAAATACGACAACGGAGACCCGGACTGTTGAACAGCTGAAGCTGTACATCGAGCAAGAATGGGAAAGAATTCCACCAACAAAGCTTCAACAATTAGTGTCCTCAGTAACCAAACGTTTATTGAATATTGTTAAAAGAAAAGGTGATGTAACACTGTGGTAAACATGACCCTGTCCCAGCTTTTTTGGAACGTGTTGCAGCTATAAAATTCCAAGTTAATGATGATTTGCTAAAAACAATACAGTTAATCAGTTTGAACGTTAAATATAGTCTTTGTAGTGTATTCAATTAAATATGGGTTGAACATGATGTGCAAATCATTGTATTCTGTTTTTATTTATGTTTAACACAACGTCCCAAGTTCATTGGAATTGTTGAAGTTGACTGGGGGCAATGAACTGCCGCCATAAGAGCGAACTGAACAGGCATTTATAAAAAGTCATCGCCACAGCCAAGTGGGTTGTAACCAGTTGGCAAAAGCCTAGTAGCATGTGTCAAGCCGTGTTATCCAATAGCCATACCTGCCTGTCTCATTACAAGCGGGGTATTTAGCACTGGCTCGGCGGGAGTGGAGCGGACTCCGACTGCCAAGCCAGACGGGCGTCGTTTGAAGGCCTTGTGAGCTTGCGTGGAGCGCGACAAGGTCCCACAGAGGAAGGTCCTTGTGTCCAATTAGGCGGCTGACGTGACACGTGGCCGCACTCCCCCACTGTCAGGCAGCTTGTCAGGTAGCCTTTGAGAAGAACACTGTGGGCATTACTCCACCGCGTGTTATCAGCAAGTGACCTGTGAAATCCGACTCCAGGAAATTGATTGAAATAAGTACTTGGCCATGCCCCCCCCCCCCCCCCCCCCCCCACACACACACCTTTTTAATACGTCTCGAAATGCATTGTGGGAGGAAAATGAAAGCACGGGTGTATTTTTTCTCCCACACTAAAGGATGGTATTCATTGATTTAATTTTAATTGGACACACTTTTTGCCCCCCAGTGTCGTTGGAGGTGTGTTTTGTAATGGCTCTGAGGATAGATTGTCCTCAGTAAGTCACAGCATCAGTTGCCTGCCACTGGAAAGACAGACAGAGTAGGCGAGTGTGAGGGGGGGGGGGGGGGGGGGGGGGGCTCTTGATAGACGAGGATCTTTCCCCTTCTCTTCCTCCTCCTCTTGCCCCATTTTCGGAGCGATCCACACCCAGCGGGCTTTAAAAGAACTCCACCTCCCTCCTTCCCCACCGCCCCCTCCCTCTCCTCCATTGCTGCCTTTTGATTGAAATTCATCGGCAAGTTTATTGAGAAATGAATGAGGGAGGCAGTGTGGTATTGACTTTGGGAGGAAAACACAACTCATCTTGAATGAGGGGGAAAACGCGGTCGTAATTTAGCCGCCATCGATCCGTGCCCCGTCCATGTATTGATCTTCATTTTACAATATTAATTTGCGCTTGCAATCAGCTGTGAAGGGAACCCATTTGATTTCTGTTGGCCGGTAATGTGTGAAAGTCCTCCATTGTCCTTAGAGAGGTGGCACACATACTTGAGATGCCATTTAAGAGGATTGAACAGGTGTCTTTGGCCCTTTCTAATAATACAAGAGAAATGAAGGCAATGCGAAATTATGGATGTGCAATCTGTATCATTGCGCCCTTTTAACCGTGTTAATTACATTTTATCTGTTGCAGGAGCAATATCTGCAGCAGAGTGTAACTGTCTGTATTTCCATCTGTATCAGCTCAAAGTTCATGAAATTTCAATGAACATTGATCTCTCTCCATTGATTTATCTTAACTGCAGATCTTTGAAATTTTAATTTCCTGTTCATCTTGAGGCTGCTGGAGGTGGAATCACTCAATGATAACTGGCTACAGTGGATGGAGATGATATGGTCAGTGTCAAAGCAGATGAGGTTTGCTCTGCGTGGGTGTGCAGTGAAGAATTCCAATTTGGCTTGGTTTGAAACGGTGTTTTCATTTTGCATGCGTGTTTTCTGCTCTCTCTCAATTCTGTTTTCTACTGTGGAGTCCAAAAGCATGACAACTGGATATCTTTGTATGTCCAACCTCCGACTGCAATCCCTCGCCAGTAACACAGAGGGAAAGCCTATTCACTCGTTTTGTGGATGTCTGCAGTAAGACTCCGGTGAAGCCCAACAAGATGAGATCTTTAGTGTATGTTTGCTGACGCTGTTCCTGAGCCACATCCTCCTAACAGATGTGCAGGTGCCTCTGAGGTTTCACTTGCACTGTTTGACAAGTCACAAATGCAATAACACTTGAATGAACTTCTGCCTGTGCTGTTTATCTGTCTCCCCCTTTCCAACTCCCACTCCACCTCTAATTTGTGTTAAGGGGAAAGAAAAAAAATAACTGCTCAATGGTGTAGGAGGAGTGGAGATAAGCTCGAAGCAGTTAAGTATAATTAGCGAAAGTAATAGCTGGCAAATGGCAACAAGGCTAGGTTTTTATCTCCTGGAAAGATAGAGTTATCGTAATAAGCTGTAATGGCTGGCAGGAATGCTAAGACGCGGTGCAAGCCTCCATTCAGTCTCATAGACTTAACAAGGAACAATTTCCCTGAAATTTACTGCTTTGCTCAAACATTTCCCTGTGTTTATGTCCTGATACTGTCAGTCGAGACATGTGCTCAATTCACCTCCATATGGACCGAGGGCACACGGCGGCGTATCACGCTGCCAACGTCGGCCATGTTGCGCTAGAGAGCGGCAGCATGGACTCTCCATTTTTAGTACAGACGAAAGCAGTTTTCTGAAGGAAATGTTCAGCGAGCCGATTAGGGCGCTCAATCGAAACAACATCGGGAAGTGCACATTCCTGTCTGAGGAATTACACTGGAGCCTGGCCATCGGGCGCTCATACGCGTGCGCAACATTGAAAATTGGAACCGATATGGTCGCAGCTGCACACCGAGTCATGCATTCCATTTCTTCATATTCTGAAACTTGATCATATGCTCGCAAAAGAGCGAGAAGGTCAGAAAACCTTTAAGAAAACAGCATTCCTCAAAGACAGAATCACTGGGAATGACAATCTGTTCTTTTTGTTATAATCCGATGAATTTGACAGACGTGTTCCAATCTAATAATCACGGATATTAAACTGTGGAAAAAGCTCTGTTAAACAATTAAATCCCTTATCTGTGTGGCTAGCAGGGGGGGGGGAAACACGAGCGACGTAATTGAACAGACCGTGTAACCTGTCTAAATTTGAACAGAAGATGAGCAACAAAATGAAAATTCTATTAGTCCATAATGTCACCCCCCCCCTCACCCCCCACCCCGCTAGCTTGCCTGTGCTCTTCATCTGCTCTACAAAGTATTCTAATGCAAGTCCTGCCTTACCTCCCCGTGTCTCTTTTTCTCTAATTATCCGTGAGGTCAGTAAGCAAAATGGGGAAGAAGCCAGGAGATCAATACAAATTATCCCTGAGCAAACCAGTGCTGACAGTTTGAATTGCAGCATATGTTTACCCAAAATCAGGCAATTTATCTTAATATCAGCCGAGTAATGCAGCAGGGGTGAGAGGTCACACAATCTCTCCACCTCATAATTACCCACCTCTAAAACAGGAAAGTGGTATTGATTGGCCGCGGGCCGGGAAGCGGGCGTGACTGGAACGTGCCAGCAACCCCCCCCCCCCCTGCCCCCTCTAAACAATCCACCACCGCCACCACCCGTATCATAGCTCCCCTCTTCAACCTCCCCTCCCCTTGGCTAGACTCCCCACCCAGGGAAGGATTTATGGGATGTCTGTGGAGGGTTTCATGTTTCCATGCAGCGACTGAGAGCCCTCACAGAGAGGGGAGCGCGGGATGGGGGTGAGGCATCCACACCCTTTGACCATATTATGAAAACACATATTGGTCATATAATTTGGTCATCGTATGGCGAAATAATGACAACACACATATTTTTCTTTTCATAAAACTTCAACGGCACTCGTTGGAGTGCAAACCTCCACCAAGGCCAAACTAAATATTCACAGTCATAGATACCCACTTTGTGCTTTTGCCGGATTTTTGCTATTAAGGTTAACACGTTATTCACTGAGAAATTAAGGGGTAAAAAAAAATGTTTGCAGGTTTAAGCAAGCGAGATTTTAGACATTTTTATGGCAACTTCGGTCAAATTTAAGAGCTCTCATTCACTTCTTATTGCAGCAAATTGGAGTGGGCGATATGGGTTCAATACAATATTTTAAGAAATGTGATTATATTTTATCTGCTATATAAAAGAAGTACAAAACACTTTTACAGTGATTGCAGCTTGCAGGTAACATCATTTATTAACACAGCCCACCTAAAGCTACCTTCTGTACAGGCAGCAAAATGAAATAATTGATTTAGATTATTATATTTCTTTGACACAATTGGATTTCAATGTGTCATATTTAAGACGTTGGAAGAGTGCATTTGAGTAGCATCGTGACAACTGACCGCCATCTTTGTGGAATTAAAAATAAATAAATTAATTAAAAATAAAATGGAATGAGCACTTCAAATGCCTCAAAAAATAACAAATAAATAAAAAAAAAATAATAATAATAAATTTGATTACTCAAGCACATGACCTATTCTACTTCCCACACAGCTCTTCTCAAGAATAATGTTCCATTTGTGCTATTTCAGTGGCATTTTTAGGGCAAATGATGCCGTTTGAAACATCGCAGTCGTTTTGACGCGTCGACTTGGAGAACCCGTATGAGCTTATTGGTGGATATTTTTAACTGCAACTTGTCAGCCAAGTGGAGAAGGGGTTCCCCAGCTAGCAGACAAAACTAAATGGTTAAGGAGATATCTTCAGGGAAAAAAAAACATGAAACATTAAAAGTTTTACTCTAATTTGAAAGCGTTTTTTGACCAGATTTTCGATAGACAATATCACACAAAAGGCTCCAGAACCCGTTATCTCATTTTAACATTTTCTTGGTGTGCTGAACTCAGGTTGAAGTGCCCCCCCAATTCAGCGTTTTGACAGGTAGGCATTTTCTTGTCGTGTTGCTAATTTGAGGATTAAGTGCAATTTTTAAAGGGTAATTAAGGCCTTAACTTTGAAATATCTAATTAAAGACATTTTCAGGATTACCCCTGTTTCTCAATTATTTACAGACCAAAATGTCATGGAGTTTCCGTTGGCCCAAACCTGACCCCCTTCACGAGGTTTTGTGAAAATTGGATGTAAAGTTTTTGTCCAATCTTGCATGAAAAGCATACCAAAAACACTGGCGGGCCTAATAGGACGAGACGGTACTACTTGGGGAGGAAGGAGGATGCTGTCAATGTGTGTGGCATTAAAAAGTAAAGCCTACAATCATTCTGAAGAAATCAAGATGAAAGAAAATCTTTGTAGAGAGGACAAAACTCTGTGGCGCAGTGCTAAGAACGTGCAGGTATGGCATTCATTACCCCGGCTGCATATAAGTGCTCAGTATATATTATCAGCAGCTCTTACAGGATTATTGACATTGTCTGTGTCTGTCTGCGCCGGGTGTACATGCCGCGACTACAAAAGTGTCAACTCATCAACTGACAGCGCCGTTTAGCGCTAATGCAAGTCTCCATCAGCTGTCACAAGCATTTGCATGAAATCAATAGCAGATGGCGGTCTGTGTCACCAATTTCATTACGCCGGGGTTGTTACAAAGATCATCTCCATGATAGATGAGAGAGCGGCGCGTCGTCACAGCGGCATCGCGCCTGACTACATGTCAGGCTCTGCCATGTGCACAAGTCATATTTTCGTTCACATATGTGAGCACTTAAGCCTCGACGCATTCTTTAAGGATATCCTAGCCTCGCAATCGCACGAATCATAAGTCTTTCCACTGCGATTTTGGGCATCATTATCATTGGCAAAGGCACATGACACTGAGCACCTCTCCCGGCCGAAGTCTCGTCCTGTAGCGTGCGCCTTTCCGGCTGCTTTCCCAGCATGCCCGGCGGCTCGAGCAGGCCCCGGCCGAGGCGGAGGACAGGAGAGCATGATGTATCACCCTGAGAGCGCCCACTGACAGCCTCTGATGATGGATGGCCTGATTATGGAGTGCTTTTTACACATACACAATTTACATCACACTGAGCGGCGGGGTCTGGCGGGGCCGCGTATGCACATTCGTTTGCACACTCCCGGGCAGGTGCGCATGTGTGTGTGTCTGTGTGTGCGTGCGTGCGTGCACAAAGGCATAGATAAGAATGGGGTTGGAAATAACAAAGGAAAGTGGGCAAATTCCTCGCTACCTCCTTGTCATGTACGATCAATACGGCAGATCAATCCTTTATTAAGGGGAAGACGGCGTTTGTCCACTTGGTGCGGCGGGCCCTTTTGTCGCTTTCGGAACGCATGATGACCTGCCAAATTAGATTTCCAGCAGTGTATGTTACTCAGGTGAGCCGGGAAAACGAGGCTGCATATTACTGTACTTGCAGTACAGTAGGTCCTTGCTATCGATTAGCATCCTGCATCGGCCATGCTTGAACACATAATTGCTGCATTTGATCACGCTCGAGCTGGCAATTACTGTAGGCAGGCTTCTGTGTCCAAGTGCAGCACAAAGGTACAGTGAGTGTGTGTGTGTGTGTGTGTGTTGTGTATTTCGATGAGCGGGGACAAAATGAGGCAAAAGCAATAAATGTTCCTACTGTGACTTCATGCCTCGTGTATGCACGCGTGTGCGTATGTTTGGCGCGCTTTCACTTTTTGTGATGTCGAGCAGGTTCAGCGAGCTGTGCGGTGTTAATGCTGAAATTACACGCTGAGTAATGAGTGATGGGCCAAATTACAGGCTGAACAATGAACAGGGGCAGGCACTTCTTATTAGTCTCCATAGAAAGCCATTGATTTATGAAGCGCTCGGCGGAGTTACTCTCCTGAAAATGATATCTACATTGAGAAGTGATGTTCTCTATTAAGTCGTTCCTTCCCCCTTCGCACTGCTCTACTCCCTCCCTGCCTCCCTCCCCTTCTCGCCTGGTCCTGCCTTTGAGTGTACACATGATTGTTTAGAACCAGGCGGCGCTGTGAGGAAGCCTTCAATTACCCATTAGGACTGTCAGACATAAAGCGACCCCGCTCTCACCAAAGTCTTGGTTATGATTCATTTACTTTGTGCCCCTGATTCATCGCCCAATATGCCTCATGCTCCAGATTACTATTTGAGGGGTGGGAAAGATTGATGGCTCCGTGGGATCCGCTGCCGTATTTCACGGGCGCTCTGTTGCGGTACAGTCGGTGGAGAAGTGTGAGATGACAGCGGCTTACACTAGATCAATGTGTGGACAGCCTTTCGCAGATTATTAAAGCTCTGTTAGATTAAAAGAGGCCCGCTCTGTAGTTTAGTTGAAGTCAATATTCTACAGTAGATAAAAAAAGGGGGAGGGTCCCTCGCAAGGATCCCGGCACTGATGTAGGTCATCACGGCTCTTAATGGAATAACACTCTGTGACACGAGTGTCACAAGTAACTGTGTCATTTTCCATCGCCACCCACGGAGCCGCCGCTTTTTTCACGAAATGATTTGACACCCTTGAGGTTTTGTTGAAATTAGCCATTCTGAAATGACTTTTGTACTGTAAACGCTAACAGATTGCTCAATTACTTTCTTCCTGTCTGTGTAAAACCCCCAAAACACGACTGCTTGTAACGCTCGTCTCCCCTCTCGCGCAGCCCTGAACGAGCCCACCATCGACTATGGTTTCCAGAGGCTGCAGAAGGTCATCCCCAGACACCCCGGCGACCCTGAAAGGCTACCAAAGGTCAGTCCACTGTCTCTGATAAACTGTGATACGATGACTTGAAGCTGTGAATGTGAGAATTAAACAAAGCGACATTACCACTAACACATAGTGCTTTAAAAAGGAACAGCTTTGCCGCACATATGTGGCTTAGCCACTAGCCAGCGTGGTAATTGCATTGGTTTAGTGTGAGGAGAGAGGCGTAAACTCTCCGTGCGGTAAAATAGCTCAATCAGGCGTTTTCCTCTCCAGTAGTCTGTGGAGATGGTAATCTGGTCAGAAACGACGTCTGCGCCCTCATTACCCCGCTCATGTTTTCCTTTCATTTTCTGCAGCTCGATTTGGTTTAATCTTTTGTTTACAGAACCCTGTGCCGTAAACCCCTTCGTCTTACTGCCGCTAATAGACAAAGACCGCGTGTTATTATGCTTTGGCTTTCTTATTGTTTTCTTTTGAACCCGGGCGAAGCAGTTGAAAGCCACGTCAAGTCTGAGATGCTCTTGTGTGGCACACAAACGGGTCACGATATTGACGCCACTGCGCGAGAACAGGAAGATCATTCTCCCGCTGAGACGAAACTCTTTGATTCTTTTACACTTTTTTTTTTTTTTTTTTTTTTTTTAACCGTCTTTGATTCTCTTGCCTCTTCCGTTTCCTATTGATAAAATCTATCACTGCGCTGTCACTAATTGCTACCATGCCGGTAACCATTTTGGTGACTGACGTGTCAAGCGTAATAATATGAATGATTAGTCCATTCAAAAGCCCTCGGCATGCAGTAAAGTGGTGGCCACCTTAGAGTTTTAATAACAGTGTAAAACCTTTGAAGACCTTATCTATTAAATCCCAGCATGCAACACAGCAATATCATTAACGTCCAACGGCCAATTTAATAAAGACCAGACTGTGTGGTCGCGAAAGATGTTTAACCGAGGCAATGCGGAGAAGTAGAGCATCACAGCTAGCGCCTGCTTCGCTATATGAAGTGTTTCAATTAGACTCGGTCCCCGCAGAGACAGGACACAACACCTTGACATGAAATGTGACTCTAATTTTAGCTAGTAAACCCTGACCATAAGCTAAAGAACCTTTAATATCCACTTTCTTTAACTCGGCGGCCATTCCTGGTCAATGCGGCTGCACTATTTCTGTTTTATAAAGTCACAGTGTCTTTGCAAAAAGACAGACACATTGTTAAACACAGCTTTATTACGGCGAAAGCAGACTTCTTTCTATGAATACAAAGTGTTGTTGGCAGTGAGACAGCTCTTGACACCGGACCCGAGATTAGTTTCCTGGGCGCGTGTATACTTAATATAGCACGGTCTCCCAGCCTTTGCATGAAACAATCACAGAGTGAGATGAAACCCTGCACTTCCAATAAACAACATAAATATTTGATTTGCTCTCTAATGGACCCAAATATGGGGTTCAGGGGGCATGTAAATGATCCCACCAAGTGATTCGTCATTGTTAAGCTTGCCATCCGAGGGTCAGCGCTGGGGGTCAAAAGCACATTCCCAATAAAAGAGCCGGCGGCGGCTCCGGGGGCTTGCATGTACATTTGGAATGAGAACAGAAACGGCATATAGAGAGCGGCCATTACTGGGTGCAGGTGAGGTGAGCGAAACGCTATAAAAAGGAGATAAAGCTGGAGGACGCAAGCTGTGCATTAGCAGAAAGGCAAATCGACACCCAGCCCACTCACCGCCGCGCCCTGAACGCCCCCCGCCCCCCGCCCGCCATGACTTCACCCTCCGGTTGATAATATTACTGCGCTATTGATTTCCACCAGCCTTCTCTCTGGGACCAGTAAGACACGTGGTAATTGTAAGGAGACAGAAAGCCAATATGGGAGTGCTCATGGATAGCGAGGGATGCACGCTAATATTGTTGCTACACAGACAGAAAAAACAAAAAAACAAAAAAACATGGCGGGAGAGCGGTAGTGGGGAGGGACGCTGCCGCTGATTGAAGTTTACCTCGTAATTCTAAGACAACATCGTAGATGGCAGCCTGACCCTGTGGGAGGAGTGCAGATATAAAAATTCAATGCAAAGTCCAGGGTGAATATGAAAGTAATAAGTGTGAGCAGTCAAGTGATGAGAAAGGAGATTGGTTTGCGGGCATTGCGTTAAGTGAAGAGAGACTTTGGAATTCACCCCCCTTTTTAAGATCTTGTTATAAAACAATTTTCTATTCATAATATAAAAAAGACAATTTATAATACCATTTTGTGCCCTCTGGCAGTAATGGACAAATAGACTGGATATCACATTATATCACACTCAATTTCTCTCTTCTGTAACAAATTAGATTCATTATGAAATTAAAAGTGGAAACTCAATATTGTTTTATTATTAAGCTGATTGCTTTGGATTCTTTACTTTCCCCCCAAAATGAGCATAAGCCCATTCTTTTCCAATTCCTCGCGTAATCCGCCAGGAGAAAATATTACAAATGTGCTCATGTCAAGCAATTACCCATGTATTTAAATGAATCTCTCTTCCTGTGCTCTTTGAAGTACCTTCATCTAATGGCCCTATGCTTCTAAATGCATTCATTACCTCGGGCTAGAGCTAACAGAGTAATTGCCTTACAGTTTTATAATGGCATTAGCACTCCAAGCTACATAACCTAGGCCCTCTTTTATTAACTGTGATAATATAAATACAACATCCATGTTAATCTACTGCTCTAAGAATCACATTTGGGCTGTTTTAGACCCCCATTTCCCGCTTGTTTTATGACAATGCGTCATTTGTTATGACTTCCCTTCCGCCAGACGAACTGAAAGCGGCTTCTAAATCTTGGGTGATCTGTCATGTGAGCAGCCCCATTTAAACAGTTGTTGAACACGAGACCTTTATGCAAAGCGAGGCGAAGAACAGCAGAAATCGGTCACGCGTTTGTCAGTGAACAAAAGAAATCATTTGAGGCCTTTAATTGTTTCAATTTAGCATGGCGTGTTCTGATATGTCTCCATGACATGAAAGCCAATTACACTTATTCTGGAGTAGCATTCAGATTTACATGGAAATGCCCCCAGAACACTATTCCGCGCTAATCGTATTCACAGCGTGAGCTGAGCCGCATGAAGGCGTCTCGTCAGAAGACAACAAACTTCGTCCTTGATTGGGTGCAGCACTTCTCATCATCCTCGGATATGACTGGGTTGCCACTTAAGCATAGCCCTGCCAGTCGGCTCGGTTAGTTAAGACACCACGCGGTAAACGACAGATTAAGGATGAGAGGCAATATCGTTTCCTCGCCTCCTTTTTTTCCTCCCAAGCTGTCCTTATGTCACTGCTGCAAAGTGCCATATGGACAAGGAGCGGGAGGACGTTTTACAGGGAATGAAACATGGCTTGCGTACGAGACGCTCTTAATTGCTTTAATTGTTGCTTAAAATTGAGAGCCATGGAGGAGAGCTTGAAATATGATGGAATAGATTATTGGTAATTATTAACTGCAGACAAAAAGAGAAAGAAAGCCACTTTATCTCACTCAGCAAGCGCGAGAAAAATCTGTTCTGCCTGATGAGAACACATCAAGACAGCTGGTCCTCTCATTTAGCCTACCTGCCTCACGACAACCATAATTCTTTATTTGTATGCAAACTAGATGCATGCAACGTTGAGCATACACACCAATTTCAGAGGTAAATGCCCATTCTAAGAACCACCCATCCGGTAACTTGGGGTGGATTAAGCGATATGTTTCTATAAGAAAGCATGGCGTATGCTGGAAGTGGCTTCTACAGTGATTCATCTTGATAAATCAAGGGGTGTGCTAGATATGCTCCTCAGGATGAAAGGACACACGGCGCACACACTCCATACGCCGCGCCTGGCGAATGCAGGCCAAGCATTGGAGGCCGCTGTTTGAAGGCACCGAGGCTGTGTTTACATTCATTTACGGCAGCTGCCGTCTTAATCCCGCACCGCTATTGCCAAGTGATGGGACACTTCAGACAAATTACCGAGGCCCGTGAAAGAAAACACAGTGAATGTGGGAAGAAAACAAGCACCATCTGAGATGTTTCTGCTGACAGATTTGCATTGCTTTTAAGCGGGGTTCTAAGAGGCCGGTCAACAAATCTCTGCTTTACAGCAGGTGACAACATGCGAGCGTTTTCTACGACGCGGGCGGCAGCCGCGCCTGCATCTTGCCTTTGTCACATTGAATGCACTCGAAAAGAACAAGAGGGGTTGCTCCGAGCATATTGCCTCCTGTATTATAAAAGCAAAGAGAGCAGTCTGCTTGCTTGAGAGGGATTTAATTGTAAGTGGTGAATTCAAAAAGAAGAAGATAAAGACACGACAAGCGGGCCAAACCCCGCCACCTCGCCCGCAGCCCGGAACAGAGCGGGACCAACGGGATCCCGGGCCAACTCATTTTCAGTGTTAAGAGCCAAAGCAACACAGCTAATCCGCATTGTCAAGCGGGGGCAAGCGTGCAGACATGGATAAGACCACATCCTGAGCATCCGTGTCCCCAAGGCACGAGCACCCAGCTCCTGCCGGATGGGAAGTCATTTGTGAAGTCCTTTGCAGCAGCCAGTCAAAGAGGTTAATTGAAAAATTCCTTAATGTCATTACAACAGAACTAGATTAACCCAGAGCTAATTCACTTTATTGTTCTGAGGAGAGGGGCTTCGGCGCTGAACTCTGGAAGCCCAGAATCAGGCGTGAGGTGTTGTTTTTAAAGGACTATGCCAGTTTAATTAAGATAGGGAACATTATTCACCGCTCTGCATGCATGGGAGGAGTAAAGTAGTGTGTAAATGAAGGCGCGGCGCCTCTTAAAACAGCACTGCTCTTCATTTTTGGCGGCCAGGAAAACCCGACACCGCCTGCTGTGTAATGTTTCTGATCATGTTCATGACTATATGGACACTTGACATTTTCGATTGCTTCCCCCCCCCCCCGCCCCCCCGTCATCAGGAGGTGTTACTGAAGAGGGCGGCTGACCTCGTTGAGGCCCTGTATGGGATGCCCCACAACAATCAGGTCTGTATCCGCGCAGTTGTGTACTTAAATAAATGAGATATTTACTGAGAGCATCACCATAGGGGATTTTCACACCACTATATCTGGAGCGAGATGCGAGCTAAACCGTATAGCCGTGAACCAGGCATCAAAGCGGACGCACAGCTTTAAAAAAGGAAACTCAAAAACCTTTGCCTTCTCTCGCTACGCTTCTCAGGAGATCATTCTGAAGAGGGCAGCTGACATCGCCGAGGCCCTGTACAGCGTTCCCCGCAACCACAACCAGATCCCCTCTCTCGCCAACACAGCCTCCCACGGCATGATGGGAGTTAACTCCTTCAGCAGCCAGCTAGCAGTCAACGTGTCTGAGTCACAAGGGAACGACCAAGGTATGTGATGTGCTGCTCGGTGGCTCCCAAACATGTGGTCAGGGGTCTCAGGGAGGGAAATGAAGTGGACATTTTCTTCTCCGCTCATTAAAGAGATAAAATGGATAGAAATCCACATTTTTGAATAACTGCTCCTACTACACAACAATATAGGCTGTTAAAGGCCCCAATTAAGTTCTTATTAAAGTGCCATCTGCAGTATGAGCCGATATAAAAGAAAATATTTGATTGCAGTTGTAAATTTCACTGGTAAAAGCACAATGAACAAACCGTCCTCTTTCTACCCTCACCCACCCCTTCCTCGTTATGCAGTGGGCTACAGCCGGAACACCAGCAGCGTGTCCCCCCGGGGCTACATCTCCAGCAGCACCCCGCAACAGTCGAGCTACAACACCGTCAGCAACAGCATGAATGGCTACGGCAATGCCGGCATGAACCTGGGAGTGCCAAGCTCCCCGGGGTTCCTCAACGGCTCCTCTGCCAACTCCCCATATGGAAGTGAGTAACTTGCCACCGTCGCCCGCCGCCGTAGCACTAAACTGCCGCTGATTGAATTCCAGGTCCCATGTTCGTTTTCGCCTCAATGAATCATCTGCGGCAGGGTTAGAACATTGCTGCTACTGCTAATGTATTACTATCCCTTCGGCGGCTCGCTCCAACTGCTTCTCGGAACACGCATTGTTGAGATTAAGACCCTTTTTATTGATTTCAACGTGATATGCAATGCCCGAAATTGGACTTCAAGCCACTGGTGAGTGGTTGGTAGCTCTTGCAGTTGAATTGTTCAACTATGAGATCCGATGCCGGTCTCGGGAGTCAAATCTGGGAACCTTCAGCCACAAATCACATTCTTCAACTGCTAAACCACAGAATCTACATAATTAACTCACGTGAGGAGGCTGTTTTGTTGCTAGTTAGCGGGTTCACACAAAAACTACTTTCCATGAAACTTTGTGTGAGGTTGAGGAACGAGCTTCTGGATTTTTCTTTTTCACTTTGATTAACTTTGTCAGACACATTTTTGAGAAAATAATGCATTCATTTCAATCACACAACTATATTCACAAGGTGTTCAATTTATATTTAGATGCGCATTTCAAATTTGTTTGTGGATAGTAGGAGCCTGTAAGTACTGATCTTGTACCCCCCACCTCCCTGACCCGACCCCGAAGTAACACTACCCCAGCCTTACCTCAACTGCCCTCTCCCTCTCTAAGCACTACTCACAGCACGTTCTCACTCTCACCCGCCCTCCTGCCCTCTCCTTCCCTGTCATCTCCGCAGTTAAACAAAAGAGCGCCTTCGCCCCTGTGGTCCGACCCCAGGCCTCCCCACCCCCCTCCTGCACCAGCGCCAACGGCAACGGACTGCAAGGTGAGCCCCCCTCACCCCCTCATCCTTTCCCTACGGACTACTGGTCAGATACTGCTGCTCAGGCCTCTGTCCGGTTTGGTGAGGGATTAATCATTACACATATATGCATTTTGACAGGCCAATTTACACATCACACACACATGCATACATACACGCACGCACGCACGCACACACGCACACACACACACTCATCTGACTCATCTTACATGTTGACCGAACATGCACGACGACACACACCCTCGTTGCCCTTTGGTAAAGATGATCCACGCCGAGGAAGAAGCTCGCCAGAATTGTTTTTGGTAATTATGTTTATTAGGTTTTGTGTGTGCGCGCGCCTCACCGCCAATGTGATTGGTTTGAAAACAAGCAAAGCCATCGCGTGCGCGCCCCAAGATTAATAACATTGGGCTTAATGAAGTGGGAAATTAAAGTTCATCTCGCAACACGTTCATACTTATTAATACATGTTGTGCAGAAATTAATGAGCATTGCCTCGCCATCATCTGCGCTGGCAAACTTAAAAGCATTCCAACCATGACTCTACAAATACACTCCCAGCAATATAATAATATATCATTCCCGACACTTCGGTAGTCACCTAATTGTTAAACGTGTGAAAAGTGACGCATATATAAACTCTCCGGGTGAGGTGCAGTCGCTAATGACAGATGGTCTCGCTAAAATATCGGAAACTACCTTTGATCACGGCTAATCTTTCTCGGAGACGAGCGTAGTGCGTCGACGTAGATGAAGAGGAGGAACGTTCAAATAAGGAACGTCTGACAAATGCTGGATTGTGGGAAGTGACCGGGCCAGTCGCTCTTCACCTCCCCGGAGCGTCGGCCACTGTTTGCCGTTGCCCCGACACCCGAGTAGAAATATCACACGTAAGCAAAGCCGGCGTGCTGGGGGCTGAAATGTCAGAGCAGGAGGGAGCTTAACAAAGTCTCGCCCACTAGGAGGGCGCGCAGATGCAGGCAAACACTCGCAGGAGCGGCGTTCATACACACACACACACACACACACACACACACACACACACACACAGAGATGCACTATTTCATTGTATTTATTACCAGAACTGTTTTAAGCCTGATAAACTAATCACCTCTTTCCTCTTTTTCTCAGCCATGTCCGGCCTCGTCGTCCCACCAATGTAAATGCACTTTCGTCATCTCAAGCACCAGTCTACCACTTTCACAGGACACGCCCCCAACCCCCCTTCCCCCCGGGCACACAACAGCAAAAAGCGCTGGTGCCATGTATAGTCGACTGCTTGTTCTCTTTTTAAAGATGGAGAGGGTGGGAAAAAAAAAAAGAATCTTTTCAAAATGACTTTAACAGCCCCGCAGAAGAAAAAGGATCTCACGAGGAACCATATTTTGTTCTTTTTCAGTGGGACTTCTTTTTGTTTTGTTTGTTTCCCCGCCCCCTCATTCCATCACCCTTGACGAGGACACAGGATGACGAAGGGTTTATTTTGTATACCTGTCGGCTCGCGCTTCGGCCTTGGATCCGTCCGATCGACCACACATTCAATACTGGAAGGGACTCTGTGGACTCACCATTGTACAGTAAAAACACTGATGTACAGTACATTTGCCAATGAACTCGTTTGCCTCAGAAATTGTTTTTCCTTTTCTTTTTTCTTCCTGTTCCGACTCTCTTTTAACAGATCCACACACAAGAGTTGTGCGTCTTTATAATGTGACTTTTTTTGTATTTTCAAATGTGCGAGGAGAAAAAAAAAAAAACACAGGGGCCAAGACAGTTTCAACTGGAAATTATAAGAGATATATAATGTAGTTAATTGATCATAAAATTACAAGGGAGGGTGGGGAACGTAGGGTCGGGGCTGGGCGGGTGAGGTTGTACCATGTTTCATTCCTGCATTTTAACTTAAATTTTGTAATTTATTGTAGCTAGAAAAAAAAATCCTCTTCAAATGGTTCAAAAAAAAATCCTCTTTGACTCAACAAGCACACTGACGTGTACAAAACACTGCTCTGTTGATGAATATGATGTACTTCCATGTCTAGAGCTTCCTTTTAAGCAAGTGTGTTTTGCCATGTTTTTCAACTTTTTTGCTAGCACTGTATATTAATGCATTCCTAGGCTACTGTGAAGTCTGTTTCTTGTTGATGAGGAGCAGTCTCTCCCTTCTATAGCTCCAACTCCCTTATGTGTTTTATATGTGGTTAAAAAAAATGGTAGACTATTGTGATATTGCCAAACTTGTGCTAAATATTTATACATCTGTCTTTTTCATGTTCTTTTAGATCAACACACAAAAAAAAATGTTTTAAAAAAAGTAAAAAAGCAAATCCATTGAGAATGTAGGCGTAAAGTAGTTCATTGTCATATTTCTGTTCCAACACACACTTGCGCTCACTGAGGGAAATTTTGTAACATATCAACTATAAATACTGTATTTATCTCTGAAATTTTGTATATTGCTTTTCATTATGTATGTATTAATCGTCATTGCCCTTAATATAGTGATGCAGCACAGATAATTCAGCCAAGAAATGTTGCCTTCATGTTTTCTTTTTTGTATTTGATGAAATGCAACGTGCATATATTTCATGTGTATTCTCAAAAACTTACTCCGTCGACTCTCTTGTCCAGTTTTTTTTTTTTTTTTTTTTTTTTTTTTAAAGGGGAAGTCAAACTTCATTGTTTATTTTTATATTGATTTTAAATTATCTATACAGACCATTTTGGAGAAAACTTTGTTGGTTGTATTGTCAAATAAATTGTTTGTGACCCATATGATAGTTGTTAAGATCCAATAGAGACTAATGTGCATGAGGGACAACCTTGGAGATAAAAAAAAAACAAAAAAACAAAAAACAAACCAAAAAAAAAAAACAGTCTCCATTTGTGGTTGTATTATTTTCTGTTTTGTAGAATGTAAAGAAGTCATTTTTACTCACCACTTATGACTCTGCCACATAGCTTACACGTGTTTACAGGGGAGAAACATTAAAAATGTCAACATTTGGAATGGAAACGATGTTTTATTAAAATTTTACAGTAAAAAAACAAAAAAAAAAAACAAAAAAAAAAAACACACACACTTTGCACTAAACTGCGGACTTCTTGAGCGCGAATGACCACTCAGACGGACCACCGGAAAGACGAGCGCAAAGCTGAGAAGTGTAACCTCCAAAAAAAAAAAAAAAAAGGGGGGGGGGGGAACCATCTCTTACTCCCACTCTTGACGAAGCGCTCTGACATTGTGAGATCCTCCTGCTGCTTCAAAGCCTCATTGTAGTCATTCATAAACAGCAGCAGCTTCTTATTCAAAGCACCCCAAATGGGGCTCATTCAAATCCCTCATTTCATTGCATTAAGCCACCTAGTTAATAAAGAATCAATACATTGAAAGAGCAAGGTTATCCTTTGTCTATAAGAGCTGGTATCGTTCTGAACCCCTTATAGTTTGCGAGCTGAAAGGAGGGTGGGACCACTGTGAAATCTATACTCATCAAGTGGATCAAAAAGAAGGAGAAGAGTGTTTAGGGGTGGGTGTGTGTGTGTGTGTGTGTGTGTGCGTGTGTGTGGTGGTGGTGGTGGTGGGGGCTCCCTAAAAACAAGAGAGCATCTTATCTGGCGTCCTCGGCGTGCGCCGAGAAGCAGGTCACAAAATGTCAATTTCCCATCAAGGCAACATTGTCCACAGCCACCTCTCCTTTTAATGCACAATTAGGCGGCGGCGACCCGAGTGCCAATCAGCATATCGCAGCTTATTATGTCGAGCGCCATGCACGGACGCTGCCGCCTCGCACATAGTCGGCAGTGGGTGGAAGGGGGGGTGTGGGGGGTGCTGATAGCAAAAAGGACAGACGCCCTCAAAAGAGCAATTTAATTTTCAGCCCCGATCGCCTCCTACCCTCAAATCATTCCCTTGATAATCCAAAGTGTCTGATAACAATAGCGTCCTGACATTGCATTATCTGTTTCGGATACAGCGTCGGATCTATCGCCTTGCTCACCGCTGTCTCTATTATTCATGACAAAAATCTTGCTCAGGCAGGAAAATGCGCAAACTGTACATTTAGCGGGAGCGTGGCTATAAATTAAACCCAGGCACAAAATGCCATGGCGGGAACAAGAGCCAGGGAGGGTAGAGGAAAAAAACAAAAAAAACACAGGCAAGTTGTGCGGGTGAAAGCACAATCAAAAATGACATGTTTGCTCAGTTGTTGCCAATTTTAAGCGCTCGCAGGCAGGCTGGAGTTGCACTCGATTGTCTCAGCAGGTTTCCTCTCTGTGTCCGGCGAGCTCGGCCACGCCACTCAATCATTCTGAGAGCCTCTTTATTGGAGAACTCTAATGGCCACCCTCCGCCATGATCTTAATGTGTGCATTAAATATTTATAAATCCTGGGTCAATAATGCCCCATAACCAGAGCCTGACAGACACCCTCCCCGCCGTACCGTGCGGCCGCCTCCCTCCCCGACGCAGGCAAAAGGTGAAGGGGTCACGCAATCAAAAGAGAACGCGGCTGGCCACATCCATACGTTTGCCACTCTTATCAAGACTCGCCTCAGTAGTGCTTATCTGTCAAAGGAGAGAAATATTGAAAGCAATATCGATCTTAACTAGACTTGCCGAGGGCCACGGTTCAAACATCTGCTCGTGGATTGTTATATTTAAAAAGAAATGAGAGGTTAAAAAAAAGAAAAGATATCTTCGTATTATAACTGTGCAGTAATATTGAACAACTCTGCCGGGGTATGACTAACAGCCACGCTATTAGCCAGCACCGCTGTAGATTTATTGGAGCGGATACTCGACAATAAATATTTCTTCATTATCGGCCGGGTTAATCGCGGCGTCTCCACGGGTGACTCGGCCGCTTTAGGTGACCGTCGGCTGGGCTGTTCAGGTGAAAGATTGCGCTCCGGCGATAGCGCACGCACAAAAGGGCGGCCGGACAATGAGCCAGTCAATGGAGAGTGCCCACTGAAAGAGCCACAATGGCCGTGCATGCTGGGAATTGGGCTGCGCGATATAAAGGAATGAAACCTTCACCGAGGCCACGGAGGACAAGCATTCAGAAAAGAGGTTTTTGTTTGTGCTTTATCAATCTGCGCTTTCCCAGGAGAAAAAACAATTCCACCTGACCTTAAAAACGGGAATATTAGCTTACAGCATCCGCTCCCTGTGTAGCAGTTATTGAGGAGGTTATAGGTTGACGTTTAATGGATGTTGCTGTGGTCATACCTTTGTGCCTATGCGTGTCCAGACAAGGGCCCATCAAACTAAAATAGCATGACAATAGTTTATCTTGGCCGCTGGGTGGGCAGTGCTGAGGAGGTCTGTTTAGGGATTGGCTGTTAACTGCTGAGTGAGAGGAAAGGGGTAAAAAAAAAAAAAGTGCGATCACAACTTTGAGATGACAATAGATCAAAATAAAGAGGGCTGACCTTTTTTGAACAATTCCATATCAAAACAAGAGCTTTGACCCTTTTTTCTCTCTTTTTTTTTTTTTACAAATAGTCTTGCAGTCTGTGTGTGATTGGGAACATCTGATAATACAGCACTCCCCTGCTCCAACAACACACTGGGACGCAGCTTTGCAGCGAAAACTAGATCCGTACAAAGATTTCCACTTCACTCGATGCAGTCAAGAAGGAATGAGCAAAGTATCCCAGCGCGTTGGAAGAGCCATTAAACTTGAATTTGGATGGCATTTGATACTTCATTAATGTTTCAGTGAATTTCTCATCCACAAATGCAAGATTTTGCCTCAACAGGAGCGCAGCGTTCAACCTATTTTCCCTTTACGAACTTCACCTAGTCCCGAAAACGACTCCCTAAATGTTGCTCGGTCAGGGAGCGTCGAGGTGCGGTGATAAAATAACTGCCACGCTCTCACCATATAGCGCTCCTTTCATAGTGCCCCTCTGTAGTGCTTTGTCCAGTACTTCTGGATATGATATCATCTATTAATAATTTATTGGCAATGGATTACATAAAAAGGGAGCAGAAATAACATCCAATATTCATGCCCCCTGAGCTTGACTGTGTCCAATCCGTTTGGCCCATAAAACCTTCGCCCCATTTCCATATCCGCTGTGGGTCACGACAGGTCCGCCGCACAAAGACTCACAGAACAGCTCCACTCAGGAAAAGGGCAGTAAAAATCGGGTGGGTTTCTGAACCCATACGAAACAGACCCCCTTTGGAAAAGAAAAAAAAAAAAAGTGAAAAAGCTCTTTTCCGATTTCAGCGCCTGTGAGAAACCTGGTGCTGCATTTCCCTCTTTAATTGTGCCACTTGAGAAATTGACGTGCCTCTGAAACATGGCATGAATCTCGCAGTTATTGCGGTCCCCTTGGCAGGGAATGTTGATACAACATCTGCATGCTATAGAAAGTAATGGAAGTAGCAGAGGTGGCAGCTGCAACTCTACAGGAAGTGTGCCATTTTCAGGCAGCGCCGCTGTGAGAAGCGCTAACTGCCAGCCTGGTCTTGCAGGCGGCTCTGATTGCCAGGACACTATGACAAACAGGCTGGGGATGGGAGTGTTGCATCCTGGGGGATGACAGCTTCTGTTTGATTGTCAATAAGGCTCATTAGCAGGAAAAATGGGGAATGCGAAAGGAGATTAAATGGCTCCCCCCCCTTGTGCTTTATTTTTCCAACTGACTTTTAAAAAAAAATAATAATAATTTAAACCAGTAAAACTAAAATGTATAGAAAATACCTACAATACTTTCTGTACAGGCTATTCTAGTCCACATTCCGTCTTGAAAACATCACGCACACCTTGCACCAAGCGTGTTCCCGCTCTGAGTCACTCTCATTTGAGGAACAGCGGCGAATGTTTCCCCTCACGTCTCAGGCAAGGAGCGGCCAACAAAGCGGCGTGTAAGGGCCTTTCCCTGAAGAGTCCTTGTCACGCCGCGCCAAACCTCTGTGATTATCGTTGTTTTTGCAGAGAGTGTCCACGCCTGCCAATACCGCTGTTCCATAAATGAATTTGGCCCCTCGTCAACGAATTACCTAACACGCAGAACTGTGTATGTGTCACATCCAATTCCAACTCACCGGCTTTGCTGGTGTGTGTCAGCTGGAGGACTTAATCATCAATCGTCAATCATAATAAGCGAAACACATTGATAGGGTGCCTCCTCCATCCCCGCTCTTGCACAGTTAAATAAAGTGTAAAGTGAGAAGTTAAAACTGACCTTGTTAAATCGGGACCACAATTTACATTCCTAATTTAGTGTATGGATTAATTAGTCTTGGCATGCGCGCGTATCAGCTTCCAGCTACGCCGTCACATCACAGAGAGCTTTCAAAACATCTCTGGAATGATTTCTGTCAATGTAATCTGCATACGCCATGATGTGTTATTTATTTTATTTTGAATATTTCCAGTGCCGCACTTTTAATTAATACTTAATTGGACAATTTATAGAGAAGACTTATTCCGGCGTTAGCCTCTAATCAATAGCCTCCATCTCCCATCATGCAAAATTAATCACTCTGACCTGTTATCAGTGCAGCAAGCGCACACGCGCGCACACACGGTACCTATGATGCTAACTGGCATGCATTTTGCACAAGGCTGAGAGAATCTGGCTCATATTTTCTCCTCTCCCTGATCCAATCCTTCCCGTCATATAGATCGCAGTCTGTGGGGGCCGGAGGCGCTGACAGAGCCCAGATGCTCCCGGTCTGTCTGGGGGACTGGATAGACTGGTGCCACGGGGTCCCGGAGCCTCTGAAGTGCCGCCCCCTCCGTCAACAAGGTCCAAGGCTAGACCTGCACTTTCTCCAGGCTGAGACGCTCTCCTTACCGCACCGCATGCTCACAGATTGATACGTGCCGGGAGAGGCTCGCACGTAATGCGGCCCTTCATCAGCCGTTCCTAATTAGAGAAGCGCGGTTCTGCTCCCGGGTTCGGAAGGTTACAATGACATACTGATACAAGGTTACTGGCAAGCACACACACACCTTTACTTTCTTTGCTCTAAGAGAGTCACCCAGAAAAGAAAAGACACCCTACAAGTCTCCAATCGTTCCGCTTTTCCCCTCAAAACACAAAGATCATTAGAAAAGAGCATCAAAGGACGCCATGTTTGCAATGACATTCTGCTTTGTAGCGGCGGCGTAGCGTGGCGGCGTGTGTCGGTATTAGGGGCTGCGGCGGCAGCTGTCGTGGCCGGCTGCACGGTGCCTCGGTGTCAGGGCCTCCGAGGCCAGGCGGTCTCGGCAGACAGACAAGAGGGGGAGGAAACCCGATAGTGCGGCCAAGCCTCAGTCTGTCTATGCGAGCAATCTATTCCTGTGTCCGACTGGCTGACTGCTGGACTATCTGCATAGCAAACACTCCTCCGGCTTCCCAGCAGCAGTGCGCCGCTCTCAGCTTGCCTAACGTGCTCCTCAAAAGTTTTTTTCTTTTTTTTAAGCTTGCAAACTTCTTGGAAATAATAAAAGCTGCTATGAATGAATCACTGATGCGGCTGCAGGACCCCTCTCGGTCTTGCATGTTTCTACCGAGGGGGAGCAGGTTGCGGAGTTATGAGCCAACATGTATAAGGAGCAAGACATGGAAGCATGGAGTGTGTTTGTATTTGATGTGGGGGAGAAAATTGTTCTATAATGAGGAGGGGTGCCAGGATATGAGATGGGAAGTGGGGAGTTGGCGACAGGATGTAAGTTATGAGGAGGAAACCAATGTTGGGAAATGTAGTGGCTGCTGTTGTTGCGCCGCTATAAGCGCACATATTTCTCACTACCGCCGCCGGTGATTAATGCAACCTGGCCGGGTCAAAACTATGAAGTCACACTAGCAATGCCACCAAAACATATTCTTTGTGGGGCTCAAATGACTGTGTGTGTGCGTGTGTGTGTGTGTGTGTGTGTGTGTGTGTGTGTGTGTGTGTGTGAGCGCATGTGAGGGGGTTAATAAATGTTGAATCAAACGCCGCACGAGACACTCACGCTCCTTAAGGGTTGCCCATTAGCGGTGTGTGGGTGCATGGGGAGTTTATCAGTGTCTGGGTGATTTATGAAGTCAGACTCAATATCGTCCACTTCACCCACACACATATGGACGTTCACATGCACGCTCATGAGCACGCGTGGCCACACGCACACGTGCACCCACTGAAACGGGGGGCGGGGGGGCGATATTAGGGCAAAATTAAAGGTGTCGCATGATGAGAAGGGACTCAGCTTCCTTTAATCGAATTCTGAATGTTGGCTCTCCACAACAATAAAACACTAATAATACTGCTAGTACCAATATATCATTGGCAATGTAAAAAGAAAATAAAAATCTCCCAAATAAGACAAAAAAAAAAAAAAAAAAAAAGGGGTGTGAAATATTTAATATAAAGCGTTGCCTTGGGTACCTGAGCAATTACACGGCCAATTTCTGGCAGCGTGGCTGACGCTTTGATGCTGGACTTGTTTTCAGCAGCTTCAGATAGCAGCAACTCTGCTTGCTAAATTTGTAGCATTCCACGGAATTTAGTTAGCCACAAGCAAGAAAAAAAAAAAAAGAACGAAAAAGAAAAGGAGGGTGCTTACAGTGCACTTCAGAGTGTGCCTGGCTTAAATGGGACCCCTTGTGGCTGTGTCACAACTCCCTTCGTTAGGGGGCTGACTGTAGCCTGTAGTCACCACAGGCATCATTAGCCCTCTGCGAAACCACAGACTGGGTCTCATTCTTCATCTGCCTGTCTGCCGCCTCGACATCCACGCTTACCGACGGCGCTCCAGCAGCAGCGTAAGCGAGTATGCCGCCGCGGCGAGAGTCCGTTCGGATGACGAATTCAAAAATGTGAGGGGGGGGGGTTGAAATGTATTCAAGAGGAGGGCCACTGGAATTGGATCAGTAAAGGTTAGAGCCGAGGTTATTTTGGGAGGGCGGATTATTAGGCTACCTGCGCTGCACAGAGGAGGAATAACTATGGGCATGCTGGGGTCACTCCGGAATTGCATTAGACAGTGAGGAGAATCAAGAATTTAAAAGGAGAAAGAAAAGAATGAAAGCGTCAACGCAACAAAAGATCCTTAAGGGGGAGCACTGGAAATGTTCTGTCAAAACACACACACACACACACACACACTCCCTGCTGCCCCCTCCATATGGTCCTCCCAAGATAAAATAATTCCTCTCGAAAGGGATTAAACCCGGTTGTGCGGGGGAAATAAAATAACATATAAACATGTAAGTTGTGGATCAAATGTGCAAGGATGAATTCCAGGTTGAAATGTGCCAGTTTTCCCGTTCTGTACTGCCCTCTAATGGAAAACGTTCCACTCGGAGAGTGCAGAAGAGAGAAGCAGCTCGGCATAGACGTGTGAAAGACACGCAAGCCTAATCGGTAATGAGCCCGCCGCAGTCAACTTTTTATTGTAAATAAACGCAATTAAAAATGATGAAAGGCACTAATTTGACACGTAGAGAGACGTCAATTTAAAAAGGTGTCTAAAGCGCTGTATATAATGCATAAGACATCATCAGCACTGGAGGTGGATTGTAAGACGAGAGCAAACAATGAGATTTAAATGGAGACAAAACAAATACTCCACTACAAAGCTTTGTAGCGGCAAAATTCTGAGCCTTTATCACTGGATGTCGAACAAAGCACTCGCTTGGCAGGAAATTAAAAAAACAATGAGAGGTACAAAGACTAATTCTGCTCTCAGGAAAAAAACAACAACAACAAGAATGCGAGAGACATATTTTTAAGGGAATAATAACTCTTTAGAAAAACCATTCCAAGCACTATCTGGCAAACGCAGCGGAGGCCCACGGGAGCATATGTTTGTAATTCCTACTGTTCTCTGTTTAAGTTATTTTTGTACATTCTAATTCTGCAACAACTCGCTAGTACATTAACTATGCAAGCATCTCTATTCTTAGATTTAAAAAAATAATAATAATAATTTAAATTGAATATTTACGTACACACTCAACTTTGCGCCCGTGTTTTATCTGTGTGTGTGTTTTTTCTTCAATACTTGATACAGTTGGCGTCCGTCGTGCGTCAGCCTTCCTCGCGCCGCCTCTCGTGGGCGAGCAGCCATTGTTTGAGGCGGTCGCCCCTGCCGCTCATGTACGGGCCGCTCTGGCCACTGCTCGAAATGACTCGGTGGCAGGGGATGATGAGCGGAATCTGGCACGGGCAAACAAAAGAGGAATTCATCCCCGAGGAAGCGGACGTGCAACTTTTGCAAATGTTGTGCAAGCACATCTCGACGCACAAGCATAGCCACTTTGATGTCTTATCTTTTTCTGGAAAGGTACAATTATCTCTCCTGTTTTTTTCTTTTTAAATTCCAACCACCCTAATATTACAATTCACTGCAGAGAACTGAATTTTAAGAATAATCCTACGAAGTGTAACTATAGGAAAATATCTGAAAACAAAAAGCAGACATACTGTAGCCGCGCAAGAGTCGCTCTCTTTTGACAAGCTCTTCCCGGTAGAAATGTATTATGTATGAAAGAGCCTGTGATTTACCGCATAAACGGTGCAACTTTAAAGTAACCGGCGTGCAGACAATGTGAATTTGCACTTTTGTGAGTGTGGTGAAACAAAAACAGAAAAGTGCCACAAGAAGAGTGTCTGGTTTGATCGCGTACAATCCCACATTCGGGGTGATGGTTCAGTCTATGGCGATAAATGTTTTTTCCACTCTTTAAAAGTCTAAAGCAAAGAAGCAATCAAAAATTAATGGGCAAAAACACCAGCAGGATGAATATTCAATCGAGAGGGTGTCAACATTAAGATCTGATAACCCTGTGATCATTAAAAAGAGGAAGTCGGTGAAGCGTTTACTCTTATTGCAGACGACTGCCAGGGGGTCCCGGGTTCTTTGTAAACTAAATGGCTGGAGAAAGATTAAACAAGCCAGCCTAAAACACTTCGATCATTGTAAATTCAGAACAAGAGCGGTGGCGATGGTTGCCATGAATCACGGCAATTATTTCATGTCAAACGTTCCGCCATTGATTCGTGTTACATTTCCAAAATGTCACTGCCAAACAGGCTGCGCCGTGGCTATAATTTCTGGTTGATCATAACTTGATGGCTGCTGCCGCATATAAAAGTTGGATGTGCTGTGCGCCTCGCTTCAGATCCATCATTAAACCCGCTCCCATATCAACAGCAATAAAACTTTCCGAGCCCCAGATTAACCTTGCAGACAGAGAAATACTGCTCCAGTATTCAGATCAATATTGTTCCCCGGGTTTGGAGGGAGAGCAGGGTACCCTCAAGGCCTTCGGATCTGCCTCCTGACTGCGCGGGGAGGGGGGGTGAGGGGTGTGTGCGGGAGTTGGGGCGGGGGATGGAGAGAGAGGGGGGGGGGGGGGGGCAAGGTTTAGCGGTGGATGTGTGAGGATGCTCCACACCGGGCTTATCAATACTCAAATCCTGGTGAGGAACGAGTGCCATAGAGAAGGCGAGGATCGATTGAGCACACTGAGCTTTTCACAGCCGAAGCCCGAGCGGAGCGGCGCTGCTGACAAGTAATTGACACTGACAATCTGACTCTGGATCAGTATCAGTGGCTCACGGCTCAGGCTCCCATCCTCCCCTCAGCAAAAGGGGAAGACGTGTGTGTGTGTGTGTATGTGTGTAAAAACTGACTCGAGAATATTATTCAGCCATCCAGAAGCAATGCCACTGGCTAGTGTAGCTAATAACGTACATACAAAAAAAAAAAGTTACATAATGAAAACAAAAGACAAGAAAAAGATACGGTTGGACTGCATTTGTGTACGAGAGGTGTTCTCTGTCTTACGCCGGCGGTGCCCACAGCGCTACACGGGCACCGTTAAACGGCCTTTGATCAAAGGGTTTGATCAAAAGGAGACACACCATTTTGCCCTCTGGCCCTCCGTTTGGCACACACGGGCCAAAGACGTGCGGGGCCGAGCTTCCGCCGTGAGATTTACGGAGAAAAAGGTAAACGACCGGAGTGAACGCGGGACCGGAGGCGTGGGCACAAAATGGTGCTGGGGGTAGACTTTTTCTTTTCTTTTTCCCTCGTCTGCTGTTCTCTGAGGGGGCCGCTTACTTTGCCTCGACTGGGCTTCGAACAGGATGCTTGTTAAATAACATATCCTGCATGAGGGAAGACGTGGAAATATAAGACCCTCGTATCGTTTCTAATGCCTTTCTAATTTATTTCTACACTTTGTTTTGTCTGCAGATGCTTATTAAAACACAAAGTTGTATGGTCACAAAACGATATATAGACACGACATTAGGTATATTTATGAAATCCAATACAAGATCTGGAAAAGTTTTGCCTTTAGAAATGCTCAGTTTAAAAGGTATCATTTATCTGTTTTGGTTATTGCGGGTGTACAGCATTACTTAATGTCAGGGGTCACCAACAAGGTGGCTGCGGTAGCTCCCAGGGGGCCACATGAGCAGCCTGCGAGCCTCTTCTTAAAATAAATAAATAAAAAATAGCTCCCCAGTGACGGGACATTGTGATTTCCTCGGAATGGTGTTGAAGACATCCTTTGAAAATCATGGTCATCGTTTTCACTTGGATGTCATTAATTATTGAGAATAACAAGGTAATTTGAGCAAATTAGTTTTTTCAAAAGTGTGCATCAAACTGGTTGTCGTTTGCATGGATCAGTACCCAAGAATTAGCTCTCAGTTTAAAAAGGCTGCTAACCCTTGCGTTATATTAAGAACATATTTTATTTTAAATAGACACTTTCATGCGAAGAATATTCATCATCATAACCGCTTATGTAATGTCTCACTTGTGCTAATCAATCAACTTACCGTGGCTCATTATTTAACACCGCAAGTCAAAATGCCTCATTATCACGTCATTTTCTTTTGAAGTAGCAAAACTCTGTGTCGACACACAATAGGGAATTTTGGATCTTCTCTATCATCACCCTGAAAGTGTGGGAATGGGAAACGCGTCAATCACACATACCGGGTTCTTCCTCATGGCCCCGCCCACTGCCCGCGCCGCTCTGGGGTTTCCCGCCATCTCAGCCAGGCGTTTGTAAGAGACCGTCTCCCCGATTTTCACATCTCTGAACAGGACGTGCAGCACACGACTGGTGAATGTGTCTGCAGAAAAGGGGTGGGGTGTGGTGGGGGTGGGGGGGAGATGAAGAGCTGGTTTCCTCATTTAATCAATCAATGTGACAGTTGAAAAGAGATGAGCATGAAAATAAACCACGTGCAGCAACATGGATGACCGCATTCAAGTACACAAATCAAAAGTTTGACACATTCAGCTACATTTAATTCACCACAAGTACCCATTTCCCAGCTAAATACATGGAAGTCCCTCCATTTGACCTTAGCACTAGTAATAATATGGTACAGTAGGTGATGTGAGAAAATTATTTCCATGGCAGGAGAAAAAAAAAAGAAAAAAAAATCTAGGTTATGCACTGAAAGGTCACAGCTAAAATTAAAAAAGTTGGCTCCTTCATTTAAAAGGATTAAGAGAGGCCAAAAAGACGGCAAATCTGCTCCAGATTTTTAATAATAATAATTTGAATGTTGCATACCATTTGTGGCAGAGGGATGACTTTGAGGTTAATCAGACCAATTTGTCCTTTTAATTGCTTTCTATTCAGAGTAGATTCATTATATCATCTCCACTTAAATGGCAGAATTCTTCAAATCATCCGCAGCTTAACCGGCCACATTAACAGCTCTGATTTCATTAGCACTTTTGCAGTAGCTTTATCTTTTTTTTCCTCCTCTCTTTTTTGGTGGATTACCAGGCGGCGGCGAGGCGTGTTTGTCTAGGCTGCGCTTGATAAAGAAGAGGTGACGCATTTGAAAAACCTTGAGATGCTCTGGCGCTGAGCTTTTGTAGCAAGTGAACAACACTTTGCGTGGAAGAGAAGACGACGGCGGGGAACAATGGTCTCGTTATCAAGAGGGGGGCGAACTTCGTCTAGTATACACAAGCGCGTGTACTCAGTCATGAAAATTCAATTAGTGATCTCCCATTCTCTCTCATTTATATGGTCTAAGAGAGCACATGACAAGTGATCTAGGAGAAATCCCCCTAAATTGGCATTGTGTGAAAACATGTCACACCCCTGTCTCACTTCTACAGAGTGAACATCCTTTGCTCCCCAGGCTCCCTCGCTACCTCATAGTCACTCTCCGCTACACAAAGCCACGCGAACAAGGCAATTTGCCTAAACTGGGGGGAATAAGTGTAAAACCTAAAGGGGATACATTTGATTGATGCGCACCCATGTGAGTTCTTTGTCTTGAACAAGGCCTGTAGGTACTGTTTAATAATTTTTCAGGTAATAATCACGCTGTCAACGAGATGACGGGCTCTTACACAGACAGAGCCAATGTTATGACGAGAGAGGATACGCACCCCACCTCCCCAAATTTTCTTTTATGCATTATTCCCCCTCACGAAAGTAAGTCACTTTTGTCCCACATGACGTGCATATTGAAATCGCTTTGTCACTGATGTGCAGACGACAGTTTGCCCAGACTTTAGCAGTGACAAATCCCGCGTCGACGCTTCCCTGCAAACAACCGAAAGTCGGCGCTTTAGCCTAAAAGCAGCAACAAGCTCTTGCTGTTGTTTACCTTTTTTTTTTTTTTTTTTTCTCTTCCCCCAACTAATTCTGGGCAGCCACTTTTCCCGTTAAGACTTCCAGCGACAAGAAGGAAGAGGCGGCTCCAGAGGTTAAAGAATTGTGCCCTCATCAGTGTCGGTGACAGAGTCTTCACGCGGGTCACTCGAGGAGAGCGGAGAGTGGCGGTCCCCCCAGCCCCATACTTCATAAAGACACTAATACGCTGTGTCTGAGGTCAGGACCCTCTTTAGATCGGGTGCAGTGATGTCAATTGTTTAAATAAAAGTTGAGGGAAACCACTTACATGTTTACAGACATGCCCATAATTATGTCACAGGTCATTACCTACCAGGAGGCCAGGTAATAGGGCGCATACGGCGCGGGCCGAGCCGGATCGAAGGGATCATGATTATGAAGTTATTGAATCCTATGATTGATTTCCTCATTATTTTGGATATGAAAGCAATTCGGAAGAGGGAGAGGGAAGCACAATAAAAGTGAATTCCATCAAGCGTGCTAATGATGGATTGAGTGCGATGACTTCCAGCTGACAGTCACGTCGTCGTGAGCGCTTGCGAGAAGAAAAAAAAAAGACGACAATGCTGGAAATACAGCTACCTCATTATCCTTTGTGTCTAATGGGAGGGAAGACTTTGACTCCAGTCAAAGTGTCTCTCGAGTCTTGAGGGATCCATGCGTTTGAAGGCTGACAGGGTGCTGATGATTCTCTGATTATTCGATATTCTGAAAACGTTCATTTCCCTAATTCCTCTCCACATCACAGGGGCGAGGCCTGGTGAGTGTCTCATCTCGCCCTGTGCTGTGCACAGGGGGAGGTTGAGGCTCCTGCAGGAACGCAGTCATTTGGGCTTTGAAGAGCGCCCCTGTAAGCCCCCCACCACCACCACCACCACCACCACCAACCTCCCGTAGCCCGCGCCCCCCTTCCGATGCACATTCCCTGCGCCGCTTACGGAGACTAAGATCCTCTCGTCTGTTACATATGGATGTATAATTAATGAGATAGGAATATGCATCGTTTTAAGAACCCACGATGGCGTCTGTGTTTTCCTGGAGGTGGTGTTGGTGGTGGGGGGGTGAACACTCGCGCACACACACGCGCGAGCACACAGAGCGTGAATGACACACGCACGCACTCGCCATTCCCCATACCTCAGAGGACCAAAGTTGCGTGTGATGTTGCGTCTGACAATCAGTCAAGACGTGGTGGAAACCGGCACCTCGGCTCTCCTTTCATGTCACCTCTGCGGCTCAGGTATATGGTGACAGCTAATATGAAAAGTGGCTTGTTTTGTCAGAAACGTGTAAATAAACATGGCAACACTTCAAGCGAAGGTCACAACTCAATATTACATGACAAGTGTAGCGAGAGCGCTGTCGCATTGAGGCTCTCCCGCAAGATAACCGAGCAAATAAAAGTTGGTTGTCACAGATTGTAATGACCTGATTAAACTTGTTTTTTTTTTTGTTTGCTTCCCAGGCATGAGTCGCAGCTCGTGCAACGATGAGCCGAAACTTCATATTTATGAATGAACAGGAAAAAACAACAACAACACTTCCCTCTATTGTCCTTCCTCAAAAGACAAATACTCTTGATGCAAACATTTAACATTTTTATACACGCATGGCCTGTGGTTGAGACTACTGAGAGCAATCCGGCCCTAAACCCTGTATTTACCGAGCCCCAAAACAACAGGCGAGGGAGGCGAGGTGCAACACAGCACAATCACCTATTCAGATCAGGTACTAATGAAGAATTCCATCTATCCTGAAATTTAATTAAAACCCCAAAGACTTGAGATGAGATGCGATTTGAAAGAGCCTGGGGCTGGTACACAAGCACTTGGTGGCGAAGGGAATCGCACTGAAAGGTGATATCGTAATTGGTCCTGATGTATTTCTGCATTGCCTTTGCGGGAGCGTGGGACTGTGTAGCTGTATACGGGGGTCTCGACGGAGTACCTGCTCATTGAAAATGCCATCACTCAAGCACTGCGGGTCTGCATGAAATTAGAGGGAAAGTGAGGCCTGATTGCAGGGGAAGGCAGACAATAGTTAAATGCATATATTAGAAGGATTTCTTTTTTCCGCGTGCAGGTGTGATACTGCGTCTAAATGAGCGCTTTGGAAAATCTTTAATGCGACAGTGTGACCAGGCCTGCGAACTTTGCAAGTTCAAAAATGGCTTGTCAGGCGATTCCATTGTTTGCCAACTCGACACGAGCACAATTAAAGACTTTTGTCTTTATCCGGCGCCCCGCATCATTCACACGTGCGGAGTGAAAGGACACTAATTGTCCCTTTTTCTTATTTTTTTTTCCTTTTAGCCTCGCTCATTCCGGGGGCCGAGGTGGCTGCCCGGCGCCGACAATAAGCTCATTCAAACTTTACCACCATTCACATGTTCTCATTAAAAGAGAGCGTGGGGGAAGAAGAAAAAAACGCTTCCTGTCTGAAAATGTCAAGAGTGGAATTCGATCAGTTTCAAAGAATGTGCCAAGAATCATGGGAAAGCTTGCCAAGACTAACACGTGTGGTAAGAGCCGCCACAGATTACTGAACCAAGCTGCAGCTCTGTGTTCTGTTCTCCCCTCCCTCTCTCTCCCAGCTATAAAATACTTCATTATAAACACAGAGCGCCAGTGAGTGTAAGTGATGTAACTGACAATTAAGAGTGAAAGGCTGATCCCGGCCGTGGCTTTGCAAATATTTATCCATGACAGACCTGCACTCAAGGCGGGGTGGTGAATGGCGGGCGGCGGGAGACTCCCAGTGCTGCGCGGATCGCCGAAGTACGCCTGGAGCCATTCTACGCAGCGCCGCAACTCGGGGCTCGTTTCTGCCGAGCCGCCGTTGACCACGCGGCAGCTCAGGGGGGCCTCGCCGCTCCTGCGAGGAGACGAGGTGGGGGATCAGAGGAGCAATCACAACGAGACATTCCTGCTTGAGCCTGTGCTAAAATACGCCACAAGGGTGTAACTGGATGCCCGCGGGGTCACGCGGGCGCAGGATGACATAATTTACTGAGTGAAATGTAAGTTGTTATGGGGGACATGGTCAAATACAAAGTTACACCGTTCTTCTGTCACTCTGCTTTACGTGAAGAATAAAAAACACGCTGAAGAAATGTAAAGACATTAACCCAGGCACTTGGAACACAGGTATTTTTAACAACATACATTTTTTATACATGTCTTTTGGCCTACGGTTTAAGTCACACGTCGGTCACTGAAAACACCACTTGTGTTATTACTGTGCCTTTTCTACACATTACTTTCTTCAGGATTCTCATTGGCAAAGAAAATGTAGATATTTACCCAGGGACTTAGGTATTTTTAACCACAACAGTTTTTCCTAATCCAAAGGGAAACTCGAGTTTAAGTCACACATAGCTCAATGAAAACTGACTTGTTGTTCGGTATCTTTTGTTACTATTGTGCTTCACTTTAAGGATTACGAATGGCGAAGAAAATGTAAAGACTTTAACCCAGGCACAAGGAAAATGTTTTGTTTATTTTAACATTATATAATATTTTTCAGGCGGCACGGTGGACGACTGGTTAGAGCGTCAGCCTCACAGTTCTGAGGACCCGGGTTCAATCCCCGGCCCCGTCTGTGTGGAGTT
This sequence comes from Phycodurus eques, assembly GCF_024500275.1. Lineage (NCBI taxonomy): Eukaryota > Metazoa > Chordata > Actinopteri > Syngnathiformes > Syngnathidae > Phycodurus > Phycodurus eques. The sequence goes on from NC_084535.1 coordinate 6,922,330, forward strand.
TGCATGTTCTCCCCGTGCCTGCGTGGGTTTTCTCCGGGCACTCCCGTTTCCTCCCACATCCCTAAAACATGCAAGAATTGGAGACTCTAAATTGCCCGTAGGTGTGAATGTGAGTGCAAATGGTTGTTTGTTTGTATGTGCCCTGCAATTGGCTGGCAACCAGTTCAGGGTGTACCCCGCCTCCTGCCCGTTGATAGCTGGGAAAGGCTCCAGCACGCCCGCGACCCTAGTGAGGAGAAGCGGCTCAGAAAATGGATGGATGGATAATATTTTTCATACATAAATGTCTACAGTTTACGACACCGAAAACGTCACTTACTGTGCCTTTTTCCAGGAATGACTTTTTGGCCCAAATGACCTCACATTTGACAAATATTTTCTTTGATCCATTGTGGAGAAGGAATTTGTTTTTAAAAATATACATGGGTATTTTTAACAATGTATACTTTTTTTATGTGTTTTGACCACATGCAGACTGCGGTTAGGTCACTGAAAAGATTTTTGTAAAACGCCAGCCATGGTGAAGGAACATAATCCTTTGCATACAGATGGAGAAGAACTGTATTTTTGAATTAAATCGTTATTTTACTATGTAAGAAAATGATCATTTATTGTCTTTAAATGTGTTTAATATTTTATCACCATAATAATCAAGAATTATACTTCAGGGAATCTCAATTTAACTAAAAGTCCACACATACTATATGATTCCACTTTTCCTCCATTAGCCAATGTTATTAGTGTACCTTTTCCAAGATAAATTTTCTTCAGGTTTCTGATTGGCTAAAATTGCTACAGAGTTAGGACATACCCTATTTATTATGCCGGCTGGGAATGAATTAATTAATTTTTACATGCATACACATCGACATAGTGTATGCCATGTTCACACACGCACATACTGTACGTACATTCATGTTTTTGGGGCTTTCATTTAAAGAGAATCTTTGCTTCACGTCCCTGAAAACTGGCTTTTTGTGTCTCGTGTCATTATTGTGCCTTTTCCAGGAATGACTTTCTTCTGGATTCTGATTGGCTCAAATGACCCCACATTTGACACATATTTTACAGATCCCAGATGGGGAAGGAATTTGTTTTTGAAGATGCATATAGGCCCTTTTAACAATCAATATTAATGCATTCATTCATTTTCAGTACCGCTTCTGCTCACCAGGGTCGTGGGCCTGATGGAGCCTATCCCAGCTATTTTCGGGTGAGAGGCCGGGGTACACCCTGAACTGGTCGCCAGGCAATGGCAATATTTTTTTCTTTATATGTGTTTTGGCCCGCATGCAAACTACAGTGAGGTCACTCAAAACACTTTTGGAATACTACTGCAACCACTGTGAAGAGACGCTTTAAATTTTTTGCACATAGATGGGAAAACAAATATTTTTTAAATGACGTCACTGGTATTTTCTTTTTGTGAGACAATTATCATGACTTTTTATTTTTTTATTTTTGTTGTATTCATGAATTATATGGGGGACCAACTATAGTCTACATATACCATGCCAATGTTATAATTGTGCCTTGTTCAAGGATTGTTTTCTTCTGGTTTCTGATTGGCTAAAATTGCCACACTTCTTGGAGTTACACTGCCACTGTACATGTTTTTCAATCCCTGGTAGAGGCTGGAATATGTAACTCATGTTCACACATACATACGCATGTATTTTTTCCCTAGTTTTCTATTCATGTACATGAGAACACCAGTATGCATATTTGGGATTGTCTTCTTTAGATAGTATCTCCTTCCATCAATTAAAAAAAAATTCTTATGGTATCAGGTTGGTTTATTATTTTTCTCATTGTTTTGTTAAGTTAATATTAAATTATAGTGTGAGAGTGAAGAGTAACTCCACTATCCAAATTAGAATTATGTTTTAAGTATTCTACCACTACTTGTTGCTTTGGCATACAACTGAAAGTCTGGGAATGTGTTTGTATGTGGTCTGATTGTTTTTAACACTTTAACAGTGAACAAAGATTTTTTTTTTTTGACAATAGTGAGGAGGAAAAAATAAAATTCCAATGTTGAAATTAGTGCGGCCGTACCCTTAAGTACTGTATGATGAAAGTATGAAAGAAAACACTCTTAGGCCAAAAGGAAGCGTGGTAATAGTTTAACAACATTAAAGAAGTGGAGTCATTTCTAGAGGTGAAAGTCTTGCAGCTATTTGAGGAAAAAGTTAAAAGAGCTCATCGTTAACAAGAGTTTCAACTCAACTAGTTGAGAGTTCATGACAAGAATAGATTGATTTTTTTGGCCAGAGCCGCGCTGGCGAGCAAAGCGCTGCACTTGGAGGTGCATCTTAGCATGAGTCGACGCTTGGAGGAATTTGTCGACGGTTGAGTTGGCATCACTTAACAGCTGAATTTCTCTCTGCCGCTGACCACCCCCTAGGTCAACGTGAGCAGACTGACCCATATTTGACACTTAAAGACCCTACTGGGAAGGGTCCTCTCTTAGCCTGTGCATTACGGCAAAGTGGACCTCAAGCTGTGATGCGGATCTTAAAGCGGGCTGCCAATCCCATTAACTGGTGTACAGCACTTATAAATAAATAATATCATCATTTAAGTACCTCGCTTTCAAAATTGGCTTATCCTGTACAGTATTAATAATAGACATTTACTTTGTTAAACACACAGCGTGTCCCCTTTCCTCCTCGCCAAAGTGTCTTCACACTTTTGCCGGTCACAACGTGCGGAGCATATTATTACCTCCGCTAGGGAAGAGGCTTTTGATGCCATTTGCTGCTAGTTAGCAGACTTCGGCAAAAGCTAGAAACTCATTTCTAAGAAACTTTGTGGAGGGTGAGTGCATGTGATTAAAGGCTCATGCCAGAGCCCGGCCGGCTTCTATAAAGGTATAGCTCTTCTGTCAAACACAATCTATTCCAGGACATTTTCAAACTGTGGAGGCGTTGAACCATCGACATAAGATCTCTATTAAACTGTACAGGTAAGTAATATTTGAACATTCTTGTGTAAATGTATGTTAATCATTGTTAATATTAATATAGAAAAACAATAAACCTCATTAGTGGGAACTTTTTAGACAAGGGCATTATATCAAGGTGACCGAAGATGCACATCGTCGCTGTTGGGCAGAAACCCGTAGGTCCAATTATAGTAAATTGCATACTTTTTCATTAATCGATTAGTCTGTCCCCTTGTCATTTGTTATTTTTACACATTATTAAGTATTGAAAATAGCTAGAGAGCAAATCTATTAACTCCCTTGGACACTTGAACTGTCTGAGAAGTGTCCTCCGTGTCTTCCTCACTTCGTGGGAGCCGTGCGGCATTAGGTCGCCTCAAGATTGGAATTCTGGATGTTTTTTTTTTTAGACAATAACCAGTGAAAATTGGTTTTATACATTTGAGTAAGACTGTTTTGTTAAAAAAGTATCACTGTGATGCAGGAACTGGTAAGCCAAGAAGGTAAGTGCATACAGATTTATTTCCACCTATTAAACTGCTTAGTCAGCTTAGTTTTATTTAATGCATGGCACTTTGGGAAGATGATGTAACCGCAGTTGTTTGTGAAGAATCAAAGACTTAAATTGGGGGTCAGGGGTTGAGCGTAAACTCAGGCGCAGGCGACGTGTTCGTGTCATTTTAATCAATGGCTTTGCATTATATAAGCGATTTTTTTAGGGTATGAAATTAGCGATTGAACATGATTTTGGGGTGGCTATGTGTTGATGTTGGTGGGGAACGGTATATATTGACAATATCAGGTATGAGACCAACTTCACCAATGCGGTGTTCGGTGAATCAAGTAAGAAAGGGCTTTGCTTTTTGTTTTTTTTCCCCCCAAAAGTAGTGATTTTCTAGATGCGAGGACTCTGCATGACAGGCATGACATGCACCTTGCGGGTCGAATTCTTAAACATAGTTAATGGTCACAGACATGTAAAAAGAGGTTTGTGTCGAATAACTTTTTTGTTAATTTACATTCTTAATTTCCACTCAAGTATAAAAATAGGTTAAACATGAACGGTAATAAATTTGTGTGTTACAACTCGTATTGTAATGGAGGTCAGAAAATATTGGGACTCTTGAATGTGAGAGTCTGCGTACTTCCTTCGTTCTTTTGAATTGTGTCACCAAAAAAAGCCAACTAAAAAGCAAAATATACCCAAGTTAATGCTTTTATCATTGCTGACTTGTCTCGCCTGATGTCCTGCATGACGACTTTGAAGTTTTTTTTTGCCACTTAACAGGCATATTGTCCACTCAAATCTGGGTCAAACACAGAATGATATGACTTCAGGGCAGATTCGACTGTGTTTGGTGCTGATCCAAATTGGGACTGATTGGCAGAGGTCCGTGCTCCACTAGTGGCATTCGAGTAATAGACATGTGATGCCAGGCTTTAGAGGAGGACTGGGACCGAGCATCTCCGCCCGGTATAGCTTGTGGCCGTGCGATGAAAAGCCTCCCGGGTGCCGTTGAGCGTCGTAAATACATTCCGAGGTGTGAACACTCTCATTTCTACATTAACCACACAGCAGTTTATAGTTGGGAACTCGCAGGCCCGCCAGTGGGGTCCCTGCGCCGAGACCCTTTCAAACAATGGCCGTGGCTCACGGCAACCTCCAGTCGACATGGGTGAGTGCCCAGCCAGCCCCTACTTGTCATTGTCTCTCCTTTAACCCCCCACCACAAACAGCCCCTCTTCTCCTCACAATTTCTCTATCCTCCCACTCCAGCTCTTTCGCCTCTCCACCCCGACACCCACCATTCCATTCCCCCCACCTCCTCTTTCTCCCTGCGAGGATCTTCAGGCCACCTCGCTGTAAACCCCCCTCCATCACTACCACATCCTCTACCCCTCCACACACACTCCCTCTCTCTGAGAGAGGATGTTCCAGCCACTGCACACTGACAGCTCGGGGATACTGTGTGTGGAAATGTTCCTGTTGGACCCGCAGGCCCTTACAATCTGCCGGACAAAGGCTAGCGCACCTTTGCTTAAGGCGGCTCACCTTTGACCACCCCCCGGCTTGCACTTCACACTTGTCACCATGGTTAATTTCCCCCCCACCCTCCAGCGCATCTACCCTCCCATCACAGATGCGCCCCGCTTTCAAAGTGCGGGCGTGAGTGATACAACATTGACAGTAGTAAAAGTTAATGCAATGCAGCACATGTTATGGCTGGTAAACAAGAGCCAAATAAATAAATAAAAGGGGGGAACAACATGAGTGGAGCTGAAGTCTGTCACCTCCATGTGCGAAGGGGGAATGTTTCTAAAGAGCACAAGGGCAGTGGAGATGTATGTTTTCCAACACAACATTTCCACTGTCCTCAGTGATTCATAAATTACCTTGCATCACAACAAAATTGTGGATTTGAAATGACTCATGAGGCATGTCATCTTTGTGCTGTCTTAATTGCAAGTAAAAACTCCAAAAATACATTTGTACCTGACTTACTGGTTTAAGTAACTTGTAAACTTGTGTTTTTCAACTAATAGGCCATCACACAAAGAAAAAAGAAAAAGAATGAAGAAAAAAAACACAAACAAAACAAAACAAAAACAAAAAACAACAAAAGAAAATCGACCTTTGTGTCGCAAGCAAGCTTGACTGATTTCGGCCATTTCCAGATGAGCACTTTTCTTTTTTTAAACAATGTATATTTTACATACGTCTTTAGGCCTTTCTGTCTGAAGGGAAATAACAGTTTAAGTTAGGTATTTTTTTGGTGTAAAACCTCTCATATTATTATTACTATTATTATTATTGGGGGCTGGCTCAGTTGGTAAAACAGGTCGTCCAGTGACTGAAAGGTTGGTGGTTCAAATCCCAGTTCTGTCTGTCAGTTGTCAAAAGTGTCCCTGGGCAAGACGGTGAACCCTAAATTGCTGCCATGTGTGAATGTGTAAAATGCTTTGGGCCCCATCTATATCCAGTAAGTGCAGTCCATTTACCATTTATTGTGCATTTTCTAGGATTGCTTCCTCCAAACTTGACTTTTGAATATTTTAAAGATATAAAACAAAAACATTCTCCAAAACTATATTTAAAATTTGCCTTAACTATTGTCCCTATTTTGGACTTCGACTTCAGTTTGGATCTTGTGTAACTGGGGTAGTAAATTAAGTCCAATCTCTTGATTGTGAAGTTGTAGACTGCTACATTAGCTTCTTGCGCTAGTTACTAGCTAGCTCACCGCCAAGTGGCTAGCTGCCAGTCAGTTGTGCACAAAAGGTTATGGGTTATGTTTTAAGCTTTTATAATATTTTAGTGTTTAATAAATGTGACAGTTAATAACGCATATATTACAGTACGTGCATCAGATACTAGGAGCTGACTCAAGTTTTACTGTCTCTAACAAAGTTTTATGGTGGTAACACTTTTGAGTCAAATTATTCAAAATATAATTGATCTCAAAGTTTTGTTTTGAAATCTTAATAAAAAAGATCAGCATTACAGAATGGCATGATTCAGAGTTTTAAATAAACTGATTTTTATAACTACACATAACAGTAAGTGGGTATTTTTCATGAAGTATATTTTGTGTTTTGGCCTTTTGTCCACATCAACCTGTGATTCAGGTCAGGGAAAATAGTTCCCCCCCCCCCCTATCTTCAGCCACAGAAAATATAGTAATTGCTTCCAAAGCGCTACTCCACACTTTTTTTTTATTCAGACAAAGAAAAATATCTCCTTCTATACAAGTCTTGAGGCTAGTTATCATATTTTGACTCCATCACAGGTAATAACAAATAATTCAGGCCTAGCCAGGATGCGCTGCACTAAAAAGAATATTTCCCTTGATAGCAGATTGTGATTCCAGAACATTTCTAATATTGTGCTCCTGTCACAATCAATTTCCAATTACCATAAATCATTGCTGTGCAAAGTGGGAGTCATTTGGAGCACTGCCTATTTCCTAATATAAAGAATGAATTGCACATTTGTATAATATCGCAGGTTATTTTATTCATCCATGAGGAAACAATCAAAGGAGACAAAAGAAGAAGAAAAAAATGTTGACTTCAAATTTGCCAATTTTCTCAGCTGTATTTCGGATCGCTACTCACACAAGTCTTCACTAAGACTTTTTCTATCAAGTGTAGAATGAAACAGGTTAGCCACAACATCTAATTGAAAGGAATCTGGCGAAGGGTGTAATGGTGTATTGCACAAAAAAAGGGAGGAAAGGGGAAAAAAAACCTCATAGAACTCATGCCTCCATCCTGTGAAGCGTGATGGCGCTCATCCTGACTCGATCGGCTGTCACTTTTGACACAGCCTGCCAGGGTTCTCCTTCACCGATCATGGGTAACATGGCGGGTCAGAGGATGAAATAGAAAAGGCCAAGCGCAGTCCAATATTTTCTCCGGCCTTATAACGGCACATACTTAACTCGGAGACGTCAAGGACTCAAGAGAGCATGAAAAAGGCCTAAAATGACTGTCTAAAAAGGCAGGAGGGAGTGTGTGGGGGTGGCGGTGGCGGTGGGGGGGGCAAAACACAGCATGTCTCTATGAATGTCAAGATTCTGATGGTCTCCAAAGCAAAAGCTGTGATACAATTGTAAGCCACTTGGTCAATGCGGCTCGTTCAACCATTTGAGGATCATTCAGATGCCGATCTAGCTACTGCAGCATTAAAGTCAAGAGCTTTCAGAGTGGCAGGAGGGAAGGGATGCTTCCTTGTTGTCCTCTGTGGGCGCCAGTTCCTATTTTCGTGAAAGCGGGAGGAGGAAACAAAACAACAACAACTGGGCAGGATAAACGGCTCTCTAGACATCCAGCTCCTCCTATTAGCGAATGACCACCACGGACTCAACGCGATGCATAAAAGGTGGCGGCGGCAGGTGCAGAAGAGGCAACAAAGCACACAACAATTAGGCGTTCTCCCAGCTGGCGAGCCACAGGAGTCAGTGAAGGCATGTAATACCACAGCCTTAACGCTTCCTCCATTATGTAGTGTATCCGCAGCCCGAAGCAGCAATGTTTATCTACAACAGACTACTGAGCAGTTTCAAATCGCATTTTTAGCCCCTATTCTCAAGTGCCACAGTAAGAGATTCCAATTACCCGAATGGTAAGGAGTCAGCGAGGGAGGCATAAAGTACATTAGGGATCCCCTGTAACTGCGGGGACCTTTTAGAGGCTCCACTGAAGAGGGCCGAGAGACTGGGGAAGGGAGGCGTGTGCTGGGGGGGGGACAGCGACCCTGCATGGATAGCCTCTGTCAAAACTTGACCACGTCAAGCACAAAGGCATTATGGGAATCCAGTGTCACCAAGTCCTAATTACTGTCTGTGTTCAGAGCAAATGACTGCCTTGTTCCTCTGATTAGCGAGGAGGCTAATCTTCACCTGTGTACGCCAGCACTGCTGAGGGCCCTTGAGTGTTAGCGCTTCGTCTTCTGTAATTTATTTTTAAATCAGTGCCCGCTCCCAGGAGTTTTGAGTGTTTTGTTGTGAACCGCTTACCATGATCCCCACCGCCGCCCCCTCACCCCTAAATCCTTGACTAAATCCTTGTTTGGTGCCGCAGGAAGATAAGCAAGAACAACACTTGGGCATAATTGACTCGTACTCCTCTCCAAGATGTCAGAGCGAAATCATCTCTCTGCATATTGCCTTAGTATGTCGCGCGCCGCACACTTCTGCATGTTGCAGATACAGAATCCAATCAAGTTGGAAAACAAACTAGCTCAACCCCTTCGTGTCGGGGAAAAACTTCCCGGTCGACAGCAGGGGGAAAGGGGGGAAAAAAAAAAGTGCAGAGGAGTTGCTTTTAGCTATACCGAGCGGGAAGTCTCGCCGCGCCTCCTGCCTTCACCCTGGAGGTTCCGTTTCCGAAAAACACAACATTTGCAGGATTCTGTCACCGTCTGTGTGTGACGCGTCACAGGTAGTGTTACACAGGTGCTGTTCTGCACAGGAAGTGGCACACGGAGCTTGATTGGGGCGGTCCCGGGAGAGGGAGGCATAAACATAGTGCACAGATGGGTCCAGGGGCCAGTGGGAGCAGCACCTTAATGAATACACAGCTGAGTACTGCACTTCACAACATGCAAAACAATATTCACAGGCCGCCGCGGTGGAAAAATGGAACAAAAATGATCTGAATATCATTACGCTATGAATTATTCATAGCCATTTCTAGGGAGACCGCGTCAAAAAGTCCCTCGGCCTGCCGTCTGATGGTTTCATTCAAGATCTCAGCAGATATCCGTTTGTATGACAAAGCAGTTTAAGTTACAAATGTAAGCAGTTTATTTAGGACACAGTTGGGTCTCGGGTGCCGGCGACATAATAATTACGAGTGATTAAAAGGATGCACTGGGCTAAGTGTAAACACACCCAGAGAGAAATGGAGGAGAAAAAATAAATAAAAAAATAAAATAAATAATAAAACATACGTTGTTGATATGTTTCCTCCTGGTGTGTGAGTACATCATGTAAACAGGCCCCTAACAGGGAGCACATTTAGCATAGTGCCATTCAGCGTGAACCGGGACATTGATTCACAACACTACGCGAGTGTGAGAAAAAAAAAAAAAAAGAAAAAAGAAAACGATAAACGCATCACCTCAGATATTTCACACCAGCGTGTAAAAAGCTGTTGTGACAGCTCGGGTATTGGGGCTGCATGGATGGAGGACGCCTGGCTGCGTACGAATGCCAAATGCGCACGGGGGTGACGGCTTTGACAGAAAAACACTCCTCCTCGGAACAATTAGGTGCTTCTCGGGGCCCCATCCCGTGTTGCCGGCGATAATGGAAAGCTGTGAGGATAACTGGTGATAAATAGACTTTAACACCCTCCTCCTTAAAAGCAATGCAGGCCTGCAGTCCTCTCATATGCTTAGCTAATCATGACCACGGCCGGCAAATTCATACAAAAGACTAATTACTGTTGTACTTCACTTGAGTCTCAAAAGGCCTCTTATATAAGGACTTGGGGGTTCTCCTGCTTCTTTTCTCCTCTTGATGGGTATTTTTTAACAAGTAGGGCCTGGCGCGAGACAAAAGCGTTTAAAAATCGGTGATTGCTTTCATCCTCTTTAATTACATTCAGAAATGGCATTTCTGCCACATAATACACCCCTATTGTTTCAGAATTATCTGGCTTGGGGAGGAAAATCTACAATATTTGACTACGCTCCCGCGCTAAATCGCCTCTTGAAATTGAAATGCTCTGGAAAGCCAAAGTAAAAAGCCAGCCCGTGCCGCTGATATACTGGAGGCTGCTTGGCATTCTGCGTAACGCCATTATTATGCATATCCAGGTAGAAAGTTAATTAACCCAAAGCTTAAGCTAATTATGGTAGCAGAATGCTATCAACCAAGCGCTTTCAGTCAGACAGCTGTCCGGAATTTCATTTGCTAATCATTTGTCTTTTGCCAGAGCATATGGTACGTTTCCCCGCTATCACAGCAACAACAAACAGATGAAAATCATTAACTAAAAACAATGAGCAATGTGAAAAATCAGACACAGATTTATGTGGCTTTGTATCACAGGAGGAGGGGGTGTGTGAAAAGGCGGATTTGCGGCCCTGCAAAGTACAATGATCATTTTTGGTGGGAGCCACTCAGGATTTTAGGCAGCTCATGCGACCCGAGCGTGCTGGGAATTCAGATGCACAAATATAATGTTTATATCTATATGCAAATGAGGCCGAATGTTTATCCGTGTTAAATTAATTACAGTTTTCTATAGGAGGTTCTTCCGAACAGTTTTTAGCTTCTAGCGCCATACTTTTTTTTTTTTTTTTAACACTGTTAAAAGAAATCCCTGAGCTCGGAATTAAATCAATTATTTTGCGAGAAATGTTTCATGCATTATTTTTTTTTCATGGCTGCTGCTCATGAAAAAAAACATCATAAAGGCTGTTTAAGGATGATTGATATCGGCATTGCCTTGCGACATTATCAGGCAATAAAGGCTACTCAGGTTCTAATGCAACATGTCATACACAGGCCTCTGTAGTACATTTCTATTGAGGACCTCACAGGCTAAATTGCTTTTCCCCCCCAACACCACTGACGTGTGCCCCCCCCCCCCCCCCCCCCAAGACCCCCCTCCCTTTCCTCACATCTCAGCCCGCTTGACAGACAAATTGATCAAAGCATTGTAAAATAATATGCTCACAAAATGTCTCGGGGCAGGAGTCCGGCCTTTTATTTATTTTTCTCCATTTTTCACCTTAATAAAAAAAAGAGCAATATGATTTCCTCCGTGTTATGTCTGTGTGAAAGACTCAAGCAGCATTATATTTCACACAATAGTAATATGCTGTAAACAAAACATGAAGCATTATTTTTCAGTCGGTGTGGCCATGCTAAAAACCACGCAAAAAAGGAGGAGGGGTGAGGGTAAGGCTGGGGATGGTGTGTTGAGGCTGGTACATCGGGCCCCAACTGGGGTTGTTGGAGATGTAATGAATTTGTTCATGTGATGGTGCCTTCAGGGCTGTCGTTAAGACTGGCAGAGAGGAAGGTTGATTTCAGGAAATGTTGGAAAGATCAGTTAGGAAGCAAAAGGGGCTTGAGACGTTTCTATTAGAAAGAGCTGACGGTCATGGTGCCTAAGCAATACTTCAAGGGCGTTTATGTGGCTATAATGGCGGTTATCAATAACTATCTATCAATGCCACCAATGCTTTTTGCTGCTGCTGCTCGGGTGAATTTGGCAGCGAGTAGAAAGAACAGCACAGCCGCACGGCGCTCACACGTCTTCCCGCTATGCATAGACGTATTTCCCTTATCCAAAATATGGCCTCGGAGATCATTTATCAGCCTGACTCGCTGAGCCCGCGACACAGCACATCCAAAGCTGATAAGAGCCTTGTTTAGTACGTCATAAATAAATCAATGGAAATGGCTGATCCCTACTATTAAAGCTACAGGAAGGCTTTTGTGAGATCTACATAGGTAAGCCTATATTTTGTCACTTTATCGGCATACCTTAATGCCGCTGTACATTGCGCTACTGTGGACTCCTTTTCGGCACATGTCCAAACCCAAACATTTTCTTTAATAATTTCAGCTTCGCACCTTTGAGGATGCGATCCGGGCTTCACTTATGACCGACACCGCAAACGATATTAAACCGAGAGATGATCTAGTGGTGCGAATCATTAAATTCATTTGCATATTCCAACTGAACCTGAACGCACAAATTAAAGCCTGCTCGCAAAGAGATGGGAGAAAGGTGCCCGGGCATGGTTATAGGACATCTCCCATCATCAAAATTCCATATTATTAATCTCCTCACTTCAACTCATTAACAACAAGTGGAATGTTTTTACTGCTTGATGAATTTGAGGCCGTCGCAGACAGCCAGGAAACACATGTCGAGGTAGAATATACAAGGTCATTAATGGGTTTCCATAAATTAGAATTTAAACATAGAACTTCCTATCTGGGCGCATTTGGAAATGGTTTAATTTCCCAAACCATTCAAGGTTATCAAATGCGAATCTGTGATACATGGATATTTAATTCCAATCTAATCACAACTAATCTGCAATGTAGGGATCTGGACCTGCAGAAATAAGGAGGAACTACGTATTAGCGCCGGGTTTAATCAGTCTCAATCGCTCCAGTAAGACTGTCGACATTCTGACAATTTTGAGGGATGGCCGGGGCGTGAAATGCAATTACATTTGCCGCCGTCGCTACACACTCCAAAAGTGCCCGCACTCAACTTGCTGGGAAACATAAACAGGATGCGCGCTCCCGACGTGGCCTTCGCCGACCCCCGCAGACATGGCGCTCTAATCGACTCCCGCGTGAGTAATAAACCAGTTACTTGGGTGAAATTTCAAATACAGAGCGGGAAAAAAAAGAAATCACAAACGCGCGTGCCGCCGGAAATCCAATTTCCACCCCGACCGTATTCTAGTGGCCCTCATATTTCTAGCGCCTCCGCATATTTGTCCAACTTTCTTGTGGGATATTTCTTGTGGGATCTACAAAAAGGGCCCCCCGCTCGCGATGAGCGATGGCGGCACGCCATCACACGAGTGGATACTGTCTGCCTGTAAATTTCACACCTCTGTTTATGGCGTCAGCGGGCCGGCTGTTGTACAGTACCTTTCAGCAGGTGCGACATCCATTAGGATCTGGATGGTGTGCACGCCATTCTCACACGCGTCGACTCGGATCGTCCCCAGGGGACTGAGCAACGCGACGGTCTTGGGAGTGCACGGGCTCTCCCTCCACTTCCTCATCTCGGCACCCTGCTAAAGGAATCACAATTTACGCCTCACGTCATTGACATATGCACGTGGCGACTCCCCACAATTTCCCACACGCATTTGCATTGAGTGATCTATCGGAAAAAGCGCAGCGGGCCGCCCAACAGATGATGGCTTACATGTTTGAACAGCTCGCCTCCAAACAATGTCATGATGTGGCTTGATCCCGACATTGCAATCCAATATTTCTTTGGTGCATGGGAAGGAATACGCCTATCTAACCAATAAATCGTCCATTTTTCCCCCTCTTTCTGTTCTATATATCACATAAATGAGAAAAACAATGCAGTCTGTTCCCTTGTCTGGTGGGGGATTCCCAAGATAGCTCGACATTATTTTCAATCCGTCATTTTTGGTTGATGGCCGGGATGTTTTTCTAGCATTAAATTTGTTCCTTGGGGTGCAACTCCGATGGGATTCTGCTTTCCAGCCCTTAACAACAGCAAAAACGTGCAGCTTTTCTGACGACTGAGATGGATACTGGCAATATCCAGACAGCAGTTGCTTTTTTATTTTTACTTTGAGGGGGAAGAGGGAGATGATTGACTACGTTATATGTGATTTTTTTTTTTTTTTGAGGGATGGGGGTAATGACAAATAAAGGTCACATTGATTTGAAGAAGTTTTAACCAAGGAGACCTTTTACATCACATAACCTTTACGTAGGAAGTTTCTAAAACCAGGAAACACACATTTTTATTGTTATCACCACAACTTAGGTCTATTATTTCAGTCTTGCATAAATGTACAACCCTAAAGCTCTAATTTATTTGGTATTGGATAACACTTGGGGGTAAAAAAAGGGTTTACAGCTTTTTATTATAGTTTTCATGTGACAGTTGACTAATTAACAGCAGGGGTGAGGAACCTAAAGCTCGGGGGCCATGTATGGCCAGTGCAAACGTTTGCTCTGGTCTGCCGGGCAACTCTAAAAACAAAATACAGCCTCAGAAGAAAAAAAACCTTCAAAGCATTTAACGCACAAATATTCCTAATATACGGGTGTTCCAATTTTTTTTCTATTCATTTTGTAGTCAAATCACATGGTCAAATGAGCTCAAAGTTTAGCAAGATGAGTAAAAAAATAAAAATTGTTAGACTTGGGTTTAAGCTTAATGTTAGCTTGTTTTACTTTTTCTTTTAGGTTGCTGACCTTCAGTTGCAATGAAAGGGCATTTTGTGTGTTAGAATACGCTCGAACATAGTGAAACAAGAGTGTGGAATGCGCATTCAAGCAATTTCAATAAAAACATTCACCTACTAGAAAGTAGATTTGGACGTGGTTCAAAAAAATTAAAAGAGAAAGGCAAAAAGGAAAATGTGTTTAGTCAGTCAGGGTGCATTATTAAACATTTGTCAAGCTTTGGTTACATCTTTTTTCATCCATCCATCCATCCATCCATTTTCTGAGCTGCTTCTCCTCACTAGAGTCGCAGGCGTGCTGGAGCCTATCCCAGCTGTCATCGGGCAGGAGGCGGGGTACACCCTGAACTGGTTGCCAGCCAATCGCAGGGCACATAGAAACAAACAACCATTCGCACTCACAGTCACGCCTGCGGGCAATTTAGAGTCTCCAATTAATGCATGTTTTTGGGATGTGGGAGGAAACCGGAGTGCCCGGAGAAAACCCACGCAGGACGGGGAGAACATGCAAACTCCACACAGGCGGGGACGGGGATTGAACCCGGGTCCTCAGAACTGTGAGGCTGACGCTCTAACCAGTCGTCCACCGTGCCGCCCATCTTTTTTCATTTGTTGAAAATATAGTTACTCAGATATTGATATTTCAAAGGATGTCAAATTTGCTGGAACACCCGGTACATTGTCTGCGCATTGCGTCTTAATTTTTCTTAAGTGTACTACGGACCTTGGAGGACTTGAACGGCCCATGAATAGAGAAAGTGTTGCAATGCTGATTCCTGGCTTCAATTGTGCATGTTAACACTGTCAAATTAATTGTCAACAAAAAGAGAATGTTCTTAAGGTGTAGGACCGCATCAATGAACGGTCCTGCTTGAGAGAATGTGGCATTCACCCTAATTTTTGTACATTATTGGTGATTTTACTATAAGAGGCAAAGTCTTATTACAGTGAGACTTTCCTCCCCCTTCCTGACACAAGCACACACACACACACCTGTCATGGTATGTGAACACAACTGTGTGTGTTTCAACTTTCTTGTTTCTACTCTTCTTCTTCTTGCAGCTCTCACAAGGGGTTTGCCTCCACTGACAATAAAGGAGAGCACATTTCTGAGCCAAACAATAGTAGTGCAGCGTGCACTTTGGATACGCACCGAGCAGACTGCCTGCCATTTAGCAAACCGCTAATAGACCCCGCAGAAAAAAAAAAAAAAAAAGAATAATGGACTTTGGCAATTATGTCCCGGCTAATAGTCTGCTCTGATTAAAAATAAAGCCATCACGTCGGCTAGCCGCGCGCAGCAGACGACGGCGGCGGAGACCCGCGATGTTTGTTCACCCATCTCTTCACGACGAACAAAAGCAGGCAGCCTGCGTGTTGTTTAAAGTCACCGACGGCGTCCCGGTGGTCGTCTATCATGTCCTCCTCGTTAAGACAAGCTAGAGTGGGCAAAGTCGACGACGCGCAGGTGCTGGGGGGGGGGGGGGCGCAACATGTGCTCTCGTTTGGAGATTTACGCGGAAACCTCAAACGCAGCACGCAAATGTTTCAAATGTGACGTAACATGCGAACGCACACTGTCAACAAGCTATACTAGTTGAAGCTCACACGACGTAGCTTTGCACTACTTGAAGCAAACTACTACAGCGTCTATTCCATGAAATATTGAGCTGTGTTTGGGGGGAGTAACGTTAACACCGTAAATGAAACCCTTACAATACTGTATAAGCCAAAGTATGCGACACACTTGCCTTCTTCTCGTCGCTTCCTGTTTTTCTACGCGCGCATGAAGGAGTCGACCAATCACAGGAGGTAGAAGTTGACTCCCCTCATTGATTGGACAACGTCACATCTAATCCCCTCCCCCGTCACAAAAACGCTACTTGTTGGCTATTTTTACGCAAACTACGGCTTCCATTCCATTAAATGTTTTTGTTTAAAATACTTTTAAAACAATTTAACCTTCACTTGCCTTTCTTCCCATAGCTTCCTATTTCTTCTCACACAAGAAGGAGCTGACCAATCACAGGAAGCAGAAGTTGGCTCCCCACTCATGGACAAACACTCGGCTGCTTTTAACGCAGAATACAATGTTCATTCCATTCAATGCTGTGATAGGTTTGTTAAAATACCTGTTAAAAACAAATACTGTAAATGAAACCCTTACAAACACGTATTGAGCCGCCGCACCGCGTCAGTGTAATTCACTGGCCTTACCCAATAATCGTTTCAGTTTTTTCACGCGCAGGTGAAGGAGCCGACCAATCACAGGAGGGAGAAATCGGCTGCCCACTCGTGACTGAACAACATTGAAATGAAGTCATAACGTGTTTATTTCTCAACCGATTTTCATGAGATGTACTTTTATGTCAATGTCAAATTGTGTGCTATCAATATAGCATTTGAAAAAAAAGCCCCCCAAAATATTTGGACTCCCAGTTCCCTTTTCGTAATCATACAGTATATAAACAGTGTATCAATGAATTAATTATACATATATATTTAACTTTTGCCATAAACAGTAGCCATAAACAAAACACAATTTAAGCAAGTTCGGCTTCAATTGTTTGTGTTTTTAAATTTTGTAGTGGTGTGCGAATGCTTAGTGATCAAATTCAGTGCCCGATATACTGTAGTTCACTCACAATTTTAGACAAAGCAGAGCAAAAAGTAGTGACCATCCGATGGTCACTCGCCGAGTAGTGATATACCATAATGTGGGACTAGATGTGTCACAGATGGAGGGAGTGAATTTTTTTGTATAAATGTAACTTCAGCAACCCCCAAAAAAAAACATACGTATTTGTTTACAAAATCCTCTCGTTTTAATAATGTGTAGCAATTTTTTTTCTTTTATTTTTTTGACCGGACTACAACGGGCTACAATTTTATTGTGCGACAACTGTGACGTCATTAACAGAGCGCCGTGTAGTGTCCGAAAGCTGTTACGAATGAGCTCACTATATAGTCTAAAGTTACTATATAGTGCAACCCTATATGGGGAGTAGGGAGTAGTGAGTGAGTGAACGATTTCGGACATAGCAAATGACATATTGAGCCGCCTTAATACTGGATTCACTTTGCCGCCTTTCTCATCACTTCCTGTTTCTCTGCACGCCAACCAATCACAGGAGGCAGAAATCAGCTCACCCTTCGGGATTGGCCAACGTCCACATCTAAGCCCCTCCTCTGTCAGGGACGAACACAAGGTTTATGGAATATGGCTCATGGGTCTCAAATTGGGATTTGCCGTCTTGCGGGTGGGGGGTCCCAGCACACCACAGACAAGTAATAGTGATGATTTAGATATTTGATTCGCTTGATAGTTTTACGGGAGAAATACGATTATACATGTATCCGTATTCATTTTAGACATGTTATATTCCCACTTATAGCAAAGACATTTATCCAGCGCTCTGTCTCCTGTGGCTCCTCACTGAGGTCTATGGGGGTCCTGAGTATAATGCCTGTGAATAAAAAAAATATCCGCGTGGATGCATGTATGCACGACAAACTAATAAATTTGACATGTCACAATAAACAACACACAAGGCGGTGAACACTCATTTTATTGCAGTTTTTATGAAGTGTAAAGTGGAGCGGACTTTACTTATGTCCCCGGGAGCAGTCGTACATCGAACTCTAGGACAATATTTCAGTCATTCTTGTATTGTTTAAAAATGTCTTTTGTCCTCTGCAGCCTTATTTTAATTTCAGGGCTTCTTTGAGCTCTCCGCACGCCTCCGTTTGGAATGTGCAGGCCAGCGTGGGCCTGTGGCCCACACCCCATCTCGGCGGTGAGGGTGGGTAGAGGAGGGGCGAGAACGCCACCCCTGCAGAGACCATTTTGAAATCTGTGAGGATTTCTGTGCCATCTGGACCCGCTGCCAGTCTGCCCCAGATAGTAAGGGTTGGCAACGGTACCCGACGGTGCAATATGGCTCTCTCTTTAATGAACTACTAACTGTCCCCCGTTTTAATTGATGTGACATTTGAGCCATTTATCTCTGACATTTCAATGAAGGATGATTCTCAGCCTTGCCATTTACTTTTTTGGTGCTATTTTCTAAGAGCCATTTGCATTTTTCTTGCTCGAAAAACCCTTTTTGTCTCTCATTAGCTAATTAGAGGGCAACATGCACAATTAATAAAAATGAACATAGCCTAGTTTGATATAGGCTTGATGAGGGATAATCAGGAAATGGCTCTTTTCTTTATGTCCATCAGACATGATGTGAAGGTCCGCCTCTGCTGAAAGGTGACTGGAAGACGCCCTGTGACCTTTTAGCCGCATACCAACATGCAGCCTCCAGTGTGGCACAACTTATGTTCCCAGCATGGGGAGAATCAGGCCCAATTAATCAGCATATGATTGCAGTAAGCAGCCCCCTCTGCTGGAGCCTGGGAGCCACAGTCTTTGAAATCATTTTGAATGCTCTTCTTGGTGGCCAGGAAAAATTGCCATATGTGGCAGAAAGAATTCATGTGAGATTTTAGATGTAATGATGAAAAAAAAAAGAAGCCTTTTTGATTGAAAAAAAAAAGAATCAAAAATATGGTGACGTAGCCAAGCTTAAATGCATGACATATTGCGCTCTTATAGGACAATTGCTGTGGGTCTTTGAAATTCAAATGCCATGAAAACATTTGCAAGGTTGAACTGTTGTGCATGTCACGTGAGACTTCAGCAAATAAAATATAGACATACAGCATCTCGCTTTTTCTCTTTATTTTGTGCGAGAGATGTATACTGTCAGACCAGGGGGAAGGAAAAATATGGTGAGCAAAGAACCGGAATTGACAATAAAAATTTCAATTTTAAATGGAACATCTTGCGTCTGGCTGCTCAGCACAATATGGCTGAACCGTCAATAAGTGGAATTAATGTGAAGAGACTCACCTCCCAGCCACGCATCTGTCTTGCCTCACAGTCGAGGCGTCCTGGGTTCAAATCTTGGCTGCGGCCTTCCTTTGTGGAGTCGACATGTTCTCCCCATGCTCGTGTGGGTTTTCTCCGGTTACTCCGGCTTCCTCTTACATTCCAAAAACATCCACATTGAATTGCCCATTGGTGTGAACTGTGAGTATGAACGCTCGTGTGATAGTGATAAGCTCTTTAGAAAATGGATGAATAAATTGTACAAATATGAGTGTGAATGGTCACTTGTCCTAAAGTGCCCTGCTTCTGTCACCAAAAGCCAACTAGGATTGGCTCCATGTCACCCGTGACCCTGAGGAGGCCAAGCATTACAGAAAATAGATGGATGGATGGAATAATATAGTTATTTGACTTTTTAAATTAAAACGAATGCAATTACAGCCGACACGTCCCATCTATCCATTAAACACTACATTAAACAATTTGTAACAAACAACCATGTTTTAGATCATTTGTCTTTCACTGCAGAAACTAGTGTTCAGTGTACGCGCCAAAACAAACAGCTATACCGTAAGTACGTGTGAATGGCAACGAGCCGTATATCAAAGAGTCCAATTGTTTTCCTTAAATGAAACGCATTTAAAGGTTTTTTAAGATATCCTTTAAAAACAGGACTTCAGTGGTGACGACGGTTCCTTTGATTGTGAGCCGCATCATTGCCAAGGTGTGGTGCCTGTCTGTGCTGATCTCTTTTGTTTGAGACTCACAGGGCTGTTTTTCCTGCACAGTTTCCCTCACTATTTTTGTTTGTGTCAGGTGCTGACGGACTTATAGCTCGCCTGGCTTCCTTTTGGCATACAGCGCCAGATGTTTGCGACAATAACAACCCCCAGCTTTTTTGTCATACATGTATATATAAAAAAAAAAAAAAAAAAAAAAAAAAAAAAAAAAGGCTTTATTGGCACCTTTGTCCAACCTGCAGTGTGTGATTGTCAGAGCTCAGTCATGTGTCCTGTTCACCTTTCCTGTACTTCTAAAGCCAGTTAAACACATACCAATTTTTAACATCTGAACAGATTTTTATAGTGACCCCCACACATGAGCGGGGAAAAAATTGTCACGTGTGCGCTTACTGCTCTTCGAGTGTCACTTCACGATATCTCCACCGACAATTGCGAGTTTTCTCCCCCAAACCAGATGTTTGTCATAGTATCAAGACTGATCTGTGAAAGGCAGCATGGTGCCACAGAGATGAAACAAAGAAGAAAAAGCCATAATTGAAGTAGAAATAGAAGAAGCTAGTTTATCTGGTAACTACATTGCAGTTGCAAACTCTTCTCCTTGTAATTTTTATTGTGTAAATGACACGTTACACAAACATCGAACACAACCAGTTGCTCGTGTCTCAGTCTGCCATTTCTGTCATCACATACAACCAATCTGTCAGCCAATTAAATTCTACTAGCCACAGTGATACACCCCCTATTTAAAGCTTTGTGGATGATGCAATCAGTGTCAGAGTGTCCGACAATCATGCGTACAAGACATTACAACACGACCCAGGGAGAGTTCTGCCTTATCACGCTTGAGTGTTCTTGTCCCCGTTGGGGATTCTGCACAAGGTGAACAAGATTTGAGTTTCCCAATTTATGCTCAATGTGAATCATGAATTAAGATGACAGTTAAATCTGTCCATTTCCTGACTTGCGATATGTGGATTATGGAACATTGCGTCATTTTGGCCTAAGACAGCTTTGCCTATCTTCAAAGCCTGACCCTCTCCACTGTGACATGAACTGGTCTGTGTCTTGGCTTTGAATTGACCGATTACAGTTGACATTAACTTGATCATTAAAACCATTTCCAACTTTTGGTTCGGTGTTTTTTTACTCCGGTCCTTCACCACACTTGCCACGTATCAGCTCATCTATTTGTGTCTGGCAACAGCACCAGAATTCACGTCACTCCCTAATTGGCTAGCTTTCTGATTCACATCACAATCACGGAGTCCATGGTCCGGCCAAACTCAGTGTTGACCACACACATAAGGATTTGTGATTGTAACAATATTGAACATTTACGATCATCGACTGCAAAGAGTTTCGAAGCAGATCGGGTAGGAAAAAATCTAATCAAATCACTCCATATGCAATAAATCCTTATTATTATTTTTTAAAGACATCGACAATCAGACCTTTGCCGACTTTAATCGGAAGGAAAGGAAAATGCTCAAATTGTTGGTCCGTATTGAACAGGTTTAACATTTACGATTGTCAGCCTGACCGTTTTCTGAGCAGATCAGGGAGCAAAGAGTTGCTCGGCATAATCTTTCAGAGACATCTTGATAATTGGGCCTTTGCTGACTTTGATGAGAATGGATAAAAACTGCTCAAATTTCCCCCATTGTCAGGATGTGTGTAGCGGATGCCACCTCGCGCTGTGCAAAAGTACGTTAGTCAAACCTTACTCCGAGGTAGCCTTAAAAATAGCGCTAGTGAGTGGGTTAGCAGCCCAGGGTTTGAGCCTGCTCGTTAGCGCACTCGACTCTCAACCCGGTGGACGGATATTTAACAGGTTTAACATTTATGATTCTCTGCCCGACTGTTTTTGAGCAGATCGGGGAGGAAAAATAATTGTTAATGTACCCCGAAGCACAGGTTAATCAGACACGATCATCTTTTGGCGACATCTATGATCGGGCCTTTGTTGACTCTGATGGAAAGGTAGGGAAAAAGTTCAAAATTAAATTCAGCCCCATTATTGTATGTGTGTATCCTGCTTAATAGGCTATGATTCTGTTTCACGTCACAGATGCGGAGTCCATGTCTCGGCCCAAGTGTTTGACCACACACATGATTTTGTGACTATAAATACGAAATAGGTTTAACATGTATGGCTCTGACGGTTTTCTCAGCAAATCTTCCGAAGACATCTTATAACTGGGCCTCGGCTCTCTTTAATTGGAGGAGGCGACGGGGAACGCTCAAATTTGTCCCCCTTATTTGAATGCGTGCACCTCGGTAAATTTGGCTCTCATGTTGTCTTTGTTGGAGGAGTTGAAGCCATTTGAAAGCGTCCTGACAGATTGAGCTAGCTATGTCGTATTAGCTAATGTGGCTCTCTTGGTTTCACAGTGCACATGTGGGGTTTTTTGTGGGATCTACCAAGTGTACAATAGCCGTTATGCCCTCTGAATCCAACCTGTAAAAACACAACATGTTAGTTTCTTCCTTTTACTCGGACACTTTCCTCCCCGAGTCCTCTCAGAAGAATTAGCCCGATGGCCACAATGCGGCGACACATATCTCGCGTCTGACTCCCGTGCCCACTTACTTAGCACGCCTGTGTCCCTCCATGTCTGATGTGATTTTTGCCTCCCCTATTTATTCATATTATTATTATTATTATTTTACTGTTGACGCACGCTACTATGAATGCGCGAGCACTTTTGCAAATGAAGAGGCTTGAACTCCTGACAGGCGATGTCGCCGACACTACGACACACTGGCCCGCACATGCTGCGCGGCATAATGATGACATTAGGATCCAGTGATAATATCAGGACGCACTTCAGATAAATGACTGATAAACCAGGGGTTGTGCCTCTCGTATTACACGCTTGACAGAGCAGCTAATCAGTGTCCAAGTGACTGCTATTACATAAATCATGAGCTCGACTTTGATGCATATTCCATCCGTGTTCGCTATTCATCACGTCATCTGAGGCGGGTGGTGGAGGGTGGGGGTGCAGGGGGTTTGAGGGGCTCACCGGATGACTGGCTGCCGGGCCAACACACATTTTAAGAGCACATTATGTTTTCATTAGAATTTGATATGATCCATTCCAGTGTTGATGTGATTTTACGCGCTGGGGTCATCTGATAGAAAGCTGCCATGAAGAAGGGGGGCGGGTGTACTCTTACACTGTGTAAGCACATTTACAGTAAAGGTGCGTTTTAATTGCATCACGTTAGGGATTTATTGGAAATATACCTTCTTAGTGGGAGACATAAAAAAAAAAAAGCAGAGGTGAGGCTTTTCTTTGTTCGTTTTTTGTTGTTTTTTTGGCAATAAAAATGCAGTCATCGAGAGACAGATGCCGAAGTTAGCCACCGTGTATATGTTTTATCCTGGACTATTGGGGTCAGAGGATGTGAAGGTGGGGGTGTTAATTTAATCCCCATTCTTACCCAGAGCATGGCCACACTCTCTAAGGAGCTTTATCTCTGACAACTGTGTCAAATTAGAGCGACCACGAGCCCCTCATAAAGAATATGTCTGTCAGGCTACATTGTTCCTGCCCCCTGAAATATACAGCCGGGGGAGACAAAAATAGAAGATAACGCCGTCGTCGTCCCACCGTTGGACTCCGAAATGATGAAATAATTTTCCGGCCACGTGATCCCGTCAGCGAGACAAACCGCTAATAAAAGTGACGCGTGTTACGCCGTAGCTTTCAATAAATACGGCTGTATTATATAGCCAATTATATCATCTTGTCTGCTAATAAAATGCTCAAATAGAATTATTTAAAGCGCTTTATTAGCTGCTAATTCATTGTAATTCTGCCGGGCCGTATGTAATTGATGGGAGTGTAACATTCCATTAGGCACGGTACATAACTCCAGGTCAGTCTACTCTGATAAGTGCCCGTCATTTATCTGGGCGCGATCGTAGCTGTCCCGCAGTCAAACATGTAAAACAACTCCTAATGTTCTCTCGCGGCCCCCTTTGGGTGTTCCACCCTATTATCGCCGTCTCTTTAATTCTACGGGGACTTCCTCGGGAGACAACATTTTCACAGACCTTTTGACCTAAACCATATTTTCCATTTGAATGGTTCCGACGAGTGAATATTTACAAGCGTGTTGAATATATAATGGAGCTCGTCTGTGAGGATCATGAGCCATTTTCTGCTCAGTCAGATCGGCGTTGGCCTTGGCCCCCCGTTTGCTCGAGGTAATATTGACCCCTTTTAAAAACCAAATGACCTACGCCTCATTTAGGCCAAGTAGTATGCATGCGCCTTTTGTACAAGTCCTGGGGGCATACATGTTTATAACAAGGAAGCACTGGCTGTCTCCAATGTAAACATCTTAGCACTGTAATATTGTATCAGCACAGTCCCAGAAGGTGCCAGATTTAATAATGTGGGTGGATTATATAAGAGAGAGAAATAAAGTAGTAATTTGAAATTGTTTGGGGACCTTTTGTGTCAGTGGTTATCGAGGCTAGGGGACAATTCCCCTCCCTCAGGCCACCGTTAAAAAGGCAATGACTTTTCTTGTACACGCGCAGCATTTTGGAATCTACATGCATTAGTGTGGCACCACAGGCTTTTATCACGCGATTAGTAATGCATAATACATTTGATTCTATTATCTTGCAATGAATGAAGACGGGTGAAAGGAAGACCTGGATGAATAGGACTGCTGTACAGAATATATATTTAATAGTGAAACTGAGCTTGTTTCTTTTCTCCCCCCTCCCTCCTTGTACAACAACGAGCTTTTTAATCTATTTCTTGCCCATGAAAAGTCCCAGTAATTGCTGTATTTCCTTTTTTGTTTCAAGGACCTTTGATGATCCCTTGGCTTGCATCAGAGGGCAAAGTCATTAGTGGACAAATGAGCTTAAGTGAGGACGAAGAGATTGCGGGGCTCCCAGTGTGATTGGGAACTTTGCTTCTTTGCCTCGCATCCTCATTTGGAATGCACACACGCAAACCCATCAGTACAACGGAATAATACGAAACATATTTTCGAGCCTTAACGCGGAAACGATACTTGGAAAAATACACTCGGCCCCCCTGAAACACGTCTGTAACGCAGTGAGGAAGCCGCATTGCGCGTGAGTGGAAATGTGATAACACAGCAGTCTTCGTTGAGTTGTTCTGGGCGGTGGGAGGCGATGGGTTGGCTGCATACGGAAAACGTGAAATATGAAATGCTGTCACTCAAGCGACGGCGCGCACTCTGTTGCGGTTGGGTAACAGTGTTGCTTTCATGTAAATCACAGACATTAGAAATAAAAGACGGGCCTGTTGACTCGTTTCATGCTGGGAATCGGCGGCCCGGCATGTGTTGCTCTGTCTTCGCTCCGCTCTCCTGTGGAACCGCTGTCCCCTGGGCAACCCCCCCACCCCGCCAACACTGCTCCCTGGGGTGCACTGCATATAATTACCCACAATCCACCCTGAAACAGCTCTCATTTACAGTAATCAACAGTCTGCACTTCAAAAGATTCATGCGGCATCAAATAGAGGGAGCCAGCATGTGTTAATACAAATTATTATTACTGCCTCACAGTTACCTATACACACTGGTGCTGATGACTATGTTAACTAAGGAGACGGAGCGAGATTTGAGTGTGTGTGTCTGTGTGTGTGTTTTTGGTCCATTAAGGCAGTGTTTTTCCAAGTGCTTTATTGAGAAAAGACACACACTTTAGATTAGAAAAAAATCTCACAGCACACCACCAACCAAAAATAATGACCTCATCTCAATTTATTTCTCAAATGTTTTAGATTAACACAAAGCTTAGATATTCACAGGAAACCGTGGCTTATTCTGTTGGAGGAATGGCAAGGTCCGTACGCAGGTTATTTGTACCATCTGCTATCCAGCGGAAGAGCATTTAATTGTTCTGCCTGACACTATGGGCTCTATTTTCGGAGATGACGGAACTGCGGCGGAGCGCAAAAAAACTTGCATATCTTGATTTTCATTCGAGCGCACGGCTCGCTGCGAGTGTTTGCCAATTTGGCAGATCGGTCTGCATCAAGCTGGGCGTGCCGGCACAATGAGGGCGTGTCCTTTCAGATGCCACCTGCGCATGTGACAATTTAGTGTCAGATAGTCGGTATCAACTTAGTTACGCCTGCTGGGACTACGTCTAAGTCCGGCGCAATAGGTAGACAGCTGGTCTAATGCGATTTTGGTGAAATTACTCGGGGCACAGGCAGATTCGGAGGTGTGAGAAAGGTGGCGGATGTCAATTGAAATCAATTCGTTGAATGCATTATTATTATTATTATCATCATCATGATTCTTAGATTATTTTTAAATCATCACACATACTGGTCGGCATGCAAGTTAATGGGAGGGGGTAGGTCTGCAGTCAGAAAGGTTCCAGGACTGGTGTTACAAAAGCTGTATTTCAAATCCAAACTACCAAATCCAAGTTTTTTCCCCTTCGAAGTAATGGTGGCTGGGAATCACTGCAATAAGGGCTGATGAGGGCAGCGGTGATGTACTATATGCTGATAAGAACTTCAAAAGCAGTCTCAGTTCAATATGAGGTCTGAACAAGAGCAGTAGACAGAGTGGGGTGGGGGTGGTGGGGGGGGGGGTAGAGTTGAGGCTCATCAAGGGGTTTAATTTACATGACTAACAAATTCGTACACAAAAAAAAAAAAAAAATCAAGTGAAGAAATGCAAGCTCATTTTGATCATTTTGGCAGAGCTGACGGTGGTCGGTGTGATAATGGTCATTATCATAAACTGGAAGCATCATTAGGCTTGATTTCAGATAATGGTCAGCGTGCAAATACAAAGAGGGGCCCTCGCGCCATTAAAGGCATATTAAGTGAATTAACTCTCATCCAGTGTACTGTCGCTGTTGCTCGGGACAATAATAACACGATTCTCATGTGAAGTCATTTCTCTTCAACAAATGCCCCCCCCCCCCCCCCCCCCCAACCTCCTATTCACATTTATAACAATTTGCACGGTGAGGCCGAAACAAAATTATTCTCATTATCGCAATAATAATAAAAAAAAAAAAGACACCTGACCTGCTCCTCCAAGGCAAACATTCGCCGTATATTGTTTACACACAACACAACATTTGGGTGATTATTTCCAGATGGCGCTTTGTATATGTTAATTTAGTCATTACGCTTCTTACATGACGTAAACATCATATAAAACATATGTGCTGCTAAACGAGCATAATTGTACAGCCAGTAAATAACGCAGCTCTAATGTTGTGTCAAAGCTGCCGTAATTATGCGGAACAAAAAACAAACACAGACGTGGAAATTGCTTAACGTGTTCTGCCACAGATTGTCTTCAAGTTTTTTTTGTAATTCTTTGTATAGTGACACTATAAAGTGGCCATTTTGTTTAGATGAGAGGATAAAAGTAACACAGTATATTGCAACAGCACTGTAATAAATCCCCGCTTCATGTGATTCATCTGTAGTGCGCTCACTACAGACTGATTTCAGCTCCTGATGTCCCTCACTAGGCCACGCCTCTTAAAGGCACACATCCAACACACAGATACTACAGTGTGTTCAGTAATTACACTTTATAAAACCAGTTTATTCACATTATCTTTTATTATTTTTAAAAATAGAATATAGTGCTATTTTTCTTTGTTAAAAGCAAATGTGTTTTGGGGGGGCTGATGGGGGGATTGATGGAATTTCCAGCTTGGTCACGGAACTAATCAAACTTGTAAGTCAAGGTAACATTTTTGGGGGGGGGCGGGACTTCAGTTTTTCGCTTTTTTTTAGTCGGCTTTAGCCATTTTGGACTGAGCTTTTTTTTCATTTCTGGTTCTATAGTCATCTTTACTTTTCTCCGAACCATCTCTGGTACCTTTCTGTGAATTGGCGGCATGAAAAATAGAAATGAAAAAGCTGACGTTCCACAAAATGTGGCTTTACGATTACGGTTTGAGCTTGCAAGTATCATACGACTTCATGGCGTTCGACTTCAGAAGACCCCTTGTAATTGTCGCAATTTGTCAAGCATTTGAGATATATGCTTGGTTACATATATTATTGCAGAGCCCTCGGTATGTTATAAATGGACAAGAGAGAGCATGTCCAAATGTACATTACATACCTCAGTGATTCTGTAATTCAAAGATTCCTCTCCCGTTTACCTCTTGGCAAAAAAAAAAAAAAAAAAAAAAAAAGCCTGCCGTGCGTGCCCCCGCAGAGAGCGGCGTCAGACATGACATGCTCTGCTCTCCAGTGGGAAGAGAGCAGCCTCCTCCACAGAAGCTGTCTCTGACCCTCTGGCACTGCTGGGCCTCATCATTGCCGCTCCATTAGGGATGCAGGAGCGGGTCTCCGAACGGGCACGGCTGCACCACATTACTCCTGCTGGCAGCTCCCCTAGTGGCCGGGTCATGTCATGGCGTGGGTGCCCTGTGAGTGAGCTTGTACCAGCTCTGCCCTTGACACGCCCCCCCCCCGTACCTCCCAAACCAGCTTTACCATCTCCGCCTCCTCCTCCTCCGCGGAGAGCAGACCGTCCGGATAGGGCACTGGGGGTGCCAGCTGGTGCCAGCTGCGAGGGGAGATATCCAAGGTGGCGGACACCTGTCCTAACGCGCAGCCCCCACAGCTCCCACAATGCATCTGGTGCGGCCCCGTAGACCCATCGTGGGGAAATGAGGCGCTAACCTTGAGGAGAAATGCTCCCAGCGTCACATTAAGAGAGGCCCTAATTGCAGCGCGCTCGCACTGCCAAATGGCATTAGGAAGTGCTGTCGTTTACTTTAACATAATGGCTCAGCGGGTTTTTTTGGCCAAACTTGCGAGGCTTCTCCAAAGTGTATCACCGCTGCGGCCACCTCCGCTCCGGTCACGCGTGACCCGCAAAGGACTCCCCGACCATAAAGATTTCTGAGGATGACATTCCCAAAGTCATTTGAGACGTCAAGACCATTCCGAGCTGGAAACGGCCATAAGAATATCACCCGCGCCAGTGGCGGGCCGTACATTTGATACTTGGGCCTTTAGTGGGGACTTCCCTGATTTAATGCACCTCAGAATACCGACGCTATCGCGTCGCAATTATACAACGCACCAATACTAAACCAAAACGCACAACTGTGCCATGTACGTCATCTGGAACAGTGCAGAATCAATATTTATCTCATAATTGACAAAGTATTTAAATGAAATATATGATAATCCCCACAGATGCTAATTAAATGTATTAATGTGTGCAGATTGCTACACGGGTTTTGCGAGTTGAACAGTTTTTTATGACCAACCAATCGGACGATGGAAAAATGCTGACATTAATTTGGGCCAGCTAACAGGCAAACTTGAAGTTCTATTGGTTAAAGAAATTCCTTATTTCTGATACAGTACGTTGGTACTTTCAGGTTTTTTGAGCTACAAGCCATTGCTTGGTCAATTTTTTGCTTTGTGTTGTAAGCCGAAATTTCTCTTATAAGCGAGGTTCAGCTATGCCGCTACACGAGAGAAGCGATGAATAATTGTGGTTATTTTGGGGGGACTGGATTGGATTTTTATGATTATTTTTTTTATTTTTTTGGGGTGGGGTGGAAATCAACCTTGAAAATGCTTATTGGCAGTTTATCGCTGATTATTCAAGAATTTGTGGGGTTAAAACAAAAGAAATACCCGATGCAATGATATTGAGCATCAATTCTCCGCCATTTTTCGAACTTCGCCACAGACCCGGTTAAATTCCTAAGCCAAAGTAACACTGAATGGTTTAAGTTACATCGGTCACCGCGACTGATTTTAAAGGCCCTGGGCAGACTAGATTAACACGGCAACACATCGAGACTGAAATCTTATTTGACATAAAAAAACAATTAAAAAAAGACACTTACTGGAAGCAGTGCAGCCAAGAGAAAGGCTGCAAAATGAAGAGAAGAAGACTGTTGGGAATACGTGAATACAATTTCATTTCACAAATATTAGAAATGAGTTTAGAAATAAGTCAGCGTCGGCCCCTGACGGCTCACCACTGGCATGAAAATAGCAGCCATTTGTGAAATAGCGAGTGCGTTAACTCCACAAGCCGCTTGAGTGATTGTATTATTCATTCTCTTTTGTATCTGACTCTCGGCTTTGTCGCTTCAAAGAAATACTAGCGCGGTCCACTCAGTGTGATTAAATTAAAACAAGCGCGCTCATTCCATTATGCATACTGTATTAAGAATAGCCCTGACCGGTCTGGAGACGGGCAGCGGGCCCCGTCGAGAATGATCACATGTTTTGCCGCTGTACTAGATTTTGGGGCAGCCATTAGCGGAACAAAAATCACCTTTGATTTCTTGAAAGGTCCTCATTTGCTTACCGGCGGCGCTCACTTACGGGCACATGGTTAAATTAGGCGCCCACCACCACCAACTAACCTACCCCCCTCTACTCTTGCCTTTGCCTCTGTTGGAAGGCGACAGTGCAGTATAATGCCGTGATGATCCTATGATGTGGTGTTTCAAGTCTGCAGGACTGTCAGGAATCTACTGCAAGGTGCTTCTAATTGCAGATACACCTCAGCACTTGAAAGTAATGAATGTGAGCACGGGCAAACCTCTAAGGATCAAACGCTAGTAATACATCATCAGTTCTGAAAAGGGTAATTCGTTTCCCTTCGCCAAGCAAAATATTAGAAGTTCAGATAAGGGTTTTATTATTAATTTATTCCCACCCCCTCCCTCAATACATGTTTTTGTAATTGAAGAGCTATGAATAAAGTAAGCCATATATCTTAGCGAGCCACAACGCATCCGTTGACTAGACATGGGATTTGACTGTGTAAATATTGTTTGTAGCAAGTTGCAACAAGGATGATTCTTCCTCAAACACACTTTGGTGATATGTTTGATTGGATTTTGAGCCGTGTATTTCCCAGGACCGCAGCTAATCATATTTTATTATGTCTCATCCCAGATTTACGGAGTCATTTTGTGTACTTCGGCAAGTCCTTCATGTTTTGTTCGGATAAAGGCCGGCGCTGTCGGCGGGTCTTAAAATGAAGTGTTTTGTGTTAAATGGACTGACCTTTTTCTTATTCCCCAAATCCTAGAAGGTATTTGTGGCGTTTTCCGGTTCCCACGCGCCACATTTAAAAAGTAAATGTTATTGCTAAACTTTGCTGCTTCACCATATCCCCCCCCCCCCCCCCAAACAGCTGAGGTGGCAACAGTACTCACACTGTAGTTAAGAGGGAGAACAGATATGTAACAGTAAAAAAGTAGACTCTGAAATGTACTTGAGTACAAAAAGTGAAAAGTCAAAATGAATTTTTACTGTCAATTACCTGTTTCCCTCTTTTATTAAATTTCATGTTGCTCGTACTGAGAAAAAGAAGAAAAAAGATGTTACATGTCACATGATAAGCTGTTTTGCTGAGGATTTTATGCAAACAGAACAACGCGTTCCAAAAGCTTTTCTGATGTTCTAAACTGAGGGCCTGTTCATCCCTGCACGATAAACACTTTATGAACCCATATGATTGCCTCATATTATTACATATACACAAATTAATAGATAATTACTTTTGAAATCAGACGCCAGTAAAGACTGTTTGTTGAGTACGAATTGTTGGTAACAAAAAAAAAAAACGCTTGCAATATCTCAACATTTTAAAAGTGAAGCCGATTTGGAATTTTGGTATTTTAGCAAGAAACACAAAGTCGATGCACACTCTCGCGGGCCACATAAAATGACATGGCGGGCCGGATCTGGCCCCCGGGCCTCCAGTTTGACACACGTGCCCTAAGATCGCAATCAATCAAGATCGCAACCACAGTTGACTTCTATGCTTCTATAGCAAGGGAGTAAAAAAAAGTTCATCAGAAAAATAATTACGTCCAGACACTTGAAAAATGTACTTGTGTGTTGTTGAATGTTAAGTTTTTCCTCATAATGTAACATTAGTTTACAAAGAAAGTCCATCTATCCATCCATCCATTTTCTGAGCCGCTTCTCCTCACTAGGGTCGCGGGCGTGCTGGAGCCTATCCCAGCTGTCATCGGGCAAG